>NC_088423.1:80787957-81412957 GCF_034236695.1 Oncorhynchus nerka
CAGTACCATGCTGGTAGGAGGGCTGTGCACTAAGTAACACAGTACCATGCTGGTAGGAGGGCTGTGGCTGGGCACTAAGTAACACAGTACCATGTTGGTAGGAGGGCTGTGGCTGGGCACTAAGTAACACAGTACCATGCTGGTAGGAGGGCAGTCGTTGGGCACTAAGTAACATAGTACCATGCTGGTAGGAGGGCTGGGGCTGGGCACTAAGTAACACAGTACCATGCTGGTAGGAGGGCTGGGGCTGGTCACTAAGTAACACACTACCATGCTGGTAGGAGGGCTAGGGCTGGGAACTAAGTAACACAGTACCATGCTGGTAGGAGGCCTGGGAACTAAGTAACACAGTACCATGCTGGTAGGAGGGCTGGGTTTGGGCACTAAGTAACACAGTACCATGCTGGTAGGAGGGCTGGGGCTGTGCACTAAGTAACACAGTACCATGCTGGTAGGAGGGCTGGGTTTGGGCACTAAGTAACACAGTACCATGCTGGTAGGAGGGCTGGGGCTGGGCACTAAGTAACACAGTACCATGCTGGTAGGAGAGCTGGGTTTGGGCACTAAGTAACACAGTACCATGCTGGTAGGAGGGCTGGGGCTGTGCACTAAGTAACACAGTACCATGCTGGTAGGAGGGCTGTGCACTAAGTAACACAGTACCATGCTGGTAGGAGGGCTGGGGCTGGGCACTAAGTAACACAGTACCATGCTGGTAGGAGGGCTGTGCACTAAGTAACACAGTACCATGCTGGTAGGAGGGCTGGGCACTAAGTAACACAGTACCATGCTGGTAGGAGGGCTGGGCACTAAGTAACACAGTACCATGCTGGTAGGAGGGCTGGGTTTGGGCACTAAGTAACACAGTACCATGCTGGTAGGAGGGCTGGGGCTGGGCACTAAGTAACACAGTACCATGCTGGTAGGAGGGCTGGGGCTGGGCACTAAGTAACACAGTACCATGCTGGTAGGAGGGCTGGGCACTAAGTAACACAGTACCATGCTGGTAGGAGGGCTGTGGCTGGGCACTAAGTAACACAGTACCATGCTGGTAGGAGGGCTGTGCACTAAGTAACACAGTACCATGCTGGTAGGAGGGCTGTGGCTGGGCACTAAGTAACACAGTACCATGCTGGTAGGAGGGCAGTCGTTGGGCACTAAGTAACACAGTACCATGCTGGTAGGAGGGCTGGGGCTGGTCACTAAGTAACACACTACCATGCTGGTAGGAGGGCTGGGGCTGGGAACTAAGTAACACAGTACCATGCTGGTAGGAGGGCTGGGAACTAAGTAACACAGTACCATGCTGGTAGGAGGGCTGGGTTTGGGCACTAAGTAACACAGTACCATGCTGGTAGGAGGGCTGGGGCTGTGCACTAAGTAACACAGTACCATGCTGGTAGGAGGGCTGGGTTTGGGCACTAAGTAACACAGTACCATGCTGGTAGGAGGGCTGGGGCTGGGCACTAAGTAACACAGTACCATGCTGGTAGGAGAGCTGGGTTTGGGCACTAAGTAACACAGTACCATGCTGGTAGGAGGGCTGGGGCTGTGCACTAAGTAACACAGTACCATGCTGGTAGGAGGGCTGTGCACTAAGTAATACAGTACCGTGCTGGTAGGAGGGCTGGGGCTGGGCACTAAGTAACACAGTACCATGCTGGTAGGAGGGCTGGGCACTAAGTAACACAGTACCATGCTGGTAGGAGGGCTGTGCACTAAGTAACACAGTACCATGCTGGTAGGAGGGCTGTGCACTAAGTAACACAGTACCATGCTGGTAGGGGGGCTGGGCACTAAGTAACACACTACCATGCTGGTAGGAGGGCTGTGCCTGGGCACTAAGTAACACAGTACCATGCTGGTAGGAGGGCTGGGGCTGGCCACTAAGTAACACAGTACCATGCTGGTAGGAGGGCTGGGGCTGTGCACTAAGTAACACAGTACCATGCTGGTAGTAGGGCTGGGGCTGGTCACTAAGTAACACAGTACCATGCTGGTAGGAGGGCTGGTCACTAAGTAACACAGTACCATGCTGGTAGGAGGGCTGGGGCTGGTCACTAAGTAACACACTACCATGCTGGTAGGAGGGCTGGGGCTGGGAACTAAGTAACACAGTACCATGCTGGTAGGAGGGCTGGGAACTAAGTAACACAGTACCATGCTGGTAGGAGGGCTGGGTTTGGGCACTAAAGTAAGAACAGTACCATGCTGGTAGGGGGGCTGGGCCCTAAGTAACACACTACCATGCTGGTAGGAGGGCTGTGCCTGGGCACTAAGTAACACAGTACCATGCTGGTAGGAGGGCTGGGGCTGGCCACTAAGTAACACAGTACCATGCTGGTAGGAGGGCTGGGGCTGTGCACTAAGTAACACAGTACCATGCTGGTAGTAGGGCTGGTCACTAAGTAACACAGTACCATGCTGGTAGGAGGGCTGGTCACTAAGTAACACAGTACCATGCTGGTAGGAGGGCTGGGGCTGGTCACTAAGTAACACACTACCATGCTGGTAGGAGGGCTGGGGCTGGGAACTAAGTAACACAGTACCATGCTGGTAGGAGGGCTGGGAACTAAGTAACACAGTACCATGCTGGTAGGAGGGCTGGGTTTGGGCACTAAGTAACACAGTACCATGCTGGTAGGAGGGCTGGGGCTGTGCACTAAGTAACACAGTACCATGCTGGTAGGAGGGCTGGGTTTGGGCACTAAGTAACACAGTACCATGCTGGTAGGAGGGCTGGGGCTGGGCACTAAGTAACACAGTACCATGCTGGTAGGAGAGCTGGGTTTGGGCACTAAGTAACACAGTACCATGCTGGTAGGAGGGCTGGGGCTGTGCACTAAGTAACACAGTACCATGCTGGTAGGAGGGCTGTGCACTAAGTAATACAGTACCGTGCTGGTAGGAGGGCTGGGGCTGGGCACTAAGTAACACAGTACCATGCTGGTAGGAGGGCTGGGCACTAAGTAACACAGTACCATGCTGGTAGGAGGGCTGTGCACTAAGTAACACAGTACCATGCTGGTAGGAGGGCTGTGCACTAAGTAACACAGTACCATGCTGGTAGGGGGCTGGGCACTATAACACACTACCATGCTGGTAGGAGGGCTGTGCCTGGGCACTAAGTAACACAGTACCATGCTGGTAGGAGGGCTGGGGCTGGCCACTAAGTAACACAGTACCATGCTGGTAGGAGGGCTGGGGCTGTGCACTAAGTAACACAGTACCATGCTGGTAGTAGGGCTGGGGCTGGTCACTAAGTAACACAGTACCATGCTGGTAGGAGGGCTGGTCACTAAGTAACACAGTACCATGCTGGTAGGAGGGCTGGGGCTGGTCACTATAACACACTACCATGCTGGTAGGAGGGCTGGGGCTGGGAACTAAGTAACACAGTACCATGCTGGTAGGAGGGCTGGGAACTAAGTAACACAGTACCATGCTGGTAGGAGGGCTGGGTTTGGGCACTAAGTAACACAGTACCATGCTGGTAGGAGGGCTGGGGCTGTGCACTAAGTAACACAGTACCATGCTGGTAGGAGAGCTGGGTTTGGGCACTAAGTAACACAGTACCATGCTGGTAGGAGGGCTGGGGCTGTGCACTAAGTAACACAGTACCATGCTGGTAGGAGGGCTGGGGCTGGGCACTAAGTAACACAGTACCATGCTGGTAGGAGAGCTGGGTTTGGGCACTAAGTAACACAGTACCATGCTGGTAGGAGGGCTGGGGCTGTGCACTAAGTAACACAGTACCATGCTGGTAGGAGGGCTGTGCACTAAGTAATAAAGTACCGTGCTGGTAGGAGGGCTGTGGCTGGGCACTAAGTAACACAGTACCATGCTGGTAGGAGGGCAGTCGTTGGGCACTAAGTAACACAGTACCATGCTGGTAGGAGGGCTGGGGACTAAGTAACAAAGTACCATGCTGGTAGGAGGGCTGTGGCTGGGCACTAAGTAACACAGTACCATGCTGGTAGGACGGCTGTGGCTGGGCACTAAGTAACACAGTACCATGCGGGTGGGAGGGCAGTGGTTGGGCACTAAGTAACATAGTACCATGCTGATAGGAGGGCTGTGGTTGGGCATTAAGTAACATAGTACCATGCTGGTAGGAGGGCTGTGGTTGGGCATTAAGTAACATAGTACCATGCTGATAGGAGGGCTGTGTTTGGGCATTAAGTAACATAGTACCATGCTGGTAGGAGGGCTGTGGTTGGGCACTAAGTAACATAGTACCATGCTGGTGCCCCATGGCGGTACCGGCATACAGCCCACTCTGCCAGCCTGGACCAGGCTTGCCACCAGGAGGGGTCGGAGGGGATGAGGCCCTCTGTCCCTGGCCCTCAGCTCTCACTTATATATACATACAGTGGGGCAAAAAAGTATTTAGTCAGCCACCAATTGTGCAAGTTCTCCCACTTAAAAAGATGAGAGAGGCCTATAATTTTCATCATAGGTACACTTTAACTATGACAGACAAAATGAGAAAACAAATCCAGAAAATCACATTGTAGGATTTTTAATGAATTTATTTGCAAATTATGGTGGAAAATAAGTATTTGGTCAATAACAAAAGTTTATCTCAATACTTTGTTATATGCCCTTTGTTGGCAATGACAGAGGTCAAACGTTTCCTGTAAGTCTTCACAAGGCTTTCACACACTATTGCTGGTATTTTGGCCCATTCCTCCATGCAGATCTCCTCTAGAGCAGTGATGTTTTGGGGCTGTTGCTGGGCAACACAGACTTTCAACTCCCTCCAAAGATTTTCTATGGGGTTGAGATCTGGAGACTGGCTAGGCCACTCCAGGACGTTGAAATGCTTCGTACGAAGCCACTCCTTCGTTGCCCGGGCAGTGTGTTTGGGATCATTGTCATGCTGAAAGACCCAGCCACGTTTCATCTTCAATGCCCTTGCTGATGGAAGGAGGTTTTCACTCAAAATCTCACGATACATGGCCCCATTCATTTTTTCCTTTACACGGATCAGTCTTCCTGGTCCCTTTGCAGAAAAACAGCCCCAAAGCATGATGTTTCCACCCCCATGCTTCACAGTAGGTATGGTGTTCTTTGGATGCAACTCAGCATTCTTTGTCCTCCAAACACGACGAGTTGAGTTTTTACCAAAAAGTTATATTTTGGTTTCATCTGACCATATGACATTCTCCCAATCTTCTTCTGGATCATCCAAATGCTCTCTAGCAAACTTCAGACGGGCCTGGACATGTACTGGCTTAAGCAGGGGGACACGTCTGGCACTGCAGGATTTGAGTCCCTGGCGGCGTAGTGTGTTACTGATGGTAGGCTTTGCTACTTTGGTCCCAGCTCTCTGCAGGTCATTCACTAGGTCCCCCCGTGTGGTTCTGAGATTTTTGTGATCATTTTGACCCCACGGGGTGAGATCTTGCATGGAGCCCCAGATAGAGGGAGATTATCAGTGGTCTTGTATGTCTTCCATTTCCTAATAATTGCTCCCACAGTTGATTTCTTCAAACCAAGCTGCTTACCTATTGCATATTCAGTCTTCCCTGCCTGGTGCAGGTCTACAATTTTGTTTCTGGTGTCATTTGACAGCTCTTTGGTCTTGGCCATAGTGGAGTTTGGAGTGTGACTGTTTGAGGTTGTGGACAGGTGTCTTTTATACTGATAACAAGTGCCATTAATACAGGTAACGAGTGGAGGACAGAGGAGCCTCTTAAAGAAGAAGTTATAGGTCTGTGAGAGCCAGAAATCTTGCTTGTTTGTTGGTGACCAAATACTTATTTTCCACCATAATCTGCAAATAAATTCATAAAAAATTCTACAATGTGATTTTCTGGACCCCCCCCCCCCCCCCATTTTGTCTGTCATAGTTGAAGTGTACCTATGATGAAAATGACAGGCCTCTCTCATCTTTTTAAGTGGGAGAACTCGCACAATTGGTGGCTGACTAAATACTTTTTTGCCCCACTGTATACAAAGTGAACAACAGGGAGACATTAAGGTCAGCTCTCAGGTAGAAGTGCTGTCAGTCTGATGATTGACATGCTTGGTGTCGACTCAGAGCGGCTGCTTCAGATAATGTGTAGGAAGAGGCCTATTTCTCTCCGAGAAAGTTGGCCAGCTAATGACAGCAGTGGTTCACTAAATGACGCACGCACGTACGGACACACACACACACACACACACACAGCCAACCGAGAGAGGGGAGATGGGAGACAGGAAAGGGGAGAATGAAGAGGGGAAAGGGGTTAGATGAAGAGGGCTCCTCCCTCCGAGTCTCTCCTTAGCAGAAAGTTTTGAGGGCTCAAAGAATGTGCAGTTAGGTGGGAAGAGAATGGGGCTCACAAGGGTGGAAGAGCCGGGGGGTGCATCACCCCGCCAGTCATGCCTTCCTAACACATTCTCATTCACCAGCTAAAGCGTTGTTAGCTTTTTAAATCAATCAGGCAGTTGGATGATGAATGATTTAACACATGTCGAAGGAAGGAGCTCGGCTCGAAATGCCTTCCGTTTTCCCTCACGGTCACAGGAGAGACAGACAGCCTGACAGAGAGGAGAGGAGCACAGGAATAAACACCATTCCCTTTCATATTCCAGCTCCTCTTCTTTTCATGTGTTGATGTTTATGTCAATGCTGGCAGCTCACTAATCTGCTATCAGTGACAGTTTTGAACTTTCGATTTACTCTGAGCCTAAATCACTATCACAACCAACTCTGCAATAACTTGTTACAGTGTTTATCTCAGGATGAACCGGTAGGAAGAAGGGTAACAAGTTCAGCAACTCAAAGATAACCGTCTTAATTTCTACGGCTCGTGTGAAAGTAATTATATGCCAAGTCTGAGCATACTGGTACCATAGTGTCTTGAGTTGTCCTCCAGTAACAAACACGTACTTAGGTTACTACAATGCAATTACCATTTTACCTTGTAATTCTCATATATCTATTTTATAATGCTATTATTTTTCAAATGAGTAACAATCCATTGACTTGCAATCACACAGAAATAGAGGCTAAATACAGGTATAATGACACACAATGGTAATCAAAGGTATTGCAATGCTCTTTTGTTCAGGTGAATTATGCATGTCAAGGAAATGCTGCCCCCTGGTGGAATTTATATGTTATTGCCTGCAGGTACCAGACAGGATATCTCATATTGACACGTCAAATCGCCATTCCACAAACCCTTTCTGTTGAAAGTTCAACAGACACGTCTACTGACAAGTTGTCCAACAAGAGTCGTAAAAAAATATGACAATACAATATCGATTCAATACAATAAGCTTCACAATGAATCAGCGATGACATATTTTTAAAATAAATAATTGCTTGCTGTTTGGGGTTTTAGGCTGGGTTTCTGTACAGCACTTTGAGATATCAGCTGATGTACGAAGGGCTGTATAAATAAATTTGATTTGATATGATTTGATAATTAGTTGCCTGTTTGGCATGTTATTTTGTCATTAATACGTGTCACATATCAGTTTGCAAACAATGCAAAAAAATATATAACAAAATAAAGCCGCATACAAACATGGTCTCTTTTTTCTTTGTTGAGTAAGGCAGTTCCAAAATGCATGTGTTTCAGCCTTGCTCAGCTTTTTCTGTGGTGGAGCGGCAGCCAGCAGAAAATACAGAGGGTAGGCGTTGGTAATCTTCTCTAGTTGCACTGTGATTGGCTCAGTGTTCTGTCACTCATGGGACACAATGTCACCTCAGAACCTACAGGGTGACCAAGGCAGTTCAAGCCCCCTTGGGTGCTGCCATAGATTTACATGATGAAGTGCCCATCCAAGTGAGGCTCAAGGTCGCCACATATAAAAGGACTTCAAATCACGTTACACTATATCTACCATAGCTTGGATTGGACTGATCATGTCAACATCATACTTTCAAAATCTTAGCTAGCAAGCTAGGCAAGCAGTCATCAATTTGAATCCTGTCGACAATCTACTGGTAACTCTTTTTCAATCATTGTCATATGAAGAGAAATTATAGCTAAAACGTATCGGTGATTATCGCCCATTGGACATAAACATTACACAAGTTGGAAATCGCAAATTCAACAATGAGTAGTTTGGAAGGAATCAGTGGCTAACTGCAAGCGTTTAAAAGCAATCACTATTTTACTTCCTCTGCCTGCTATTCGGTGGAGAGGGTGTGTGGTCCAAGTCTGGGTTTAAGGGTCTAATTTCCAAGCTTAAAAGGATAAACATTCACATGCAATACCATGGGCCACAAAAGGTTGAATACACTGGCCATGCTGTCAATCCAGCAGCATGACTTATGCAGTGTTCAAAACAACTGGAAACTGGAAACAAAACCATCTCAGTCATCAGTGAGTTCAAGACAATTGGGAACACGGAAAAAACGAGCTCAGATGGGAAAAATACGTTTTGAACGGTCATCCAACCAGGAATTCCAAGTTGGGAACTTGGGCCTCTTTCTAGAGCTCCGACCTGAAGATCACTGACGTAATGATTCAACCTTGTTTTTTACCGAGTTCCCAGTTGTCTTGAAAGCACCATAATTCCAGAGAATGCCAGACTTTGATGACAAAGTTTTATGACATAATTTGCCGAGAAGAAGGACCACCTTCCTGTTCAGTGAGCAGCACAACAATGGTGAGTCCAGAAATGTATTGTATGCTACTGCATAAATTATGTAATATCCCAGGGAGATATGTACAGTTGAACTCGGAAGTCGACATACACTTAGGTTGGAGTCATTAAAACTTGTTTTTCAACCATTCCACAAATTTCTTGTTAACAAACTATAGTTTTGGCAAGTCGGTTAAGACATCTACTTCTTGCATGACACAATACATTTTTCCAACAATTGTTTACAGACAGAATTTTTCACTTATAATACACTGTATCACAATTCCAGTGGGTCAGAAGTTCACATACACTAAGTTGACTGTGCCTTTAAACAGCTTGGAAAATTCCAGAAAATGATGTCATAGCTTTAGAAGCTTCTGATAGGCTAATTGACATAATTTGAGTCAATTGGAGGTGTACCTGTGGATGTATTCAAGGCCTACCTTCAAACTCAGAGCCTCTTTGCTTGACATCATGGGAAATTCTAAAGAAATCAGCCAAGACCTCACTGTTGGCTGTGTTCTGTCTCCTAGAGATGAACGTACTGTGGTGCGAAAAGTGCAAATCAATCCCAGAACAACAGCAAAGGACCTTGTGAAGATGCTGGAGGAAACAGATCCAAAAGTATCTATATCCACAGTAAAACAAGTCCTTATATTGACATAACCTGAAAGGCCGCTCAGCAAGGAAGAAGCCACTGCTCCAAAACCTGCCATAAAAAAAGCCAGGCTGTGGTTTGCAACTGCACATGGGGACAAAGATTGTACTTTTTGGAGAAATGTCCTCTGGTCTGATGAAACAAAAATAGAACTGTTTGGCCATAATGACCATTGTTATGTTTGGAGGAAAAGGGGGATGCTTGCAAGCTGAAGAACACCATCCCAACCGGGAAGCACGGGGGTGGCAGCATCTTGTTGTGGGGGTGCTTTGCTGCAGGAGGGACAGGTGCATGATGGCATCATGAGGTAGGAAAATTATGTGGATATATTGAAGCAACATCTCAAGACATCAGTCAGGAAGTTGAAGCTTGGTCGCAAAGGACCCCAAGCAGACTTCCAAAGTTGTCGCAAAATGGCTTAAGGACAACAAAGCCAAGGTATTGGAGTGGCCATCACAAAGCTCGGACCTCAATCCTATAGAAAATTTGTGGGCAGAATTGAAAAAGCGTGTTCGAGCAAGGAGGCCTACAAACCTGACTCAGTTACACCAGCTCTGTCGGGAGGAATGGGCCAAATTTCACCCAACTTATTGTGGGAAGCTTGTGGAAGGTTACCCGAAACATCTGACCCAAGTTAAACAATTTAAAGGCAATGCTACCAAATACTAATTGAGTGTATGCAAACTTCGGAACCACTGGGAAGGTGATGAAATAAATAAAAGCTTAAATAAATCATTCTCTCCACAATTATTCTGACATTTCACATTCTTAAAATAAAGTGGTGATCCTAACTGACCTAAGACAGGGAATTTGTACTAGAATTAAATGTCAGAAATGGTGGAAAAACTGAGTTTAAATGTATTTGGCTAAGGTGTATGTAAACTTCCGACTTCAACTGTATACTGTAGCTAAGAAAGTGATACTAAGTGTATGTTGTGTAGTAAGCTGTTAGTAGCCAATATGCACCCCCTCATAACTGGTGGTGCACATGGAGCCTATAGCCTGTTTTAGAGAAATATCCTTGAATATTGTAAGAGATTTCATTGTCTGTTTATATGCCCCCTTTATTTATTCTATGGTTCTGACTTGGTGTATGAAACTGTAAGAAAGGCCTATGTTCTGAATTCTGTCGCTGTACATTTCAAAAGTGCTGAACAAATAGATATATTGACTATGTCCTTCTTAGCTCGCTCTTTAATGTCTTAATCGAAAGGACGGACTGCCTCTTATCAGCTCATCATTCCCTTATGCCATAGTTTGTACATCTCAATTTTCAGTAGAAACCACATTTTTTTTAAGCAAGTCAGACATATGAGCTATGTTTTTTAAAAAGGCAGTAAATGAGGCTGAATTAACTGTTTAGCTGCCAGACAAGGCTCCGCTGATAGCCAGGTGTAGCGGTGGTAAGGATTCACTCCATTGTGCTGAAAAGAAAGCTCTGCTGTTGGGACAGCTTTATGTAGGCCCTAACAGTTTGTGGGCACCGTTTGTCACCTTTATAGTGCAATTAATGTATTGTTTAGTGTTGTGTAGTGGCTTTGCTGGCATGCAAAAAAATAAAAAAGAGTTTGCCCCACCAAGATTAACATGCTAAAATCGCCACCGCAATTAATAACATTTACACAGGTGATAATAAGCACATTTCTATGAAATATTTACCAGCACATAAAATTTTGAAAACAGGAGACCCGGAAGAGTCATTCAAATAAGGTTCTTAATCCAGAGCTACTGCTCTATCAAAATAATACTATATAATTACACATAAAAACACAATACAAATGTTTGTGTCAAATACAGACCTGTCTGGATAAAAGCTCAATCGGCAAAGACCTGACAAATGCTACATGTCTAAACTGACATAATGTAAGTCAGATAGATTATATTTTGTTCACTAGTTTCAGATCACAGTTTACACTATACGCATACAAATACAATGTTGTTACTACAGCAATTACAGTTACCAGAAGGACATAATGTAAAGTGTAACGACAACCATAAATCTATTCCAATTGTCTCAGAGGCTTCAGTAATGTAAAGTGAGACTACAGAGAGACAGCTAGGTGGCAGGCTATAACCACTTCATCTCTTTTGATATCCTCAGGGAATGTGTCTGCATACATTTGACAGTCAAATTCTTTACAACTATACCTAATGGTAAAACCTAGCTACCTAGAGCAGCCCAGTGTGTAGATTAGTCTTCTATGAAATAGATGACCACTTCAACATCCAATGCAATGCAGGCCTTTCCATCAAAAGGCATATCAAATGATGGGTTTCCCAAAAGCCAGAGGATATATACATTCAGCAACTGTATTTTTCAATGGTATTAACTAAATCCATATTTTTAAATTCATATATCCCTCTGTGTAACTGATTCACTGAACAACTAAGGGCATGTCACACTGTGGTAGTGACAGTGGGGTAGTAACTCTTACCTGTGGGGTAGTTGCTCTGAAGGTGGCCCCTGCAGTGGTGGTGGCAGTTCGGGGGGAGATGTTGTTCTGGGCCTGGGCCTGGGCCTGGGCATGGGCCTGTGCCTGGGCAAGGGCCTGCTGTGGGACCATCACCAGCTGACCCATCTCAGTGCGGACCAACACCATTCCTAGAGTGCAGACAGAGCAATCACACACAATATACTCAGTCAAAGTCAATATACTGACCTAAAAGGCACCTGGGCTGGCTGTCAATGAAATGCACCCATTTCAGTCACATAGTGACCCTAGAAAGTGACAAGGAGACCAGTGACAAGGAGATCACGTTGGATTTATGAAACAGTAGTGTCAATTCTGATGTTCATTCTGATTTCCTAATGCCATGTTCAATCTGCCCATGAGAGCAATACATTCCATTTACATCAGCATCAAATAGAATGAGAAATGATAGAGCTTTTATTACACAGTGTATGTGTTACTCAACATAAATGCCTCAAACAGATTTCCATAAGCCTCCTCTAGATTAACTCAGAGAAAATGTAACTATATTATACTACACATTTTCTCACTAATACACAAAAGCTACTTTAATCACTGAACATTTTGGGTAGGCTAATGGGTATGCTATACCAGTAATGTCCAGACACAAGTAGACCCTATGTGACTTACAATATGTGTAGATCTCTGCAGAGGAATAACTGAAACAACAGCATACCACCCTGCATCTCCCAGCTGGTTTGCCTCTGAAGCTAAGCAGGGTTGGTCCTAGTCAGTCCCTGGATGGGATAATGTTGGAGGGCTGATAGGAGGCACTCTTTCCTCTGGTCTAAAAAATGCCCTAGGGCAGTGATTTGGGACATGACCCTGAAGTGGGTTCAGAATTTTGGATGGGACGTTAAACAGATGTCCTGACTCCCTGGCTGCGTTTACACAGGGAGCTCCATTCTGAAATGCTTTCCACTAATTGGTATTTTGACCAATCACATCAGATCCTTTCACATCAAGTTCCTCTAAGGCAAGGTTGATTCAAATAACCAACTCATCATCAAGCTTTGATCATTTGAATCAGCTGTGTAGTGCTAGGGCAAAAACCAAAATGTGCACCCGTGGGGCCCCAGGACCGAGTTTGGGAAACCTTGCCTTAGAGGAACTTGATGTGAAAGGATCTGATGTCGGCGACAACGACGACTTTGGGAAACCTTGCTCTGAAAAATGAACGTGTCCAGATCCTCAAAAAGTTATACAGATACACCATTGAGAGCATCTTGTCTGGCGGCATCACCACTTGGTAAGGCAACTGAAAGGCACCCAACTGCAAGGCGCTACAGAGGGTGGTGAGTAAGGGCCTGTACATCACTGGGGGCGAGCTGCCATCCAGGACCTCTATTCCAGGCGTTGTCAGAGGAAGGCCCAAAAATGTTTCAAAGATTCCAGCCACCCAAGCCATTGACTGTTCTCTCTGCTATAGTACCACACAGCAAGCAGTACCAATGCACCAAGTCTGGAAACAACAGGACCCTGAACAGCTTCTATTCCCAAACCATAAATCTGCTAAATAGCTAATCAAATGGATACTCAGACTATCTGCATTGACCCTTTTAGCACTAACTCTCTTGCACTCTACGCACACACACTGGACTCTACCCACACACTCATACATACTGTACCTACACCCCAACACACACATACACTACATAATTACTGAATTTAAAATACAGTAGATTCAATTTAGATGTTTTGTTACTGGCCTACACACAATAACCTATAATGTCAAAGTGGAATTATGTTTTTCTAAATGTTTACAAATTAATAAAACATTTAAATCTGAAATGTCTTGAGTCAATAAGTATTCAACCCCTTTGTTACTGGTTAGCCTAAATACATTCTGGAGTAGAAATGTGCTTAAGAAGTCACATAATAAGTTGCATGGACTCACTCTGTGTTCAATAATAGTGTTCAACATGATTTTTTATGACTACCTCATCTCTGTACCCCATACATACAATTATCTGTAAGGTCCCTCAGTCGAGAAGTGCATTTCAAAACACAGATTCAACAACAAAGATCTGGGAGGTTTTCCAATGCCTCGCAAAGAAGGGCACCTATTGGTAGATGTGTAAAGATTTTTTAAAAGCAGACATTGAATATCCCTTTGAGCATGGTGAAGTTACTAACTACACTTTGGATGATGTATCAATACACCCAGTCACAAAGATACAGGCGTCCTTCCTAACTGAGTTAATGGAGAGGAAGGAAACTGCTCAGGGATTTCACCATGAGGCCAAAGCAGACTTAAAACAGTAAAAGTTGAATGGCTTTTTTCAGGACGAAAAAATAAACAAAAAGGAGATAAGCACAAGGAAAATCCTAGAGGAAAACCTGGTTTAGTCTGTTTTCCATCAGACACGGCAAGATTAATTCACAATGCCAAATTTACACTGAAGTTACTTACCAAGAAGACAGTGAATGTTCCCGAGTGACAGTTTTGACTTATCTATTTGAAAGTCTATGGTAAGACCTGAAAATGGTTGTCTAGCAATGATCAACAGCCAATTTGACAGAGCTTGAAGAATTTCTAAAATAATAATGTGCAAATGTTGCACAATGCAGGTGTGGAAAGCTCTTACAGAGACACACCCAGAAAGTCTCACAGCTGTAATCTCTACCAAAGGTGCTTCTACAAAGTATTTCAATGAGATATTTCTGCATTTCATTTTCAACACATTTGCTAAAATTTCTAAAAACATATATTCACGTTGTCATTATGGGGTATTGTGTGTAGATGGGTGAGACGTTTTTTGAAAATCCAATTTGAATTCAGGCTGTAACGCAACAAAATGTGGAATACGTCAAGGGGTGTGAATAGTTTCTGAAGGCATTGAATAGTCACCTCAACTACCGCGTACCCCTGCACACCGACTCGGTATTGGTACTCCCTGTATATAGTAGCAATGTTATGTTTAATCTTTATTTAAACATTATATTCACTGTGTATTCATTCCTCGTGTCAGTATTTGTATTTTTATCTTCAACTTTGTTGTTGGAAAAGACCAGTAAGCATTTCACTATTAGGCTACACCTGTTGTTTACGAAGCATGTGACAAATACAATTTACAATTTCAGATATTTTTCAGAGCTAATCTGATTAGTCAGCATACAAAAATATCTGAATTAGGCTGCCTGTGTAAACGCCACATCAGTGGTCAGTAAAGATCCCATGGCTCTTATCATAATAGTAGGGGTGTTAACCCAAGTGTCCTGGCTAAATTCCCAATCTGGCCCTCATACCATCATGGCCACCTAATCATCCCCCTCCTCTGTAACTATTCCACAGGTTGTTGCCGTAAATGAGAATGAGTTCTCAGTCAACTTACCTGGGAAAATAAGGGTTGAATAACATAACCAAATAGTCTCTTAAACAGCACTTTGCATGTGATCTGTCCCCTTCACTGTCCTGAGCCTGCCTGAACAGCCTCATAGACAGGTGCTTACTCATTCAAACCCCAGAGTTAGAAAAACAGGCCAACTTGCCACCTTCAACTCATAAACAAGTAACCTCAATTGATTCCTCTGAAAGCAGGCAATCAGAACACTAAGTCCTTTAGACACAACCTCAATCTCAGTCATAAAAGTGAGCCTCAAATCATCAGAGCATGACTGTCTCATTGTTTTTAAACGCACACAGCATGGATTCATTCAGACTGTTAATTTAGCGCTTGCAAACACATGGGAGACCTAATCATGCGCCACGCTGAGCACATATGCAGCACTCACAGTGGATTGTCTTCAGGCATGTATTGGTGAGATGAGATGCAATATGGTCTAGCGGTTGAGAAATGCTCATAAACTCATAAATTGCCAGACAGTGATGTGTTCTGGGCCAGGAATTCCCTGCACTCCATGAAACTTCTCTTCTCCATTTAACTGAGATTTGAATGATTCTGCAAATCAGAATATATCATACCAGAGGTATGCATATCCCGCTATTTGTTTATTTTAAATGTGTAACTTTGAGAGTACTATAGGACAGTGGCAAGTCTAATCTCCACTAGAGCTGGGCGATATGGACAAAAATCCATATTGCGGTAAATTGCCTGAATTAATGCAATAACGATAATTTAATTATCCTTTAAACTACTACTAGTTTGATGGTTGTAGCCATCAATTATCCCATTAACAATCACCCATATTAGCAATCTTATTTCATTTCAAACTTCATATTTCTCTCGTATAGGCTACTTATCGTAATGAACAATATCAGCAAAATGCCTTTGATCAGGGTTAGGTGTCGATATTTTTTTTTAAAGTCCCAATTCTAATTCATATTCTCTACTGAGTCAAAGTTTTTGAGCCACATGAAAACATGATCACATACAAAATGCATGAGTAGGCCTATCTGTCTGCTGGGTCAACACAGTGATATTGTTCCTTATGGAACTTGAGTGGCTCTTTCCCGTGCCTCATGCAGCTCATGGTAACAACTTTGAGAGATGAATACCAATTGAGGAGATCATGTCTCATGTGTTTTTTATGTCCTGCCACTTCATTAAACTTGCCCATTGGCAAAATATGTACATGCTTGTGATGTGAGAAAAGTCATTTGATTGGGTGATATCAAGCAGATGTGGAACTTTCTTAGAACCGGAATGATGCATGCCATTGTGTACTGTGTTCTGTCATATTATCAATGCTTTTGAAATATACTGTATATTATATACAGTATACCAATAGGCATTTTTGTCACCACACCAACTGAGCAGTGAACATTTTGCTCACATGCAGTCTTGGTTGTGATCTTTGTGTTGTGTTGATAATGGGTGTCATGAATCATGTAATAACTTTATTCAATCTCAGATACGTCTTCAACATTATACAGAATTAACTTAAAATCAATACAGATGTAAAGGAGAAGTTGGCTTTTTTTAACAACCAAATCTCTTTTTTTAAATGTTTATGTAGATGATAGGTTATTAGGTTCCAGACAACTTTTTTATGATTTCACGTGTTTGAGAAACTTACCCCAAACAGCAAATAACTTCCTCATCCGTGTTGTGTAGTATGGGGGGCCCCCCCAAAAAACATGAACAAAGGCTCCAGAAACAACCAAATACATATTTTTAGAAAAAGCAAAGCTCTCAGTATAGTGACGCAGCTCTTTAATGTTCTACACATTAAATTGTGTCATTCCGAACTTTATACAAAATATTATATTCCCTTTTGCGTGACTCGAGCAGTTTCCCCTATCCAGGTGTTCCATTCTCCATGCTGCTACAGGTAACTGCCAAAATAAAGAAAACACCAACATAAAGCATTTTAATAGCACGTAACACCTTCAATGTGCCTTGCCATAGATTCTACAAGGGCCTGAAACTTCCTGTGTGTAAGCACCCCATGCTTTCTGTATGCTTTGTATCCATAATTTACTCAAGTGTTTCCTTTATTTTGACAGTTACCTGTAAAATGGAAGGAGAGGTATTGCTTGTCACAAAAACAATTCTATATAAATGTGGATAAAGTTCGGAATGGGACAATTTCATATGTAAAACAACTAAAGACCTGCATCACTATACTGACAAAAAAAGGACGCATCTGTTTTTGGAGCCTTTGTTCGTGTTTTTTCAGGGCCTCTATACTACACAACGAGGATGAGAAGAGGATTTGCTGTTTGGGGCAAGTTTCTAAAAAACATGTGAAATCACACAAAAGGTGTCTGGACCCTTCTATAACATGACATTTAGATCAAAAATAGAGATTTGGTTGTAAAAAAAAACTACTCCTTTAATCTGTACAGAAAATACAGATTTAAATCTGTATTGACAGGTGTTTTATCAAATGAATGCTACTTTGCCCAAAGCACATTCAGAAGCTGCTGTGTCTTTGGGAATCTTGAGGAAGTGAACAGGGAAATGATGATGGAACACATCACATGTCCAGGTAATGTTTTACATTAAAGTACACCATTGATGTAATGACAAAGCACAGGGCTCTCAAAAAGACCTGCCCAGTTTCATTGTTTTGATCTGAGCAGATTTCCCCGCTCTCTGATTTGAAGAGAAATTCATCCTCCTAACACCTTACCCGGTGGGATGGTAAACCCAGGTGGCAGTTGAATGGTCGTCTGTGGTTGTTGGGGGGGTCTGACAATCAGCTGGGGGGCAACAATTCTTTGAGCTGCTTGGACTCCTGGTTGAAGCAGGGGCTGTGTAGCTGTGGCCACAGACGGAGACCTTACCACTCCAACCGTTGTTGTTTGTCCAACAACATTGACAGCAGGCTTTGCCATGACAAGACTTGCAGTAGAAGTCGCTGCTAGGTTGAAAACAGCAGAGGGAGAGGAAACAGAGTTTATTACGGAATTGACAACACCTAACCGACTGGACATGGCTATTTTGGACTGCACGGGAGCGTCCGACTTCACTTCAGAACCCTCTTTTTGTGGTTCACTTGCGAAGCTGCTGCAGAAGTGATCGGTCCTATCGCGCCTTGTTTAACCAAGGCCGAGACGGTAGTGCCATTTCCATTCTGCGCGATGCTCGCTACAATGTGACTTGGTAGTCTTTGCAAAGCAATAGTAGGAGTCCCCTTATCCAGGGGAATCGCTGACTGAGTTGAGGAAAAGCTGGAGCTAGATAAAGTGAAATTCGTCGTATTTACACAAGATGTAACGTCAACGGTCCGACTTGAGTTTGCTGCACTTGCACTGCTAGACACAGTGCTAATGTTATTAATCAACGCATCAGTTCCCGCGGCAGGGGGATTATTCCTTGACGTTACCGCTCCTCCGGTGCCGTTCAAACTCTGTATTCCCGCCGATGCACTCCGTAACGATGCAGTTATGCGTTTTCTTGGATGATCGACACTGTCTGTTGAAGTCTGACCTGAAGCCAGAGCGGAACCTCGGGTGGTGCTGCTGATGATGATACTACTGCTGTTGACAAGCGGAGAAGTTGTTACACCACCAGATGCAGGTAGTGTTGTGATAGATGATGTTCCATGTGATTGCAAACCGCTCTTGGTAGCGTTTACTCCAGTCCCTGAAGTGGTGGAAGCTTCCTCAAAGGACGGAATAGAACTCAGCGAAGAAGATGTAACAGTTTTCTCTGAGCTAATTTCGTTAGAGTTCATCTCCTGGTGCATCCCAGCTTTATGTTGTCCTTCTTGTTGTTGCTGCTGCTGCTGTACTAGTGTAGTAACGTTACCCACTTGGGCTGGTAGCGTTTTCCCTAAGTGATGGTTTGCAGTGACTGTAGTCCCAGCACCTCTGTTTTCCGACTGAGTATTTGCAGGGTTGCTTTGTCCAACAAGTTGTGACTCCAAAGAGCCCACTAAATCGCTCACAGCTTTTTCATCCACCTCGGAAAATAGCATATCTTCCAGTGGGTCGGAGGTGCCCGCCATCTTTGATCATAGATCGCTGTCTAAAAATTGTAAATGAATTAAATGCGCATGCGTGTTACAATGCATTGTGGGAATTAATCTGACGTCAAAGCACCAATATTGATGTTTTTTTTTCTCATTTCATTGATTAATAAATGTATTACAAAACAAAATAGTGTAGTAAGGAAATTGTTTAGCACGTTACATTTCAGGACGTAATAAAGTGGGAGTTCTCACAAACTCAGAAACCTCACATTTTATTATGGCAATGAAAATAGGCTTTAGTCTTGGGGGTCTTTTTTATTTTTTTATTCCACCTTTATTTAACCAGGTAGGCCAGTTGAGAAACAAGTTCTCATTTACAACTGCGACCTGGCCAAGATAAAGCAAAGCAGTGCAACACAAACAACAACACAGAGTTACACATGGAATAAACAAGTGTACAGTCAATAACACAATAGTGTGTGCAAATGAGGTACGATTAGGGAGGTAATGCAATAAATAGGCCATAGTGGCGAAGTAATTACAATGTAGCAATTAACACTGGAGTGACAGGTGTGCAGAAGATGAATGTGCAAGTCGAGATACTGGGGTGCAAAGGAGCAAAACATTATAATAATATGGGGATGAGGTAGTTGGATAGGCTATGTACAGGTGCAATGATCTGTGAGCTGCTCTGACAGCTGATGCTTAAAGTTAGTGAGGGAGAAATTAGTCTCCGGCTTCAGTGATTTGTTCCAGTCATTGGCAGCAAAGAACTGGAAGGAAAGATGACCAAAGAAGGAATTGGCTTTGGGCGTGACCAGTGAGTTATACCTGCTGGAACGCGTTCTACGGGTGGGTGTTGTTATCGTGACCTGTGAGCTGAGATAAGGCAGAGCTTTACCTAGCATAGACTTATAGATGACCTGGAGCCAGTGGGTCTGGCGACCAATATGTAGCGAGGGCCAGCCGACTAGAGCATACAGATTGCAGTGGTGGATGGTATAAGGGGCTTTGGTGACAAAATGGTTTGCACTGTGATAGACTGCATCCAGTTAGCTGAGTAGAGTATTAGAACCTATTTTGTAAATTACATCACCCGAAGTCAAGGATCGGTAGGATAGTCAGTTTTACAAGGGTATGTTTGGCAGCATGAGTGAAGTATGCTTTGTTGCAAAATAGGAAGCCGATTCTAGATTTAATTTTGGATTGGAGATGCTTAATGTGAGTCTGGCAGGAGAATTTACAGTCTAACTAGACAACTACGTATTTGTAGTAGTGATGCTGGACGGGCAAGCAGGTGCGGGCAGCTATCGGTTGAAGAGCATGTATTTAGTTTTACTTGCATTTAAGAGCAGTTGGAGGCCACGAAAGGAAAGTTGTATGGCATTGAAGCTCGTCTGGAGGTAAGCTAACACAGTGTCCAAAGAAAGGCCAGATGTATACAGAATGGTGTCGTCTTCGTAGAGGTGGTTCAGAGAATCACCAGCAGCAAGCGCGACATCATTGATGTATACAGAGAAAATAGTTGGCCCGAGAATTGAACCCTGTGGCACACCCATAGAGACTGCCAGAGGTCCGGACAATAGGCCCTCCGATTTGACATACTGAACTCTGTCTGAGAAGTAGTTGGTGAACCAGGCAAGGCAGTCATTTAAGAAACCATGGCTGTTGAGTCTGCCGATAAGAATGTGGTGATTGACAGAGTCGAAAGCCTTGGCCAGGTCGATGAATATGGCTGCGCAGTATTGTCTTTTATCGATGGCAGTTATGATATCGTTTAGGACCTTGAGCGTGGCTGAGGTGCACCTCGGCAACCAGATTGCATAGCGGAGAAGGTACGTGGAATTCAAAATGGTTGGTGATATGTTTGTTAACTTGGCTTTCGAAGACCTTAGAAAGGCAGGGTAGGTCTGTAGCAGTTTGGGTCTAGAGTGTCTCCCACTTTGAAGAGCGGGATGACCGCGGCAGCTTTTCAAACTTTGGGGATCTCAAACGATACGAAAGAGAGGTTGAACAGGCTAGTAATAGGGGCTGCAACAATTTCGGCAGATACTTTTAGAAAGAGAGATTCCAGATTGTCTAGCCCAGCTGATTTGTAGGGGTCCAGATTTTGCAACTCTTTCAGAACATCAGCTATCTGGATTTGGGTGAAGGAGAAATGGGGAGGCTTGGGCAAGTTGCTGTGGGGGGTGCAGGGCTGTTGACCGTGGTAGGGTTAGCCAGGTGGAAAGCATGGCCAGCCGTCGAAAAATGCTTATTGAAATTCTTAATTATCCTGGATTTATCTGTGGTGACAGTGTTTCCTAGCCTCAGTGCAGTGAGGGAGGAGATGCTCTTATTCTCCATGGACTTCACATCAAATATAGTGTAGCATATGGTCCCTTGGACATATTGTATTTGTTGTCAAAGAGATTTTATTTTGACACTTGCCACAGACACAACTGGAAATATTTAGTAGACCAAATAATTTAATGTGTCAATGATCTCTTCCATCAACATGTCCCCACCAGTCAAGGTTTGTTGCTGCGGCTAGCTGTGTCTGGAACTGCTGGAAGGACATTTTGTTAGATGAAGAAGATTGCAACTGCACCCTAGTCTTTATTGCAGATTACAGTAAAATAAATGACACATTGTGGAAATTGCTTAATTAAACAAACGTTGTCTTTTTATGTATTTTTGTGCTTAAGGGATGGGCGAGAGAGTTGGGCGATAAGATATCCAGTGGCAGCAATGAAAAATGTACATAAACTCTAGTTGGCAGTCTCAGATCTAGGATCAGTTTCTCTCTCCCAATCCCAGAAAGTATCCAGTAGGGCGAGAAACACAAAACTAACCTTAGACCAGTAATCTTTGAAAGGTAGCATGATCCCGTGAAAACTCGCGATATTTACGGTTTACAGAGAGGATTTCCCACCATTCTATGCGGTGAGGCAAGGCATCATATGAAAACGGCCATGTCGTGGTGCTAGCAAATTGGTGGAAGAACGAACGGGCAATATTCTTTGTTAGAAGTGTACAAACAGGACTAAATAAAATAGCTAGTTACTTGCCATATACTTTTGTAATATATATTTGTTTTCCACACTCAAAGAAAAAGGAAGACGGTATGAGTGGAGGGACGCCCTACATCGGGAGTAAAATTAGCCTAATCTCGAAGGCCGAGATTCGTTATGAAGGAATTTTATACACAATTGACACCGAAAATTCGACTGTTGCTCTCGCCAAAGGTAAGTTAAAACGTATACCTTGCAAAAAAATAAGTCGATAAATTGAAAACACCTCACTTTTTTACTAGTAACGCTGTGCAGGCATTTAGTCTGTCACTGTCAAATTGTTCACAATGCTAGTTAGCATGGCTAGTAGCTTTGTCGAATGCTTAATAATGCTTGTGGCAGGCTAGTTTAAGTTAGCATAGTTAATTTAGCTAGCCCGTTTCACTGCAAACGCCCTGGCCTGTTTCATTCATGCTTTGTTGTTGCATAAATTAGTTGACCGGGTTATCGTTTCAGCCAACTTGCATGATTAGTTAGCGGTTAATGTGGTGATGGGAAATCAGATCCTGCACGGCGTTTCATTTTGTTAATACTAGACTACAATGAATAGCGGATTATCTGGCAGACAATCAATGATAGTGACACTGTTGTAATCTGTCTCTGTCTGGTATTTGTTTATACAAACAGTCCGCTCCTTTGGCACTGAGGACCGCCCTACTGACAGGCCAATTCCACCACGGGATGAAGTCTTCGAGTACATCATCTTCAGAGGGAGTGATATCAAGGACCTGACTGTTTGCGAGCCACCGAAAGCCACCAGCTCCCTGCCTCAGGACCCTGCCATTGTTCAAGTAAGCAGGACATTGCTCTAGTCAATGATGATTCATTTGTAAATGTATTTGCTTTTTTATGTATTTAATAATAGTTCTAAATGTGGTTGTTCAACATTTTGTTTTACTTCCCCAGTCCTCTATTGGATCCACCAATGCTCCACCCCCATCATTCCAGTCTGTGGGCTCATATGCACCCTTTAGCAGCAGGGCTCCTGTCCCCCCTTACAGCCAGTTTAACCCAAGCCCCCTGGTGTCCCAGCAGTTTGGAGTTGTTGGTGGAGGTTGGTACATTCATCTTGTTGCTTCGCCATTCTATCATCTCTGAGATGTCTGAAATGAAGAATGATCTTGAAAGCTCTTGTATTGTCAGTGTGTAATGCAATGCTGTTGGAACTAGTACTTTTTTTCTTTAGCATATCTGCCTCACAATATCATACAATTTTATGTGGTATGTTGCTTGCAGTTAACATCAGTGGAGCACTGCACTTCTTGCATTATTATAATCACATCCCTGCCTAGCCTTTGATCACTCAGTTCCATTACAGTACACAAGTAATTGGATGATGGTGTCTTCTGTATGGGGGAGTTTTTGTTAAGAAACCCAACACTCGGTCTGAACATTAGCATGCATCACTTGCTGTACAGTTTTGGAAGCATAGGGGTCTTATCTTTCATATCAGAGAAATTATTAAAGAAAAGATTACATTTATAGGGTTAGTGCTCCCATACGGCCATATCTCCATGTTACAGCGCGTGTTTACGGAAGACAGGAACCACCTGTGCAAATTGGCTATCTAGCATGCTCCAAACACCTGTGTGTAACTGAAGAAGGCTGCCAGAAACGTGTCACTGAAAAATGCTGTTGGCTTCAACTGTGATAAAGTTGGTTAAAACAGCAAGTGTGTATTTTGCAGTTGTGATTTTTTTTTTTTGAAGATGAAGTGCTTTATGTTTCTAGAACTGTATCGCAGTTTAAATTGAGTATTTGGGGCTCCCGAGTGGCGCAGCAGTCTAAAGCACTGAATGCAGTAGTGCTAGAGGCGTTACTACAGTCCTGGCTTCATATCCCGGACTGTGCCACAACCGTCCGTGGTCAGGTGTCCCATAGGATGGCGCACAATTGGCCCAGCGTCGTCAGGTTAAGGGTTTGGCCGGTGGGGCTTTACTTGGTTCATCGCGCTCTAGCGACTCCTTGTGGCTGGTCAGGTGCCTGCGGGCTGACTCCATATGCCAGTTGAACTGTGTTTCCTCTGACACATTGGTGCGGCTGGCTTCCAAGTTAAGCTGGCGAGCGTGGTTAAGTGGGTCAGGTTTTGGAGGAGGCATGTCTCCACCTTCGCCTCTCCCGAGCCTGTTTGGGAGCTGCAGCAATGAGCCAAGATCGAATAATTAGGGAGTAAAAAGGACTCAAATAAAAACTAAAAATTGTGTGTATGTATATGTTGGCTGCTGGAGCCAGTCTTCCTTTGAATATATCATATACGGTCCTTGGACCTTATCGGAGTAATGGTAGGCTCCTTAAGATTACATCTTGGGCTAACCCCTGCCTTGTCCTCTAGGTCGCACCAGTCCCCAGCTGGACCCTCTGAGGAAGAGCCCTTCCCTGGAGCAGGCAGTGCAGACTTCTCCCACCACTGCCCCTGCACCAGTGGGACAAAGGAGCTCAGCTGGCCCACCAGCCAGGCCCATCACTACCCCAGGCAACCAGAAGCCCCCAGACATCCTGGAACAGAGGAGGGGTGAGGCTGGAGGGGGAGGCTGTAGCCAGGCTTGGCCTGAATGCCTACAATACACTGCTGTCACACAGACTAGTCTATATTGCCTGTTTAGAACAATTGCTTGATCACCTAGCTCTAAGTGAAGCACCTGGCCATATGGCTTTATAGTTTAGAATAATGTTGTACTTGACTGATATGCCCAAATAATTGTGAGTTTGGTCCTTTATTTTGTACTGTTTAGGCCCTGAGGTTCAGAAAATACCCAGACCAGATTCTGAGCAAGGTGGTGGCGACAACCGGAATAACCGTCAATGTGGTGAGATGGTTCTCATTAAACTACCAGTGTACTTGTTAACCTGTTAAAACTCTCGCCCTAGCTTCTGTTGTATACTGCCTTACTGGTATTAATGTGTCCATGTTTTTCTGTCAAGATAAGATCTACATGGATTCAAATAATTTATCATCTAAACGCTGCTCTGTTATTGTCGGACTCTGCTGTCCTGTCTTCCCAGCCGGTGGTCCTCCCCCTCAGCGCCGTGGTCGTGGAGGTGGTCACCGTGGAAGAGGCCGCTTCAACCCACACAGGGACGGTCCCATGAAATTTGATCAGGACTTTGACTTTGAGACTGCCAACGCTCAGTTCAACAAGGAGGAGATTGAAAAAGAGTTTCAGAACAAACTCAAACTGAAAGGTACTATTTGTAATTATTATAGCATGTTCCATGCAGCAGTTATGTCATGGCCTAGCCTGGGTTCCTACCTAAAATCCCAGGCTGCCACTGTTTTGGAACTTGTTGATATTTTGTGTACTCTTTGTATCCTCTTAGCTTAATCCAAATTTATGAAGAAAATTGTTTACCCCCTTTTAATTGTCTAACATAGATGACAGGCCTGATAAAGCAGAGAAGGCTCTTAATGGAGATGAGAAGGCAGATTCTGGAGTGGAGACACAGAACAGTGAAGGCAATGCTGAGGAAGAGGAATCTGTGGTGGCCAGTGTTTACTACGACAAAACTAAGTCCTTCTTTGACAACATTTCTTCTGATGATACAAGGCATGTCCCCTTTGCTCTCTTGACCAATTTTTGTATTTTTATTTATGTGCTTTGTGGTATTGATAGTCTCATACTAATGGAAATCCAAAGCATGTCGGGTGGGTTCGTCTTTGGCATTAAAGGTCTCATTTTGTATTTACAGGAAAGCAGCTGAGCGATCTGGAGGTTCAGGATTCCCAAGGAGGCAGACTTGGGCTGAGGAGAGGAGAATGAATTCGGAGACCTTTGGCATCCCACTGAGGCACAACCGAGGCCGGGGAGGCTTCAGAGGAAGTCGTGGCGGCATGGGCTTCCGTGGGGGCAGAGGGCGTGCCATGAGCAGAGGTTCCTTTGGACCCCCCCGTGGGGCCCCACCCGGCTTCAGGGGAGGATTCCGAGGAAGCAGCAGAGGTGGCCGGGAGTTTGTTGAATATGAATACAGGGTAAATCATTCCTTACCATTTGGGTTTACACCACATTTAAAATTGTTGCCGATTTTTATTATTCAAAAGTTAAATGTACATGTGCACACACAACAAAGGACAAGACAACCTAACATCGCACTTATGATGCAAGTGAAGTTCCATATGATGCAAGTCTTTGTCTCCATATTAAAGGCTGGTTGTGTGTTCACAAGTCTAAACATGTTTTGCTTTATTCCAGAAGGATAACAAAGTGGCCGCGTAGTGCACCAGAAAGACGGATCCACCAAGAATTGTAGCCCTTCATGGTCCAGAAATATTTGTCCAAAATAATGAAGACATACTCTGTAAATTTACCACCAGCACTGGGGTTGACTGCTTGATTTCAACGGGTGTGAATGCAGCTTCTTTACAAATTTCTTTTTTTTCTCTCTGAAAAATACAACAAAGGAATATGTGCTTTTGAAAATTTGAGTGTGGTTTGATATTATCCAGTAATCAGAGGGACAAGAACTTGTGTAAATACTGTACTGCAGTGGAATTATTCAGTATTTTTGCATCTATTTGAGTTTCTTACTAAAATTGTATTTGATAATGTTCTGTTGTGTAAAGATGTATGCAGAAGAACGCTGATACTGTGAGTACTTTGATCCCTGAAAATAGCTTTATTTTTTGGATATATCCTGCAATGTAACTTAGGAGCACTAAAATGCTACATCGCCTGCCTGGTCACAGTTTTTGTTTTTTATATTCTCCTAGTCTATCTCAGTAGCCATTTGTCCCGTGTTTTGATGTTCTGCTGTACTTTGCCAAGTTTCTTAGTCAGAGAAACTCTTGTGGTGTTCCTGCTAAAAGACTCAAATGTAAATGTTCTTGGGGTACATCAAGTAGATAAGTGGTTTAAATCATAGGCTCACTTTTTTGTAGAGATCCTGCCTTCAAATTAAGGTAGTCAGTTCACACCTTTAACATAAGCTATTTATACAAGATTGGAGTAGGTCGGACATCCTGAAAACACTTTGTATTATGGAGCATTTTCAGTAATCGGGATCATTCGTTTTATAATCATATTGAAGGAATGTATTTTCTACTGCATCACACTGTTATTTCTGCCCCAAAGATATTGTGTGGTTGCCACTTAACTTCTGGTTTTAGAAATGCATATGAAATGAATTGATTCAGAGATGTTGGGAAGTTTTCTCTACCCCCCTCTAATAAGGCTCAGTGTATCCCAACATCCGCTAATGCTGGTTGCCAACTACAGGTCGTGTTGGAAAGGACTGCAGTCTGTGATTCAGTGATGGTGTGCAACGCACATATTTGCTCTGGCATATTTTTGTTAAATGTAGTGTTGGTGACTTGCTCTTTACTGTAGTCAAGGGAGGCTTTTCTGCAACAATCATGACTGAACTTGGAGCATCAGTCATTAGAAATGTCTGTCTAGCCTTCTCCATCTCCCCAGTGCTTGAATATGAATTGAATTAACTGCCATGTTTTAACTAGCTGCTTAACAAGTGTCTATGGAGTTAAGTCATTGTTGACCTCTAAATGTTTGCCCTGCAAGAGAAGATGGCTGGTTCTGACGTAGACTGCTGTGTAAGCAGATTGGTCTTGTCCGCAGTATGGAATGGGACTGGGAGCATTGGGCTACTTATTCTGTTTCAAAACAATTTGCAGTTCAAGTGTTACTGATGTATGTTAACATTTTTCTGGCAGACTCTTTACTTGATGGTCTATTGGCATGCTTGCCCTTGTATTGTGTTGCATCTAAAACAACAATCTGGTGTGCTCAACTCTAAACCCAAAGATGCTGTTTTTTAGTCCCCCTAATGCAACTTCAGTGAAAAATTGTCTCATTCACCAGCTGTATGGACTGCGTAGTAGCCTTGCACAGAAGTGATTCTCATGCAAGCTTGTTCTGAAAAAAGAAATTGAGAACTGCCCATCTATTTGTTGTAGTGACAAAATATGTTGGAGAGTAAGGGCTGTATAACGTAGGAAAAATCTTCATATTCAGCAATAATATTCTGCACAGCTAGGGTTGGTTATCGATTTATTTTGTTTAAGTCCAACCACTAAGTTTACATGAGGTTGAAGGAAACAAATGAAATTCACTTGTTGGAAGAAGTTCGATACAAGAAAAGTAGTGTAGTTACTCCAGGCCTTAAAACCAATCTACTAAGCTTCTGGAAGAATTCCTAGTGATCAAATTCCAGCATTTGTAATAAACCGCATCGGTGCTCTAAGCTTTGTCCCTTTCCCCATGCTTGGGGAAGTCTATTGAGCACTGTCTATTGTCCAGTGCTAGCAGTTTGGAGGATTATCCATAAAATCACACCTCTGGAAAAGATTCAGATTTTTTTTTATGGGATATTTTCTTTTTACGTATAAGATACAGGGATGTGAACTGGATGTTTAAACCAGCAGAGAATGGGGTTGGATTGTTTGATATTCTCACTTTTTGTCAGTATGTTTGGGAGTGAAGGAAGGGGGGTTATGTATTTATCTTTAAATTGACCTACAGTATGATGACAATATGTAACATGTACTATTTGAAAACACTACAAAATTAACCTGATCTAGATCATAAAAAATGTTGGGCAACTAGGCCAATATATCCTGTAGTTCATAAATGTGCAGTTTGACTGAATTGTTGTACAGATTGATAATACAGAGCAATGTATGGCAGCCTTATCCTTGTAGGAATCACCCTGATCTTTGAGCTTGCGAGATCAAGATGGCTTGTATGGGGCTATGGCAGCCTTGCCTTGTGATAAAACACAAAATAGTGACTCCGAACAAGGATTATACACATGTGCCTGGGCAGTTGCAATAACCACATCGGTGTCAGGTCCAGAGCTAATTTGAGATTTCAAACAGTGCATATTACCTACATATTACTGTAGCGTTTTGACTACATGAGTTACTCCTTCTGACCTCCGGAATAATAAAGCCAGATATTGTTTCTAAATAAAGCAGTTGAACAGCATGGTGTACTTCAATTGGGCCGCCCTATGCAGACAGGTTTTTACTCCAGATAAAAAATAAACAATTGTTCAATAACCATTTCCTTGTTTTTATTATATTGATAGTCAAGAGTTGCCTTCCAAGAACTGTGGACACTGCATGTTCTACACTACTCAGTTCACATATCTTTCAAGATTTTAGGAGAAATGTAATTATTGCCTTCTACCAAACCTTCCATGCTCATAGCATTTTTGTATGTCCATGTTTTATAATTACTCTTTAAGGCTCTGACTTCAGTTACTATTTGAAATATGTTTATGGTCTTTTCTAGAGAAGGGGGAACATGTATATGTAGTTTGGACATTTTTATAGACATGCTTCTGTGGAAAGCATTGGGTTGAGTTTTTCTGAAGTTTCAGTAGTTTGTTTACAAACATTAGATTTTGACATGCGCACTAGCACGGGCCTTGACTGTTTTTTTCACTTCACTCCCTAGCTACTTCTCATCCTACTCCTTTCCAAAACAACTGGATAGATGAAAGCGATATAGCGGAAGCTATGTGCCCAAGAACACTAAGGTAACCTGCCTAAATGACTACCGACCCGTAGCACTCACGTCTGTAGCCATGAAGTGCTTCGAAAGGCTCGTCATGGCTCACATCAACACCATTAACCCAGGAAACCTAGATCCACTCCACAATTTGTATAGCGCCCCAACAGATCCACAGATGACGCAATCTCTATTGCACTCCACACTGCCTTTTCCCACCTAAACAAAATAAACCTATGTGAGAATGCTATTCATTGACTACAGCTCAGCGTTCAACACCATAGTGCCCTCAAAGCTCATCAATAAGCTAATAGCCCTTGGACTAAACACCTCCCTCTGCAACTGGACTTCCTGACGGGCCACCCCCAGGTGGTAAGGATAGGTAACAACACATCCGCTACGCTGATCCTCAACACAGGAGCCCCTCCGGTACTCCTTGTTCACACATGACTGCATGGCCAGGCATGACTCCAACACATAAAGTTTGCCGATGACACAACAAGACAGCCTATAGGGAGGTCAGAGACCTGGCCGTGTGGTGCCAGGACAACAACCTCTCCCTCAATGTGATCAAGACTAAGGAGATGATTGTGGACTACAGGAAAAAGAGGACCGAGAGCTTCAAGTTCCTTGGTGTCTACATCCCCAACAAACTAACATGGTCCAAGCACACCAAGACAGTCGTGAAGAGGACATGACATGACCTACTCCCTGTCAGGAGACTGAAAAGATTTGGCATGGGTCCTCAGATCCTCAAAAGGTTCTACTGCTGCACCATCGAGAGCATCCTGACTGGTTGCATCACTGCCTAGTATGGCAACTTCCTGCCATCCAGGACCTCTATACCAGGTGGTGTCAGAGGAAGGCCCCAAGACTCCAGCCACCCTAGTCATAGACTGTTCTCTATGCTTCCGCACTGCAAGCAGTATCGGAGCGCCAAGTCTAGGTCCAAGAGGCTTCTAAACAGCTTCAACCCCCGAGCCATAAGACTCCTGAACACCTAATCAAATGGCACCCAGACTATTTACATAGCCCCCTTTAAGCCGCTGCTACTCTCGGTTGTTATCATCTATGCATAGTCACTTTAATAACTCTACCTACATGTACATATTACCTCAACTAAACGGTGCCCCAGCGCTTTGACTCTGTACCAGTACCCACTGTATACAGTCGCTATTGTTATTTTACTGCTGCTCTTTAATTACTTGTTACTTTTATTACGTATTCTTATCCGTATTTTTTAAAACTGCATTGTTGGTTAGGGGCTCGTATGTAAGCATTTCACTGTAAGGTCGACACCTGTTGAATTCGGCGCATGTGACTAATACAATTGATTTGATCAATTAGCCTATCCACAGGTTAGCAGGATCCTCCTATATCAGGGTAAGGGACAATGGGACAATGGATTGAAATTGAACTGGTACATATTCGACTAAGAAATAAACGAAAATCCGTTTCCACTAGTTACCACAGCCGCAAAGTCATGATGGCTATATCGTAAAAAATCATAAAAACAAAAATGGACTTTTGGGTCATAATTGAAGGTTTGGGTTAGGTTTAAAATTAGTGGTTAAGAAGATAAATTGTAGAAATGGGCGGGTTTTATGACTTCGTGGCTGTGGTAAAGTGACGACCGAAAATCCCAGGCAGTACGAGCAAAGATGGTGGATGTCCTCTATAGCTAGCTAATATTAGCCCAGTCGTAGTCACAGCCACTGTCTAACGTTTGTCATTCAATGTAACTCAAAATGTCTGTTGCTTTTGTACCGAAAAGACATAGAGGAAAAGCTCAGATCAACCAAGAAACCATCCAAAGAGTAAGTAACGTTAGCTATCAGTTTGGTTATGTTAATCTGTGTAGCATTTAGCTAGAATGTTTTTCAACTGTGTCTAGCTCATTAGCTAGCTGTACAACTGGTTTGTTATTTGGCCTACATTCTATCATACAAGGTGGTAGCTTCGGTAAACAAGTTTCCAACTGTGTTAAAAGTTTTTCATATTTTCCAACTTTCAGTTACTGGACGAAAATGACCAGCTGGTAAGGTGCATCACAGAGTACATGCAAAAAGGACGCGCAATGGAATGTGTACAGTAAGTTCAACTTCATCCATATCTATGTGTTATTTGGTGATGTCAACCCTTCTCCTGGAGCTATTGGGTTTGCAGGTTTTTAACCAGCTCTATATGAACACACCCGATTCAGAGTGGTGCAGCGTTCTAAGGCACTGCATCTCAGTGCAAGATGTCACTACAGTCCCTGGTTCGAATCCAGGCTGTATCACATCTGGCCGTGATTGGGAGTCCCATAGGGCGGTGTACAATTGGCCCAGCATTGTAAATAAGAATGTGTTCTTAACAGACTTGCTGTTATCTATGCATAGTTACTTTAACCCTACCAACATGCATCGACTAACCTGTACCCCGCACATTGACTCAGTTAAATATTTACTTAAAGTAAAAATGGTAACTCTTAACTGCATTGTTGGTTAAGGGCTTGTAAGTAAGCATCTCATGGTAAGGTGTACACCTGTGACAAATACTCATCAGGAACTTCAAATTGTAAATAATTATGGTAGGGCTGGAATAGGGTGCTGAGGAATAGGGTTGGCCTCCCTGCTGTGTTTTAACTACCATACTGGAAACAACTTTTCTCCACCAGATATCAACAGATCTTGCACCGCAACATTGTTTACCTGGGAACCATAGCAGACGCCAGCCAAACTTGGCTCCAACCACAAACGTATGTTTTGTCCCTCAATGAAAATGCAACCAGCTACATTCATTGCTTGACTGTTGTTTTAATTGTTTGTCAATGTTAACCAGTGACGGGTTGCAAATTGACTCAGATTCCAATTTTCAGATCCCCACCAATGGAGAGGCACCAACATTGACAGCCCAGAATGGACATAAAGCCATCATACATATTAGGCTATTTCCTCTGAACTGATTCACATCTATCATTTTATTGAAAATAAATTTTGCAAATTTTTTCCTGACCTACTGCTGTAAAGTAACACAAGGTGCATTTAATAATTGAGTTTGGGCATATTGAGCTTTTGCAGAATATCAACATTAATCCCAACAGGTCAGTTCGTGGGCAAGTCACCGCCAGCATTGTGAAGTTTGAAATACACTACTAGGGGTAGCCTTGGACAATGGCTATTATATATTACTGACAAGGGTTGCAGTTCAGTGGACTTAAGGTAAAATATGTTACAGCAAAGTTCTGACTTCAAGCCTGCTAGTTAAAACCAGACACCACCAGAGAACTAGATGTACAACAGCCTACTAGGCAGCCTGTCACCCCTCAAATTAAAGGATCATGCATGAAGTCATAGAAAATACCACAATATTCAATTGCTAGTAATTTTTATTCATTTTTGTTGCATTGCTGGTACACTTGGGAAGATTAAGTTGCCAGCTCAAGAGAACAAGAAGCCAAGCAGTCCCCCTTCATATCTTCTGTCAGGGTAACTTTTTTGTAGATGCCACTAGTAAACCATTTTGACACAGCTAAAAAATGCTAACGGTTACAGTCCAAGGTCTTTAAAGATGTAAAAAAAAAAAAAAGCAGCACAAGTTTGGGAAATAACACAGACAATGCAACAAACCCTATATTTTGATTGTGCAAAGCACAAAACTATAAAAAGATATTTATACAGCAAACATCTCTGTAAACATGGTATGTTAGTTTTCAGAAAACATTGTGTCATTTCATAAATACAGGCAACATTGGCATCCGCAAACATCACAAAAAGTTAACATTCTGGGCCTTTAAATACAGCCCGTAGCCATAGAAACTGAAGATGGGCAAAAGAAAAATACCCTACACAATGTTTGTTTATAATGGCATATTTGGTAACCTTTATAGATATGGTGTAGTTAAACTCTGAACTAAAGAAATGAATGTGCCTTCACATCTGGGGGGAATTGTGTTAAGTAACATATACAGTAATTGTAGAACATGTAAGAAAATACAAAAATAAGATTAATACTGTCTATTTGTACATGAAAATATTGTATTTTAAAGGAACAAACATTAGGTTTGAGTTAGTGTCATTCTGAAGTGAACTGCCAATCGGGGAAAGAAAAGGAAATTAATGCACTTTTTGATCATAAAGACTTTCCCTAATGCTCTAGGGCTCTAACTTTAATGATCAATATAATAAACCGACTTCTCTTCAGCACCATTTCTTCTGAACAACACTTTGGTTGGAAAATAATATTATGGAAGTGCTATTAATACCAACATGGCACATAGTTACTGCTATATATCTTTAACTCTGTCAGTTGTTGAAAAAGTAGTATTTTTTTTCAATTACACCTCTGCAATGATTATAATATTTATGCTGAGCCTGCTCAAAGCCTCTTAATAAAAAGTAGTAAATTATTATTTATATTTCAACTTCAGTAATTTACAAGCTATGGAACAGTAGATGTTAGCTGTAGTCTGAATCATCTTACATGAGATTTGGCAGTTACAGCTATGTAGACAGTATACAATTAAGGGGAAAACTGGAGTGCCTCGTTTAGAGCCCACCCCCTAAAATCTTATCCCTTACACATTTTCAGAAGGAGAAGAAAAGTGGATGATGGCCGTGCATGTTTCAAGCTCGTCTGAGGAAACACAGTATAAACTTTATCAGGCAGACTAACTGCTGCCAGCATGACATGCATTGCTTTCAGCTTTTACATGGCAGTTTAGAATGTCTTTTTCAAATAGGGGGTGTTTGAAATGGAAAAATACATAAAATGTTAAGCCAGTATGAACAATGCAATTTTGCCTGAAAACACAGACTGTTCAATTTAATGTTTATTCCAAAAGGGCAACATTACTAATGGTCACAGCGGAACTTGCTTCAGAAATACAGCTACAGCTATTCTACCATGCCAATGGACTCATTTGTTTGGTCTGTATCAGTACTGGTTAAGGTAAGAGGGCCTGTGTTCATGTTTGATGGGGAAGGATTTAAAGCCCTTGCTGATGGGTTTGTGCTGTTGTTGCTGATGCTGCTGGGTGTAGGGAGAGAAGCCAGAGGAGATCCCGGTGGAGGGAGGGCAGTCACTGGCAGTGGACCACACCGGAGACTGCAACATCTGCATGGAATCACTCCATTGGCTGGAAGGGATGTTCATCTGGTACAGGGAAGAGCTTGGATTGGGCATGGTGTTGTGTTGAGTGTGAGTGGAGTGCTGCCATGGGGCCTTCGGCGGCCAAGTTTTAGTTTTGCTTTCCTGTGGAGTAGAATGGATGGAAATAGGAGTTGATCAATACAAGATCTTTAGCAAAAATAAATAAAAGGGGTCAATGTTAACATTTAAAGATATTCAATATAATCATATATACAGATGCAGTGAATGATAGAGGCTTCAATTGTCTGGCCCAATTACTGTACTGCCCACAGACTTAAGTACACACACTTTCCTTACCTGGTTATTATCATCTCCCAAGTGATGGAGGGGAGGAGAGGGAAGGGTACACACCTCCTGCTCACCACAGCTGTGTTTTCTACAGGCAGAAGAGGAGACATGAAGCTCTACAGCACAATATCGATAGTTCACATCATGAACAAAAAAACAGGTTGTAGGGAAACCAAAAGAACAGTAATATACTATGGTGTACATTTAATACATGGTGACTCAGTTGTACCTTCTTTGTTTGACGGCTGCAACAAGATCAGGTCCAGAGAACATGGAGAACAGGCTGTCCCCATTGGCTGAGGACGTCTCATCACTGGAGCTGGCAGAGTCTCCCTGATTGGCTGACCAGCTGCTGTGGACCACCTCCCTGTTTCACATACGTTGCATTCTCAGTCAGAACTACTTGAAACACTATGAACATCTTGTTCTTACCATTCTACAAATCCAACGTCACTAAGAGGCATGTAAGATTGATTGGCATACTTTCTAGAGAGATGTTATATACAAAGAGGTGTGAATAAATTGTACTAGTAGGCATGTGTCATGTGAGATGGAGTGGTGTATAGAGCCTTGAATGAAGTACCCTGTAGTACTTTTGGCAGACTATATAGAGCCCTATGCCATATACAGAGATGTGTGTATCAATGAGATGTTAGGTGTTGATTGTGATTGGGGAACGTACCCCTCACTGTAGTACTCTGGGTGGGACCAGGTCCTGTGCTGCTCATCAGAGACGGGCCAGTTGCCGCGGGTGTTGCTGGGTCGACGGATGTGCTGCACCTGCCGTTTCTGCTGCATGGCCTGGCTGACTCCGGCAACGTAACGCGCAAACTCAGGGTCAGAGCCAACTGCATATGAAAGAGAGAAAACACAGTTCAGTTTAACATCCTCAGCTTTTCTGTGTGTGTGTGTGTACCCCACATCTCAATCCATTCAGCCAGACTGTCTACCATAGCAGAAAAAGCACAATAGCCGTAAGCCAGCTGAACACAATGGCCTCTGCTCTGAAATAAAAAGAGTCTGCTGCACTGTAAAAACAGCAACTGACATTGTAAATTCAGCATAACATTTAAAATTATAACATCAGAACTTCTGGGGGGGGGGACAGCTGCTCACTGTCAGACAACCTACACTTACAGTGCATTTGGAGAGACTAGTAAGGTCCTGTAGTTCAGAGTTTGTGCAAATGTGGCTATGAAGGTTTTTCACTTCCTCAGGTTGCACCAGATAATGGCCGCTATTCATTCTATTCGTATGGAAATCAGACAAACTAGATCAGAAATCTTTGTCAGCGAAATATCACCACCCCAAATGGCTTTAATGGTTACAAAGAGATTATGTAAGCACATCTCCAAACCACAAAACCCCAAGAAAAATCAAAAGCATCATATCCTCTCCAGGCATAATGACTGCAGTGCTAAACAGTAGTATTACCTTTTTCCTTCTCGGTCTTTGTAATGAAACAGCCCAGTCAACACAGCTCCAAGCCCCACTGCTGACACAGTTCTCTCCTACCATGGAATCCCTGGAGGCTGTGAGCTGCCTGCCTCACCACCACAACCCAGACCTACTGATAATGGGGAGGGAGGGGGAATAACACTGTCCTAAAGGAGGCTACTTTTCTTTATCGGAGGTCAAGACACTGGATCTCACCCTGGCTACACTTTGACCAACGATGTGCAGGAAGGAGCCAACTTTCATTGTTATTATATGGAGCCGTTGTAGTTGACTGCATCCTTCAACATGACAATATGCAGGTCACACACTGCTCTGAAGTGTTATTATCAACCACCTAGGTTATGTTCAGTGAGGAACACCGTAGTACCTCCCCGTTTCAATCTGTTCCAAAATGTTCACTCCCTACTGAACACAACCCACATTAGTCAGAGGAACCCAGAGTGTTATCTGGGTTTGTGGATAAGGGATAAAAATGACTCACCTGCGGGGTCAAAGGGCAAAGTGTCTCCCAGCACACCAAACACCCCCTCGTTCTGGTCCCTGTTGGGCCAGGTGTTGTTGCGGGGACCTTGTGGCTTCTGCCCCAGCATCTCAGTCATGACACTGTCCATGTAGGTGCTGACCAGCCCCAGGCTGTACAGGTCCGAGCTCAGGTCTGGGAGGCCAGGTGAGCCCCACTGGCCAATTGGCCCCAGGGGGGAGAGCCCTGATGGGGGAGGGGGGCCCTGGGGAGGAGGCTGCTGCTGGCTGGAACCACTCAGCCACTTGCTTGGCATTCTCTGCTGGGGAAGAGCCTGGGGTGGAGGCTGTTGGGAGGGCAGCTGAGGTGGAGAATGCTGCTGCTGACCAATAGGCTGGAGGAGGTGTTGGTAGTACTGCAGTACCTGCTGGGAGAGCTGCTGTGGTGGTGGTGGCTGTTGCTGCTGCACTGGCTGCTGATGCTGGGGAATACTCTGGGTAGGGGGCTGCAGTGAACTGTGGGAGACAGCTTGAGAGGTTGGGGTTCGGTCGGTGGCTCCGCTCGGGGGCTTCAGCTCGGCGGCGTTGGCAGACGCTACAGAGTTCCTCCTTTTGACCAGTGGGGAGGCTTGCTGTGACTTGCCCATATTGAAACCTGAGAGAAAGTCAATGACGTCCTGCATCTCCTGGTCCGTGGGGAGGTTCATGCCCTGGTCGTCACACACTGAACCGTTCTGGGGCTGGGTGGGGTCTGGGTTGCTGGACAGGTTGCCCAGCTGTAAGATGCTCTGCAGTCTTCCGTCTACTGCGTGACCCAGGCTCTTAAACTGCTGGTCTTCAGAGCTGCTGCTAGAGGAGAGCATGCTATGGGACGGGGTGCTGGGAATGGAGTAGCTGCCCCCACCACCACTGGACACAGAGCTGGAAGGGGCCTTCTTTGTGAATTTGGAAGTTAGCTTGGAGATAGTTTTGGGCAGTCCACTGGAGGCTTTGGAGCCATTTCCAGGAGGCAGGTCTACCTGCATCCCGTAGTCAGGGCTCTCCCGCTGTAATTGCATCTGAATGGTGGGCAAGGCCTGTTCTCTGTGGAGGGAGAAGATACATAAGCATTCAATGGCATGGAAAATTACAACAGCTAGCTAGATTTTTCAAGATTTTCTTTCAGGGCAAATGTAAACTAAAGCTTGAGAATGAGGGCTATACCTCTGTCAGCTCATGCCAATGTGAACACACAGCAGGTTGATTCTTTCTAGGAATTAAAAATGCAAATGCCTTGGACAATACACATCCACTCACTTGCACTCCTTCCACATATTGATGTCAAAGACGGCGGTATATAGCACGTCCACCAGGCCGAGGGTCTTCTCTGGGTCCAGACTCCGCTGCAACAGAGACATGGTGGCTGGGTCCTCTTTCAGGCACCTACACACAGGACAGTCAGGACACAGCACGACTGGCATGTCCAACATAACACAAATACATTTATGGGTCTGTTAATACTTCACTTTACTGTCCAAATGTGATAGTTGATTGAGTTCAGTGTTGGCTTATGCAGATAGAAAGTATGTAGTTTGCTGATTTAGCCAATTGTATGTCTAAGGATTCTGAATACTTGGAATTCCCTTGCTAAGATAAAACTGTAAAGCAAGCTAAATTTATTTGCCAAATTCTTTTTTGGACCTGTAAAGCAAGCAGATTGTTTTTCCACAGAGGGCAGAAGAGACAAATATGAATAATCCTACTCACCATGTGGAGGGTACTTGTACCACAACTCTGGAGCCCTCCAGAGCAATCTGTGGAGCATAGGCTTCCTTGTTCTCCATCTGAGCAGTGTCAACAACCACCTGTCCACACAGAGTCATTCAGAGAGCTGCATCACCACAGCTTCTAATAGAATGCATTCCCTCACAGTCAGCTACGCTTGTGCAAGCAATTCTACAGGATTATATTGGCAATTTTTTTCTCTCAACTCTGACTGTAAGTAAAGCAGAGAGTACCAATTTCTTTCCACAATAACACATCAGTCTCCTCTAAAATAATAGATAGATATACTACTAAGTCTGCCCATAGTCAGAACATGTGGGCAAAGCCAATGCAACCTACTTTGGGTGAACAACAAATATACATGCTTCCAGATATCCAGCCCCATATTTTCCAGTAGTTCTTTGAAAGAGGCTCTACCTTCTAGACAAATGCAACTTGGGGAGGGGAGGACCCTTCCTGTCTCACAGGAAGTCAGCCTATTGTTATTTATATAGCAGGTGTATCCTCAGGACTCCTGGGCAGTCAGAGGGCTGAGTCCAGGCCTGTGAGACACATACCACCACACCCACCAGGTCCCAGACTAACAAGGTCACAGGCAGAGAGAGAGAAAAACGACAGCGAGATGCAGCAGCATAGGCTCCCAAAAAAGGAGAATTGGCCAATTCAGGTGTTGAGAATTTGAAAATGAATGTCCCAGAAAGAACAAAGCCATTTTCACTGTCTGGCAAATCCACTCTATGAGTAATGTTAAGAGAAGGTGGTCTCCTCTTAGGCTGCTATGCAGGCTCCCACTGTCTGTACTTCAGAGCTCAGATAAGGAGTTCATATAAAGCTCCCATCCACCACCAGGGATTGTTTTACACTCAGCGCTGCTGATGGGTGGATAAGAACACTCCCCAGGCCTGACGCACTAAATATTACAGACCACACTGAGGAAATAAGGTAGAGTAGGAGGACTGCTGCTTTCTCTCTGTTGGCTGGGGGAGACTCATTTCAAAGTGAACAGCCAGAGATCTGTTTGAAGATCCAACCAGATGACCCCATCCTTTACCCAGATGCTGCAGGAATGTTGGCGTCACTGTGTGTCTACAATGAGTTTGTTTACACCTCTTGGCCGTTCAAAGGAACCCAACATACCTTCCCATCATCTCGATTACACACCTCCCAAACAATGGGCTCTAGGTTACAATAGACTACAAACTTGCAGCCTGGCCCAGAGCTATAATGTAGAGGCTTCACTAAGCAGAGGCTGTAGAGTTAGTGAATCTGCCCAAGGCAGGGACCTCTAACAAATTAAATATTCCTTTACCTTTTCATAAAATAAGTGAAGTCTATTGAACCTCATGGACCTACTGCTAAAGCAAAACAATCCATCAGCTAATTTAAGATGAGACAACATGGATAAGAGCGTCTGCTAAATGACTTAAATGTAATGTAAATGTTTATGTTGACAACTAAATGAGACAAGTATTTTAAGCTGGGTGACTTTGATGCCCTTGTTGACATCTTAAGTGCTTTGTACTCACCAGTCCCGCCTGAGCGAACAGTAACTGGACGGCGGTCTTGCAGGCCATTCTCCAGCTGGAAGGGCAGACCTGGTTGAGGACCTCAGTGACGGGGGAGTCGTCCCGGGGGGTCACTCCGTTCTGCCCCACTGCCTCTTTAATGAGCTGCAACATGGTGTGCTGAGGATACAAAACAGGGTGGCCGGTGTGAAAACACAAGACTAGTTAGTGCTTTGCATCAGCAGCAGTAATGTGGACCTGACAAAGATCCACTTTGGATTGAAACTTTGTTCATTTTTTTGCCAAATAAAAAGGTATGGTGGAACAAGTGAGTGTGTGGGTCCTATTCATCTCTTCTAAAACACTAACATAGACCAGAACAGGAAACAGTAGCAACTACAAAGTCCCCTCTTGTTAAAGTGTCTAGGCTCTCTAGTTTAAAGGGTCCCGATGAACGTGCTGTTATTTCTGAATCCGGTAAATGGTGAGTCAGATAACTGACAGATAGTTTTGTCCCATAGACTGGGGGAGAATCTCATTGTAAACTAACGAAGCAGATTCTGATTCTATCCAGACCCAAGGCATCAGATGTACCATGGAATAAGTGTTAATACATCAAAACATTAAAGCCTTGCCAAATACAAGACTCACAGCCCACGTAAGTCATCAGAGGTTGAAATGACCGTCTAAGCGGCTCTCACTTCCTAGAGAGAGCAGAGTGACTCATTCTGGTCAGCAAGGTCAAACTATGAAAGACTTAGGAAACCACCCATCACAGTAGCCTAGCGCCAGGATGCCAGCGAGCCAAGGCCAGGGGTGTATTTACAATGTTGTAGATAGAAATGTAATGAATAGAGCTGAATATGACTCCCAAGCTGATGACTCCCGATTTAACATGACAATCATATATGTTCTATGCAATATCTGAACATTCTATAAAATCAAGTCCTCCATAACAGACATACCGTTTTCAGTTTGAGGTTGTCAGCCGCCGATTCGTTGAAGGACACTCCTTTGAGGAAGTGGGCGCCAATCTGCACAGGGATGGTAGGCAGCTCACATTGAATGGGCTGGGAGATGGTCTGCATCCTGCCAGCCTGCTGGGCCTCTGCCTCACTGCAGCAGCCCTACATAGTAGACAGAGAGAGACAGGCACAGACACAGGATGTAAAAATAGGTTAGAGGCAGGGTTTTGCTCTTATCACAGCCACTATAATACAAGGCTTTACCATTCCTAATGAGCTGTAATATGTCCTGTGCTTAGAGTAAATATACCTGTAAAGCTGCCTCCACAGATTTGGGATTGAGGTGAAAGCCAGCCTTCAGTGCATATTCACTGTGGCCCATACTTTCTAGTGCTGCTTTATAAGCCTGGCGAGAGAAAAGAGAAAATAATTTGTATAAAATTAACATGTAATTAAGTCAGGCTAGCTATTGCTTCATCCAGTCCTTTCATATCCAAGCCATCAACACATTGATTTGAAGCAGCCTTTGTTCTGTAAGGCACAAGTGACCCAGTTAGAAATGGCACCCTATTCCATATATAGTGCAATACTATTGACCAGAGCCCTGATTAAAAATATTGCACTTTACAGGGAAAATTACCAGGAATAGGGCTCTGGTCAAAAGCAGTGCACAAGCCTATATTGGGGAATAGGGTGTCATTTCAGACATTGACCAAGGCTGTGGTGGTCCTGCCGCGTGTCGCCATCTACCTGTAAGGCATTGTCGATCTTCATGTTGAGCTCCTTCAGATGGTGATCAGGGATGTTGGGGTTGTTGGAGCAGAAGAGCTGCTGGACCTGGATGCCTGCCAGGCAGCCGTCACGTCCCCTCTCCCTCAGACGTCCCGTGGCCTGGAACACAGCAGTCTCAGGTCACATAGCAGTTTACACACAGCATCACATACCCTAGTACAACCCTTACACACCCTGCATCTGCTCTGCTAATCTGCATTACAGCAGGGTGTGCAGAAAATGGGTCACGAGTGTGAAACTGAATGGGAAAAATACAAATACCCTACCATTTAGATTTTATATACCTTCACCCATTTCATCTGATTTCTAATATAGGCCTACAGTATTGCACTAAATTGTCATCTCAAAAACATGTAATCTGTGCTTCAGAACCAAAAAGTTACACATATTGATGACCAGACAAAAACAGTAGGTCTATTGTTTGTATTATCCAGATAAAACACAGTTTAGAAATCTCCTACGGAGGCATCTTTGCCAGAACAATAACAGGCTACCTGGAGATTTTCATTAATCATTTCCATATTTCAGATAGGCCTAGTATGGGTGGCTACATGTCTAAAGATGGCTGTAATGTCACATTGCATTCAATACTTTGGGATGAAGATGGGAAGAATAGGGTTCTGGACTACAGAGAAGTGACATGACATCCATACCTAGTTGAGATTGACTGCTAACATTAAATGACTTTCAGATACAAATGCAAAATGTGAATAAAACATTCAAACCAAATCCAAGTTTATTTGTCACTTGCGCCGAATACAACAGGTGTAAACCTTAGTGAAATGCTTACTTACAGGCTCTAACCAATGGTGCCAAAAAAAAAGGTGTGTGTGTAAGTAAAGAAATAAAACAGTAGAAAGACATTTGAAAAAAAGAGTAGCAAGGCTATATACAGACACCTGTTAGTCAGGCTTATAGAGATAGTATGTACATGTAGGTATCGTTAAAGTGACTGTGCATATATGATGAACAGAGAGTAGCAGAAGCGTAAAAGAGGGGTTGGCGGGTGGTGGTACACAATGCAGATAGCCCGGTTAGCCAATGTGCGGGAGCACTGGTTGGTCGGGCCAATTTAGGTAGTATGTAAATGAATGTATAGTTAAAGTGACTATGCATATAAGATAAACAGAGTAGCAGCAGCGTAAAAGAGGGGTTGGGGGGGGCACACAATGCAAATAGTCCGGGTAACCATTTGGTTACCTGTTCAGGAGTCTTATGGCTTGGGGGTAAAAACTTTTGAGAAGCCTTTTTGACCTAGACTTGGCACTCCGGTACCGCTTGCCATGCGGTAGTAGAGAGAACAGTCCATGACTGGGGTGGCTGGGGTCTTTGACAATTATGGCCTTCCTCTGACACCGCCTGGTGTAGAGGTCCTGGATGGCAGGCAGCTTTGCCCCAGTGATGTACTGGGCCGTACGCAATACCCTCTGAAGTGCCTTGCAGTCAGAGGCTGAGCAATTGCCGTACCAGGCAGTGATGCAACCAGTCAGGATGCTCTCGATGTTTCAGCTGTAGAACCTTTTGAGGATCTCAGGACCCATGCCAAATCTTTTTAGTCTCCTGAGGGGGAAATAGGTTTTGTCGTGCCCTCTTCACGACTGTCTTGGTGTGTTTGGACCAATCTAGTTTGTTGTTGTGGACACAAAGGAATTTGAAGCTCTCAACCTGCTCCACTACAGCTCCATCGATGAGAATGGGGACATGCTCGGTGCTCCTTTTCCTGTAGTCCACAATCATCTCTTTAGTCTTGGTTACATTGTGGGATAGTTTGTTATTCTGGCACCACCCGGCCAGGTCTCTGACCTCCTCCCTATAGGCTGTCTCGTCGTTGTCGGTGATCAGCCCTACCACTGTTGTGTCGTCAGCAAACTTTTAATGATGGTGTTGGAGTCGTGCCTGGCCATGCAGTTGTGGGTGAACAGGGAGTACTGGAGGGGACTGAGAACGCACCCCTGGGGAGCGCCAGTGTTGAGGATCAGCGTGGCAGATGTGTTGCTACCTACCCTCACCACCTGGGGGCAGCCTGTCAGGAAGTCCAGGATCCAGTAGCAGAGGGAGGTGTTTAGTCCCAGGGTCCTTAGCTTAGTGATGAGCTTTGAGGGTACTATGGTGTTGAACGCTGAGCTGTAGTCAATGAACAGCATTCTCACAAAGGTGTTCCTTTTGTCCAGGTGGGAAAGGGCAGTGTGGAGTGCAATAGAGATTGCATCATCTGTGGATATGTTTGGGCGGTATGCAAATTGGAGTGGGTCTAGGGTTTCTGGGATAATGGTGTTGATGTGAGCCATTACCAGCCTTTCAAAGCACTTCATGGCAACGGACATGGGTGTTACAGGTCTGTAGTCATTTAGGCAGGTTGCCTTAGTGTTCTTGGGCACAGGGACTTTGGTGGTCTGCTTGAAGCATGTTGGTATTACAGACTCAATCAGGGACATGTTGAAAATGTCAGTGAAGGCACCTGCCAGTTGATCAGCACATGCCCGGAGCACACGTCCTAGTAATCCGTCTGGCCCCGCAGCCTTGTGTATGTTGACCTGTTTAAACGTCTTACGGCTACGGAGAGCGTGAACACACAGTCGTCCGGAACAGCTGATGCTCTCATGCATGCCTCGGTGTTGCTTGCCTCGAATCGAGCATAGAAGTGATTTAGCTCGTCTGGTAGGCTCGTGTCACTGGGCAGCTTGCGGCTGTGCTACCCTTTGTAGTCTAATAGTTTGCAAGCCCTGCCACATCCGACGAGCGTCGGAGCCGGTGTGGTATGATTCAATCTTAGCCCCGTATTGACGCTTTGCCTGTGATGGTTCGTCGCAGGGCATAGCTGGATTTCATGTAAGCTTCCGGATTAGAGTCCCGCACCTTGAAAGCGGCAGCTCTACCCTTTATCTCAGTGCGAATGTTGCATGTAATCCATGGCTTCTGGTTGAGGTATGTACTAGAGGTCGACCGATTAATTAGGGCCGATTTCAAGTTTTCATAACAATCGGAAATCGGTATTTTTGCACACAGATTTTTCAAATTTGTATTTATTTATTTTTACACCTTTATTTAACTAGGAAAGTCAGTTAAGAACATTCTTATTTTCAATGACGGCCTAGGAATTGTGGGTTAACTGCCTCGTTCAGGGGTAGAATGACAGATTTTCACCTTGTCAGCTCGGGGGATCCGATCTTGCAACCTTACATTTAACTAGTCCAACGCAATAACGACCTGCCTCTTGTTGCACTCCACAAGCAGACTGCCTGTTATGCGAATGCAGTAAGCCAAGGTAAGTTGCTAGCTAGCATTAAACTTATCTTATAAAAAACAATCACTAGTTAACTACAGATGGTTGATGATATTACTAGATATTATCTAGTGTGTCATGCGGTGCATATAATCTGAATGAGCATACAAGTATCTGACTGAGCGGTGGTAGGCAGAAGCAGGCGCGTAAACATTCATTCAAACAGCACTTTTGTGCGTTTTGCCAGCAGCTCTTCGTTGTGCGTCAAGCATTGCGCTGTTTATGACTTCAAGCATATCAACTCCCGAGATGAGGCTGGTGTAACCGAAGTGAAATGGCTGGCTAGTTAGCGCGCACTAATAGCGTTTTAAACGTCACTCGCTCACTCTGAGCCTTGGAGTGGTTGTTTCCCTTGCTCAGCATGGGTAACGCTGCTTCGAAGATGGCTGTTGTCGATGTGTTCCTGGTTCGAGCCCAGGGAGGAGCGAGGAGAGGGACGGAAGCTATACTGTTACACTGGCAATACTAAAGTGCCTATAAGAACATCCAATAGTCAAAGGTTAATGAAATACAAATGGTATAGAGGGAAATAGTCCTATAATAACTACAACCTAAAACTTCTTACCTGGGAATATTGAAGACTCATGTTAAAAGGAAACACCAGCTTTCATATGTTCTGAGCAAGGAACTGAAACGTTAGCTTTCTTACATGGCAAATATTGCACTTTTACTTTCTCCAACACTTTGTTTTTGCATTATTTAAACCAAATTGAACATGTTTCATTATTTACTTGAGGCTAAATAGATTTTATTGATGTATATTAAGTTAAAATAAGTGTTCATTGGGGCCTCCCGGGTGGCGCAGTGGTTAAGGGCGCTGTACTGCCACCAGAGTCTCTGGGTTCGCGCGAGGCTGTCGTAACCGACCGGGAGGTCCGTGGGGTGACGCACAATTGGCCTAGCGTCGTCTGGGTTAGGGAGGGTTTGGCCGGTAGGGATATCCTTGTCTCATCGCGCACCAGCGACTCCTGTGGCGGGCCGGGCGCAGTGCGCGCTAACCAAGGTTGCCAGGTGCACGGTGTTTCCTCCGACACATTGGTGCGGCTGGCTTCTGGGTTGGATGCGCGCAGTGTTAAGAAGCAGTGCGGCTTGGTTGGGTTGTGTATCGGAGGACGCATGACTTTCAACCTTAGTCTCTCCCAAGCCCGTACGAGAGTTGTCTCGTCGCTACAAGATGGTAGCTACTAAAACAATTGGATACCACAAAATTGGGGAGAAAAAGGGGTAAAGATAAATATTTGTACATGCGTGGGGTAAACGAGCTTTGAACCACTGCTTTAGGGGGTTGTGGGTCAAAAAGTTTGAGAACCAATGAGCCAACGAACAGATTGACGATTTTCTGTAGAGCTGTAGGATTGGGTGCAGTGCAAATGTCAAACCGTATGGAGAGCGGATTGCCATAAATATCCAGCGTCAAAATTGTTTGGTGAGTAGGCATTAATTACTAGTATAGGCGTACTGGTATTTTGGTATGTCAAAATAGCTTGAAATGTATTATTTATTTATGAAGTTTGCATTAGGAATTTGTTGTTAAAATGAATTATTACATAATCAAAGTGGGTTGTAGACAAAATAATGAAAAGTGCTGTCTGGTAGCCTCTAACAGACATTTAGAGGCTACCAGACAGTCATTGCATGTATAGATAATTTTTTAAATTATTACTTGACTCACACTTAGAATGCACGACTTGGACTTGACTCTCGACCCATTCTACTTGTGACTACTCGAGACTTGGACCTTGACTTGCTTGCGACTCGGTCACACATCTGGTAGATTGTACATTTTAGAACAGTGTTGGGCCTAGATTTGTGAATAACTGCTTCTATAGGGGGGAACCGCCCGCCTCCCTCTTTGAAAACTACCCAACATTGCTGTGAGGCCCGGCCATGCCCAGCCCAGACATATCGCAGCAGCACATTCCAGCAGGATATCCAGCCCAGTTCCCTCCAGGGCTAACACCCCACATGCCAGGGCTTAACAGATCAATCAGGCCACTCACGATTCTCCATTCTGGCTCCACTGTACTGAACAAAGCTCCAAATGTGCCAGGGGTCTTTTATTAGCTACGGGATTGAACAGCTAGCTCCTCTCACAAAATGGCCTCCATTTCAGTTAGCTAGGGTTTGTTTGGGGAAGTGTAGGCCTAGCTTAATGTGGAAGAGGGAAAACTAGCAATGCAGGCTCATATACTGTATATACAAACTTCTCAATGGGAAATAGGAGGAAATTGTGGCTGGAATGGTAGCTGACTGCATTTCATAGGAATGTGTAACAGTCAGCTTGTCATGTTTTGAACACAGCCTATTTCCACCAGGAAGCTCCTTGGAGAGTCCTGGGGGCGCCCTGGCCTCCATGTCTAAATACCTCGGCTGCACCCTTCCATGATCGTGAGGCCTCCTCCAGCTCCGTCAGGGGCCCAGGGCAGGAGCTCTGGGAGCGGACATTGCCGCGTCGCTCCTGGGCCTGGGCAAGGGCCTCCGCCAGGCACGACTGGGCCACAGGCTGCACCTTCTGCAGGGCCTGGGATAGGAACTGGAAGTGCACCTGCATCACCGTCAGGAAGCACCGACCCAGCACCTGGTGGAGAGAACACATAACAAGATTCTTAAGGACAATATCAGGAGAAAAATAAATAAATAAAATCACACCCCTGACAAGATTACATTAGTGGGAGCCTTGATCATTCATCATTGTTTTCTAAGAACACCAGTTCTCAAAGCATACTGCCTTGGCATAACTTGTTTTTCATTTCTCAGAAACTAACTTAAGTGATGTTGGCTTCAGTGACTTGGATGTTTTAATTCTCCTTAAAACAATGATCTTTGTTAACCCTCTGAGTCCTCTTAAATCAGATTATCTAAATAGAATAACATGCATTGCATCAATTTACTGCTTTAAAGATGCTCCTCTTTTTTGAGGAAAACCCAGCTTGAAAACATGACATTATTTAACACAAAAACAACTTGTGAAGGGCTATAACCACAAAACAGTTCAAGGCTGGATAAAGGCTGCATTACAGTGAGCCACTGAAGAGAATTGTCTATTTAAGAGTTAGAACATTATGAAAAACATTTGACAGGCTAACATTGAACAAGGCTAGATGAAATAACATTAAAAGACAAAGTATATCAAGGCCATGTTCTGCTTGTTAACATGCACTCTCATTTTCCACACAACTCCAGTCTACAGTGCAATGTTACCCCAGCAAATAACTTTCTACCATAATTGGGAAGCGCAGTTTGTGTTATAAATCAGTCTACTCTGAGAGCCAAGGCCTAGCACTGTAGTCGCTCTTCTCCTTCAACTTAATAGTGTAGCAGATTTTTCCACATCGTGATGGCACCGTCCCAGACCCTGTGCAACGGGTGACTCATATAAACAATAAGGTTCACATTTACATAAGTGAAGAATTGTACAGCTGTAGGAGTCAGACATGTTTGTTGTCCAGTTAGCAAAAAGAGGAGCAAAACAAGAGCAACAGGACACCACAGCCGGCTCACTGTGGTCAGTGTTCTTTTTCAGGTACGTGCTGAAAATATATTTTGGCTGAGTTGTTAAGGACAGAAATATGCCGCCCTGTTTAAAAGCAGACAGGAACAACAAGGCTGGGATGTCCTCATTCTTTAACAACACATCATGGGGGCACAGACACCGACTAGGCCTATAGACTTACTGACCATTTCCAAGGCTTAGTCCAAACCCTTTAGAGCCCTCTTCAGCTCTGATTCTGAAATACGACCAAATAACAGTTCACGTAAAGAAATTGGTCAAACATGCAGTATTGGTTCTGAACCAAGAGTTATGAGGGTGAGAAACGCGTGCTGCTTATGTTGGCCTGCTAATCACAGTATAAACACTGGTAACACCTCACTCTCAAATGCATACCAAACACTGGCTCAATGAATAATGATATGAGATGGTCCCTCTTCACTCATTTTCCTAATGCAGACTATCAAACGAATTGTAGGCTGTCAAGGAATTGAGTGGTGAATTGTTTAACATAAAATCTCTTAGTGGTCAAATTGAGTCCATTTGATCAGTGAATGTAACAAAAGCCCTATTATTACAGATTATGGTTAAACAATTTGAATGCTTTCTTCATTTCTAACATATTTTGAGAACAGTGTTTTCCCGGGGGTTTCCGGGCTAATTGCATTTTGGAACAGTCACACAACCAAAAAGCCATGTGCGCATTGTTGAGTTTATAATATGAAGAAATAAAACATCAACATTTTAAGCTAAAATGGTCTGATCAGCCTCATTGCTTTCTTATGTGCAGTGGTTGTATGGATTTGGGCTGTGTCATCCCAGAACTGTCCCAGTGTGTTTTGAAATGTAGACATATTGATCGTCCCAGGGACAAAAATGTGCCCTTAAATTACCAGGCCTGGAGGGAATTATTTTATAAAGATATAAAAAGTATTTGGTTGTAATTGTAATGTTGCAATATTTTATAGGCTAACAAAGGTGGCCAACCATCCTCCAGGAGAGCCTTAAAGGAGCAGTGTTGTGTTTTCAGACAGGCTTGAATACGCAAAGAAGCCAATAGACACGAGTGTAGGCAACATTGTCTGATTCTCTATGGTTAAAAAGATGGTAATGCATTTTATTTTGCAAAGTCATACAATGATGTACAAATGGTGTTAAAACCATTTATTTATTTATTTTAAGTAACTTATGCTTTTGGACAAGTAAAAAAGGGCCATGAATAGCTCTGCATTCTGAAAAGTGATGTAAAATTGATTTTAATACCATTAATACTATTCTTTTTGGACCAGCTGTACAGAACACTATAAAAGGACATGATCATCTAGCAAGAAAAATGTGTGTCCCTTTGTGTTTCATGAGTTCTTCCTGTCTAAAATACCTCTTTAATGCTGTTAGTGAGTGGCCCTCACCATCCTAGCCTGTCTTCTCTAGGATGGCCATTTCCAAAGGTAACATCTATTAGACCCTTTTCCAGTACACAACACACTGACGTCACGTACAGATACATGCGACTCTTGGCAGCAGTAAGAAAACCATCGCGATCTGCAGCCATTCAATAGCCTAGATTTATGTTATTATTACTTCTATAAAAATAAAAAAACGTTTTGGGGTTCTCATACTCTTACAATGACGTTTTGATTCTTGCTTGAACAGTCGCTAAGATTATATTTGGTTGTGATCTTTGCAAAAATAACTAATTTGGGATGTAGCAGTTCGCTATAATGCTAACGCTCATTGATATAGGCTGTAACAAAAGCTAGCCAAATAGCCATTTTACTGGTTGAAGTGCTTTTTAAGTATAATGCTGTTGATTTGCGATGATGACACCATTATATTAAGCAGGACATTCATTCGAGCCTTAAAATCCAATCATATTCCAAAAGTAGTTTGAAATGTACTCATAAGCGACATTTAAATGGTTCTTTTTTGCCATTCTATAAGAACTCCCCCCCTTGTTCTGCCACCAACTTCAGTGCATCGCCCTTGTACGGTAATGTTTACAAACACAGAAAGGGGTCTATTAAACCAAAACAGGAAGTGCTGGTGCTAGTGTCTTGCATATCAAACATGATACTCATCTATTATTTTGACAGATTTAAATTTCTCTTAATTAAAGAAACCGGGTGACATTCGTTACATACAAATTCGATGTTGTAATCTAATAATGGCAGCTGTGAGCGTGGCCATAAAAATCAGAGGTAAAGGAGTAGTAACCTAAGAACACAAGACTGACCATGTAGTAGACACTTGATATGAAAGAATCTTATCAAGTAACAATTCAACTGTTGGGAAAAATTATACAGAATCCTTGAAGCCCGCTGAACTAGGTCAGATGTGTTTTTTTTTCAGGGGTGTTTCGGGATTGCTGCATGTGCAGTTGTCTGCCTGGCTCTGGCCCTGCCTGTACTGTGGTTGCCTCATGTTCAGATGTTGCATTCTACTCATGCCTTCTTGTCTCTTTCCTTCTCCTCCAATGGGTTTTGAGAAGGAGACGAGGAGAGAGGATGCAAGGAATATGCAATCGAAATCTTCCCCAGGACTCAGGTCTGGCTGGCCTGATCGTCGCTCCCTCTATGGTTTCGCTCATACACCCTGCTCCCTAATAAACAATGACTTTTTCATGCATATTTGGCAGCTGAGACACTGAACAGCCAGGGTAGCCAAGCTCCGATAAAAACACACATTTCGTTTTTCATACCGACTGGGGGGGGGGGGGCAAGATAAATGTTCATACACTTACAAATGGAAAAGCCCTTTCTGTCACAAATGTAGTAAATCTATCTGGGGACATGAAAATGGCCAACTGAAGGTGTACCATGTACTTATGTGAAAAGCAATTTTACATAAACAATATTTAGCTTCTCATGGAGGAAATGGAGGTTAAAAAAGTGAATCCGTAATGAGTGAAACTATGATGCACATGGCCATTTTGGGCTTTGTCTTCTGTCTGTTGATAGATTCCTTCTACTCAACCAGGTCTGAATATCTTATTCATTCCTCAATTCCTGCACATTGGCAAGACTGAGGTAGAGCAAAAGCACACTTTAATTTGACAAACGCACTGTTGTTATTCACAGACGCTAGCTGAAGCCAGAGTGAGTCAGTGTGGCTTCCAGACAGTCCTGCCGCTGTCTGAACTTTCACTGAGTTGGGCTTCCCCCCTTTTAATATTTATCTGTGCATATCCAAGACCACAGACTCAAAATGACAGATTGTGGTGCAAAAGTCTTTCCTGCTCTGGGCACAACCACATCCACTGAGGCCCTGCAGTCCCTCTCATAAAACGGCCCTGGCCTGAACATTCAGCTTATTCACTCACGGTCTGCCACTGAGGCCCTGCTTCCTAAATCTGTTTAATCTCCAGGATGAGAGCATAGACATCTCAAACATTCACTACACAAGAGGCAATTTGCTTGCTGCCTAAACAGATGTATTAAAAATAAAAATACATAAATTGGCATTCCTCAAGTACTATATAGGAGTGTCACTACCCTGGAACCTCATTTCTGACTGTCTAGGCAGTAGGCACAGCTGTAGCATCATTAGCACATAAGGCTTCTCATCCACAAATGCCAGTGAAGTCTAATATTCAGTTACTATTTTCCCAAACAAACAAGCATAAAATTTAAAATTAAAATAAACTTTAAGAGCAGCAATTCACAATTGAGACGTAAGCAACTTTGCTGGCCTGTAATAGACAGACCAATCACCCTGCATACTCAGACTGTCTCAGCATAAACAAATGGTTCCTGCCCTCTTCTCCTATCCTCAGTGCTTTTCGCACCTCACCTTCAGATCCTAGCACCAGCTTAACATTGGGCGCCAGGGCCTAATTTCAGCCAAGACATTTTGAATCAAGGGGCCATACATTCTGAGAGACTTCAGCTGGGCATCTTAGAAGCAGCCTTTACCTTAGAAAAATGGAACATAAGAAACCAAGCAAAAAGTGCACAAAAAAAAAAAAAAAAAAAAAAAGTCTAGCAAAAATTCTAGTCAAGACCCTAAAAATTAAAAAAAAAAAAAAAAAAACTGTTATAAGTTCCCTTTTGGCAAAACATGCTCTATTGACAGCAGGTGGGAGGAGCTATAGGATGACAGGCTCATTGTAATGGCATAAATGGAACTGTATCAAACATATGGAAACCACGTTTGACGGTCCATATATTCCAATTCCAGCCAATACAATGAACCTTTCCTCCTATAGCTCCTCCTACCAGCCCCCACTGATTGACAGGGAAATGGATAGGCGAGGAATGGAAAAGACTCAACATGTTATTTTACAGGTAGGCCTAATTGTCAGGATAATGTAATAACTTTACTTTGACAGGTGTTCAGTGTGTGTCCAGGACGGTAACTGTAACCCTGACAACCCATTAGTTACCTCTACATCCTGCAGGCTGAAGTCGTTCTGGTCTTTGAAGTTGGCAGCCCCAGCACTCAGCTCCATCAGCATCTTGGCGATCTCTGGCTTTATTGCTGCAGTCAGCCGGCTGGCCGCCTCCATGACATGTTCCTGCACGTCCTTAAGTTGCATAGCTGCTTTCGAGTAGTGGGAGTTCCTGAACACGCTGCTGAACAGGTCAGTGAGAAAGGCGCTGGCCCTGCAGAACACATTCAGTGCATCCAGATACTTGGAGATACCCTGCTGGATGTCGGCGACCGCAGTGGTGTTGGGGGGAGGTGGTTGGCAGCTGCCGGGCATGCCCATCCCGGTGGAGCCACCCATGGGGGAGCAGGTGGAGCCCAGGGGGCACTGAGGGTCCGGCTCAGCTCAGGCATCTGGTATTGCTGGACTTTCTGCTTGGACCCGCCGAGCAAAAAGCGCCGCTTGTAGTCCATTTTACTTTCCTGCGCACTACAACAATACATAAGTGTCAGGCTGACTCTGGAAGCTCCGGATTTCAGCCAACCAGAAGCTCTCTCTTATAGAATACAACAAACCAATAGTCCTGGAATTTATGTAAAAGACAACTTAAGGGCTCCATCTGCCAGAAGCTCATCTCAAAATGCTTTGTAACTAACAGAGCGATGCAGAGAGCAGGGTAAAGACTTGCTAAATGAGTGTGATGTTTATGTGCAGCCCTGCTGCAGCTCACGGTGGACAGACCCAGCAAAAACAACAGGCAGAAATGCACCTTTCCAAATCTGTATTTTCTGCCTCAAAGGGAGTCAATGGTTTATGAGAGGACAGATCAAAAAACTGAAAACACTCCACGATTCTCTCATTCCAAGACAAGATTCATGTGCATAACAAGTCCTTCAAAGAAGCAGAAAATGTCTTTGTATAACATGTATATAGTTTGTATATTTAGATGTTTTTACTGATAAATCTTTAAAAGCTGTAAGCAAAAAACAAAAGCCAAGAATCTGAAAAGAAATGTAGCACTGGTCAACAGCAAGGAGTCTGACAAAAAGAGACTAAATCGGTTCTCCGGTAGGACAATAGCGCCTTGTCACTTCACTTCCTCTCTGCAATGGCTGTGTGTATGGAGCAGAGCGAGGGCAGACAACCGCGAGGGCAGACAACCAGTCCGTCAGAGATTCTCTTCACAGTCTGTGGCGGTGAGCAGAAGCCAGCTGATAGGACTGCTGTTGGAAACTCCTCGCCGTTTCCTTCTGCTGGCTGAGGTAGTTATTAATCACTGAGGAAACAAAATGTGCTCCCAGATCTCGCCGCTTCTCCTCCACAAAACGCAGATTAGAAGAGTGACAAAAGCACAAATGTATCTGTAAGGCCTCTATGTCATTTCCTAAGGGAGGAAAAGGGAGAAACAAAAGAAAGTTAATGATTTCAGAGGAAGGATGAGCTGTTTCAAAGTGCTGTTTTTTCCAATAAAACTTGGCAGTTGAGGCATTTCTTGGGAAGATAAATTGTGAATGCTTAGAAACTGAAGTAAGCATTTAGACTAAGGAATTACACTAGGTTTTGTGACAATATTGTGCAACTACGGACAATAGCCCAACGCAACAGCAACAATAAAATCAAACAAGAGATAACAAGAATATTGATGGTTTAGCATAATCAGGTGTTAATTCTTGCTTCCATTAGACCAATTTCATATTAATCTTCATAAATAAATGGAGCATATCTGAAGTAACCCCTCTACAAAAAGGAAATACAGCCACAGACAAATGTCTGCAAGCGGTCATTGTTGGAAAACAGTGACAATCTGTCTTAACGGAAAACATACAGTGGGAGTTAACAATATCCCCTTTCAAAATCTAAGCAGCAAAAGTCCATAGAAACCCATTTCTCCCCTTGGTAGTTTTTCATTATGCAAATAAGCATAATCCGATTTGCATATTTAGGAGAAACAAATGCCAGCATGTATCATTACCTAGCTTGAGAACAACGGTGATAATATGTCACAGTAGTGGAGAGATGTCCATGTCAATACTCAAAAATGTACCCGTTTTCTTTCTAGACGTAGGCCCTAGCTAGCATAAGGCTAGGAAATTCAGACCCACACAAGCAATTTGACAATCAATACTAAAACATTTGCAATTGGTATCTGGGATGTTGCTGTATTGGTGGTTGATATTAGAATCACCTGATGAGATCACACCTTAAATGGCAAAATCAAAGTAAATCATACTGGATAAGCAAGTCCCACTGTGTAGCCCTATCTTTTATTAATTATGTTGTGGAACGCTCCGAGTTAAGCATGGGGCTGAGTGTTACAGCTACAATGTTTGGGATGAGGGAGCAACTTGTGGAAAGAAAACAAGCAACATCTTTTCCTCAGGATAACACCAAGACATCCGTCATTGCGTGCTGCTCAGACAGCCTGTGCATTGTACATGGCCTTTATCAACCACAAATATTCCATCACTGTTTGTATCTACAATGTTCCACTGATCTTCAAACGTCGCTGTCTTTCATAAACAGAGGGTGTGTAGACAGAGCCTGACAGCCTACACCAACAGAACAGACCCTGCCTTGGAGACAGAGGGGACCGGACATGCAGGGAAGCCCATGGACCTACCATGTCATGGGAGGCAGCAGCGGAGAGACAGACATCAAATCAAAATGTACTTATAAAGCCCTTTTTACATTAGCAGATGTAAATACAGAAACCCAACATAAAACGCCAAACAGCAAGCAATGCAGATGTAGAAGCACAGTGGAAAGGGAAAAACTCTAGAAAGGCAGGAACCAGACTGAGGGGTGGCCAGTCCTCTTCTGGCTGTGCTGGGTGGAGATTATATGAGTATATGGCCATTAACCTCTTGAACCTCTGGGGGCAGTATTTCATTTTTGGATGAAAAACGTTCCCGTTTTAAACAAGATATTTTGTCACGAAAAGATGCTCGACTATGCATATAATTGACAGCTTTGGAAAGAAAACACTGACGTTTCCAAAACTGCAAAGATATTATCTGAGTGCCACAGAACTGATGCTACAGGCGAAACCAAGATGAAATTTCAAACAGGAAATGCCCCAGATTTGAGGCGCTGTGTTCCAATGTCTCCTTATATGGCTGTGAATGCGCAAGGAATGAGCCTACACTTTCTGTCGTTTCCCCAAGGTGTCTGCAGCATTGTGACGTATTTGTAGGCATATCATTGGAAGATTGACCATAAGAGACTACATTTACCAGGTGTCCGCCCGGTGTCCTCCGTCGAAATTATTGCGTAATCTCCAGCTGCATGCATTTTTCCATGTGGTTCAGAGGAGAAACCAAACTGCCACGAATGATTTATCATCGAATAGATATGTGAAAAACACCTTGAGGATTGATTCTAAACAACGTTTGCCATGTTAATTTGGAAAAAGTTTGGCATTGTAATGACTGAATTTTTCGGGGGGTTTCTTAGCCAAACGTGATGAACAAAACGGAGCGATTTCTCCTACACAAATAATATTTTTGGAAAAACTGAACATTTGCTATCCAACTGAGAGTCTCCTCATTGAAAACATCTGAAGTTCTTCAAAGGTGAATGCTTTTCTTGTTTTTGTGAAAATGTTGCCTGCTGAATGCTAGGCTTAATGCTATGCTAGCTATCAATACTCTTACACAAATGCTTGTGTAGCTATGGTTGAAATGCATATTTTGAAAATCTGAGATGACAGTGTTAAGGCCAGATTATTCTTCAAGCTGTTCAAACTAGAGGTCGACCGATTATGATTTTTCAACACCGATACCGATTATTGGACCATAAAAGCCAATACCGATTTAAAATCAGCCGATTCTTTAAATTGTAATAATGACAATTACAACAATACTGAATGAACACTTATTTTAAGTTAATAATACATCAATAAAATAAATTTAGCCTCAAGTAAATAATGAAACATGTTCAATTTGGTTTAAATAATGCAACAAAAAAAAGTGTTGGAGAAGAAAGTAAAAGTACAATATGTTCCATGTAAAATATGTGCCATGTAAGAAAGCTAACATTTCAGTTCCTTGCTCAGAACATGAGAACATATGAAAGCTGGTGGTTCCTTTTAACATGTCTTCAATATTCCCAGGTAAGACGTTTTAGGTTGTAGTTATTATAGTCCTATAATTCCTATTTCCCTCTATACCATTTGTATTTCATTCATCTTTTACTATTGGATGTTCTTATAGGCACTTTAGTATTGCCAGTGTAACAGTATAGCTTCCATCCCTCTCCTCGCTCGAACCAGCAACACTTAGTGCATGCTACCTTACTAGCCATTTCACTTCGGTTACACGAGCCTCATCTCGGGAGTTGATAGGCTTGAAGTCATAAACAGCGCAATGCTTGACGCACAACAAAGAGCTGCTGGCAAAACGCACAAAAGTGCTGTTTGAATGAATGTTTACGCACCTGCTTCTGCCTACCACCGCTCAGTCAGATACTTGTATGCTCATTCAGATCATATGCACCGCATGACACACTAGATAATATCTAGTAATATCAACCATGTGTAGTTAACTAGTGATTGTTTTTTATAAGATAAGTTTAATGCTAGCTAGCAACTTACCTTGGTTTACTGCATTCACGTAACTCCTTGTGGAGTGCAACGAGAGAGAGGCAGGTCGTTATTGCGTTGACTAGTTAAGGTTGCAAGATTGGATCCCCCGAGCTGACAAGGTGAAAATCTGTCGCTCTGCCCCTGAACAAGGCAGTTAACCCACCGTTCCTAGGCCGTCATTGAAAATAAGAATGTGTTCTTAACTGACTTGCCTAGTTAAATAAAAGGTGTAAAAATATATTATAATAATAATAAAAATAAAATCAAAAAACGGTATAACAGCGGCCAAAAATACTGATTTCCGATTGTTATGAAAACTTGAAATCGGCCCTAATTAAAATCGCCCATTCCGATTAAATCGGTCAACTTCTAGTTCAAACGTTCATAGTTGACCAGCAGGGTCAAATAATAATCACAGAGGTTATAAAGGGTGTAACAAGTCAGTACCTCAATTTCCGAGTGAGCAAACTGGTTCCAAAAACCATTAAAGGCCATTACACCTAATGTCAAGTTTAACAGTTCTCTCTATAAGCAAAAGGTAAAATGTCACTTTTTTTTTCTTTCATAAAAACAAAAAAACATGAGCAGTCTACTTCAAACACGGTGCTTTGAGAGAGGTAGTCTAACTAGTGAAATGAGCAGACTCTGTCTCTAAATCCCATGAATTACAGTGACTGCGGTAACTGCCAGATGCCCAACACTGCCTGCTGCTTAAAATGGGGATATTAAGGATACAGGAATAAACAGGAAACAGGAGCTTGACTAGCCAGGTCCAGCCCAAGGGTCCTAAATCCTAGAAACTGCAGAAAAGGGAAGTTACGTCAGAGGTCTTTGAATCCAATAAGGAAACTGTTGTGAAATACATTAGGACTCAGGTCATAACAAAGGAGGCAGAGCCAGCCAAGTATTGTGATGAATAAACAAAGCCAATATTGCCTCTGATATTCTCATTTTGACGTATCAAACCATGAAGTGTAGGCTGTCAGGTTTGTTGTTCTGACTCAAAGTGAGTTTGTGGGTTTTTGTGTCCTGCTGACTGGATCAGACGCCCAGCCAGGCGTCGTACCATTAAAAACTGTTCAGTTTGTGTCCATGTGAAAACACTGCTGCCATGTCTGCCTAAGGCCTGGCTAAAATGAACAGGCCGGGCACGGCACTAATATTGATGTGACCCGTCCCGCTATCCTTTCTCTATTGGCAGCCAAGCTTCTTGTTCCAATGCGTAAAGTATTAGAGCTTACACCCAAACAAACATGTAATAGGAGGGTCCCCAGTCTGTGCTGCTGGCTCAGCGCCCAGTTTCACACTGCCGAATGAAGGATGTTCACTCAGGGCTAATGTTAGTTCTGCCTCCACCATTCACTGTATCTCAGCTGCTGCTACTACTACTTGGACAAGGAGCTTAGGTTTCCGGGAGCAAGCTCTCCGTCGCCAGATACAAAATGAGCTCCGAAGTATGATTTACCTGTGCTATATCTTCGAGGAATTTGTCAGCACTGAAATGTAAAAGAATGACACAGGCAGCATATACCAAATGTGTATCCATGACTCTTTTCAAAAATCAACTACTAAAAGTAGCCTCATGGTGGTGGACGGGGCAGCGGTTCCTCAAGCTGACAGCTTCTTCTGCCACTGAGGCACCAGGCCACTGACAGCAGGGTACAACCACATGGCCACCATTAAACAACCCCTTAGTCTCCTCTCATGAGGTTTATTTCAGCCTCCTCAGCCAAACAGCTTCCCTACACTAGACAGCACCGTACCGCTTTTAGGACTCAAAGTTTCATCTCAAAAATGTCCTCTACATCTGTTGCCAATGAAGAAAATGAATGCTTTGTGGATTCAAACAAGAACACTTCAAAAACAAGTAGAGACCATTTCAATCCCATCATACCCCTTTATATAGTCTGTTCCCCATTTCATTGATAGTCTACTTCAACAAAGAGTTATAGTATCTAAAGGTAATGGGTATTGACCTAAATATGCAACTAATACGACAAGGAAAACAGTTCTCAAAGAAGCAATAAGCACAAATTGCTTTTCAACAATTAAAATGAGCAAGAAAACAATGAAAAAATAAGATATTACTAGTATTTTGTAGTTAAACATTCTTACACAGTCACATTGTAGATGGATGGGATATGGGGTAGCCTAGCCCCAGACTCTGAGGCAGCAGACAGGCCAAGGGTCAAGCCAATTGCTGCAAGCAACTGTGTGACAGAAGCAGAGCCAGGCTCTGCCCGCCCAGAGAACACAAGGAGGGCATTGTGGCAAGCACCGGCCTCCTCCATACCGCCACACAGAAAAAAAAGAGAAAAAAAACACCCTCAGCCAGCTGCAGCAGGATTCTCATAGAGAAAGGGCACAATATGATCTATAATTTGAATGTTTATCTTCAAAATACATAGTATGCAGGAGAGTCTCATCCTGAAATTAGGTTGGCTAACTGGCTGTACACTAGTAGGCCAAGATATTATAACATGTGATATAAGAAGCTTATGTCCGTAAAAATAGCAGGCTGGCTGCTGAAACAAAGGAGGGGATATGTTTGGAGACCAAAAGGTCTGAGGCTCCTAACTATGTAAGCTTACATTCCGTCGCCAACAGTGCACTTGTTTATATAGCTTGAAGGACAAAATGTTGGCCCTGGTGTTGAATCGTTTCCTAGACAACCCATAAGGAGATGCTCATTTTCAAATTGTTAACTAAAATGTCCTACTGTAACTCTCCTTATAGGTTTCACAATTTTGACAAACTGGTATAGGTGTTGAGTAATTATTTGAAGGCAAAATGCAAACCTAAATCGTACAAGCGGTAAGCGGCAACTTCAACCCAACAACCACTTACAGGATGTATGAAGAAACCGAAATGACTTTAAAAGGATTCCTACAGTTCCCTACGACTGAATTGTAAAAATAAACAAAAAAGATCAGAATAGAGGAATGCTCAGATAATCTCTTCACAATGGTAGTCATGAGTAAAGCACGAACTGTGTTGGGCATAGATAGAAGCACAACGCCCAGCCCTGCCCTGGAGACTACAGTGACCTGACTCGAGCAGCTTCCAATTCAAAGCCTTCCATCTACAGGTCCGTTTCAGCAACAGGCTAATAGCGAACACGGCTCACATTTCACACACCTCTCGAGGCACAGCATTGGAAGAGGGAGTGCTGCTGGCTAGCCTAACGGATGTAGTTTTAGAGTTTCTCTTCTACATAAGAAGCATGACATCTGTAAGCATCCTCGAAGGAAGCAATGTCATTCTTTAAAAAAAGGGTATGATATGTAGCTACTTTTATCCCCATATGTAAAATGGCACACCTTGAAGGCTACAGAACAAAACTGGATGCCATATCCATTCAAGACATACCGTGGAAGACAGAAATGACAGACTTAAAAGAGTAAGGTCAAAGATTTCATGATTTGCCAACCACCATTTTATTTTTAGCCAGGACAAAAGTAAGACTTCCCTATTCAACTCCAGGAGTAGACAGGATATGGGGTTCCTAACAAAACAGGGCCCATTTAGTGACTTTCACAACAGATTTCCCATTGAGCAAATCTGATATATCATTCCTCTCACTACACAAAATGAGAAACGTACTACCCCTTGGTAAATAAACAGTACACTATGTAGCCAATACTACCCTTCTCACAACTGTTACCTAGCAGACTCAGTACCATGATTTACAGATGACAAACATCTACCATTTAATTTGTACATGATGTGCATACTAACAGTGAGTAACTTCATTGACAACACTTCCATTCATCACACTGGGGATGAAGCAAGAAAAAAAAAAAAAAAAACGAACTTGAGTGAAACTGAAGTCTGTCTCAGATCGATTGTCGGGGACCAAGTTAACCTCCCCTTTCATCTAAACCTCCCGTATTGACCATCCTACTTTTAGGGAAAGAGTGTAATTTTGTACATGTATGAAACTGCGAGTTTGACTAACTCTAGTCTAATTGCTTAAGGTGTCCAGTGTCCTTCCCAGGATCATTTGTATGTAGAAGGACTGATAAGCTCAGTTATTTTCCTTTTAAAAAGGAGTGAATGAAAATAAATCAAATTGACATTTCCACCTCCAGAAATGAGCCCAATAATATTGGTTAAAAATAAATACATTAACATATTGGACCACGCATATAGCCTATGCATGCTATTAGCAATAAACAGCATCACCTGTAGGCCAACTGATGCAGCATAGTGGCTATAAATACATAGAGATGGATAAGCCCCATGCTTCAGCCCATTTATCCCAATGCACACTTATTCATAATTAAATTATGATTAATTACTATTCCCTCCAATAGATTTTATTGGTTACTATTACAAAGTATGTAATTTAAGAGCGCTGTGCCAAACAAGCTCCATCACACCGACAGAGTCATTGCATTTTGGGTACATGAGAAATGCATTAATTTCCAATGGAATGCTGCATTTGTTTTGCAGAGGCAGTACGTTCTGTGTGGTGCATACTTTGGATTTATCAAAACATATGCGTCAAACTGTATGCATAGACTGCTTGACAGAAATGGTAGCAGAAGATAAAATGTTGAACATTTGTTGCACACATATCCAGATGCTGCTACTGCATACTATTTTGCGCAGTGACGCTAATCAGTGTGATTAAGGTATAAACCATGCTTAAAACTCCAGTTGTAACTGCATTTCTAAATTGATGCTGCAAGCAATTTTTAAGAGTAAAGAAATAAACGCAGTAACATTTAGAGATGTGCCCCAAAATATATTTAATAAGTTCACCGTTTAAAAACATACACTGCCTTCGGATTAAGACCCTTCGACTTTTCCCACTAAATTACAGCCTCATTCTAAAATTGATTAAACCGCCAATCAATCTACACACAATACCCCATAATGACAAAGCAAAAATGTATTAAAAAAATATATATATTTGCACATTTAAACTGAAAAGTACTTTGTTAAAGGCAGCAATTACAGCCTAGAGTCTTCTTGGCTATGACGCAACAAGCTTTGCACACCTGTATTTGTAGAGTTTCTCCCATTTTCCTCCGCAGATCCTCTCAAGCTCTATTTGGTTGAATGTTTGATCGGGTTCAAGTCCAGGCTCTGGCTAGGCCACTCAAGGACATTCAGGGACTTGTCCTGAAGCCACTCCCGTGTTGTCTTGGCCGTGTGCTTATGGTCGTTGTCCTGTTGGAAGGGGAACTTACACCCCAGTCGGCGGTCCTGAGCACTCTGGTTCACGTATTAATCAAGGATCTCTGCACTTTGTTTCTTTTATCTTTGCTTTGTTCCTGACCAGTCTCCCAGCCACTGCCACTGAAAAACATCCCCACAACACAATGCTGCCACCCACCATGCTTCACCAGAGAGTCTTGTTTCTCTTGGTCGGACAGTCCTTTAGGTGCCTCTAGGCAAATTCCAAGCGGGCCGTCATGTGCTTTTTACTGAGGAGTGGCTTCATCTGGCCACTCTACCATAAAGGCCTGATTGGTGGAGAGTGCTGCAGAGATGGTTGTCCTTCTGGAAGGGTTTTGGTACCCTTCCCCAGATCTGTGCCTCGACACAATTCTGTCTCGGAGCTCTATGGACAATTCCTTCAACCGCAAGGCTTGGTTTTTGCTCTGACATGTACTGTCAACTGTGGCACCTTATATACACAGGTAGGTGTGCCTTTCCAAATCATGTCCAATCAATTGAATTTACCACAGGTGGACTCCAAGTTGTAGAAACATCAAGGATGATAAATGGAAACAGGACACACCTGAGCTCAATTTCAAGTCCCCTAGGAAAGGGTCTGAGTACTCACAGTACGAGTCAAATTGACACACCTACTCATTCAAGGGTTTCTTTATTGTAGAATAGTGAAGACATCAAAACTATGTAATAACACATATGGAATCATGTAGTGACCAACGAAAATAAGTGAACAAATTTATCAAAATATATTTTATATTATTTGAGATTCTTCAAAGTAGCCACCCTTTGCCTTGATGACACCTTTGCACACTCTTGGCATTCTCTCAACCAGCTTATTGAGGTAGTCACCTGGTATGCATTTCCATTAACACATGTGCCTTGTTAAAAGTTAATTTGTGGAATTTCTTTCCTTCATAATGTGTTTGAGCCAATAAGTTATGTTGTAACAAGGTAGGGGTGGTATACAGAAGACAGCCCTATTTGGTAAAACACCAAGTCCATATTATGGCAAGAACAGCTCAAATAAGCAAAGAGAAACAGTTCATCGTTACTTTAAATTCTTCGATATAGGGGGCGCTCTTTTAATTTTTGGATAAAAATTCCTGTTTTAAACAAGATATTTTGTCACGAAAAGATGCTCGACTATGCATATAATTGACAGCTTTGGAAAGAAAACTGACGTTTCCAAAACTGCAAAGATATTATCTGTGAGTGCCACAGAACTGATGCTACAGGCGAAACCAAGATGAAATTTCAAACAGGAAATGCCCCAGATTTTGAAGGCGCTGTGTTCCAATGTCTCCTTATATGGCTGTGAATGCGCAAGGAATGAGCCTACACTTTCTGTCGTTTCCCCAAGGTGTCTGCAGCATTGTGACGTATTTGTAGGCATATCATTGGAAGATTGACCATAGACTACATTTACTAGGTGCTCGCTTGGTGTCCTCTGTTGCAATTATTGCGTAATCTGCAGCTGCGTGCATTTTTCCATTTGCTTCAGAGGAGAAACCCAACTGCCACGAATGACTTATCATCGAATAGATATGTGAAAAACACCTTGAGGATTGATTCTAAACAACGTTTGCCATGTTTCTGTCGATATTATTGAGTTAATTTGGAAAAAAGTTTGGCGTTGTAATGACTGAATTTTCGGGGGGTTTTTCTTAGCCAAACATGAACAAAACGGAGCGATTTCTCCTACACAAATAATATTTTTGGAAAAACTGAACATTTGCTATCCAACTGAGAGTCTCCTCATTGAAAACATCCAAAGTTCTTCAAAGGTAAATGATTTTATTTGAATGCTTTTCTTGTTTTTGTGAAAATGTTGCCTGCTGAATGCTAGGCTTAATGCTATGCTAGCTATCAATACTCTTACACAAATGCTTGTGTAGCTATGGTTGAAAAGCATATTTTGAAAATCTGAGATGTGTTGTTAACAAAAGGCTAATCTTGTCAGCCAATATATTTATTTAATTTCATTTGCGAATTTCGTGAATAGTTAACGTTGCGTTATGCTAATGAGCTTGAGGCTATGATTATGCTCCCGGATACGGGATTGCTCGACGCAAGAAGTTAAGACATGAAGGTCAGTCAATTCTGAAAATTTCAATAACTTTGAATGTTTCTTCAAGTGCACTCGCAAAAACGATCAAGCCCTATGATGAAACTACCTCTCATGAGGACCGCCACAGGAATGGAAAACCCAGAGTTTCCTCTGCTGCAGAGGATAAATTCAGTCGAGTTACCAGCCTCAGAAATTGCAGCCCAAATAAAATGCTTCAGAGAGTTCAAGTAACAGACATCAACTGTTCAAAGGAGACTGCGTGAATCAGGCGTTTGTGGTTGAATTGCTGCAAAGAAACCACTACTAAAGGACACCAATAAGAAGAATTGCTTGGGCCCCAAAAAACAGAGCAATGAACAATCTGTCCATTGGTCTGATGAGTCCAAATTTGAGATTTTTGGTTCTAACCGCCGTGTCTTTGTGAGACGCAGAGTAGGTGAACAGATGATCTCTGCATGTGTGGTTCGCACCGAGAAACATGGTGGTGTGATGGTGCCTTGCTGGTGACACTGTCTGATTTCGAATTCAAGGCACACTTAACCAGTATGGCTACCACAGCATTCTGCAGCGAAACGCCATCCCATCTGGTTTGCACTTACTGGGACTATCATTTGTTTTCCAACAGGACAATGACCCAACACACCTCCAGGCTGTGTAAGGGCTATTTGACCAAGGAGGAGAGTGTGATAGTGCTGCAATAGATGACCTGGCTAATTGAGATGGTTTGGAATGAGTTGGACCGCAGAGTGAAGGAAACGCAGCCAACAAGTGCTCCGCATACAGTGGAGCAAAAAAGTATTTAGTCAGCCACCAATTGTGTAAGTTTTCCCACTTAAAAAGATGAGGCCTGTAATTTTCATCATAGGTACACTTCAACTATGACGGACAATATTAGATTTTTTTCTCTCCAGAAAATCACATTGTAGGATTTTTAATGAATTTATTTGCAAATTATGGTGGAAAATAAGTATTTGGTCACCTACAAACAAGCTAGATTTCTGGCTCTCACAGACCTGTAATTTCTTCTTTAAGAGGCTCCTCTGTCCTCCACTTGTTATCAGTATAAAAGACACCTGTCCACAACCTCAAACAGTCACACTCCAAACTCCACTATGGCCAAGACCAAAGAGCTGTCAAAGGACACCAGAAACAAATTGTAGACCTGCACCAGGCTGGGAAGACTGAATCTGCAATAGGTAAGCAGCTTGGTTTGAAGAAATCAACTGTGGGAGCAATTATTAGGAAATGGAAGACATACAAGACCACTGATAATCTCCCTCGATCTGGGGCTCCACGCAAGATCTCACCCCGTGAGGTCAAAATGATCATAAGAACGGTGAGCAAAAATCTCAGAACCACACGGGGGGACCTAGTGAATGACCTGCAGAGAGCTGGGACCAAAGTAACAAAGCCTACCATCAGTAACACACTACGCCGCCAGGGACTCAAATCCTGCAGTGCCAGACGTGTCCCCCTGCTTAAGCCAGTACACGTCCAGGCCCGTCTGAAGTTTGCTAGAGAGCATTTGGATGATAAAGAAGAAGATTGGGAGAATGTCATATGGTCAGATCAAACCAAAATATTACTTTTTGGTAAAAACTCAACTCGTCGTGTTTGGAGGACAAAGAATGCTGAGTTGCATCCAAAGAACACCATACCTACTGTGAAGCATGGGGGTGGAAACATCATGCTTTGGGGCTGTTTTTCTGCAAAGGGACCAGGACAACTGATCCGTGTAAAGGAAAGAATGAATTGGGCCATGTATCGTGAGATTTTGAGTGAAAACCTCCTTCCATCAGCAAGGGCATTGAAGATGAAACGTAGCTGGGTCTTTCAGCATGACAATGATCCCAAACACACCGCCTGGGAAACAAAGGAGTGGCTTCGTAAGAAGCATTTCAAGGTCCTGGAGTGGCCTAGCCAGTCTCCAGATCTCAACCCCATAGAAAATCTTTGGAGGGAGTTGAAAGTCCGTGTTGCCCAGCAACAGCCCCAAAACATCACTGCTCTAGAGGAGATCTGCATGGAGGAATGGGCCAAAATACCAGCAACAGTGTGTGAAAACCTTGTCAAATGTTTTCTGTAAGTCTTCACCTCTGCCTTTGCCAACAAAGGGTATATAACAAAGTATTGAGAAAACTTTTGTTATTGACCAAATACTTATTTTCCACCATAATTTGCAAATAAATTCATAAAAAATCCTACAATGTGATTGGCTGGATTTGTTCTCATTTTGTCTGTCATAGTTGAAGTGTACCTATGATGAAAATTACAGGCCTCTCATCTTTTTAAGTGGGAGAATTTGCACAATTGGTGGCTGACTAAATACTTTTTTGCCCCACTGTATGTCGGAACTCCTTCAAGACTTTTGGAAAAGCATTCCAGGTGAAGCTGGTTGAGAGAATGCCAAGAGGGTGAAAAACTGTCAGGGCAAAGGGTGGCTACTTTGAAGAATCTCAAATATATTTGAGAATATATTTTGATTTGTTTAACACTTTTTTGGTTACATGATTCCATGTGTTATTTCATAGTTTGATGTCTTCACTATTATTCTACAATGTAGAAAATATTAAAAATAAAGTAAAACTCTGGAATGAGTAGTACAAACTTGACTGGTATGTAAATAATGTATCTGTACTTTGTTTTTAATACATTTTTTTATAAATTCGCAAAACATTTCTAAAAACCTGTTTTCACTGTCATTATGGGGTGGGTGTGTGTAGATTGCTTAGCAAATTGTTTTATTTAACCCATTTTTGAATAAGGCTGTAACGTAACAATGTGGAAACAGTGAAGGGGTCTGAATACTTTCGGAAGGCACTGTATATCCATTCACAAGACAGCTGCACTGCTGCCAAATGGTTTGGGTCTAACAGTGCTTCCCTTTCAAATGGTTTAGCATTGCACCTGTACTACCATTACTGTGGCTCAATTCCACCTCCGCAAAGATTGCATTTCCTAATCAAAGTATGGCTATACAGGACTTCGCTGCTATTGCTTGCCTTGCTCTGCTATTTTTCCCCAACTGGTAACGACCACAAAAAAGGAAAGTATTACTTCACTCCTTGTACGTTGGACTCCCGTTCTCGACTCCCATTTCTAAGTATCAAGAGTCACTTCCACTAGGAATTGACTACTAAGACACTATTTTTGGAACGTAGGAGACTGATTAGTTGCCGTACCTTCGAGAACAAACACTCCCATCTGTCATAGTGAGCTTGCGAGGGACGGAGGGGCACAGTATAGGCAAGTCGGCCAACAGGCAGACATTAGTGGACATTCAGGCAGACATTCAGAACCGTGCACTAGGCCCATCTATAGGCAGTCAAAGCTGTATCTCACAACGGAATGCTACATCTCACAATTTATTGGTTGCAATGTCTTGCAACTTCAGTAAAGCAGGGCCTATCAATGAATTTTTAATTTTACCTTTATTTAACTAGGCAAGTCAGTTAAGAACAAATTCTTATTTTCAATGACGGCCTAGGAACAGTGGGTTAACTGCCTGTTCAGGGGCAGAACGACAGATTTGTACCTTGTCAGCTCGGGGATTTGAACTTGCAGCCTTCCGGTTACTAGTCCAACACTAACCACTAGGCTACCCTGCCGCCCCACTGTATGTGGGAATAGGCTAGGATATTCTACAAACAGACCGAAGACTGAACACACTTGCATCAACAGCAAAGAGATGGGGTGTAATCATTAGTCCAAACAGTTGCAACAGTTTGCAACTAAAATACGTTTTAATTGGACAAGTCCAGGCAAGTCCCTTCCCATTTTGTTCCATATAAGAAACATAATGAATACGCCCCAGGCGAGCCAGCGCGAGGGAGAGAGGGGGCAGGCAGAAAACAGTGGTACACATACTTTGTGATGTACATAATGTAGAGATCCCTTCTCTCGTCAAACATCTCATTCCAAAATCATGGGCATTAATATGCAGTTGTTCCCCCCTTTGCTGCTATAACAGCCTCCACTCTTCTGGGAAGGTTTTCCACTATACGTAACATTTCCGCAGGGACTTGATTCCATTCAGCCACAAAAGCATTAGTGAGGTTGGGCACCGATGTTGCGCGATTAGGCCGGGCTCGCAGTGGATGATCCAATTCCACCCAAATTTATTTCGATGGGAGTTGAGGTCAGTTTGGAACGTGTTCGTGAGCGTTGCAACCAAGGACAGGCGAGGTTAAAACGCTTCAGAACTCAGTGGTCCCGTTCTGTGAGCTTGTGTGGCCAAACCCGTCGCAGCTGCTGCTCCTAGAAGTTTCCACTTCACAATAACCCCACTCACAGTTGACCGGGGCAGCTTAAGCAGGGCAGAAATCTGCCAAACTGACTTGTTAGAAAGGTGGCATCCTATGACAGGAACAAGTTGAAAGTCACTGAGCTCTTCAGTAAGGCCATTCTACTGCCAGTGTTTGTCTATGGAGATAGCATGGCTATGAGCTCAATTTTATACACCTGTCAGCAACGGGTGTGGCTGAAATAGCCAAATCCACTATTTTGAAGGGGTGTCCACATACTTTTCACACATTCACTAAAGTTTGCCTCTTCCTCAAATTTCCCCAGGCCTTTATAGTTAAGTCTATAACACAGAATATATAGTTTGATAACTGCACTGCAATTTAAATTAATAATAGCAAATGGGATCCCCCTCTTTAACTATGGCCAAAACTGCTTTCAAAAGAGATTTCCCGCAATTGCATTAAGAACTGTCGTGCAATGACTGCTTGTCAGATTACATGTTTCCCTCCCTATGGCTCTCGCAACTTAAATGCACCTCGAGAAGACTATTTCTAGAACACACAACAAGCAGACTAGGTAAAAAAATATAATAATAATAATAATAATAATAATGAGGGAAATACATTTAAAAAATTAAAGTCAACTGTTCTAATAACATTACATGGTAAAAACAGTAGCAATGGAAAGTTACATCCTGCGTGATAAAGTAGGCTTTGAATTACTTCGCCAGCAGCTACAGTAGGCTACACAGCGCTATTTGAGTTGAGCGCCGAGGTGGTGAGCATTTGACTATTTAATAACACGTCATCTGAAAATCGGGAGTGTCAGCAACAATCATACATATCAGTTCAGTGCACACAGCGTAACAGAAAAAATAAATAAAGTAGAATACATTTGGTAATTTATTTCATAGAACAATGCTTCGGTATGTATTAGGCAGTCATCTACAAAAAAAAAAACGACCTCTCCAGAATCCATATGAAGGAAATCAGTCCGTGTCAAAGAACTTTAGCCCCTCTGACAGACTCACAGGGAGGAAAATAGCTGAGAGCAGGCTTGCACTGGTTTCCCAGGATACAGCAGGCTGAGATTTCCCCTCTGGAAGCCCCTTATGACAGTCCATTACACTCAGTTCACCATCCCCCATACTAGAGACTGCCTGCGGAAGAGTCTGGATTTATGGGGTGTCCTTCAGCTTTGACGTATTACAATGCTATATTTATGTGTTATGTAACCATCTTAAGTATGTGTAACTACTAAAAAGGTCATTGGGGAATAATGAATTTAGCTCGATATGAACCTACAGGAAATTGCTTGTGCATTCTGAAAGATTCCCTGCTGCTAGCTAGGCTAACTTATCAAATCATCATCAATTAATAATCAATTCCCCCAAGAATACTATATTTTTAAGACCAAGAAACTTATCAGGTCAAGACTAGCTGTGTGTCTGACAAATGGAAATGCCTCCCGAGACACAAATGCTGTACCTTCTATTTGGCCTAGATTTGAGCAGTCCATGGGTAAGTCAAAGGGGAAAATAACCTTGTAGCATCTTGTACTAAGAATTCCCTGAATGCAAATGACAGCTCTAGCCTTTGATTTTCAATAGCTGGAATGTTGTCCAGACACACATGAAGTAGGATTTATGGTTCAAAGGTAGAAGTATAAGCTGTTTAGGAATAGGCCTAATTCATATGTATTGGTGTCAGGAAACTGTTAATATCCTAGGAAGTAGAGGTCGACCGATTAATCGGAATGGCCGATTAATTAGGGCCGATTTCAAGTTTTCATAACAATCGGAAATCGGTATTTTTGGGCGCCGATTTTATTTATAAATAAAATGACACCTTTATTTAACTAGGCAAGCCAGTTAAGAACACATTCTTATTTTCAATGACGGCCTAGGAACAGTGGGTTAACTGCCTTGTTCAGGGGCAGAACGACAGAGTTTCACCTTGTCAGCTCCGGGGAACCGATCTTGCAACCTTACATTTAACTAGTCCAACGCAATAACGACCTACCTCTTGTTGCACTCCACAAGGAGACTGCCTGTTACGCGAATGCAGTAAGCCAAGGTAAGTTGCTAGCTAGCATTAAACGTATCTTATAAAATAAATCATAATTACTAGTTAACTACACATGGTTGATGATATTACTAGATATTATCTAGCATGTCATAATCTGCGTATAATCTGACTGAGCATACAAGCATACAAGTATCTGACTGAGCGGTGGTAGGCAGAAGCAGGCGCGTAAACATTCATTCAAACAGCACTTTTGTGCGTTTTGCCAGCAGCTCTTCGTTGTGCATCAAGCATTGCGCTGATTATGACCTCAACCTATCAACTCCCGAGATGAGGCTGGTGTGACCGAAGTGAAATGGCTGGCTAGTTAGCGCGCGCTTATAGCGTTTCAGACTTCACTCGCTCTGAGCCTTGGGGGTAGTTGTTTCCCTTGCTCTGCATGGGTAACGCTTCGATGTGGTGGCGGTTGTCGTTGGGTTGCTGGTTCGAGCCCAGGGAGGAGCGAGGAGAGGGACGGAAGCTATACTGTTACACTGGCAATACTAAAGTGCCTATAAGAACATCCAATAGTCAAAGGTTAATGAAATACAAATGGTATAGAGGGAAATAGTCCTATAATAACTACAACCTAAAACTTCTTACCTGGGAATATTGAAGACTCATGTTAAAAGGAACCACTAGCTTTCATATGTTCTCATGTTCTGAGCAAGGAACTGAAATGTTAGCTTTCTTACATAGCACATATTGCACTTTTACGTTCTTCTCCAACACTTTGTTTTTGCATTATTTAAACCAAATTGAACATGTTTCATTATCTACTTGAGGCTAAATTGATTTTATTGATGTATTATATTAACTTAATTCAGTATTGTTGTAATTATCATTATTACAAATAAAAATAAACAAATAAAATAAATTGGCCGATTAAATCGGTATCGGGTCTTTTGGTCATCCAATAATCGGTATCAGTATCGGCATGGAAAAATCATAATCGGTCGACCTCTACTAGAAAGGGATGTTGTTGACACTTACTCTGCCTATGTATAACCTCCAAAAAGACAAGGAGTCCTAAGGCTTCTATGAGACATTTTTAAAGTTGTTACTGGCACTACCACTCTGAGCCTAGGCAATGTGGCTGTGGCATGCATAAGGCCTATTCATCAACGTGATTCTTCTGCCAATAACAAACAGAAAAGCCACAAATGTAAAATAGTACCATGTTTATGCCATGCCTAACATTTATTCTCCACAAATATGACGCACAGATTATCTATGGAAATCATTCTCCTGACACACAAAAATAATATTGCTGTAGTCTACTTAGCCTACTGTATGGGAATAGAGCAAGTAATTGTTTGGTCTCAAGAGAGAAATCTCATTCAGGGTTAGCACTGATTAGAGGGCACAGAGGTTTAAATATATATTATTGAGAAATACAGGATGAGGCAAGTGAGGATAACCTCCACTTGTATGGCTTCATTTCTGACCCAGTATCCCCAGCCTTCACATGTCTGAAAGACATTGATAGTTGAAGGATTATGCCAGACCCTCAACCGAGCTGATTGGAGGGACGGGATGGAACTAATCATCTATCAAGCTATTTCAGATCTGTGAACACCCAAGGGGAAGGGAATACGGTTTGAAATGGGACCTGGTTACTGTCTTTCTAAGGGTAGTTTTGAAGAGGTTCAAACCTGGGTAGCATTAGGCTTGCCTTCCTGCTACACATGTTTTCTTTATGACATTCTTGAGAGTGCTGCTTCCCTCAGGATCTAGGAATTCATCTGAGACTAGCGCTCGGGGGCCACCAGTCAGAAAACTCCAGTGAAAATTGCAAAACAAAAGTCCTGCCATTTTTGCTGAAAGCTGCCATCAAACTACAAAACCCTCGTAGTCCTACATTCCAAAGCCAGAATTAGGTGAAAACAAAACCATGGAACACTAGAATCAATCCTGTTCATCTGTGATTTGTTACACCCCCTCCCCCCAACCACCATCAGATGCCATTGTGACATTCCAAACTCTGATGAGAGTCAGAGAACAGCTTATTCTAAGCATTGCAGCATGAGCAACACTAGAATGTTTTGTTAATGGAAATATCACTCTGGTTCGTCCAGTTAGTTGAAAGAATAGACTAAGCCATGAGACAAAAATAGATATCTTGTAACTATTGGGCTCATGGGCTGACTCACACACGTAACAGGAAACAAAATGAAAAAGGATCTGCTGATCAATACATTAGTTACACTGACAACAAAAACTAACAACTGGTCCATGGTCAGAGCTAATCAGGCGTTGGATCAGGTCAGGGAGAGAGTGAACAGAGGCAGGAATCTGCAGAGCAACGCATTTATTTCCATAGCAACAGAGCTGTGACATAAATCAACAGGGATATCTGTGATAAGAGGGTTTATCTATGAGGAACATGATGCAACAAATCAAAGAGCTTCTCAGTATTGTTGGAAAGATGCAGTCTGACAAAGCCCTCTCTCTACAGGCAAACAAATCCAGGTGAATATTAGGCCAATTGTCCTACCAGTAGTGTTTCCGCCAAACTGACTTGATGCAGATAAAAATCAGTGCATGATGACAGTGTATTCGGAAAGTATTCAGACCTTGACGTTTTCCACATTGTTACGTTACAGCCTTATTCTAAAATAGATTAAATTAAATAAATCCTCAGCAATCTACACACAATACCCCACAATGACAAAGCAAAAACTGGTTTCAATGTGTTTGCAAATGTATATAAACAAAAACATTTTTTAAAGAAATACCTACATTTACATAAGTACTCAGACCCTTTCCTATGAGACTCAAAATTAGTCTCCGGTGCATCCTGTTCCCATTGATCATCCTTGAGATGTTTCTACAACTTGGAGTCCACCTGTGGTAAATTCAATTGATTGGACATGATTTGGAAAGGCACACACACCTGTCTATATAAAAAGAAGGTCCCACAGTAGACAGTGCATGTCAGAGCAAAAACCAAGTCGAGGTCCAAGGAATTGTCCATAGAGCTCCAAGACAGGATTGTGTCGAGGCACAGATCTGGGTAAGGGTACCAAAACATTTATGCAGCATTGAAGGTCCCCAAGAACACAGTGGCCTCCATAATTCTTAAATGGATGAAGTTTGGAACCACCAAGACTCATCCTAGAGCTGGCCGCCCGGCCAAACTGAGCAATCGGGGGAGAAGGGCCTTGGTCAGGGAGGTGACCAAGAACCCAATGGTCACTGAGAGCTCCTCTGTGGAGATGGGAGAACCTTCCAGAAGGAAAACCATCTATGCAGCACTCCACCAATCAGGCCATTATGGTAGAGTGGCCAGACGGAAACAACTTCTCAGAAAAAAAGCACATGACAGCCCGCAAGGAGTTTGCCAAAGGGCACCTAAAGGACTCAGACAATGAGAAACAAGATGATCTGGTCTGATGAAACCAAGATTTAACTCTTTGGCCTGAATGCCAAGCATCACATCTGGAGGAAACCTGGCACCATCCCGACAGTGAAGCATGGTAGTGGCAGCATCATGCTGTGGGATGTTTTTCAGTGGCAAGGATTGGGAGACTAATCAGGATCAAGGCAAAGATGAACAGAGAAAAGTACTGAGAGAACCTTGATGAAATGATCTCAGACTGGGACGAAGGTTCACCTTCCAACATGACAACAACCCTAAGCACACAGCCAAGACAATGCAGGGGTGGCTTTGGGACAAGTCTCTGAATGTCCTTGAGTGGCCCAGCAAGAGCCCAGACATGATCAAACATCTCTGGAGAGACCTGAAAATAGCTGTGCAGCAACACTCCCCATCCAACCTAGCAGAGCCTGAGAGGATCTGCAAAGATTAATGAGAGAAACTCTTCAAATACAGGTGTGTCAACCTTACGGCATCATGTCACCATGTTGAACAATTTTACAGAATTTTCCTGTTTCCATCACAGCTGTTGTAATTATTAAAAAACGTATACAGCATGACTTTACTTGCATGAAAACTGGATGGTAACGTGGTTTAAGTCAAGTCAATCTCCATAGAGGATGGTTTCTCCAATCTGCATGTAGTAAAACAAACTACTGCAAAGTATAATATCTCCTCAAGCTATGGATGACAGGCAATAATGCAATGTCTGAAAATGTGACAAGCTCAAAGCAAACAGAAACCCAACGGTAAAGAGGGGGCAGTGACCAATCTGTGTGTTGGAAATGTTGGTTTACTACAGAGGAGAGATGAGATGACCAACAACTGGTCTATACTCAAACTCAGTGACACATTTAGGCTACATTTTGGCTCTCTCAAAACAAGAGACTGCAGCATTGACAACCTGATTCCACAATGATAAAATAGCCCAAAAATGAGAGATGTTTATATTGGTAAAAACTTCCACATTCTTCAGATCACTTGTGGAGCAACAAGATTTTAGGCAGAAGGTCATACTTTTTCCCCCCTCTCTCCAAAGCAACCCAAACAGGAAATACATTCCACATAACCAAAGGAGGCAGACATGGCAATAGAAGCTGCCTTTAGCTCAACAATACCAAAGACCTCTGGGTTGTAGTAGCACATATAATGGGATTATTCAAATCCTTTAATAAGGTTGTCAGTTGAGTTGGACAGTACTGATTGAAATGTGTCTTCCGTGTATAACATTCAGCCACACCGAGGTGGGGAAATAAGTGAGAATGCCATTCATGGACTACAGCTTAGTGTTCATCACCAAGATAGGGACCGTACCCCTCCCTCTGCAACTGGATCCTGGACTTCCTGACTTGCCAGCCCCAGGTGGTGAGGTTATGCAACAACGAAGGCTGGCTCAATTATCAGATAATCGTGTAACTGACAATTATGGACAATAACCATGTACATTCATTTTTAGGAGAAGGGGGAATTCAACTTTATATTCAAACAGATAAAGTTAACCCAATAGCAGTTAAGTTTTACATGAACTGGGTAAAATTGGTAATCATTTTACGAGCAGAGCGGCACACCTTTATTTAACTAGGCAAGTCAATTAAGAACACATTCTTATTTATTTATTTTTTACCCCTTTTTCTCCCCAATTTCGTGGTATCCGATTGTTGTAGTAGCTACTATCTTGTCTCATCGCTACAACTCCCGTACGGGCTCGGGAGAGACGAAGGTTGAAAGTCATGCGTCCTCCGATACACAACCCAACCAAGCCGCACTGCTTCTTAACACAGTGCGCATCCAACCCGGAAGCCAGCCGCACCAATGCGCCGGAGGAAACACCGTGCACCTGGCCACCTTGGCTAGCGCACATTGCGCCCAGCCCGCCACAGGAGTCGCTGGTGCGCGATGAGCCCTCCCTAACCCAGGCGACGCTAGGCCAATTGTGCGTCGCCCCACGGACCTCCTGGTCGCGGCCGGTTACGTCAGAGCCTGGGCACGAACCCAGGGACTCTGATGGCACAGCTGGCGCTGCAGTACAGCGCCCTTAACCACTGCGCCACCCGGGAGGCCCAAGAACACATTCTTATTTTCAATGACGGCCTAGGAACGGTGGGTTAACTGCCTTGTTCAGGGGCAGAACGACAGATTTTTTTTTACCTTGTCAGCTCTGGGATTCAATCTTGCAACCTTACGGTTAACTAGTCCAACGCTCTAACCACCTGCCTCTCATTGCACTCCACGAGGAGCCTGCACGCGAATGCAGTAGTTGCTAGCTAGCATTAAATGTATATTATAAAAAAATCTATAAATCGTAATCACTAGTTATAACTACACATGGTTGATGATATTACTAGTTTATCTAGTGTCTCCTGCGTTGCATATAATCGATGCAACGCTGGGGGATGATTTAACAAAAGTGCATTTGCGAAAAAAGCACAATAGTTGCACGACTGTACTTAACCATAAACACCAATGCCTTAAAATCAATACACAGAAGTATGTATTTTTAAACCTGCATATTTAGCTAAAAAAATCCAGGTTAGCAAGCCATATTAACCAGGGGAAATTGTGTCACTTCTCTTGCGTTCATTGCACGCAGAGTCAGGGTATATGCAACAGTTTGGGCAGCCTGGCTCATTGAGAACTAATTTGCCAGAATTTTACGTAATTATGACATAACATTGAAGGTTGTACAAATGTAACAAGAATATTTTGACTTAGGAATGCCACCCGTATTTCACTGAAATAATAAACGTTTTGTTTTCAAAATGATAGTTTCTGGATTCGACCATATTAATGACCAAAGGCTCGTATTTCTGTGTGTTATTATGTTATATTTTTTATTTATTTATTTCACCTTTATTTAACCAGGTAGGCAAGTTGAGAACAAGTTCTCATTTACAATTGCGACCTGGCCAAGATAAAGCAAAGCAGTTCGACACATACAACAACACAGTTACACATGGAATAAAACAAACATACAGTCAACAATACAGTATAAACAAGTCTATATACGATGTGAGCAAATGAGGTGAGATAAGGGAGGTAAAGGCAAAAAAAGGCCATGGTGGCAAAGTAAATACAATATAGCAAGTAAAACACTGGAATGGTAGATTTGCAGTGGAAGAATGTGCAAAGTATAAATAAAAAATAATCGTCTGCAAAGGAGCAAAATAAATAAATTAAATTAATACAGTAGGGAAAGAGGTAGTTGTTTGGGCTAAATTATAGGTGGACTATGTACAGGTGCAATAATCTGTGAGCTGCTCTGACAGTTGGTGCTTAAAGCTAGTGAGGGAGATAAGTGTTTCCAGTTTCAGAGATTTTTGTAGTTCGTTCCAGTCATTGGCAGCAGAGAACTGGAAGGAGAGGCGGCCAAAGAAAGAATTGGTTTTGGGGGTGACTAGAGAGATATACCTGCTGGAGCACGAGCTACAGGTGGGTGATGCTATGGTGACCAGCGAGCTGAGATAAGGGGGGACTTTACCTAGCAGGGTCTTGTAGATGACCTGGAGCCAGTGGGTTTGGCAACGAGTATGAAGCGAGGGCCAGCCAACGAGAGCGTACATAATTAAGTCTATGATTTGATATTTTATAGAGCAGTCTGACTGAGCGATGGTAGGCAGCAGCAGGCTCATAAGCATTCATTCAAACAGCACTTTTGTGCGTTTTGCCCGCAGCTCTTCGCAAGCACAGCACTGTTTATGACTTCAAGCCTATCAGCCTAATGGCTGGTGTAACCAATGTGAAATGGCTAGCTAGTTAGCGGGGTGCGTGCTAATAGCGTTTCAAACGTCACTCGCTCTGAGACTTGGAGTGGTTGTTCCCCTTGCTCTGCATGGGTACCGCTGCTTCGAGGGTGGCTGTTGTCGTTGTGAGCCCAGGTAGGGGCAAGGAGAGGGACGGAAGCTATACTGTTACACTGGCAATACTAAAGTGCCTATAAGAACATCCAATAGTCAAAGGTATATGAAATACAAATGGTAGAGAGAAATAGTCCTATAAATACTATATTAACTACAACCTACAAACTCTTACCTTGGAATATTGAAGTCTCATGTTAAAAGGAACCACCAACTTTCATATGTTCTCATGCTCAAGGATTTAAACGTTCGCTTTTTTACATGGCACATATTGCACTTTTACTTCTCCAACACTTTGTTTTTGCATTATTTAAACCAAATTGAACAGGTTTCATTATTTATTTGAGGCTAAATTGATTTTATTATTGATATTTAAGTTAAAATAAGTGTTCATTCAGTATTGTTGTAATTGTCATTATTAGAAAAAAAAGGCCAATTAATCGGTATCGCCTTTTTCTGGCCCTCCAATAATCGGTATTGAAAAGTCATAATCGGCCGACCTCTAATTGACAGATTAAATTTGTATAACAGTTACTCGTTACCCAAAATTCCATAATCGTCACAGCCCTAGCAACAACACCTCTGCCACGTTGACCCTCAACACGGGGGCCCCTCTGGGGTTTGTGCTTAGTGGTCTCCCTGTTTATGCAAGACTGCGTAACCGCGCACGACTCCAACAACAAGTTTGCCGACAACACGGTGGTAGGTCTGATCACCGACAAGTCAACCTATAAGAAGGAGGTCAGCGACTTAGCAGTGTGGTGCCAAGACAACAACCTCAATAAGACCAAGGCGATGATCGTGCACTATAGGAGAAAGAGGGGAGAGCATGCCCCCATCAACGGGGCTGTTGTAGAATGGGTTGAGAGCGTCAAGTTCCTTGGCGTCCACATCACTAAGGACTTAAGGAAGGACAGTTATGAAGAGGGCAAGGCAGCTCCCCTTCCCCCTCGGGCTGAAAAGTTTTGGCATGGGCCCTTGGATGCTTCTACAGCGGCACCAGCGAGAGAATCTTGACTGGCTGCATCAGCACTGTATGGCAAATGCACCGCCTTTGACCTCAAAGCGCTAGAGGGTGGTGCAGACAGCCCATACATCACTGGGGCTGAGCTTCTTGCCATCCCGGACCACTATATCAGACAGTGTCAGAGGAATGCCCGATTGCCTATGACTCCAGCCACCCAAGCCATAAACTGTTCACTCTGCTACCGTTGGGCAAATGGTACCAGAGTATCGGCTCTCGGACCAACAGGCTCAGAGACAGCTTCTACCCCCAAACCATAAGATTGCTACATAGCTTGGGTACCATTAGTTGGCTATCTGCCCTGACTACCTTGCACACACACAAACTACATCCCACAAAACCTCCCACACACACACACACACACACTTTTCCACTCCTTCTAGTCTGTTCTTTATTTTACTCTTACTACCCATCCTGATGCCTAGTCAATACCCTGCCTTCATGTACATATCTACCAAAAATACATCCTACCTCCGCACATTGATCTGGTACTCCCTGTATATACCGTAGCTCCATTCTGGTGTATGTTATTCCTAGTTACCATTTTATTATTAAACTGCATCGTTGGGAAGGACTCGTAAGCAAGCATTTCATGGTTAAGTCTACACCAGTTGTAATCGGAACGTGACAAATAAAATGTGATTTGAGTGGGAAGATACTGTACTACTGGCATATATCTTGGCAAAATGTGTCAAATTCTCAATCCAACATTACCACCCAAGCAGAAAACTATAACAGTCAACAAATCACGCAATACCCAAATCAATGTATTACATCGAAAACAACGGTGCAGCATTATTGAAATTATTTATCAAGCAAGCTACCAAATGCACCGGATAGCAAGGGCTTCTCCCGTTCTGAGGATGCAGAAAGCTTGCTCCGGCTGTCACTCACTGGTTAGCTTGCTATAACACAAGCAAATGTTTATGAAAGCGAGACATAACGCAACCTAGATATACTAGCACGGCTAAATACCGATGGAGTGTAAAGTCAGTAGATATCTAGCTAACTACAGTAAGCAGATATGAGCTCGGAAGACCAGTTGTGGGGGGATTTTCTTTCAAGTGAAGAGTTCGCAAAATTGCCCAACCAGCTTGTTAATTGTTATAAAAAGCCACATTAGATTTGACCTACTATAAATCGGTGATTATCTTTCAAATCCGACCAGCTTGGTACTAGCCGGTTTTGAGATCAGTTCAAGTGATCCGATATAACCAGCTTTGAAGCATAGAAAAATGCATAGACGTAGCTCGTAGGCTAGTATTTATGAATCTGATCACTATTTAGCAGGAAGGTGCAACATAATCTCCGCAAGCGCAGTACACCGGTTTCATCGAAACTCATGCAGACAACACCGTGCACTATGTTGCAAGCTATTAATACGGCCTTTTAACGCCCTAAACTAAAACGCCTCTGTCAGGCTCGAGTGGAGAAAAAGTTCGGCAACGTAAATTACACAAAATACATAAGAAACTATCACTGTAACAAACACTACCCGGTTTGGAAAAGCATTTATTGTATTTATTTCACCTTTACTTAACTAGGCAAGTCAGTTATGAATACATTCTTATTTACAATGACGGCCTATCGGGGAAGAGTGTTAACTGCCTTGATCAGGAGCAGAACGACATATTTAGCTGGTTAGTTCGGGGATTCGATCCAAAAACCTTTCGGTTACATGTCCCAACGCTCGGACTACTAGTCCCCATAAAGACACACACCCAAAGATCTAACGTTAGCAGCCAGGTAACTAGTAAGTTAGGCTGTACATTTTCAGAATTACCATAGACTTATTAGGGTTCTTTACCGATTGTAAACATGTTTGGCCCCTACTTAGTAGACAAGTTTACCTAGTGTAGTTACCTAGCTTAGTTAGCGGACTATCTACCTTCCCTGACCCTCGAAAGACACTCCTTGAAATTACCTCGCAGGGTGGGAAAAGATACAACATATTTGCAAAAACAATGTCCCGAAACCAAACAAATCACACCTAACGTTAGTTATCCACATCTACATTATATCATGGATATCTTAAAATACATACTAAAAGCCAGTTCACTACCACGCATTCATAGTTTGAATTTCTAGCAACTGTTGCTAAAATTGTAGGTTTCTGGATAGTAGCTACTGAACGGCCACAGAACTCCCAAAGACCACAGCTAACTAGCTAGTTATCGACAACTAATGTAAGCATTAGCTATCTAGGTACTGTAGCTAGCGCTCTGCGACACGATTTTTTAAAAGCTAGAACACACAAAAAAAAACTAATACAACTGGGACACTAGGGTACTATTCCTTGTTACAAAAACTGTTATTTGTGACGAGAGTAAATGTGTTAAGAGCTTTCAGATAAAACATATTTTAATCAAAGTAGAGTTGATAAGCGCATCACTTACCAGCTAGCTAGGCATCCACCCTCTTGACAGCGAATGAAGTATGTATACAACGGATGTGACGTTTCTCTATATAAACCAGAGCGCGTGAGCTAAACTCCAAACCTTCGGTTGATCACACGGATCAGACACACTCAAAAACATCGAATTCGAAGTGAATGCAGAGGTGAAAGCTTCAGATATTAACATATTTTTATATCAGCATTTGCTTCATCACAAATATTATGTTTTATGTAGATAACATGGCATGACATTAGTTACAAATTCAAGTGTGGACGAACAATATATTACGCTTTTAATAACTAATTTCATCATTATTTGAATCGATTATTTGTATTTATAAACAAACCCACTGAAACGGTAGAAAATGTTTTTTTGCTCCAAGAATCGAATTGTCACACCAAGGTATTTAGGTACATTCCGTGGAGTTATCCGCCCTCTAGTGGTCTTTTTAAATGAATAGGTGAAGTATCACTTATCAAACGCTAGAGTGCTACAAAGATTCGACACTCCATGTCTCCCACTGGACGAGACGCACTTTGGTGGTCCACACATTGACGCTGTTCTAATAATGTAATAATCATCGGAAAATACAATATTCAGCATGAATTGACATTTCCCTTGGTCCTATGTTTAAAAAACATAATTTCATAAAATAGTATCACATCTGGAGGCAATTACAGTTTATTAATTCGATGTTACTTGTGTGTAGTGACGTTTATGTAACTTGAGAAGTTGACTTCATCTTATTAAATGATACTGTTGTCACTCCATTTTATAATTGACTTGTGAAGTTTTTTTGTCATGGAATTTGGTAAAACTACCTAATGTCTTGAATTGTAAATTTAGTAGGTTGGTAATGTTATGGACTTAGCTACATAACAGTCGTGAACGCTGCATTACTGATACAGTATGTGTGGCTGTGCTGCAGGACCCGAAGTAATCGTGTTATTATAGGAGGGGCAAGTGTAGCGGGTTGGTTGCCCTTCAAAAGCCTCTCCTCTCGCACCTTACGGTCTCACTCAACCAGGGTAGTTGAGCTGAAAGGACCGCGCCCAGCACCTCTCGACACCATGGGACTCACACACGACCCAACCTTCCAGAAACTGGAGAAATGGTACCATGAACATGCTCTGCACCTCAACATGAGGAAGATGTTTGAGGAAGACAAGGAGAGATTCCACAAATTCAGGTATCTTTATGGTTGACTTTAGTATTCATTAGTATTAATTTGTTGAAGATACACACAGTATCCTTATTCTAAAAAAACATAACATCACCAGTGTAACATGTGATTTCAATTAAAATTCTGTCCATTAGAAAATGTTGTCTTCACTTCAGGCTACCTTTAGACAAAGCCCATAATATGTCATCATGAACAGATGCTACTGCCAATAAAAAAACAACTGTACAATTTGAGATCTTCGCTATTGCATCAGTGACATAATTCATTCAGGTGCAACTGTCTCCTTCCCCAAAATATGAAGTAGTGCCTTTTATCAGAGTAGCTTATGGGCTTCCACACCATAAAAAATGCACAGCACTTCTGTCTGAACTCTCTTCATGTACTGCTAGTTGTGTGCTGGTGTGTTGTCTGATGTCTGTCTGTATTGCTATCTGTATTGTAATAACCCTAACCTTCTTAAGTGCATTACAAGCACTTCCACATACACAAGCAAAGAGTATAATTGGGATACCCTGCTTGCCTTGGAATTATAAATAGGTGGGTTTCGATTGGGCTACCCCTCAAATTCATGACAAAATGCTTGTGGTGAAACAAAACAGATTTATATTTGTTTCATGGGAAATGGCTGTTTGATTTTGTAACTCGTGGGCAAAAGGTTATTGAGTTAATTGCCTAAATCCAGAAACAGAATTACATATAGAATCCCTCATTTAATAGGATCTCTGTGGCAACAGATCACTCACCCTGTCAAATGTTCTGTCTGAATAGCACAACGCTGAAGACAGATCATGGAGACATTCTGATTGATTACTCTAAGAATCTCATCACTGAGGATGTCATGAAGATGTTGGTCGAACTGGTAAATGGCTGCTTCTCTATCATAATGATTCAAATAACACAACAATTACAAATAGCCATACTGTATTTGGCATTTACCTACAGTCATTATAAAAACAGTCTTCTTCTGCTGTGCGTCCAGTAGCATATCAACCTTTCTGACATGGAAGGCCCATTTGCCCACCAATAGATGTATATATGTTTTCTCTAGGGCAAGTCGAGGGGGATTGAGGCCGCCAGGGACAAGATGTTCCATGGAGACAAGATCAACTTCACTGAGGTGCGTATCTGAGCTTTAGCCTGAGTGTGGTTTATTATCAATGTTATTATCATTGTGATAATGAATGGCCAAATGTAACACACCTGACACCTCAGAAATTGGTTTGAAACAAATAAATGGCACTAGATACATTTGCTGTAATTCGCATATCAGTGTGTGTGTCCTTACTGTATCTTCTCCTCCTGTTTGGTTAGGGCCGTGCTGTGCTCCACGTGGCTCTGAGGAACCGCTCCAACCATCCCATCATGGTTGACGGACATGATGTGATGCCTGAGGTCAACAAAGTCCTGGAGAAGATGAAGGGCTTCTGCCACGTGAGTGGGAGCTGACCCAAGGGTCTCAATTTCGTAGCAATCCCCCAAATCTCTTAGTGAGACCGTTTTTATTTCCAATTTGAATAGTTACAGGACCGTTTATACATAGAATTGCTAGCTATCTCCCTGTGGCATTCAAGGCATAACAAATTAAATTTGACTGAATTGTGTAGGCACTTTATTCAATGGTCTACACGTTTGTGTCTGGTGTAGAAAGTTCGCAGTGGTGAGTGGAAGGGCTGGACTGGAAAGTCCATCACAGACGTTGTCAACGTCGGCATTGGTGGATCTGACCTGGTAAGTAAAATTATTGCATATCATTTGTTAAATTGTCAATATTTTATTTATTTATTTAACCTTTATTTACCTAGGCAATATGATGTTTCACTATTAGGTGTGTAAGCTACCTCTGCCATCACTGTGTATTTGTTGTCTTCTTTGCCAGGGTCCTCTAATGGTGACTGAGGCTCTGAAGAACTACTCCAAAGGAGGTCCCCGTGTGCATTTTGTCTCCAACATTGACGGCACACACATCGCCAAAACCCTGGCTGAGCTCAATGCTGAGACCACCCTGTTCATCGTGGCCTCCAAGGTGCCCGCTTTTGGTTTTCTTTACCGTACCAGTGCATTCAATGGTTTTATTGTTTTGTCTGAACACTTGAGAGAAAGATATTCGTCTTCAAAATTGGACTAAAAAATTGACAAGAAAGACAAACAAAAAGTAATTGACAAAGAGCAAATAAACTCTACAGCTGATAATATGGAAAACTCATAAAGTTCCACTCAGCTATAGCAGCAACAGTTGTTTGATACAATGGATGTTTCCATTGAAACAAAGGGATCAGTTGGTGCTGCATGCCATGTTGCACCTTCTCTCCTATGCCTCTGCCTCTGTAGAGTGGTAGCCAAAATTATGTCTGAATGGCTTTCCTATTGTCACCCAGCCCTGAGACTGGGTGGAGAGATTAGCATGAACTGCTAGTGGTTTAGTACTGTACACAGTAGCCTAAACACACATTTGAAATGGAATGTCTTTGGTGTTACTGTAGTGATCTAACTGTCCCTTTTCAGACTTTCACCACCCAAGAGACCATCACCAACGCAGAGTCTGCCAAGGAATGGTTCATTGAGCACGCTAAAGATGTGGGTAGCCTTTTTACCTTTAGAAAAATACAGGGAAAGAGGTTGAATTCTATGACTGAAGATGAATGCAAAGTGTGTTAAATTAAACATGGTCTTCTTTACAGAAATCTGCTGTTGCCAAGCACTTTGTGGCGCTCTCCACTGCCGGCGTAAGTTCTTATTTTTGCAACACACCATCACCATAAATGCAGTGATATGCTCTGCATGTGTTTCTGTAAAATAAAATAACATTCTAATTTGGTTCTTTCTTTCTCCTCTGCAGCCCTTAGTGAAGGCCTTTGGCATTGATCCTGACAACATGTTTGGCTTCTGGGATGTGAGTGCATGTTATCTGATGATGCAGAATGTCATGTGCATTGCATTGGGGGTAGTACAGTGCTCTTCCTGCAATGACAGGCTTTTGACGGGGGGACTTAGGAAACAGCTATAAATAGCGTAGACTTCTGACTGAAGTAGGTGCCTGGGCTCACAGGCTGGCAGCTGTGGGGTAATCAGAAGCCGCACTCTCCAGCTCTGCCCTCAAAGAGTATTATATTACTGGTAGCGACCTTCTCCCTTGGAGAGGTTACTGTAAAGGCTGGGTCACATCAAAGGTCAGAAAGCTACATTTAGTTACATTGTTGGTATTTAAAGGGTAACGGCTCTAACATGCCGTGCCCTTTCACGTCTGAGTAAAGATAGCTGCTTGCTCTCAGAAGTAATATGTATAAAAGGCAGCGGTGTGTATTCATGGATGCCAAGGGAAGCCAGGTTTCCCCAAAATGGACCAAGAAAGAAATATTTTTGGTCTATTCTATGTTTCATAAATGTCCTTGAATTTGCAAGAGGCTGATTGCGTGTTACCGGAGAAAGCGTCCGAGCGAACGAAACAGCGCCCCTCTGTCAAATCAAATCAAATTGTATTGGTCACATACACATGGTTAGCAGATGTTAATGCGAGTGTAGAGAAATGCTTGTCTTCTAGTTCCAACCATACAGTAATATCTAACAAGTAATCTAACAATTTCACAACACCTACCTTATACACACAAGTGTAAAGGAATGAATATGTACATATGGATGAGCGATGACCAAACGGCATAGGCAAGATGCAGTAGATGGTATAGAGTACAGTATATACATATGAGATGAGTAATGTAGGGTATGTAAACATTATATAAAGTGCCATTGTTTAAAGTGACTAGTGATACATTTATTACATCCAATATTTAAATTATTGAAGTGGCTAGAGATTTGAGTCAGTATGTTAGCAGCAGCCACTCAATGTTAGTGATGGCTATTTAACAGTCTGATAGCCTTGAGATGGAAGCTTTTTTTTCAGTCTCTCGGTCCCAGCTTTGATGCACCTGTACTGACCTCGCCTTCTGGATGATAGCGGGGTGAACAGGCAGTGGCTCGGGTGGTTGTTGTGCAGACCGCACTACCCTCTGGAGAGCCTTGCGGTTGTGGGCGGAACAGTTGCCGTACCAGGCGGTGATACAGTCCGACAGGATGCTCTCGATTGTGCATCTGTAAAAGTTTGAGTGTTTGTGTGGGTGGACCATTTCAGTTTGTCTGTGATGTGTACGCCGAGGAACTTAAAACTTTCCACCTTCTCCACTACTGTCCTGTCGATGTGGATAGGGGGGTGCTCCCTCTGCTGTTTCCTGAAGTCCACGATCATCTCCTTTGTTTTGTTGACGTTGAGTGTGAGATTATTTTCCTGACACCACACTCCAAGGGCCCTCACCTCCTCCCTGTAGGCCGTCTTGTCGTTGTTGGTAATCAAGCCTACCACTGTAGTGTTGTCTGCAAACTTGATGAGTTGGAGGCGTACATGGCCACACAGTCACGGTACTTGTAGCGTATATCTGATGCTGTCTGGTCAGAAAGAGTATGACATTTTTTCCGCCTGTAGCATTGAATGCAAGGGAAGCCAGCGAGCATTTGGCCTCCCTTGATAGAAAAATAAATAAAATAATAGCCAATCAGCATTGAGCAAAACTGAGTGAGCTCAGCTGTGAATTGTCCTGGCGCACCAAATAAAGTGTCAAGGGAAGCCAGTTTGGATTTGGCTTCAGACCAATCACATCATAAGCCAAACATCATTATTGACAGAAAAAAAATTGAATTGTGGCATCTCGTTGTGCTGTTGTCCTCTGGTGGCTAGCTAGTTAGGTAAAATCATCCCTTTCGTAAATTAGCCATCGATGGAGATAGGGATTTGGACTCGTGGTTTTACTTAATTTTCCATACTGGTCAATGATTATAACGGCGATTCTGACCCAACCATAAATTCATACATTGTGCCCCTGGCCTGAGGGGATGGAAGTTCAACATGTAGCCAAATGTAGTAAGGTAATGTTAACTAGCAGGCCTGCATATCGTTGCCCATGAAATGCAGTTAAGCTAGCGAGCAAGTATTTTAGCTAGGTAGCCTAGGACAAGAAAAACTAAAAGCGTGTACTGTCATAGACCATTTAGGCAACATAAAAGAGGATGACATTGGCGTTTCTCTACAAGTGGGGTGAGTCAACATGTTTTTTATACTTGCACACAAACACACGTGTATATATATATATATACATATACAGTGGGGCAAAAAAGTATTTAGTCAGCCACCAATTGTGCAAGTTCTCCCACTTAAAAAGATGAGAGAGGACTGTAATTTTCATCATAGGTACACTTCAACTATGAGAGACAAAATGAAGAAATGAAGAAAAAAAATCCAGAAAATCACATTGTAGGATTTTTTATTAATTCATTTGCAAATTATGGTGGAAAATAAGTATTTGGTGACCTACAAACAAGCAAGATTTCTGGCTCTCACAGACCTGTAACTTCTTCTTTAAGAGGCTCCTCTGTCCTCCACTCGTTACCTGTATTAATGGCACCTGTTTGAACTTGTTATCAGTATAAAAGACACCTGTCCACAACCTCAAACAGTCACACTCCAAACTCCACTATGGCCAAGACCAAAGAGCTGTCAAAGGACACCAGAAACACAATTGTAGACCTGCACCAGGCTGGGAAGACTGAATCTGCAATAGGTAAGCAGCTTGGTTTGAAGAAATCATCTGTGGGAGCAATTATTAGGAAATGGAAGACATACAAGACCACTGATAATCTCCCTCGATCTGGGGCTCCACGCAAGATCTCACCCCGTGGGGTCAAAATGATCACAAGAACGGTGAGCAAAAATCCCAGAACCACCTGGGGGGGACCTAGTGAATGACCTGCAGAGAGCTGTGACCAAAGTAACAAAGCCTACCATCAGTAACACACTATGCCGCCAGTGACTCAAATCCTGCAGTGCCAGACGTGTCCCCCTGCTTAAGCCAGTACACGTCCAGGCCCGTCTGAAGTTTGCTAGAGAGCATTTGGATGATCCAGAAGAAGATTGGGAGAATGTCATATGGTCAGATGAAACCAAAATATTACTTTTTGGTAAAAACTCAACTCGTCGTGTTTGGAGGACAAAGAATGCTGAGTTGCATCCAAAGGACACCATACCTACTGTGAAGCATGGGGGTGGAAACATCATGCTTTGGGGCTGTTTTTCTGCAAAGGGACCAGGACGACTGATCCGTTTAAAGGAAATAATGAATGGGGCCATGTATCTTGAGATTTTGAGTGAAAACCTCCTTCCTTCAGCAAGGGCATTGAAGATGAAACGTGGCTGGGTCTTTCAGCATGACAATGATCCCAAACACACCGCCCGGGCAACGAAGGAGTGGCTTCGTAAGAAGCATTTCAAGGTCCTGGAGTGGCCTAGCCAGTCTCCAAAGATGTTCTATGGGGTTGAGATCTGGAGGGAGTTGAAAGTCCGTGTTGCCCAGCAACAGCTCCAAAACATCACTGCTCTAGAGGAGATCTGCATGGAGGAATGGGCCAAAATACCAGCAACAGTGTGTGAAAACCTTGTGAAGACTTACAGAAAACGTTTGACCTCTGTCATTGCCAACAAAGGGTATATAACAAAGTATTGAGATAAACTTTTGTTATTGACCAAATACTTATTTTCCACCATAATTTGCAAATAAATTCATTAAAAATCCTACAATGTGATTTTCTGGATTTTTTTTCTTCTCATTTTGTCTGTCATAGTTGAACTGTACCTATGATGAAAATTACAGGCCTCTCATCTTTTTAAGTGGGAGAACTTACACAATTGGTGGCTGACTAAATACTTTTTTGCCCCACTGTATATATATAGTAGAAGTTTACAAACACTTAGTTTGGAGTCATTAAAACTCGTTTTTCAACCACTGCACAAATTTCTTGTTAACAAACTATAGTTTTGGCAAGTTAGTTAGGACATCTACTTTGTGCATGACACAAGTATTTTTTCCAAGAATTGTTAAAACAGATTATTTAACATATAATTCACTGTATCACAATTCCAGTGGGTCAGAAGTTTCCATACACGAAGTTGACTGTGCCTTTAAACAGCTTGGAAAATTCCAGAAAATGATGTTATGGCTTTAGAAGCTTCTGATAGGCTAATTGACATAATTTGAGTCAATTGGAGGTGTACCTGTGGAAAATCAAAAGAAATCAGCCAAGACCTCAGAAAAAAATTGTAGACCTCCACAAGTCTGGTTCATCCTTGGGAGCAATTTCCAGATGCCTGAAGGTACCACGTTCATCTGTACAAACAATTGTACGTAAGTATAAACACCATGGGACCACGCAGCTGTCATACCGCTCAGGAAGGATATGCGCTCCTAGAGATTAATGTACTTTGGTGCGAAAAGTTCAAATCAATCCCAGAACAACAGCAAAGGACCTTGTGAAGATTCTGGAGGAAACCGGTACAAAAGTATCTATATCCACAGTAAAACGAGTCCTATATCGACATAACCTGAAAGGCCGCTCAGCAAGGAAGAAGCCACTACTCCAAAACCGCCATAAAAAAGCCAGACTATGGTTTGCAATTGCACATGGGGACAAAGATTGTATTTTTTGGAGTAATGTCCTCTGGTCTGATGAAACAAAAATAGAACTGTTTGGCCATAATGACCATTGTTATGTTTGGAGGAAAAGGGGAGGCTTGCAAGCTGAAGAACACCATCCCAACCGGGAAGCACGGGGGTGGCAGCATCATGTTGTGGGGGTGCTTTGCTGCAGGAGGGACTGGTGCACTTCACAAAATAGATGGCATCATGAGGTAGGAAAAATGATGTGGAACTATTGAAGCAACATCTCAAGACATCAGTCAGGAAGTTAAAGCTTGGGTTTTCCAAATGGACAATGACCCCAGGCTTACTTCCAAAAATGTGGCAAAATGGCTTCAGGACAACAAAGTCAAGGTATTGGAGTGGCCATCACAAAGCCCTGACCTCAATCCTATAGAAAATATGTGGGCAGAACTGAAAAAGGGTGTGTGAGCAAGGAGGCCTGCAAACCTGACTCAGTTACACCAGCTCTGTCAGGAGGAATGGGCCAGAATTCACCCAACTTATTGTGGGAAGCTTGTGAAAGGCTACCTGAAACGTTTGACCCAAGTTAAATCATTTAAAGACAATGCTACAAAATACCAATTGAGTGTATGTAAACATCTGACCCACTGGGAATGTGATGAAAAAAATAAAAGCTGAAATTAATAATTCTCTCTACTATTATTCAGACATTTCACATTCTTAAAATAAAGTGATGATCCTAACTGACCTAAAACAGGGATTTTTACTAGGATTAAATGTCAGGAATTGTGAAAAACTGAGTTTAAATGTATTTGGCTAAGGTGTATGTAAACTTCTGACTTCATCTCTGTATATTCAGTATATTTGAAGTATTTGATACACTGCTGATTTTGCAGGTTTTCCAACTTACAAAGCATGTAGAGGTCTGCAATTTTTTTTATCATAGGTACACTTCAACTGTGAGAGACGGAATCTAAAACAAAAATCCAGAAAATCACATTGTATGATTTTTAAGTAATTCATTTGCATTTTATTGCATGACATAAGTATTTGATCACCTGCCAACCAGTAAGAATTCAGGCTCTCCCAGACCTGTTAGTTTTTCTTTAAGAAGCCCTCCTGTTCTCCACTCATTACCTGTCTTAACTGCACCTCTTTGAACTCATTACCTGTATAGAAGACACCTGTCCACACACTCAATAAAACAGACTCCAACCTCTCCACAATGGCCAAGACCAGTGAGCTTTGTAAGGACATTTGTAGACCTGCACAAGGCTGGGATGGGCTACAAGACAATAGGCAAGCAGCTTGGTGGTAAGGCAACAACTGTTGGCGCAATTATTAGAAAATGGAAGAAGTTCAAGATGACAGTCAATCACCCTCGGTCTGGGGCCCCATGCAAGATCTCACCTCGTGGGGCATCAATGACCATGAGGAAGGTGAGGGATCATCCCAGAACTACACCGCAGGACCTGGTCAATGACCTGAAGAGAGCTGAGACCACAGTCTCAAAGAAAACCATTAGTAACACACTACGCCGTCATGGATTAAAATCCTGCAGCGCACGCAAGGTCCCCCTGCTCAAGCCAGCGCATGTCCAGGCCCGTCTGAAGTTTGCCAATCACCATCTGGATGATCCAGAGCAGAGGAGAAATGGGAGAAGGTCATCTGGTCTGATGAGACAAAAATAGAGCTTTTTGGTCTAAACTCCACTCGCCGTGTTTGGAGGAAGACGCAGGATGAGTATAACCCCAAGAACACCATCCCAACCGTGAAGCATGGAGGTGGAAACATAATTCTTTGGGGATGCTTTTCTGCAAAGGGGACAGGACGACTGCACCGTATTGAGGTGAGGATGGATGGGGCCATGTATTGCGAGATCTTGGCCAACAACCTCCTTCCCTCAGTAAGAGCATTGAAGATGGGTCGGGATGGGTCTTCCAGCCTGACAATGATCCGAAACACACAGCCAGGGCAACTAAGGGGTGGCTCCGTAAGAAGCATCTCAAGGTCCTGGAGTGGCCTAGCCAGTCTCCAGACCTGAACCCAATAGAAAATCTTTGGAGGTAGCTGAAAGTCCGTATTGCCCAGCGACAGCCCCGAAACCTGAAGGATCTGGAGAAGGTCTGTATGGAGGAGTGGGCCAAAATACCTGCTGCAGTGTGTGCAAACCTGGTCAAGAACTACAGGAAACGCATGATCTCTGTAATTGCAAACAGAAGTTTCTGTACCAAATATTAAGTTCTGCTTTTCTGATGTATCAAATACTTATGTCATGCAATACAATGCTAATTAATTACTTAAAACCATACAATGTGATTTGTCCCCACTGTATATATATATGTACATGTGTGTGTATACATATAGGCTACCCTGGGGTGGCAAGGTAGCCTAGTGGTTAGAGCGTTGGACTAGTAACCAAAAGGTTCAAGTTCAAATCCTCGAGCTGACAAGGTACAAATCTGTCGTTCTACCCCCTGTCGTTCTACCCACTGTTCCTAGGCCGTCATTGAAAATAAGAATTTGTTCTTAACTGACTTGCCTATTTAAATAAAGGTAAAATAAAAAAATATTTTAAAAACACAGAGAGAAATCATATTTAGCTAACGTTGATTGGACTAAATGGTTTGTGGTATCTTTTAGATGTCACTGTATTATACTAAGAATAGGTGATTAGATGATGTTGAAATGGTGCTGGAATAGTGGAGGCAGCTCCTGTTTTCTTTACGACTTGCAGTAACTCTGTGTTCTAAATCAATAGTTGTTTTGTCGTCCAAAAATACAATATGTTCTGTGGACTTCACCGGACAGATGTTTCTCTTTTTGGTTTTGTAATGAAGCAAATGTGTGGTTGAATTTATTCTGCCACTGTGTCTTCTTATTGCCTTAGGCCTATATAGTGTATCATGGTGTCATAGCGTATGAACTAACAGATTATAGAGCAAACAATGCAATTATCACAACACTTGGGTTGTAATATGGCTTTTTTTCTGGATTGGCTTCCCCGGGGATTTTACCCACGCACCACTACTGATAAAAGGTGGCATTCGCATTGAAAATAATTATGAGAAGTGAGAATATTTAGAAGTTGGTGTCTGCCTTTTCATATATATATAGGCCTACCTAGCTATTTATTACTTATTACACACGGTTTATTATATTATTACCCAAATGAAGTGCTGTGTAATATGAGGGATTCATTCTCTGCAGTGGGCTGAAATGTGTCACCACAGATAAATAAGGGTTAATGGTAAGGAATTTCAAGACAATGGTATGGAATTTTTAGAGGCAGGGGGCCTCTTTCTTGGGCAAGCTGTAGGGCCAAGTGAGATTGGGCACAGTTCCCCGTCTCTGTGTCACTTTCGATTACGTAAGCTGCAGAGTGCTCTGAGGTTTATAAATCTTTTCCGGACACCACCAGACACCAATGAATATAAAATACATAGACCAGAATGCACAGCACTGACATAGTAATTTGAGTAAGAGTCATGTTTCTCAGGTACATAACATTGGTGTTAGGGTCATTACATTTTGGAGGGAAAGAATACATGTTGCATATTCAAAGTTGTACTGTGAAAATGATTAAGCTCAAGAAATGTTTGTTGATATTGTGCACATTTCTAACCAGATTGTTGCTGTGTTTTAGTGGGTTGGTGGACGTTATTCCCTGTGGTCTTGTATTGGATTGTCCATTGCTCTGCACATCGGTATGTACATTATGTTGTAGGTTTATTCTCCCGGCTTAGATATTCTAATGCTTTGATCAGCTGCCTGTACTCTACCTGAGTAGAATAACCTTTGTAATCAGTTAAAAGGAGATATTTGAAGAATAACTCAACGTCTCTGGTCTTTTCTTTCTACCTAGGCTATGACAACTTTGAGAAGCTTCTAGAAGGGGCTCACTGGATGGTAAGTACAGCCAATTCTTCTCACTGTCCAAAAACTTGGAAACTTTTCTATTGGTCAGATGAATATGTGTGAGTTGACCCCCTGTTGTTTCTGTAGGACAACCATTTCAAAACAGCCCCTGTGGAGAAGAACGCTCCCATGCTCCTGGCTCTGCTGGGTGTCTGGTACATCAACTTCTTCCAGGCCGAGACCCATGCCATGCTGCCTTATGACCAGTACATGCACCGATTCGCTGCCTACTTCCAGCAGGTCCGTCAGTCACTACCAGGGTTAAGAGACTTTACTAGGGTTAAGAGTCACTACCACAGTTAAGACATGACTGAGTGTAACATAAGTAAACAGCCAAAGCAAAACACAGTGAAGAATGTGTCAGTCTGTGGCAATTTACTATAAAATCTATACACCCTTGGTTCTCTCCAGACCTGACTGCCCTTGACCAGCACAAAAACATCCTGTGGCGTTCTGCATTAGCATCGAATAGCCCCGATGATATGCAACTTTTCAAGCAAGTTAGGAACCAATATACACAGGCAGTTAGGAAAGCAAAGGCTAGCTTTTTCAATCAAAAAATTGCATCCTGTAGCATAGACTCAAAAAAGTTCTGGGGACACTGTAAAGTCCATGGAGAATAAGAGCACCTCCTCCCAGCTGCCCACTGCACTGAGGCTAGGAAACACTGTCACCACCGATAAATCCACTATAATTGAGAATTTCAATAAGCATTTATCTACGGCTGACCATGCTTTCAACCTGGCTACCACTACCCTGGTCAACTGCCTTGCACCCCCCACAGCAACTCGCCCAAGCCTCCCCCATTTATCCTTTACCCAAATCCCGATAGCTGATGTTCTGAAAGAGTTGCACAATTTGGACCCCTACAAGTCAGCCGGGCTAGACAATCTGGACCCTCTCTTTTTTAAATTATCTGCTGACATTGTTGCAACCCCTATTACTAGCCTGTTCTACCTCTCTTTCGTATCGTCTGATATTCCCAAAGATTGGAAAGCAGCCGCGGTCACCCCCCTCTTCAAAGGGGGAGACACTCTAGACCCAAACTGCTACAGACCTATATCTATCCTACCCCTAAGGTCTTCGAAAGCCAAGTTAACAAACAGATTACCAACCATTTTGAATCCAACTGTAGCATCTTCGCAATGCAATCTGGTTTCAGAGCTGGTCATGGGTGCACCTCAGCCACGCTCAAGGCCCTAAACGATATCATAACCGCCATCGATAAAAGACAATACTGTGCAGCCGTATTCATCGACCTGGCCAAGGCGTTCGACTCTGTCAATCACCACATTCTTATCGGCAGACTCAACAGCCTTGGTTTCTCAAATGATTGCCTCGCCTGGTTCACCAACTACTTCTCTGATAGAGTTCAGTGTGTCAAATCGGAGGGCCTGTTGTCCGGACCTCTGGCAGTCTCTATGGGGGTGCCAAAGGGTTCAATTCTCTGGCTGACTCTCTTCTCTGTAAACATCAATAATGTCGCTCTTGCTGCTGATGATTCTCTGATCCACCTCTACGCAGACGACACCATTCTGTATACTTCTGGCCCTTTTTTGGACACTGTGTTAACTAACCTCCACACGAGCTTCAATGCCATACAACTCTCCTTCCGTGGCCTCCAACTGCTCTTAAATGCAAGTAAAACTAAATGCATGCTCTTCAACCGATCGCTGCCCGCACCTGCCTGCCCATCCAGCATCACTACTCTGGACGGTTCTGACTTAGAATATGTGGACAACTACAAATACCTAGGTGTCTGGTTAGATTGTAAACTCTCCTTCCAGACTCACATTAAGCATCTCCAATCCAAAAGTAAATCTAGAATCGGCTTCCTATTTCGCAACAAAGCCTCCTTCACTCATGCTGCCAAACATACCCTCGTAAAACTGACTATCCTGCTGATCCTTGACTTTGGCGATGTCATTTACAAAATAGCCTCGAACACTCTACTCAGCAAATTTGACGCAGTCGATCACAGTGCCATCCGTTTTGTCACCAAAGCCCCATATACTACCCACCACTGCGACCTGTACGCTCTCGTTGGCTGGCCCTCGCTTCATACTCGTTGCCAGGTCGCAGTTGTAAATGAGAACTTGTTCTCAACTAGCCTACCTGGTTAAATAAAGGTAAAATTAAAAATTAAATAAATAAAACACCCACTCCTTGCCCTGAAGGTAGGATGTGGTCGTATATTGTCAGATTTGTATTTATCAAATGGAAATGTGTTTTACTGTGCATACCAAGTCAAGGTTAAATAGCCTGATAATGTTGTTTTAGTATTAGTTTAAATTTAAGTGAAACAGAACACTGAAGATGTTAAATTCATGTGATGTCTATAGGGTGACATGGAGTCCAATGGAAAGTACATCACTATTCATGGCAAACGTGTCAACTACCATACTGGCCCCATCGTATGGGGAGAGCCTGGCACCAACGGACAGCACGCCTTCTACCAGCTCATTCACCAAGGTACTGCCTCCTTAAAGGAACTGTCCAGTTAAAATCTGACTTTTAAAAGTTCATATTCTCTTAACTCATACCCAAATAATGTTGCTGACTGGTCCATAAGCTCTTCAACATATTGATTAATGGTCAGCTGAAATGGATGAGTATGTATGTTATGGAAGAGTAATATGTTATATTAGTCACAGATGCAGTGTGTCCTCCACAGGAACTCGCATGGTCCCCGCTGACTTCCTCATCCCTGCCCAGACACAGCACCCCATCAGGGAAAGTAAGCACCATAAGGTAGGCTACCCCTACAGGACACATCTTCCAGCACTACCAACCCACTGGGAACAAACTGGTTAAATCAACATTGTTTCAATGTAATTTGTCAACGTATTGTGACATGTAATCTATGTGTAAAATACATAGGATCTAAAATATGTTGAATTTGTACCATTTAAAACAATGTCAGATCTTCAAAAGAATAGGCTGGGCAGCTCCTCCTACTGGAGAATGTATCTATCTACAGCTAACCTTTGACCTCCCATCCAGGCTTTTAACCAAGCCCAGCACTGCTTAGCTATGATATTTGTTTCGGACAATTACCAATATGCTATTGTGAGAATGATTGTTGAGAGATCTCCACTTAAAAATGAATGAGATTCACTGTTGCTGTCAAGTCATTCCAAAGGGAAGGTTTAACAGAGCAAATTAAATGTGACCATACTTTACCACTCATATATCATCAATGATACTATTTAGGACTATATAGCATTTTCAAAATATTAAACAGCTATTGTTTTAATTCAACCCAGAATTCAACTAAAAATAGACCATACAATAGGCATTGGGTTTCAAGCTGTGGTTGATTTCAAATGTAATGATATTTAGTGATATTGAATTGTGTTTGGTTTTCAATGTTTCCAACATTTGAAGATGTATATTCTGCTTGGACAGTTCCATCTGTGCCGTTGACTTTGTCTGGCTTATTTACAAATTAATAATTGATATGTTGGATTCCTGTCTCCATCTCAACCAAAAATTGAAGTTAAAGAATAGTACTAAATCAAATCAAACTTTATTTCAAGTGCATTTGAAATTTGATTTAAAAAAATTTAATCCCATTAATTAATTTAGATTTTTGGTTGAGATGGAGATGTAATCCAGCATATCCAGCATATCAATTATTAATTTGTAGACAAACATATCAATTATTATTATCCAGCATATCAATTATTAATTTGTAGACAAACTAAAATGAACCCCAGACTAAGTCAGTGGCACAGATGGAACTATCCACAATGAAGATAAGTCTCCTTCAAATGTTGATATTTGGTTGCGTTGACAACCAAACACAATTCAATATCACTTTTGACATACAATAAATACTGTAGCCTATTATTAACTTGTTGGATTCACGTCTCCAACTCAGCCAAAACGTTAAAGAATGGGATTTAGCCCGTGGCTCAGATGGAGCTATCCAAGCAGTAGATACATCTCCTTTAAATGTTGAAATTTGGTTGCATTGTCAAGCAAACAAAATTCAGCACTACTTTTGTAATATAGTAAATAGCCTAAAGTTAAGGCTTTCTTACAAACTAATGTAACGTTCAACCTTAAAATTAGTAACACATCCATGGCCATATTATGAAATTACTGTAACCATCCATACATTTCTTATTTCTGTATGTAATCATATAAAACATGCATGTTGCTGTAATAATCTGTATAGAATCTCAAACCACATTGATCTCTTGCACCATGTACTTTTAAAAAGTCTCAACTTCAATCCAGGCCATTTAGTTCAGCTATTAGATGAAGCACAGTAATAACCCAATCTGTTGTATAAATAAACAAAATATCTGTCAGTGTATTCCCACCTGAACTTTGCTGTGCTTTTAAATGGTTGAAAGCGCAATGACAGACATTTGGGTGACAACTAAACCAAAAATCAGACATGGTTTTTCCATTGGAATTTGGTTATGCTTTTATACAGATGGTTGAAAGCATAGTGATAACACTTTGGAAATTCAACAAACTTCTGGCTGTCTTTTTGAGTGGGTGAATATAGGTTGTAATCCAATTAATCAACCATCTCAACCGAATATTACCCAATTATCCACATTGAAATGACGTGGTGTCAGTGGGAATGATCTGGGAGTAAATACCTTCCCATTCAGTGACTGAACTAATCATTCAGTTATTCAAGTGATGCCTACTTTTAGTGTCTATCTGTCAAAAGAGCCTATGCAGTGTTCATGCTGTGTGATACTAGGGATAATGCACAGGGATAATGTCATAATGGGATAATGCCTTACCTGTTGTATCCTCTGTGTCTGTAGATCCTGATGGCCAACTTCCTGGCCCAGACTGAGGCTCTGATGAAAGGAAAGACCACAGAGGAGGCTAAGAAGGAACTGGAGGCCGGCGGCCTGACAGGAGAGGCCCTGGAAACCATTCTGCCACACAAAGTTAGTGAGAGCAGATCCCTCATGGCGCAAGTCCACTGCAGCCCCAGTCCGGCTGGGCTTAAACCCTGTTGTTATACTGGGGAGATTGTGTGTCTATTGCTAGGGCAGACACTGTCGCTCTGATAGAGATGTGCGTCCTCTTAGTGGACAAAATAAGTTTTGCATCAGGATGGAAGAAGCTTCAAACAGGGTGCAACACTGTATAATTACAAGTATGCAACAACTGTCTTACAACAGGTTGTGTGGTTCTAAAATTTCCTCTTGTTCTGCTGTAAGGTATTCCAAGGAAACAAGCCAACCAACTCTATTGTCTTCAAGAAGCTGAACCCATTCACACTGGGAGCACTTATTGGTAAGAGCTGAATATGGACCTGTGAACCAACAACCGATGATATTTGAAATATTGATCAAAATAATGTATTTACTTGTTATGCTCCCAGTAACAATGTATGGTGTTGTTTGTTTCACAGCCATGTATGAACACAAGATCTTTGTCCAGGGTGTTATGTGGGAGATCAACAGTTTTGACCAGTGGGGGTAAGTGTGACTATTTGAAACCAAGCTCCTCTATAATGTGTAATCTATGACAGATTATAAACAGAGCCTTTATCCTATGAAATCGTATGAACAAATGTTTAATTGACATTCTATTCTGTCCACTCTGGTCAGAAGTTTACATACACTGAGTTGACTGTGCCTTTAAACAGCTTGGAAAATTACAGAAAATGATGTCATGAATTTAGAAGCTTCTGATAGGATAATTGACATAATTTGAGTCAATTGGATAATAATTTGAGTCAACCTTTGGATGCATTTCAAGGCCTACCTTCAAACGCAGTGCCTCTTTGCTTGACATCATGGGAAAATAAAATGAAATCAGCCAAGACCTCAGAGAAAAAATTGTAGACCTTCACAAGTCTGGTTCATCCTTGGGAGCAATTTCCAAACGCCTGAAGGTACCACGTTCATCTGTACAAACAATAGTATAAACACCATGGGACCACACAGCCGTCATACCGCTCAGGAAGGAGACGTGTTCTGTTTCCTAGAGATGAACGTACGAAAAGTGCAAATCAATCCCAGAACAACAGCAAAGGACCTTGTGAAGATGCTGGAGGAAACAGGTACAAAAGTATCTATATCCACAGTAGAACGAGCCCTATATTGACATAACTTGAAAGGCTGCTCAGCAAGGAAGAAGACACTGCTCCAAAACCTGCCATAAAATAGCCAGACTATGGTTTGCAACTGCACATGGGGACAAAGATCGTACTTTTTGGAGAAATGTCCTCTGGTCTGATAAACAAAAATATAACTGTTTGGCCATAATGACCTTCGTTATGTTTGGAGGAAAAGGGGGAGGCTTGCAAGCCAAAGAACACCATCCCAACCGTGAAGCATGGGGGAGGCAGCATCATGTTGTGGGGTTGCTTTGCTGCAGGAGGGACTAGTGCACTTCACAAAATAGATGGCAGGAAAATTATGTGGATATATTGAAGCAGCATCTCAAGACATCAGTTAAAGCTTGGTTGCAAATGGGTCTTCCAAATGAACAATGATCCTAAGGATACTTCCAAAGTTGTGGCAAAATGGCTTAAGGACAACAAAGTCAAGTTATTGGAGTGGCCATCACAAAGACCTGACCTCAAGCCCATAAAAAATGTGTGGGCAGAACTGAAAAAGCGTGTGTGAGCAAGGAGACCTGCAAACCTGACTCAGTTACACCAGCTCTGTCAGGAGGAATGGGCCAGAATTCACCCAACTTATTGTGGGAAGCTTGTGAAAGGCTACCCAAAATGTTTGACCCAAGTTCAACAATTTAAAGACAATGCTACCAAATACTAATTGAGTCTATGTAAACGTCTGACCCACTGGGAATGGGATGAAAGAAATGAAAGATTAAATAAATAATTATCTCGATTATCATTCTGACATTTCATAATCTTAAAATAAATTGGTGATTCTAACTGACCTAAAACAGGGAATTTTTACTAGGATTAAATGTCAGGAATTGTGAAAAACTGAGTTTAAATGTATTTGGCTAAGGTGTATGTAAACACCCGACTTCAACTATCTCTCTATCTCAGAGTTGAGCTGGGTAAGGCTCTGTGTAAGAAGATCGAGCCTGAGCTGCATGGCTCCAGCGAGGTCCACTCTCACGACTCCTCCACCAACGGGCTCATTAACTTTATCAAGAAGAACCACGCCTAACCTGCCACCACCTACCTCATCCATCCTCCCTGTCCTGCGCCCCTGCTGATGGGGGGGTGTCTGGGTTGTAGTGAAGGTAGACTGCAGCATCAGTCACCACGCAGAGGAGTATAAGCACTTTCTATGTTTTTAATCATCTGTCTGTGTCTTGTTTGTTTGTTGTGTCATCGGACTGTATTTTATGTACTGTTGTATGTTTAAGCAATAAGGACCGAGGAGGTGTGGTATATGGCCAATATACCACGGCTAAGGACCCTTCTTATGCAAGACGCAATGCGGAGTGCCTGAACACAGCCCTTAGTCGTGGTATATTGGCCATATACCACAAACCCCTGAGGTCCCTTATTGCTATTATAAACTGGTTACCAACATAATTAGAAGGGTAAAAATAAATGTTTTGTCATACCCGTGGTGTACGGTCTGATACACCATGGCTGTCAGCCAATCAGCATTCAGGGTTTGAACCACCCAGTTTATAATTATGGGTTTACCACTGTAAAGGGGAACGCTACTGTAGAGTGAGCCTGTGGAGGGGAGTGTAAACTACATCCCAGACTATCCCACTCCACTGATGGGGAGTAAGGCTTTTAATAAACATATTTACACCAAGCTATTGTCTGTTTCCTTAGTTGATTCTAGCCTGCATTCGGTTCAGAAGTTTGCAGTTGCTGACAACCCTAGAGGATAATGATGCATTTATGTATGAATAATGGAAACCACTTTCAAACCACACTCTCAATAAATCCAATGAGTTTTACTCATAGGGGAATGTAAGTGTTCCTTTATATCCAAACCATCACTAGATGGCATTAGAGGACCCCAGATTTGGCCCAGTGTAAACCAAACCAGCCTCAGAGTTTGTTCTTTGGAACACAGGGGCAGAGGTCAATCTATCTCCTCTATTTTCCATCCCCACAAATCCCCAGACATCACAGACTGTTAAGTAGCATCCATACTCAGAGAAAAACAAACAGTAGGCAGAAATACATCTGGAAAACATCATGTGATATGCAGGCCCCTCAATGTGAGACAGTTTAATCATCATTAAGCTCTAAAATATGCAGCTAAAACTCCATTAAACAAAATACTCTGTGAATTTCAAACAAACAATGTCTCATCAGAATTTCTGCTCGTACATTACAGATTACTTTGCTGTGTAATGCATGAATATGTCTCATCATAAATCCAGCAAGTACATTACCATGATGTTGTATGCAAGAATACACTGAGTGTACAAATTATTAATAACATCTTCCTAATATTGAGTTGCAGCCCCTCTAGCCCTCAGAACAGCCTCAATTCATCGGACATGGACTCTACAAGGTGTCAAGCATTTCACACGGATGCTGGCCCATGTTGACTCAAATGTTTCCCACAGTTGTGTCAAGGTGGCAGGGTAGCCTAGTGGTTAGAGCATTGGACTAGTAACCGAAAGGTTGCAAGTTCAAATCCCCGAGCTGACAAGGTACAAAACCTGTCGTTCTGCCCCTGAACAGGCAGTTAACCCACTGTTCCTAGGCCGTCATTGAAAATAAGAATTTGTTCTTAACTGACTTGCCTAGTAAAATAAAAATTTAAAAAATCAAAGTTGACCATTTTTGATACACACAGGAAACTGTTAAGTGTGAAAAACCCAGCAGTGTTGTAGTTCTTGAAACACTCAAACCGGTGTGCCTGGCAGCTACTATCATACCCTGTTTAAAGGCACTTAAATATTTTGTCTTGCCCATTCAACCTCTGAATGGCACCCATACACAGTCCATGTCTCAATAGTCTCAAATCTTAAAAATCTTTCTTTAACCTGTCTCCTCCCCTTCATCTGTATCAATAAGGGATCATAGCTTTCACCTGGTCAGTCTATGTCATGGAAAGAGCAGGTGTTCCTAATGTTTTGTAAGCTCAGTGTATGTCTCATCATAAGACCAGCAAGTACATTACAGATGACTTTGCTCCGCACATGCTTTTTCCATAATACTGTATGCAAGAATATGTGATGTTTGTTTCAACCAACCTAGAAGTACTATTTTTCTCTGTACCAAACTGCTCCTAGTTATAATTTATTGAGTGCCTAAGAGCACAAAGAGAAAAACCCAGGGACCCAAGACACTGTGGTGGGCTAAGCAATCCTGTTGCTTGGCAACAACTCTATACTTCAATCATAACTTAGCCTGAATTATTTCAGGCTCAGTGGCACAGAATATAACAAGTGAATTTTGATATAATTTTGGAGTGAGAGAGAGAGAAAAATAAGTTTGATTCATATTTGCACCTGCTTGGTCAGGGAGAAAAGTATTTGAGTAAGTAGTCTGCCGAATAGCCTACCAACCCGTTCTAGGACCCATGCACTTTTCAAGTTACATTCAGGAATGCAGCTCAAACGGTTCCATTGAAACCATGAATTTTGAACATGAATACGACTGCCAGTTCAGAGCATGTTCCTGAGATGGTTCAAGAACAATGCCTACTGCATTCCCTCACATTCCCCCTGCATGCTTTACTGGTTGACCTGTCAGTCATTCTCACTGAGGCCTGTTTAAGAGCTCCCCTTCAACCTCCCCAACACCACGGTCGCCAAGGCAACGTCACCCCTCCAGTCTGTACACACATTTTCAAGTTCACAGAGGTGACGGAAAGTAGGAGCTGGGAGTGGATCTGTGTTAACTGGCTATTAGCCAGCTGGTTTGTGTTTGTCTATGCCTCATCATCACTTGAGAGATGATTTGAATTCCTATTTTTTAGCTATGTGCTTAACAATGAGGACCAGCGCAAACCTCCTGGAATATTTTGCAGTCAATACTGTATGTACGACACATTTCTGCATGTGTAACACGTACCATGAAAACTTATTCTGAGGAAAAGTTCACCCTGCAGTTCGACAGTTATGTTTGCTAGTCACTTGAACTTTGCACAAATGCCATTGATCAAATATGATCTCATATCTCAACACACTTTCCATGGGATATTTAATTTCTAAGGCAAATATTAGTCCTGAAATACTTGCAAAGCGAACTCACAGATTCCTCTCTTATAACCCAGAGGATGGCCTTCTCATTTTCTCAGTTGGTCTCCAGTCTGAATCTGCATTTGACATCCCTCACATGGCGGACCCTCGGCCTACAGCTGTAAAAAGGGGCCATTTAGTCAGGCCCTGTTCCATATTTCCCATGGCTACTAGAGTTATATAAAGGTTAGTCTAAGTGCGTGGGCAGGCATTGCTCCTCGTCATCATACTGCTGACTAGTAGAAAAGCTAGGGGGACAGTGGGAACAGTGGAGCTGGGGGCCCGGTGCTCTGGGTGGTCCCTGGCATTGTGGATCCCAGTCTGCCAGGGGTGGCAGTGATATTGTCAGTCACATCTCTGAGACATACAGTACATGTCAGGTTTTTCTGACCCGCACGACAATCAACTTTTTGACTTGATTTCTGCCAACTACCAGACAGACAGCTGTGGCTTGTTTAGTCTCACGGGCCCGTGGCCACCTTTCTGTCATTTATTCAAGCCATGTGATTTTGGAGTGAAGAGTAAATAGACTTGAGCCTTCAGTTGGCGTTCTATCGCTCCAGCACAGTGACGTTGTTGATGGTCATAGAGGACAGTTATACACATTGATATTAACAGGTCAGAGGTCACGTCCTGATGTTTAACTAGTTAACTATTTAACATCTAACACATTTCATTGGTTCACTTTTAGATACAACACCACAGACTAACGTGTCTGTAACCATAGAATCATGTTGTGTATGAGGTCATTCTGTTGACTGCATATTTCAGCCTGGGCTCCTGGTGTTGGAGGGATCTCTGTGCTCCAGAGGGAAGGCTTCCTTTGTATGGTGTAACAGATCTCACCTCACAGTGGGTCCCTGGGGCTCCAGCTATACCGCACACACAGAGCTCCCTGAGTAACAGGGCGGTACCCTCACACACATAAAGAGTGCTTTGTGCCCCAACTCCTGGAGCTGTCAACCAACACCAGAGTTCTTCCTCACGAAGACTGAACTGAACATGACTGTTCAGGAGTGCTCAGCTGCTGTTCTGCTGCTTACGCCTACACATATACAGTACAGTACACATCCATACTGAATTATACCTGAGCATGTCTCAGTTAGTCATAACAGATTACAATGACATTGATTGTGACTTATCTGGATGGGATGAGGTGTATTTTAGGAGACTTGGTAAGAACCTCACACGTCCTCCTCCGCGTCTGACCCTGGATGAGCTCTATTGTAGTAAGTACATATTTTACCAGTGAAATCTACCTGCCCACTCATTCACCAATACAGTACAATACAGAAAGAGAGATGGCCTGAGGGGATAACAGTACCTAAATAACCTACCTCCAGTCCCTGCAATCCTGCCCAATGCAATGCCCATCCATTATCCATTACACAGAACAACCAAACGGCAGAAGTAAATACATTTTGCCACTGAACCTGTCCTTGGAACCATCCCAACACTCTAGTCCAGCGGGTCAGTTTGTATGCTTTCTATCTCAACCCTGTGCTGACCTTTATTTTCTGCAATAGCCCTGATAAACATTTCCCAATCCATGTTAGCTCTAGGCTCTGTTCTGTCACAACCAACCGCTCCTGAATTCCAGGCCTGCTGACTGACCAACCTCAGGCCTTCACAGCCTTTGTTCTGGACTTCAGAGGGGGAATACCTCAAAATCAAAAGCAGCACATTTCCTGTTTCAACAATGATTCTGTTCACTACTTTAAAAGCAAAGTCAGGCAATTCAGTTTGTATGACAAATATAAACCGCTCTACACTCAGAATAGCATTAATTGTGTATGCTGATGTTATTCTCTGTACACTTGACAGAGAATCAAGGCATTGTTGCCATGGTGCTTTTATGGCAGCCTAGGCTGATTGTTCTGATATTTTCATTGTAATTTATTGTTTTATTGTTTTTTAATGTGAATTTTTCTTGAATAAACTTTTGTTTTAGAGTAGCTAATCAAGTATTGATAATTTTTATCTAATAATTTTTTACCTCATGTTGGAATCAGACAGAAAATTGCATCAACAAAGTAAAGCTAGCTGATTGTTTTCTTTTGAATACCTGCATTGAAGAGTTTCACCTATTAGTAGTACAGCAATGGGGCACATTGGCATCTTCTACTTAGGAAGATTCCTTCATAGTTTGAAGAGGATAAAACAAACCCTGAGTAAGGAACTCAAAAAAGGACCTCTTCAACTTGTAATCCTACGGAAAAAGCTCAAACATCAAGGATTGCAAGGCGGTAGGAAATCCATTCATGAGCCAAAATAGTCCATACAGAACTGTACACCTCCCTCTCTTCCCCCTCTATGCAGTGCAGGTTCTGAGTTTCTGCAGACAGTTTAAAAAGTCCATATTCTGCCTCTCACTAGCCCCTTTAAGACTGGCACAGTTTAATACGCATTCTGTAACAAACAAGACTTTACTCGTACATTAGTTCATCAGTGACAATGGCTTGGGACTATTATGCTTGACGGCAGGCGCACAATGTTGGAAGTGGGGGAGACATATTTTTTTATTAAAAAAAATATATACAGTACCAGTCAAAAGTTTGGACACACCTACTCATTCCAGGGTTTACTTAATTTTTTAAACTAGTTTCTACATTGTAGAATAATAGTGAAGACATCAAAACTAGGAAATAACACATATGAAATCATGTAGTAACCAAATATGTGTTAAACAAATCATAATATATTTCATATTTGAGATTCTTCAAAGCAGCCACCTTGATGACAGCTTTGCACACTCTTGGCCTCCCCCCAGTGTCGTACTAATCTATCGCCCCTCTAAAGACCAACAGGTTTGTTATTTCAAAGCAATAAAAGAAGCCCACTGCACGTTCTACTCCGCTATGATTGACAATAACAGAGGAAATCCCAGGACCTGGTTTTCCATCATCAGATATATCCTCCACCCTCCAGACTCTGGCCATCCCACAGCAACTACCGAACAACGCTACATAAACTCAGCAAAAAAAGAAACATCCTCTCACTGTCAACTGCGTTTATTTTCAGCAAACTTAACGTGTAAATATTTGTATAAACATAACAAGATTCAACAAATGAGACATAAATTGAACAAGTTACACAGACATGTGACTAACAGAAATGGAATAATGTGTCCCTGAACAAAGGGGGGTCAAAATCAAAAGTAACAATCAGTATCTGGTGTGGCCACCAGCTGCATTAAGTACTGCAGTGCATCTCCTCCTCATGGACTGCCCCAGATTTACCAGTTCTTGCTGTGAGATGTTACCCCACTCTTCCACCAAGGCACCTGCAAGTTCCAATACATTTCTGGGGGGGTGTCTTCCCTGTAACGCACAGCGTTGAGATTGCCTGCAATGACAACAAGCTCAGTCCAATGATGCTGTGACACACCGCCCCAGACCATGACGGACCCTCCACCTCCAAATCGATCCCGCTGCAGAGTACAGGCCTCGGTGTAACGCTCATTCCTTCAACAATAAACGTGAATCCAACCATCACCCCTGGTGAGACAAAACAGTGACTCGTCAGTGAAGAGCACTTATTGCCAGTCGTGTCTGGTCCAGCGACGGTGGGTTTGTACCCATAGGCAACATTGTTGCTGTCTGGTGAGGACCTGTGATGTCTGGTGAGGACCTGCCTTTAAAACAGGCCTACAAGCCGTCAGTCCAGCCTCTCTCGGTCTATTGCGGACAGTCTGAGCACTGATGGAGGGATTGTGCATTCCTGGTAGTTTCAAGCAGTTTTTGTTGCCATCCTGTAACTGTCCCGCAGGTGTGATGTACCAATCCTGCGCAGGTGTTGTTATACGTGGTCTGCCACTGTGAGGACGATCAGCTGTCCGTCCTGTCTCCCTGTAGTGTTGTCTTAAGCGTCTCACAGTACGGACATTGCAATTTATTGCCCTGGCCACATCTGCAGTCCTCATGCCTCCTTGCAGCACGCCTGGGGCGGCAGGGTAGCCTAGTGGTTAGAGTGTTGGGCTAGTAACCGAAAGGTTGCAAGTTTAAATCCCCGAGTTGACAAGATACAAATCTGTCGTTCTGCCCCTGAACAAGGCAGTTAACCCACTGTTCCTAGGCCGTCATTGAAAATAAGAATTTGGGGCCTCCCGGGTGGCGCAGTGGTTAAGGGCGCTGCAGTACAGCGCCAGCTGTGCCATCAGAGTCCCTGGGTTCGCTCCCAGGCTCTGTCGTAACCAGCCGCGACCGGGAGGTCTGTGGGGCGACGCACAATTGGCCTAACGTCGTCCGGGTTAGGGAGGGCTTGGTCGGTAGGGATGTCCTTGTCTCATCGCGCACCAGTGACTCCTGTGGCGGGCCGGGCGCAGTGCGCGCTAACCAAGGTGGCCAGGTGCACGGTGTTTCCTCCGACACATTGGTGCGGCTGGCTTCCGGGTTGGATGCACGCTGTGTTAAGAAGCAGTGCGGCTTGGTTGGATTGTGTATCGGAGGACGCATGACTTTCAACCTTCGTCTCTCCTGAGCCCGTACGGGAGTTGTAGCGATGAGACAAGATAGTAGCTACTACAACAATTGGATACCACAATTATTATTATTTTTTAAAATAATAATTTGTTTTTAACTGACTTAAATAAAGGTAAATAAAAATTCCGAAGGCATGTTCACGCAGGGACCCCCATTGTTCTTTTTGTGATTTTCAGAGTCAGTAGAAAGGCCTCTTTAGTGTCCTAAGTTTTCATAACTGTGACCTTAATTGCCTACCGTCTGTTGGTGTCTTAACGACCGTTCCGCAAGTGCATGTTCATTAATTGTTTATGGTTCATTGATCAAGCATGGGAAACAGTGTTTAAACCCTTTACAATGAAGATAGTTATTTGGATTTGTACGAATAATCTTTGAAAGACAGGGTCCTGAAAAAGGGACATTTATTTTTTTTGCTGAGTTTATTTGCTGAGTTCTTCAAAGCTAAAAATCAACACCATCCGAAAAAACATTGTATCCTCCAACCCTAATCTCACTCTGGCTCCTACCCCACCACCCATATCTGCTCATCCTCTTAGCGACTTTGCTCTATTTTCACCTTCTGCTGTGTTAGAACTAATCTCAAAAATGAAAACTACCAGTGACCCCCTCGACCCTATTCCAACATCACTGTTCAAAACATGCTCAGCCACTCTCATCCAGTTTGTAACCAACCTGTTCAACAAGTCCCTCCACACTGGGCAGGTGCCATCACAATTCGAAATTGCTGCCATCACCCCCTTGCTCAAGAAACCATCCCTTGACCCAGACCTCCACTCAAACTACAGACCTATTTCCAACCTCCCATTTCTATTTAAATTCCTGGAGAAGATAGTGGCAGCTCAACTTCCCTCACACCTCAGCACTAACCAGCTTTATGAGGCTCTCCATTCTGGCTTCAGGCCCATGTACAGTACTGAGATAGCATCGGTGAACACTGTATATGACCAGCTCATGGCTGCAGATACAGATATTCTCCTGAATCTACAGTACCAGTCAACAGTTTGGACACACCTACTTATTCAAGGGTGTTTCTTTATTTTTACTATTTTCTATATAGTAAGATAATAGTGAAGACATCAAAACTATGAAATAACACATATGGAATCGTGTAGTAACCAAAACAGTGTTAAACATATCTAAATAAAGTAGCCACCTGTCAGGACTTCTAGGAGTAGTGGGTTTGGAGTCAGGCGCAGAGATCAGAGGGTTTAGGACAATCGTATTTATTCCGATACAGAAACGGTCACGCCAAAAACACCAGGCGCATACAACTGACTGGCCCAAAAACAGGACCCAAACAGTCCGGAGAAAATAAGATAAAAATGTACATCCACAAACTCACAGAGGAACAAGCCCGCACAAAAGCAGGCGGGCATAACCGGCTTAAATGGCCCTAACCAAAACCCAAACTAGAAACAGGTGTAACCAATAAGACAAAACTAACAGAAAAGGAAAAGGGGCAGCTAGTAGACCGGTGACGACGACCACCGAGCGCCGCCCGAACAGGAAGAGGAGCCACCTTCGGTGGGAGTCGTGACACCACCATTTGCCTTGATGACAGCTTTGCACACTCTTGGCAGAAGAAGAAGACTCGACGCTGTAATCGCTGCCAAAGGTGCTTCATCAAAGTACTGAGTAACGGGTCTGAATACTTATGTAAATGTAATATTTCATTTTTTTGTTGTTTTTGCCAACATTACTAAAAAACTGTTTTTGCTTTGTCATTATGGGTTATTGTGTATAGAATGATAAAAAAATAAACAATTGAATCCATTTTAGAATAAAGCTGTAACGTAACAAAATGTGGAAAAAGTCAAGGGGTCTGAATACTTTCCGAATGCACTGTACAGTGAGTTCTAAAAGTTCTGGGACAGTGAAACATTTTTGTTTTGGCTCTGTGCTCTGTACTCCAGCACTTTGGGTTTGAAATGATAGTAATAATAATCCTGTATTACATTTGTAAAGAACTTTTCATTACAGAAGAAAAATGTCAAAGTGCATAAAATAAAATATAAAAAATAAATTATTAAATAATTATTAAGTTAAAGTGCAGACTGTCAGATTTAATTTGAGGGTATTTCGATTCATATCAGGTGAACCGTTTAGAAATTACAGCACTTTTTGTACATAGTCCCCCATTTTAGGGGACCATATTCCTAGAACACAATGACTACATCAGGTTTGTGACTATTTGCGGTTTGTTTTGGTTGTGTTTCCGATTATTTTGTGCCCAATAGAAATTAATGGTAAAATGTATTGTGTCATTTTGGAGTCACTTTTACTCTAAATAAGAATAGAATATGTTTCTAAACACTATTACATTAATTATTTTGTGCCCAATAGAAATGAATGATAAATAATATATTGTGTCATTTTGGAGTCACTTTTATTGTAAATAAGAACATAATATGTTTCCAAACACTTCTACATTAATGTGGATTCTACCATGATTATGGATAATCGTGAATAATGATGAAATGAAAGTTACAGGGGCATAAATATCATACCCCTCTTGTAATGGGGGGAGGTTAGCATGTCTTGGTGGTATGATATTTGTGTGTCTTTAACTTTCTCACTCATAATTATTCAGATTCATTCAGGACTATCCAGAATCATATCAGAGAATCTCATGCTGCAATCACAGCAAATAGTGATTTTGTTGTTGATGTTGATTTCTAAGTATCTGATTATGTGCTTATTTCTGACCTAATGTGATGCCAAAAGATAAATGATAAATTGTCAAGTGGGATGACACACACTTAACAACCTCAGAGACGGTCACAAAGAACAATATATCAAAAAACACTTTTTTTTGCAATTCAAATCTCCATAGGCCCAATGTGTGACTGTGTGGTATTTGTAGTGTACTTGAGGTGGCTCCTCCAGGCTTGTGGTTATTGTGAGGTATTATAGAGTTGGGGGATTCACTTAAGAGTTTAAGGGGAGCATTACAGTAACCATCCTACTTTATGCTCCAATTGGCACAAATGTAGTCCAACAGGACGTTAATTTAAGAATCCGTCTTAAATCCTCTCACTTGTACAATAGGAAACCGTGGGGTGCCATCTTCTTGTTCATCTAGACAGTTTGCTAATTTGATTCAGTTTATAATCCCTGTAGTGTTATTTAAACCTGATTAGAGACAGAAAACAAAGGGTAAATGTGCAGAAACAGACCCGGAGCAGATTGTCTGTGTGTGTTAGATGCTTCTACCTCGTTTTAAGAGCAGATTGTATGTGTGTGTTAGATGATTCTACCTCGTTTTAAGAGCAGATTGTCTGTGTGTGTTAGATGCTTCTACCTCGTTTTGTCATTCAGAACTTGTTGAGTGAATTGACTAATCATAACTAAAACTTAGTAACCAGAACAAGTCCAGTAGTGAGGGTCTTGGGCTGTAAGTATCAAGCGTCTCAGAATAGGAGTGCTGATTTAGGATCAGTTTTGCCTTATAGATCACAATGGGCAAAAGGGAAAATTATATCAGCAATCGCAGTCTGAGATGCTTGATACATGGCCTCTGATTCCAGTAAAGTGCAAATGGACTGTTTACTTCCGGAGCCAACAACACCCCAGAGACTACCCTATCAGTGATGACTGTCAGGACCAGAGCTATCATACTGTACATACCACGGTGGGGGCTGCTCTCTGCTCTGAGGGATCCTCCATCACACGACTTGCTGGAGAGACTTGCGTGCGGGGATGTAATTACACACCACAATTGCAGTAGCTCTGATCTGACGATGATATCTTTCTTGAACAAACATCTGAGTACACAGAGGTAACTGGAAGGCATGAACAACAGCATGGGACTTTCATCCAGAGCTGGGATTTTTCATCTTTGTAAGCATCCATCTTCTCCACAGGGAGACAAGGCAAGGCCATGGGAAAGCCAGTTGTCCATATCACTATCAAGTTCAGGCTAAATCATTCCCATATCATTCCCAAGTTTACCACATTTCGTTGTTGATTTATGTCCAATGGCAGCACTACATTACAGCATGCAATAAAATGGTAATAACATGGTAATAGTATGGTAACAAGGTATTTGTGTTGTAGTTCAACAAAGTGCCATCATTTGGATAGAAATGATCATATGACTTCACATACAACAAAAAAGACATCATCATTTGGTTTAAGTTAGCTACAAAACCACTTTATTTAAAAAGCAGATGATATAATCTACAGTTAAATGATACGTCCCGATTTTTAATACATTAAATAACTTTAGACTTTTTCATGTTTAGATAAATAAATCTAGTTTCCTTTTTTATGAACCATCTAGGTAATCAAACACTTATACAAAAGCGATACAAAAGTGATGTGACAGAGGTGTCATATGTGCTTATTGAAAACTACTGATAGGAGAGAGAGAAGTCTTCACTTTCAGAGTGATTTATGACAGAGGATGAAAGGAAAACTAGCCTCTTTATGTACAGGTCTGGGGAAACTAGCTGTGTGCTATGCAATAGAAATGGAACTGAAGTAGTATTTTTTAAAAGAGGTGTATTAAGACATCGTTAAAGGGGATCAACTCTTGTCAAGTCTAAACATTTTCTGCTTTAATGAAAAATGATTTGAGATTGATGAGTGGGTCTTATTGTACTATTCAAACTACAGTTCAGAAAATGCCATTGCCTCATTCTTCAAGTGTATTACACATTCCTTGACTAGGAGTCTCGTCATACTATGCTGAGATTCAGTTTATCTACCATCAAAGGGAATTTCCCAGCAAAAACATGTACTCCAGGGATACTAGCCTTTTCACTTCTGTAAATGTACAACTGGGAGCAGAGCAAAAATGAAACAACAGTTTTCCAAACATACACTAATAATTACATTCCAAAGAATCTCATCGAGGGATACATCAGAAAGCACATGATGCCTGTGTCGGCCACTCCTCTCCGTAATCTCTACGTCAGCCTCCTTGTCTGTTAGATTCAGTAGTATGAGAGGACAGTTCCATCCTCAACAGAAAGGAGCCTTAACCCATCCTTTCTGTTGGAGAGAGATTGAGAGAGCATGGGTCGTTTTGTGGAGCTGGATGGCCGTTGTCCTGCTCACTCAACAAGGTACATGCACCATGGCACTGCCACTGGTGCACACACACACACACACACGCACGCACGCACGCACGCACGCACGCACGCACACACACACACACACACACACATGCGCACACACACACACACACACACACACACACACACACACACACTGGGTATACCAAACATTAAGAACACCTCCTTAATATTGAGTTACACCCCCGTTTGCACTCAGAACGGCCTCAATTCATCAGACATGGACTCTACAAGGTGTCAAAAGTGTTCCACATGGATGCAGGTCCATGTTGGCTCCAATGCTTCCCACAGTTGTATCAAGTTGGTTGTATGTTTTTTGGGTGGTAGACCATTCTTGATACACACAGGAAACTGTTCAGCATGAAAAACCCAGCACCATTGCAGTTTGTGACACAAACTGGTGTGCCTGACACCTACTACCATACCCTGTTCAAAGGCACTTAAAAATATTTTGTCTTGCCAATTCACCCTCTGAATGGCTCACATACACAATCCATGTCTCAATTGTCTCAAGGCTTAAAAATCAGGTTTAACCTGTCTTCAACTACACTGATTGAAGTGGATTTAACAAGTGACATCACCTGGATTCACCTGGTCAGTCTATGCCATGGAAAGAGCAGTTCTTAATGTTTTGTACACTCAGCGTCTATAGACCAACAAACTAACACACACACACACACACACAGAGATGCACACAACGGCACAACCAGCGAGGGAAAACACGGGGGATGGATTCCCCAGAGACATGGGTTGGACCAGCAACTCCCACAACCAACCAGACAATCAGATCAACCAGTAGGTATGACACAGTAACGTATGCATGAGGAGGATATGTGGGGACTCTCGATGGTCAGACACTCACTTACTCAGTGCTACCATATGGGTCAAATAACCAGTGTGTGGAACTGTACATGTTAACAGGTCTGTGGATCGCATGACCAACGACAACACAGAGGCCTCTAGGACATGTGTCCTTGAGGAGAAATTAAACAACGGACCAATACCCTTCAGAGGACCGTTAAGACGGCGACAGCTCGTTTGGCCTCCGATTCCATTTGATAATAATAACGCAGCAAGAAAATACACTACACTTCTAGAATCTTATGTGGAAAATGTCTGCAAAATATATAGGCAATCTACGTGCTTCTAACTTTTTATCTTGTTATATAATCGTTGAGACACTGCTTGTGAATCTCTCGAGGTCACGTCTTCTAAGACTGCTAAGTGGAATGAGTGCCAGCCCAGGCTAGCGCTGTGGCTACTGACAGTGCATGTCGTGCCACGAACATCCACTATGCCACTGGAGCATGTGTCACAGAGTCACATGAGGGGATGGTACAGGAGACTGTGTCACATGAAGGGATGGTATAGGAGACTGTGTCGCAGAGTCACATGAAGGGATGGTACAGGAGAGTGTGTCACAGAGTCACATGAAGGGATGGTACAGGAGAGTGTGTCACAGAGTCACACGAAGGCGCTCTGTTGCTGGTAGACTCGGTACCCTTGCATAGCCGTAGATAGCTGGACTGTGGCACTGTCACCATTCGGTGAGGTTTCTCAGTGGAAGGCCACTCTGAAGGCACAGCATGTCCAACCCTCTAACCCTGCCAGACAGTGCTGGAATGTTATGTAGCGGCCTGTTTCATGGCCTCCCAGCCTCCTGGCAGAGACGCTGTCCAGCTCTCTCTCTCTCTGACAGAGGAGCAGTAAATGCATCATGGCATTGGGCTTCAGCTCGAAGGAATGAACAAAATAGAAAGGGAGGAAAAAAGAGAGCGATGGAGATAGAGAGAGAGTGGCCCCCTCCCTCCATCCAGGCCAGTCCCCACTGTGATGAATGTGCAGGGGTCACGGTGCTGACATCGGCCAGGGCCTCTGGGTGGGCTGGGGCCTCGGCCTGCTTCACTGTTTACAGGCCAAAAGGAGAAAGGAGGGAGAAAAAAACTGATTTGTCTTGTCCATGACTTGTCCATGGCCCTGTATCTCTCTCCTCTCCCCAGGGCACGGCTGGCAAGTAGAGAGCGAAGTCTCCCAGGGTCTCTCTGTTCTGTTCTGTCATGCAAGAAGAGGTTCTGAAGTTCCCGGGATTCCGTGGGCGGGGGATTCCTTCTTCTTTCTGCTATGTTGTCTCAGATCACCTGGGAGGCGGGTCAGCGGTGGGTTGGGCTTGGCTGGAGTTGGTTCCTCGCCGACCCTGCCCTCTCACAGCTCAGTGACGTGTAGTGGGTAGCTGGGTGGCTGGTGGCCGGGCACTGGGACCTTGAGCCTGCGGATGTGGCAGCCGTGACAGAGCAGGTGGCAATCCAGGGGGTAACAGCGGTGACCCTCCTCGTCGTTTAGCTGGAGGCCACAGTCCTACAACACCGAGGGAGAGAGATAGACTCAGTGAACTGCAGTAGCTGGAAATTTGTGAAGGAAAATATTATATACACCCATCTAATGCATTTGAGCAGGTGCTGGATATCAAAACTATCCATATTTCATATTTCTAACTTTTATACCTCTCGACTGATATGAAAGGCCACTGATGGGTATTCCTGTCAAGTTTACATGGGGTGGCAGGTAGCCTAGTGGTTAGAGCATTGGGCCAGTAACCGAAAGTTTGCTAGATCAAATCCCTGAGCTGACAAGGTACAAATCTGTTGTTTTGCCCCTGAACAAAGGCAGTTAACCCACCGTTCCTAGGCCGTCGTTGTAAATAAGAATTTGTTCTTAACTGACTTGCCTAGTTAAATAAATAATAATTACATACGGGGCTCTTAACCATTTCTTAAATATGTGATGAATTTTCCATCCCCTGCCGACCTGGACTTTAGACCCCTGTAATGACTATCAACCCCACAGAGGCTGCTGAATGATTACCTATTGTCTACATAATACCTTTATCACTCACCTAGACGGGATACGAGCTATTCCCTGGAATGTGTGATAATGAAATGAGTCAACCAGCTTTTGCCATTAAACATGGAATTATTGATCAAACTCACACACACTTACAATCACACTTTATTTGAGCCCTGGTTACAATGACTCACACTTGACACAGCTATCATTAAACTGCTGTGTTAATGAATGCACTGTCAGGAATTCAATTTGGCTGACTTCACTAATGACTTTGATTACACTGAGGTTTGTAGGTCACGTGGGATGATTTCCTGTACATGTGTCTGAGTGAGTAAGTGGTCTGAGCGGTCTCTCAGAGTGCTGAGATTCCAGGGTAGTCAAACAACAACCCCTGGTCTGATGTCCAGCTGAGTCCAGCGCTATCAGCCTACCCTCTCCTCTCCCACCTCCCACAGCTCAACTCTGGAATGTTCCTGGACAATGAGTCACCACATTGGTTTGCCCCTCACTGAGGTTCAGTTTGTGTGTGTAGCGCGCACACCCATACAGCCATAGCATTTACACTAAAACGGACAGACATTTAAAGATCATAGCCAATGTGCTGGCTACGTTCAACACATAAATAAGACAAGACACACAAACAGGGTGGTAATGACATTGTCTCACCTCACAGTGATAGCACTCCACATGGTAGTCCTTGTCCATGGACACCACCCGGATGGTCTCCTCAGAGCCCTGTCAGGAAACACACACAGTCAGTCAGACCCCCCCGTCTCCACTGGCACCAACAACCAGAGCTGGATATTAAGAGAGTTGGGTCAGAACGGACGCCATGGGTTTTTAGAACGGACACCATGTTAGTGCCTTTATTCTCAAAATGTAGGAGTTGTAACAATATGAGAGCGCCTCTGACAATTCCCTATGAAATGACCCACTGTAAACAAGCAAAACAGAGCAGCGAATTGAACAGACATTTTTATTGATTAGCATTGGGGATAAGGTGTATCCACGTAGGCACCGTGTTGTGGTGTCAATTACCGTAATTTCCGGATTATAAGCCGCTACTTTATTCCCACACTTTGAACCTCGCGGTTTATACAATGACGCGGCTAATTTATGGATTTTTCCCGCTTTCGCAAGATTCATGCCGCCGCCAAAAAACTGAGCACCGTCACATAATGTGACGTAAATCGAGCGCGCTCAAACTTCCAATCATTCTGATTGCGGTAGTAATTTTGTCACCCTCATCATGGCAAAGACACGGAGAAATGCATATGATGCAGCTTTCAAGTTGAAGGCGATCGATCTGGCTGTTGGAAAAGGAAATAGAGCTGCTGCATGGGAGCTTGGCCTTAATGAGTCGATTATAAGACTTTGTAAACAGCAGCGTGAGGAACTGACTCAGTGCAAAAAGACAACAAACCTTTCACAGGGAAGAAAAGCAGATGGCCCAAAGTATTTGCAGCCACTCGACATCAGTGTAAATCGTGCATTTAAGATGGCGCTCCGTGTTCAGTGGGAGGCTTGGATGACAAGTGGGGAGAAATCCTTCACTAAAACGGGCCGCATGCGAAGAGCAACTTATGGTCAAGTCTGCCAGTGGGTCCTGACAGCGTGGAGCATTGTCAAAAAATCCACTATCATCAACGGGTTTCGAAAGGCTGGACTGCTGCATGTTGAAGAGGGCAGCATGAGCTCAGCGGGGTATTTGATGAAAGTGACGAGAGCGACAATGAAAACGATCCAACATCGGATGAAGCCATTCTGAGGCTATTCAACTCCGACACCGAAGGAGATGACTTCAGTGGTTTCAGTGCACAGGAGGAGGCTTGGTAGGCTACTGTTTTAATTTTTGTTACAAGCCGTGTTTCGTTAAAGCCTATTTATTTTTGTTACAAGCCGTGTTTCGTTTCAAGGCTGTGTAAAGTTAATTTGTTTCAATGTACCGGTAGGCACCTGCGGCTTATAGACATGTGCGGCTTATTTATGTACAAAATACATATTTTTTTATAATTCAGTGGGTGCGGTTTATATTCAGGTGCGCTTAATAGTCCAGCAATTACGGTAATTGCTCATCTGCTTTCACTGGATATCTTCATAGGTTTTGAAAACTATCAGAAATAAACAGCACAGCGCGGAAGCATCAATTATCACTTAGCAACTGCTATGGAGGAGAAAATGGCAATCTCGGAACGTTCAGACAAAAACGCATTGGCCCAACCTTCGACAGTATTTACTATATATGACTCTGACAAACTCTAGTGCCAGGAGCTGAGAAGATACAAGCAGTCATTGGCACATCATTACCTGAGCAGGGAGGATGGGCTGGTTGCATGATGCACATTTTGGGGCAAAGACCCTGTGGGGGAAACAGAGTAGAAGTTAAGTCTTGGTACATGCTGTATAATTTATATCAGTTTCAGCACAAACCAGGATTTAAAGAGTACATGTCCTTACGTGTGGTAGTCTTTAACACAGTAGATGTTGTTCTCCACGTCCACAGTGAAAGGTACTCCGTCCAGACCCTCTGTGCAGACCACACAGCGGAAGCAGCCAGGGTGGTAGGACTTGCCCAGTGCCTGCAGGATCTACACACACACACACACACACACACACACACACACACACACACACACACACACACACACACACACACAGATAACAGTAAGGCTAGAGATTGAGGCCTCTCAGTAGGAGTCAATCACACCAGCCCGTTGGCATTCAGATACAGAAACAAAACTAAACTAGGAGGTATGATGCCACATGTCGAGCAGAGATACAGTACTGCCAAAGAGAGATCCCAGAGAGGGACAGGCATACTGTTCTGCTGATTGTCTCCTATCACTATCTAGCAGGCCCTCCTACAGTATTAGGTTATTTCTTACCATTTCCATGATGAGGTGACCACATACAAAGCACTTCTCTGCCGTCTGCTGAAAGCCAGAGTACTGTGGGAGATTAAAAAAAAAAGACTTATCACTGGGTTTCTTAATATTCTAACATGTAGCAATGGAAACTATTACATTTTGACTGTTAACTGTGTATGGTTGAGATTTGGGAGTGTAGCATTACAAAAAAGAGGATGGCTAAATTTGACACCTGTAAGTGTTTGAGACAGGGTTGGGGTTAATTCCACAAATTACATTCCAATTTAAATCCTCCCTGTAAATTCCATTTAATTCAGTTTTAATTGTATGTCAGTTTTTGAATTCAGAGATAATTCAATTCCTCTCAATTCCAATGTAAGATCAATTCCGATAATTAAATCCCCAATTCAATATTTTCCTGAAAAATTCCACAAATTCTAAGAGAGGCTGATCATGTCATTGTTCAAACAGCTTACTTATCTATACGGGAAATATAGAAATACAAGTTAAAATGATTTAAAACAAATTCTGCAGTCCATTTTTGATAATAAGTGCATTCATTCCAGTAACTGGGAAATATACAAATATTCAATTCCATTTAAATTCTAACAGTCCAAATAGTCTAATTCCAAGTCAATTCCAATTCAATTTGAATTCAACATAAATTCTCCACTTCATAAGTGAATTCAAGAATTTAATTGGAATTGACCCCAACCCTGGTTTGAGAACCCCTAACACTATGACCTAAATGTAAATGTAGGGACCCAGAGTACAGCCTAAATGACACCATCTATAGGGGGTGCTGCTGGTCTCTTTATATTGATGTGAAAGGAGTTGGTCCTTTTTCCTTTGTCTCCTCTCTTGGTTGAGATGTATATAAGAGACCAGTGGCATTGCTGTAACGATACCTGTCCTAAACCAAACCCATCAGAGCACTCTACTAACAGAAGGAGTACAGCACACATCCAGTCCTCAGCTCTCTACTATTGGTGGTCTCCAAAAGTCTGCACCACAGTCACACAAACACAAGGAGATGTACCCGAACTCCAGGTAAGACATGTGTAACTTGAACATAAGATATCACACTGAAGTCAATGAGGGATTTAAATGTGAGTTATACATGCATTACCATCGTTATGTTTGTCCCATAGTGACCATCTGCAAAGCGCATGACCCTGAGGTCATGGCCTGATGAGAGGAGGGGGAGGGTAATGGTGGGACAGAGGCAGTAGGTGGAGATGGGGTGGTGAGGGGTGCATGGGGAGGGGGACTCCGGGCTTCCCCTTTAACCCCCCCAGACAGACCATCTGCCCCGATGACAGGGCAGAGCTGGTGGTCAATAATCTGAGGAAGCTAGGGACTTTGTCAAGGGAGACACTCAAGTGTTTTAGTACTATATCTCTTGACACATTGATGAAAATAATCATGGCCTCTAAACCTTCAAGCTGCATAAAGCCTCTCTTGAAAAAGCCAAACCTTGACCACAAAAATATAAAAAAACTATCAGCCTATATCGAATCTCCCATTCCTCTCAAAATTTTTAGAAAAAGCTGTTGCGCACCAACTCACTGCCTTCCTGAAGACAAACAATGTATACGAAATGCTTCAGTCTGGTTTTAGACCCCATTATAGCACTGAGACTGCACCTATGAAGGTGGTAAATGACCTTTTAATGGCATCAGACCGAGGCTCTGCATCTGTCCTCGTGCTCCTAGACCTTAGTGTTGCTTTTGATACCATCGATCACCACATTCTTTTGGAGTGATTGGAAACCCAAATTGGTCTACACGGACAAGTTCTGGCCTGGTTTAGATCTTATCTGTCGGAAAGATATCAGTTTGTCTCTGTGGATGGTTTGTTGTCTGACAAATCAACTGTAAATTTCGGTGTTCCTTAAGGTTCCGTTTTAGGACCACTATTGTTTTCACTATATATTTTACCTCTTGGTGATGTCATTCGGAAACATAATGTTAACTTTCACTGCTATGCGGATGAAACATGGTGAAGCCCCAAAATTGCCCTCCTTGGAAGCCTGTGTTTCAGACATAAGAAGGTGGATGGCTGCACATTTTCTAATTTTAAACTCGAAAAAAACAGAGATGCTTGTTCTAGGTTCCAAGAAACAAAAAGATCTTCTGTTGATTCTGACAATTCATCTGGATGGTTGTACAGTTGTCTCAAATAAAACTGTGAAGGACATCGGTGTTACTCTGGACCCTGATCTCTCTTTTGACGAACATATCAAGACTGTTTCAAGGACCGTTTTTTTCCATCTACGTAAAATTGCAAAAATCAGAAACTTTCTGTCTAAAAATTATGCAGAAAAATGAATACATGCTTTTGTCACTTCTAGGTTAGACGACTGCAAAGCTCTACTTTCCAGCTACCCGGATAAAACACTAAATAAACTTCATTTAGTACTAAACATGGCTGCTAGAATCTTGACTAGAACCAAAAAAATGTATCCTATTAAGGCTCGGGCTGATTTCAAGGTTTTACTGCTAACCTACAAAGCATTACATGGGCTTGCTCCTACCTATTTTTCCGACTTGGTCCTGCCGTACATACCTACACGTACACTACGGTCACAAGACGCAGGACTCCTTACTGTCCCTAGAATTTCTAAGCAAACAGCTGGAGGCAGGGCTTTCTCCTATAGAGCTCCAATTTTATGGAATGGTCTGCCTACCCATGTGAGAGACACAGACTCGGTCTCAACCTTTAAGTCTTTACTGAAGACTCATCTCTTCAGTGGGTCCTATGATTGAGTGTAGTCTGGTCCAGGAGGTGAACGGAAAGGCACTGGAGCAACGAACCGCCCTTGCTGTCTCTGCTTGGCCAGTTCCCCTCTCTCCACTGGGATTCTCTGCCTCTAACCCTATTACAGGGGCTGAGTCACTGGCTTACTGGTGCTCTTCCATGCCGTCCCTAGGAGGGGTGCGTCACTTGAGTGGGTTGAGTCACTGATGTGGTCTTCCTGTCCGGATTGCCGCCCCCCCCTTGGGTTGTACCGTGGCGGAGACCTTTGTGGGCTATACTCAGCCTTGTCTCAGGATGGTAAGTTGGTGGTTGAAGACATCCCTCCAGTGGTGTGGGGGCTGTGCTTTGGCAAAGTGAGTGGGGTTATATCCTGCCTGTTTGGCCCTGTACGGGGGTATCGTCGGATGGGGCCACAGTGTCTCCCGACCCCTCCTGTCTCAGCCTCCAGTATTTATACTGCAGTAGTTTATTGTCGGGGGCTAGGGTCAGTCTGTTATATCTGGAGTATTTCTCCTGTCTTATCCGGTGTCCTGTGTGAATTTAAGTATGCTCTCTCTAATTCTCCTTCTTTCTTTCTCTCGGAGGACGTGAGCCCTAGGACCATGCCTCAGGACTACCTGGCCTGATGACTCCTTGCTGTCCCCAGTCCACCTGGCCGTGCTGCTGCTCCAGTTTCAACTGTTCTGCCTGCGGCTATGGAACTCTGACCTGTTCACCAGATGTGCTACCTGTCCCAGACCTGCTGTTTTCAACTCTCTAGAGACAGCAAGAGCGGTAGATACTCTGAATGATCGGCTATGAAAAGCCAACTGACATTTACTCCTGTCCTGCTGACCTGTTGCACCCTCGACAACCACTGTAATTATTTTGTTTTTGTCCCTGCTGGTCATCTATGAACATTTGAACATCTTGGCCATGTTCTGTTATATTCTCCACCCGGCACAGCCAGAAGAGGACTGGCCACCCCTCATAGCCTGGTTCCTCTCTAGGTTTCTTCCTAGGTTCTGGCCTTTCTAGGGAGTTTTTCCTAGCCACCGTGCTTATTTTTATTTAAAAAAAAAATTGTACCTTTATTTAACTAGGCAAGTCAGTTAAGAACAAATTCTTATTTTCAATGACGGCCTAGGAACAGTGGGTTAACAGGGGCAGCACGGCAGATTTGTACCTTGTCAGCTCGGGGGTTTGAACTTGCAACCTTCCGGTTACTAGTCCAACACTCTAACCACTAGGCTACCCTGCCGATGCTTTGCTTGCTATTTGGGGTTTTTGGCTGAGTTTCTGTACAGCACTTTGTGACATCGGCTGATGTAAGAAGGGCTTTATAAATACATTTGATTGATTGATTGATTGTCACTGTCAAGTTCATCATAACGATGAGACCAAGGCGCAGAGTGAGATGAATACATTCTTCTTTATTAAAACAAAGAACACTAGACAAACTAACAAAATAACAAACCGACCATGACGCTATAAACACAAGTGCTGAAATGCAACTACACGTAGACAATAACCCACAAAACCAAAATGGAAAATGGCAACCTAAATAGGATCCCCAATCAGAGACAACGATAAACAGCTGCCTCTGATTGGGAACCAATTCAGGCCACCATACACCTACATTACCTAGACATACAAAAAACCCATAGATATACAAAAACCCTAGACAGGATAAAAACACACATACCCACCCTCGTCACACCCTGACCTGACAAAAAATAAAACATAAAACATAGATAAAACATGACAGTCACATCCACCACCTGACCCCTTTAGGATCTATTCTTTACATCTACAGTATGAGGAGACCCAATACCACTCTTAGCACTCATCCTCTGAGCCAATTGAAAGTCTGTTTTAGGGGCCAATGGGCAATGTTTATGTGTAATGGAGTGATTCATTTACATTAAGTAAGTCAATTGCAACCTAACAACCTAATTCAGTAGTAATAAACAATAAGTCTGTATCTTTTTGGAAGACAAAAACGACTGCTATAAAACACCTGGGTCCCATTGATCATAGATTGACGGACGTCTATAAGAGATCAATACATACTAATAACTTGTGTCTGTTTCCCATTGTGTTCAACCTGGGCAGATGGATACATCATACAGGAGGCCGTCTGAGGCCTGCAGCTGCCCACAGCCACTCCGCCTCCCTCTATAATTCTAAGTGCTGGGGAGTAATGGGATGAGAGCAGTGGGGTAATTGTGCTCCTTGGGGAAATTTTGGGGAAATTAGTGGGAATTTGAGGGGTGGTGCTTAACCTTAATTGTAGCAGTGAAACGTCTGTTTCCTCTGGAGGGTTTTAGAATATGCAACCGCTCCTCTCCCAAGTCTGTCATCGAGGGGTGAGTGTTTTTTTGAAGGACATGGAGAACTCAACCTCTGAACATATGCATAATGATCATAACATACACATAAATGCATGTGCATAAGGAGGCATACAGGGACAACAGATGTTGTAACTCACCAGGAAGTCCTCTTCACAGTAGACCTTGCCGTTGACGTTGTAGAAAGCTTTCCCTCTCAGCCTCCTCCCTGAAGAAGAGAAGTAAGTGTGTGAGCTGGGGTATAGAAGTGTTCCTGTATCAGACCCTGTCAAAGTGAAGACTGTAAAAATGTTGCTATGTGATTTTACCCAACCCGTAGGCTATAAGAAAGTTAATACATCAAGGAAATAGTGTTTCCAGCCTTTTGAGCAATGCTGAAATGCTCCAGGGGTTCTCCTGATGATATTTGAAATGCATTATCCAAAACTGCATTGCTGAGAATAAACAGTAATGGGAGTTGACTTTTTGCCTCCTACTCCCCTGACTCCTCTCTGTTCCATTAAAGCCACAACGATAACAGATGTCAACAGGAAACACCAGTGACTAAAGCAGATGATAGTAGCATAATGTAGGTTTACTCGTTTGAGGTCCACACTACTGTTGCAATACCCTGGTCATCCATTGATCCCCATGGGACTCCTTCTACTTAGAACCAGCAAACAATCAATACAGCCCCACCATCCAGACCAGGCCCAAGCAGCTTTACAAACTCCCGTTCCTCCTCACCCCTCCTCGCCACTACCCCTGCCATTGTGTACAGCTCACACACACACCACCACAGCCCAAATACAGGAGCCTGAGCAAAGGATTTCCCCATGTCTGGTATAGGCAGGGCCATACTAACAGTCAGTCCCTCCCCAAAGTCACCATTTTGGGGCTCCATGAGCACAGTAGCAGTAAATTCTACAGGATAAAAGGAAAGATCTCCTCACTGCTCACTCCCACTGGCCCTGGCCTTTGTGCCCCCTGCGATGCTGCTCTTAATGCATGCCCATTCAAATGCACTAAATGGCAGCAGCAGTCTCTTCTCTTTCTGGCAGCGCAGTGACTTCAGCCTGGCAGACAGAGCGCATGGAGCTCATAAATCTGCAGGATTAGTCAGATTTAATTGCCGTCCTGAGCTGCCATTGATTGTATGGGTGTCCTGGCTTGGGAAAGACATGTCCCCCTTTTTACACCCAAATGTATGCAATCACTGTATTTCACACACAGTGTCACATTGCTGGGAGATAGCAATACATTAACACCCACATAAATGGCTATAGCAGCCGAAGAATGCTGTTCACGCAATAGGTGAGACTTAAGCCTGAAAGCGAGGAACTATTAGCATTTAGAGTTGGAGGCTGGACGAGAGAGAAAAAACATATTTCCTGTTGAATACAGAGGAGGAGCTCTTTTAATTCATAGTGACTAAACGTATAAAAACCATTACATTCAAATCAACAACCCACCAGTGAGCCAGAGCTGGCGCATGTTGCTGTGTGTCTGTCTGGTGACCTTTGCTCTGGCGAGTGCATCTGGAAGGTGAAACACAAAGCCCTCGGCGCTCGCTGACTGTGGTGCTCTGCTAAGGGAGCGGGCCGCCTGAGCAAACGGGGACATTCTTTCTGCCTGAGGTCACTAGTTGGTCCCATTCAACCCTCCTCCACCACCCTCCCTCCCTCGTTCCCTCATGGAGAGGGGGAGGGCTCCCTGCCTCCCTCTAGCCTTTGTCACAGGAGAGGAAAGTGCTGGGCTGGCTGCAGTGGGCTGGGGCTCAGGGCTCCTCTCCTCTTCTCCTCAGCTCACAGCCCCTGAGCACGGTGGGACATGTGGCATTTTCCATGGAGTTCAGGACCAAATGGCTCCCTGATTGGGATTTTACACTCAAGATACTGTACATAGTCTTTACAGCTCCAACATAGGTTTCCCATGACTCAGTGCTGCGTTTCATAGACATGCACATAAAGGGCCGTGCATCTTGAAATAATGGGAGCGATTCTCTCAGCAAGATATTTAACCCTTCAGAAATCATTTTAAACAATTCAACGGAAATTCCACAAATGAATCACGTAAATCAAATCAAATCAAATTTATTTATATAGCCCTTCGTACATCAGCTGATATCTCAAAGTGCTGTACAGAAACCCAGCCTAAAACCCCAAACAGCAAACAATGCAGGTGTAAAAGCACGGCAAAAGGCTTGGATATATAAGTAGTACATTCTATAAGAATTGCAAATACATTTACAAGCAACGTTTAAAACACAACGCACTGGTCAAATAAAATCATTCTCAGAGGAAAAATAAAATCCTTAGTGAGTCATACTCCAGCAATCAAAGTCTTGTGATCATGTGGTCAGTGTGGTAGATTGTGGACCAGTCATGGATGCCTGGTGGCGGTACTGTAGCACTGCTGACTGCCACTCCTGGTGCCAACCAGCCTGGCATCTGGACATGTCATTGGACCTGTGTCATCCCTCCAACCCCATTGAGACAACAACCTCACATCACAATGACCTCACGTTACAGTGATTTCATCCCTCACTGATCTTAAATTCCTAAAACCACAACAGTGTGATGCAGGCTGGGTTTAGTTTGGGCTCGGCTGTGGAGCTCCAGTCCTCACTGGCCCCTCTGCTGTTTAAGTGGTATGTTATTGTGCCCTGTGAGGTGCAGAGTCCGCAAACTGACAGTGGTTAGGTTACTCACTGTTAAGACTCTCTCCCTCGAGATCCAGGACTAGCCACAGTAGTTCACTACACAAGGTCATTAGTTGGCCTGGCCATGATAATTCCAACATATGGTTTATAAAATCCCTATGCTACTATGTTGACTTTTAATTACCTGGCTGTTGGCCACAGGAAACTTTTTTTTAAACTATAGTTGCTAAGCCAAGACAAGAATGTGAATAATGTCCTAAATTACCATCTCTTTTAAATTCAACTGTACCCAAATCCCCATATGTTCAGTATCTACATATTCTTCCTGTAGGAGGGAAACATCAAGCATGTTGTACTTTCTCAGGTTCCACCCCACCCACTCTCCTCCCTCTCCTCCGTTCTCCTCCCTCTCCTCTCCTCTCTCCTCTCAGAACAAGTGGGCCTTTATCACCTGCAGGCAGGCAGCGGGGATCTGAGGGGGAGGAGGCAGAGAGGGAGAGGCGGAGGGAGGGCCTGCCCACTACTGTGGTAAGTAAAATAAGGATGCTGGAGGTAGTGACTCACTCAGATTGCTCGGGACTTTAGACAGGAATGTTTCGATCCCGGCAACGTGAGCATGTGCTGACCTGCTGCTGTTTCAAAATTGTTTTTAAGTAAGTCTCTCTTTAAAGAGAACAGCCAAGTTAAGACAGCAACAGAGCCACAAGCACATCTCTCAAATAGAAAACCCAGAAGCTACGAAATCCCCCAGTCTCTCTAATATCATTAAGAGCTAGGATAAGGTGAAAGCACCAATTTGCAAGTCGCTCTGGATAAGAGCGTCTGCTAAATTACTTAAATGTAAATAAAACCTTGACCCACTCAGTCTCTCTTAGAAACTACCCCACAACTAAATCACAGCGAAAGTCATGATCAAGTAGTCGAACCATCGCCAAAGGCAGCATGGTTTACACCACCAAGCTGTTGTACATCATTTAAAACCTTGGCCAGATCCCACAATTTACACTCAGATGAGGGAGTAGCATAGAAATAGAATGACTAGATTATATTTATATGGGAAGTAGCCAGGCTAACTCTACTTACTTCAGCCAGCCACAATTCCCCAACCAGAACCCCATAGCAGACAGCACAACATTGAGCTGTGTACCCTGTGCCAGCCAGCCAGCCAGGTGCAGCTGGTGAGTGACTGAGGAAACCACAATGCATCATAAACAGGTTTCAGAAATACAAGGCCCCTGGCTGTTTTCTCCTGGCTGGTGTGAGAGGCACAAGCAGGATGTGTTACAGTAACACAGATGTAACTAGTTAATCACTAGTGTGCCCCATTAAAGGCATGGATACATGTGAGCAAGCAGACAAAAGGCATGTGGAAGGAGGAAGTGGGTGGTGATCCAGTCAGGAGCTGGGCGTCAACACCAGTACAGGAAATAAACAGGTCACAGAGGTATGTCTTATGACTGTATAGTTGAGACTAGTAAAGTAATGAGGAGGTGTGTGTGGGTATGTTTGGGTGGGTAGGGGAGGGGGGTTGAGTGTGTGCGTGGTGTGTGAGCGTGTAATTACTCACGCACACATTTCTGTGTGTGTGTGTGTGTGTGTGTGTGCGTTTATCGGTCTGTGTGCTCTTATCTGTGTGTGTGTTTATGTGTGTGTTTGCTCAGAGCCCATGCCAGGCCGGCCCCCTCTGATAAGCAGGCCTGGTACACTTTGTGACTGTCTGATTGAGGTCCTCATGGGAAGGCCGGCTGAAGTGGAGGGGGTAGTTTGCATTCCTGGCCATTTCATGAAAAAAGGGTGCAACCATAGGAGCAAGCCAAGAGGAGGGCTCAATTATGCATGGTTAAACAAAGCCCAAGGCTACCAGCCAGCAATGTCTCAGAGAACTGAACTCTCTCTGCTATGGAGCTCCTGAATCTTACAGAGTAACGTTTGTGGACTTTTAGTCAAAAAGTAAAACAAAAACAGTTTGTCAACAAATAAGTTGATACATCATTAGGTGTGTTTAGAGATCTGCAGGCACTTTAAAACTAAACTTCTCAGAGGGGTTGAAAACACTCTAAAAAGCAAACATTCCCATTCATAAGAGACCCAATAATACATCACAGAGTTTACGTTAGGAATAAACCATCGCAAGAGTCAAGATGGGCCTGTTATCATCTATATACAGAGACCACTAGAATAAGAAGGGGAAGACTTGCTTCACTTCTGGATAGATTTCACCAAACTAATTTAAATTCTGAATAACAGAGAAGTATAGATTCTATTTTTCTGTACTGTTTAAACCATTATAGATGGGCAATAATGTCTGACCAATATAAACAGACTTACAGTATATCTCTCTGGTCTGACTCAAGTACACTTTTCAAAGCAGGTCAAAAGAAATCTGTAGAGAAACCTCGGGATTAGAGACACTGCCCCTCATTCTTCAACCACACAATACACCTGAAAGTATATGTATTCAATTACATGTCAATTATATGCATTTCTTCCAAAGCCAAGGGATCAGCATCCATGTACTTCAGTGCATGAATGAAAGCAACCTTGCTCCAAACTCTCTCCAGCATCACCCTCGTCTCCACTTGAAACTAGAGAGGACAATTGGAGTCAGGTGACAGGACAGCCCTACACACACATATACACACATACACACAACATGCATAAACACATTTTTTTCAGGTTGACTGCAGATTCAACAGCCGTCTCTACAACCCACTCGTTCCATAATATCATCCGTGTTCCTGTCTAAATAGAGAATAGAGCATTCTGCTGATAACTCCCAAAGACACTCTCGCAACCAACATCAATGTTGTGCTAAGAAATGAAAATACAGGACATCTGTGATGCCAGCCAATGATGCAGCTGCTGAGTAGGAGTAGAGGACAGAGGGATATATACACCTACCACAGGAGCAACAGGTGAAGCAGTTGGTATGGTACAGATTCCCCATGGCCTGACAGGCTTGGCTGGCTCCATACACACCTTTCCCACACTTGATACAGATACCTGGAGGAGGGAATAGACACAGGTTAATAGGGGGCAGCATTTTCACTTTTGGATAAATAGCGTGCCCAATTTCAACTCCCTGCTACTCATGCCAAGAATATAAGATATGCATATTATTAGTAGATTTGGATAGAAAAGACGCTGAAGTTTCTAAAACTGTTTGAATCATGTCTGTGAGTATAGCAGAACTTATGTAGCAGGCAAAACCCCGAGGACTAACCATTCAGATTTTTTTTTTTTAGGTCACTGTCTGTTCAATGAGTTCTCATTGGGAAACTATATTTCTTAGGCACTTGTTTGCAGTTCCTACCGCTTCCACTGAATGTCACCACCAACCCTGGTTGAGGTTATTCCTTTGTGCAATGAAGAAGTACGGTCATCATGAAACAGGGTAACATTATGTGTACTGTTTGAGAGTTGCGCAAGACTTGAAAAGTAGTGTTGGTTTGTGATCCTCCTGTATTGAAAACAGATAGACCCGTCTTCAATTTGATCGATTATTAACGTTTAAAAATACCTAAAGTTGTATTAAAAAGTAGTTTGAAATGTTTTGGCAAAGTTACAGGTAACTTTTGAAATATTTTGTAGTGATGTTGCGCAAATTGGAAACAGTTTTTTTTCTGGATTAAACGTGCCAAATAAATAGACATTTTGGTTATATATCGAAGGAATTAATCGAACAAAAGGACCATTTGTGATGTTTGTGGGACATATTGGAGTGCCAACAAAAGAAACTCGTCAAAGGTAAGGCATGATTTATATTTTATTTCTGCGTTTTGTGTTGCGCCTGTAGGGTTGAAATATGCTACTCCTTCTTTGTTTACTGTTGTGCTATCATCAGATAATAGCTTCTTATGCTTTTGCCGAAAAGCCTTTTTGAAATCTGACATGTTGGCTTGATTCACAATGAGTGTAGCTTTAATTTGGTATCGTACATGCGTGATTTAACGAAAGTTTGAATTTTATAGCATTTTTTATTTTTTATTTGGCGCTCTGCATATTTCCTGGCAATTGGCCAGGTGAGACATTTGCGTCCCTCCTATCCCAGAGAGGTTTAACATCTGTTGACATAATCATCATGATTTTACATTGACATTTTAGTCATTAGGCAGAGCGACTTACAGGAACAATTAGGGTTAAATGCGACCACTGACCTGCAAACACAAGACAATGTAGAGGAAAAAAGGTGAATTACCCACAGGTGTGGACTAGACACTTTCATCTACGTGGTTCTTTTTAGGTTAATAGTAAACCCTTACTAAGGAAGGCACCCAGCCGGTGACAACTATTTGGACATAGCATTGGACTAATGATTCCCCTGCTTTCCTCTCACGCACAAGATGGCCTCTGCCGGGGTCACATTCCACAGTGAGCGCAGGGTCAAAGCCTGGGTGGGGTGAGTCCAGGGTCACCACGCCTACAGGACACAACATCTCTACAGGGGGCTGACTTCCCCCCCACCACCACCTTCCTCCCATGATGACAGTAATGAAGAAAGAGTGTCATCATCTAGTCCTCTCTCTACCAATTTATTCTGACAGTATTTCAAGGCAACGATACTTTCTAGAGCCAGGCCAATTTAAAATATGTGCTGGACACTGCTATAGAAGCAGGTTGTCTCTTTTTGACAGGTCTTAACCCCTTAGACTGGTGGGAATTGGCCTATATGGACAGGGCTAAATCTGTTCTTACAGAAAAAAAGATGAAAACGCATAATCATGGTAGCAATTAAAAGGGAACAGTTGGGAGGCTATGGGAAAATTATTAGACTAAAGATGAGATCCCTTCACAATCTAAAATTGCATTTTTGTCCCCCCCAGTTTTATTATTGGAATAAGATACAAAACGAGGCAACTGTGTGACGTTAGCTAATGTTTCATCCCCTCTTGACTGAGGTGAATGAAAAAGCTATGCTAGTGAGTAGCTACCACAGCCAGGCCAGCTCTAGCCTCTAGTTATCTGTCAGATAGTAATAATAGCCACCTCATATCACTATCTAACAGCAATTGTACGTATAGAAATGTTTTGTAGCCTTTGTTTGTCACGTTTAAAAATGAACTTGACGAGCTTTTACCAGTTGATGTACCGTCGGAGAGAAAGCTGGCCAAAAGTTGGATTACATTTGCTATTATTTTTTCCTCAAACAAACTAGACCTGAATCAAACAATGAAACCATCAGCCAAACAATTGAAGATTGATATTCTGACGTTTTGCCAGTGCAATGTGAGTTGTATTAGTCAGTTTGTCAGCGTAACGCTATTGATCTGTCAGTTTCCCAAGCTAATTCTCGATTTTTCACACTGACACAGTAATAAACAGCTCTAAAGTTACAGGCTTCACTGTTATGGTGCACAGTAGAGGTCTGTGTGGGACTGATCTTTATCATCTCGCTCCTGCCCACACCTGCTGGCTTTCTGTCCGGCTCCAACCCGCTACCGCAAGAACTGATCCCAAACCCAACCGCAGCCCCGCAATGTTATTTTAGGCATATGTGACACAGCTCACTTGCCAGCCATGGTCCCAGCAATTTTGCGCCCGATAGGAAATATCAAATGCACAACATAAGAAACTTTAGAAATAGGTTAAATTACCAGAGATTCTCAAATGGCCCTTACATTGTATTACCTGGCTATATCAGTCAATATCTTAAATGTAGTTTGAAGACAGCAGAGTTGGAGAGACTTGTACTTTCTCTTGAGCTATTTTTATAGTCTACCTTTTAGGACTGGGAAGATTTTCAGACTGAGAAATATGGTTTTCAAATATTTAGACCTATCTCTAGGCAATGTAGTAAACTATAGCCTAATCATAGGCCTATTTAGGAAGTACATTTCCTTGGAAAGATGACTGCCCCATGCTACTCTATTTAATTGAGACCACACGTGCACCAGAGCTCGCAGGTATGGCTACTGAAGTGGAAGCAGCAAGAATGATGACAGCAACACTTGCTATGTTTTGCATAGTTCTATAGGATATAGCTTACCTTTCAGGAAGACGATTTACAGGCAGAGACAAATAAATGGGTAATCATTTTCAAAGATGATTACATTTATTCATTGCACTTCGACTCACTTCTTTTCATTATCAATATTTATTTCCATATTTAAGTTGATTTCATATTCGTTAACTGCCACGTGATTCATCACCCATGGAGGAAGCCTACTCTATTTCAATGAGACCACACACACTAGGCACACTTGAACTCTCACACCCAACTAGGTCAAGTCTACTGAAGTTGAAGCTGCGTGTGAATAATGCAAAAAAATATGTGCTTTCAATACAATAGGTAGGCTAACGCATACCACGCAGAAAGAGGACTGTATCAAAATCATCTGTGGGACAACAAAAATATTTTCATCCCAAAGTCGTCTGTCTGACTGCCTGCTCCCGCCTGCAGCGTGAAAAATGCTGGCCGCGCCACCCTGATCTCTGTGGGGACCCGCAGATCCCACATGCATCCCGCAGGGTATCAGATGGTGAAAGACCAGTCTATGGAGATCAGGTGAATTTTGCAGTAGATTCAGTGAATGACACAAAGTTCCATCTTGAATTGATGGGTAGACCTACAGTAGCTACAGGACAGCGGTTTAAAGCTACAGTCTGGGATCTGGGAATAATTGTCATGCCCTGACCTTAGAGATCCTTTTAATTCTCTATTTGGTTAGGTCAGGGTGTGACTAGGGTGGACAATCTATGTTTTCTATTTCTTTGTTGGCCTGGTATGGTTCCCAATCCGAGGCACTTGTCTATTGTTGTTTCTGATTGGGGATCATATTTAGGCAGCCTTTTCCCACCTGTTGTTTGTGGGATCTTGATTTTGTGTAGCTGCCTGTGAGCAGCCCAGAACGTCACGTTTCCTTCTGTATTGTTTTTGGTGAGTTGCATATTTATTAAACATTTGGAACTCTAAGTACGCTGCGCCTTGGTCTATTCATTCAGACGATCGTGACAATAATGGTTATTTAAATTATTGAACCATTGACTTTATTCTTGGATAATATAATGAATAAATGTACACCAAGGTCATTCTTTCTCATGCCTCATTTTAGGAGGATTAGATGGTGACAGGGGTCTCAGCAGGGTCAGGCAGACAGGGAAGACAAGTCTGGGTCAGAGGTAAGGTGAATTCTTGCAGATACAACACTTTATTCATGAGCGGTGCTCAAGTTCAGAATGGTTGTCAGTTAAAACCCATACAGAGACCCTGAGCTCTGACGTCATGTATAGCATATTACTGTACAGCCACTCCGTTACAATTCAGGTGCTTATCAGAATGGCTTTGAATTCAAATCAAATTCTATTCAAATTCTGCTTCCTGTGGGGTGTGGTCAATTCAAATTCATTGTTTGAATTTAATTAAATTCCGAATTGACCCCATCCCTGCTTTTTACATCTATGACATCAGAGTGCGAATTATACCGTGACATCCTTGGGAGCCTTGTGCACGCAATTAAAAAAAAAAATTGGCCTAACAGTAAAGACAAAATGCATTACATTTTAATGTGGCATGAACACACCCAGTAATGATGTTTAAATCTGATTTTCAAACAAATCACTTCAAAAAGTAGACTAACTGTGGCAGCGTAGGTTCGTTCACTCTAAAATAATTCCAGCATCCAAACAGTGCACTGTGCACAGGTCATTTTCATGAAAGGAAAGAGACATCGGTTAAAAACACCATAGTGACATTCAGCAATTGTCATTAGGCCTACTACAGTGGTGTGTATTCATGGATGCCAATGAAAGCCATACTTAAAGAGTATGACAGGCGCTGTTTTGCTCGCTTGGATGCTTTCTCCGGTGAGATTGATGCATCTTGCTGTTGGCGCGCATCTCGTCAAATTATAAATATTTAACGACCCTCCCAAAGGTGAACTTTTGTTGCCTTTAGAGGAGCTCATGTTTCATTCATCCTTCGTAATTTGCACTCTGTATAAAATTGTAAAAAATGAAGGACTACGGTACCTCAATGCTATCCAAAGGTTAGGCCTACATGTTTTCCTTTCAACAAGAGTCATTCAGCTGGACCAAAGTCAAATATTGGCATTTCCTATTGCAATTTAAACTTGTGACACTGCTCCTGCACTCAGAAAAGATAAGAGGACAAATTAGGGCTATTCTCTCTGATAAGAATAAATAGCCAAACTATGAATCATCTTAATCACAACAGCTTGGCCAAAATAAATATATAGAACAGCCATGGGCAAGAACATAAAATATTACTGTCCAGATTTGGTAGATCCCATATTACCTCTATATTCCCTTTAAGGAGAGAGGCAGAAGACTGCGAAGTGTAGTTATGTAAAATCCTAAAAGTGAACATGAAAAAGATACCAGTGGGGTCGAAATATTGTATGTTTTGTGTGTCTCAATAAACTACTGTGGGAGTTGAAGACTTTTTAAAATGTGTATCTGTCCAGCACCTGAACTAGTTAGATTTACTAAAAGTGAACAAGATATCAGATTGGAGTGTTCCATGGTGTTTCTGAAGATTCCAGATCTTGAACCACAAGCACTCTGACAATGTTAACATTCACACTGTATTCGGATAATAGCTCATAGGTCTTATTTTGCTTATATTTATTCATCTCTTGTTTGTTCTTCTTTTGTTCTTATTTGTGTATTAGTATTTACTGTTTATTGCACTGCTGGAGCTAGGAACAAAAACATTTTGCTGCACCAGATTTAACATCTGCAATCTGTGTAGGAGACAAATAAACTTTGATTTGATTTATTCAGGACAAGCTGTTTACATGCACCTTTGATTCCCCACCCACGAGTATCCCTGTATCCATAAATAAACAGAATATTGCTCATTTAGCCAAAAGTTTGTACCCCTCATTTAGATATTTTTCTGCTTATAATTTCCGACATTAGGAAGGCTATTCGTTAGTCAACTTTGTTAGTCTATAATTATATACACGCAGCTTCTATTCTGTCATTCCTTGATGCTCTAGAACACTAAAAAAATAATTGCTCACCAGAATGATGTCATACATCGATAGAATGAACGCTTTATCAACAATCTAGTTGACATCGCTAGCGTTCTCTTTCATTTCTGCTTCTCTCGCGGAGCAAAGACATTTATGGACCGGGGAGTTTGTTGACCAGTTTTAAGGAAATTAAAAGCTGTGAAAACAATCCTACATGATTCCGACAGTAATTCATTTCACCTTGGAAGCATATTTGTTATGGTTGAAAGTGACATTTTGCCAGCTTTTATGTCGCAGAAAGAAATTGCATGTTTCAGCTGCACAACAGGTACCTAAGCGTGCATTCGTATTTTCTCAAGATTAAAGAAAACAATTATATTTCTGTTCCAGAGACAAAATGAACATTTGGTCTATCATTTCACTGCAAGAAACAAGTAATTCTGCATGAGTTAATATTATAATAGGCTACTTGTGAGGACTACAGTCAGTGTCCAGACTTCAATTACTATCCCAACTTGTCCCATCTGAACTTCAAAGCTGATTCTATGTGAAACTGAGTCTGCGCAGACCGTTTAAACAACAGTAAATGGGATAAGATGTTTACATGCCACAGTATCCCGTCTAAGATTAGCATACCCCAGGCATCTTATCTGGGTTTCTTAAAACCAGGATAGGAGCTTATTTGGGTTATTGTAAACGGATATGATGTTTATATGAGTCAACTCAAAAACAGGGATATTGGTGTGCATGTAGGGCTGCAGGTAGCCTAGCGGTCACAGCATTGGGCCAGTAACCTTCAGCAAGGTTCTTAACCGTACTACTATGTGTATGTGACAATAAAACATACAGTCTCTCTCTCTCTCTCCCTCTCATATATACAGTGGGGAAAAAAGTATTTAGTCAGCCACCAATTGTGCAAGTTCTCCCACGTAAAAAGATGAGAGAGGCCTATAATTTTCATCATAGGTACGTACACTTCAACTATGACAGACAAAATGAGGGAAAAAGATCCAGAAAATCACATTGTAGGATTTTTAATGAATTTATTTGCAAATTATGGTGGAAAATAAGTATTTGGTCACCTACAAACAAGCAAGATTTCTGGCTCTCACAGACCTGTAATTTGTTCTTTAAGAGGCTCCTCTGTCCTCCACTCATTACCTGTATTAATGGCACCTGTTTGAACTTGTTATCAGTATAAAAGACACCTGTCCACAACCTCAAACAGTCACACTCCAAACTCCACTATGGCCAAGACCAAAGAGCTGTCAAAGGACACCAGGAACAAAATTGTAGACCTGCACCAGGCTGGGAAGACTGAATCTGCAATAGATAAGCAGCTAGGTTTGAAGAAATCAACTGTGGGAGCAATTATTAGGAAATGGAAGACATATAAGACCACTGGCTTCCAACACTCTACTCAGCAAGCTGGATGCAGTCTATCACAGTGCCATCCGTTTTGTCACTAAAGCACTAAAGCACCTTATACCACCCACCACTGCGACTTGTATGCTCTAGTCGGCTGGCCCTCGCTACATATTCGTCGCCAGACCCACTGGCTCCAGGTCATCTACAAGTCCATGCTAGGTAAAGCTCCGCCTTATCTCAGTTCACTGGTCACGATGGCAACACCCATCCGTAGCACGCGCTCCAGCAGGTGTATCTCATTGATCATCCCTAAAGCCAACACCTCATTCGGCGGCCTTTCGTTCCAGTACTCTGCTGCCTGTGACTGGAACGAATTGCAAAAATCGCTGAAGTTGGAGACTTTTATCTCCCTCACCAACTTCAAACATCAGCTATCTGAGCAGCTAACCGTTCGCTGCAGCTGTACATAGTCTATTGGTAAATAGCCCACCCATTTTCACCTACCTCATCCCCATACTGTTTTATTTATTTACTTTTCTGCTCTTTTGCACACCAATATCTCTACCTGTACATGACCATCTGATCATTTATCACTCCAGTGTTAATCTGCAAAATTGTAATTATTCGCCTACCTCATGCCTTTTGCACACATTGTATATAGACTCCCCCCCTTTTTTTCTACTGTGTTATTGACTTGTTAATTGTTTACTCCATGTGTAACTCTGTGTTGTCTGTTCACACTGCTATGCTTTATCTTGGCCAGGTCGCAGTTGCAAATGAGAACTTGTTCTCAACTAGCCTACCTGGTTAAATAAAGGTGAAATAAAAAACTTTTAAAAAACTGATAATCTCTCTCGATCTGGGGCTCCACGCAAGATCTCACCCCATGGGGTCAAAATAATCACAAGAACGGTGAGCAAAAATCCCAGAGCCACACGGGGGAACCTAGTGAATGACCTACAGAGAGCTGGGACTAAAGTAACAAAGCTACGCCGCCAGGGACTCAAATCCTGCAGTGCCAGACGTGTCCCCCTGCTTAAGCCAGTACATGTCCAGGCCCGTCTGAAGTTTGCTAGAGAGCATTTGGATGATCCAGAAGAAGATTGGGAGAATGTCATATGGTCAGATCAAACCAAAATATAACTTTTTGGTAAAAACTCAACTTGTCGTGTTTGGAGGACAAAGAATGCTGAGTTGCATCCAAAGAACACCATACCTACTGTGAAGCATGGGGGTGGAAACATCATGCTTTGGGGCTGTTTCTCTGCAAAGGGACCAGGACGACTGATCTGTGTAAAGGAAAGAATGAATGGGGCCATGTATCGTGAGCTTTTGAGTGAAACCCTCTTTCCATCAGCAAGGGCATTGAAGATGAAACGTGGCTGGGTCTTTCAGCATGACAATGATCCCAAACACACCGCCCAGGCAACGAAGGAGTGGCTTCGTAAGAAGCATTTCAAGGTCCTGGAGTGGCCTAGCCAGTCTCCAGATCTCAACCCCAAAGAAAATCTTTGGAGGGAGTTGAAAGTCCGTGTTGCCCAGCAACAGCCCCAAAACATCACTGCTCAAGATCTGCATGGAGGAATGGGCCAAAATACCAGCAACAGTGTGTGAAAACCTTGTGAAGACTTACAGAAAACGTTTGTCCTCTGTCATTGCCAACAAAGGGTATATAACAAAGTATTGAGATAAACTTTTGTTATTGACCAAATACTTATTTTCCACCATAATTTTCTGGATTTTTTTTTCTTCTCATTCATAGTTGAAGTGTACCTATGATGAAAATTACAGGTCTCTCTCATCTTTTTAAGTTGGAGAACTTGCCCAATTGGTGGCTGACTAAATACTTTTTTGCCCCACTGTACATATATATATAATGTAAACGTGGTCATTGATTATAATCTGCATTGCCTCAGTTGACAGCAGTTAGACTCTCTTGATTACGCCAAGGCTGCTGGTCGATCTGTACTACCTCCAAACTCCAAGCCCAGCATACTACTCTAGTCTGGTCTGGTCTGCTATTGTCCCTGTATCTCACTGCTAATGGTCTTTAAATACTCCCCCACTGTTCCAGAACATCCAGGAATATTTCTGAACATGTTTTAGTTTTTCCCATAATTGGGGCATTGGCATCGAACAATTCCATGAACAGTGTGGACAAACTGTTGGCTGCCATACAATTTAAACACATGAATCTGCACTGATAATGGCAGGTCCTGAAAATGTAATGGCACCTCTATTATACCATCTGTACCACACTTGCACCTCTTCTGCTCTGCTTTGAAAAGATGGCTGTTCCTAGGAGATACAGGCTGGAGAAATGTGAAGCTAGCAGTGACAAGTCTTCACAAGGTTTACAAGGCAAAGGCTATCTGTGGTCTCTGATCTCGAAGTGTCTGAACTTTGAGTGCAAGGCCCAAGTGCTCCCAGGGAGTAGAGCTGAAATGTGTTATAGTGAGGTGGTTGATTTTTGGAGGGAATGTGGACTCCCACCACTTGACGATATCTCTGCTAAGCAGGTCATTATCACCCCCCCCCACACACACACAGTTTATTGTGCATTCTACAGACCAAGGTCTCCTCCAGCTATCTCAGTCACATTCTGCTGCATTCCAGACTCATGCACTTGCCTGAAGCCTCCTCTGTCTACTACGGTATCTGACTACGAGACAGATAGCGGTGCTGAGATGTTTACAGGGGAATATGCTGACAATGAGGTAGGATAGAGCAACATTTGTTGAGCTGATATCGTCTGAATACTCATAGGAGCAACTGCCCCAATCCTGTCCTCTCTCTCTGCCTTTGTTTATTTTCCACTATACTTTATTTCCACTGAAGTTTAAGGCTTTGCTTATTTCCACTGTACTTCTATAGTACAATCCTGCTGGAGCTTCAGTCAGAATTGTAAACAAAACAATGGACCATGTCCATGTGCACACCGCCAGGTACATGTCCATGTGCACACCTCCAGGTACATGTCCATGTGCACACCGTCAGGTACATGTCCATGTGCACACCGCCAGGTACATGTCCATGTGCACACCTCCAGGTACATGTCCATGTGCACACCGCCAGGTACATGTCCATGTGCACACCGCCAGGTACATGTCCATGTGCACACCTCCAGGTCCATGTGCACACCGCCAGGTACATGTCCATGTGCACACCTCCAGGTACATGTCCATGTGCACACCGCCAGGTACATGTCCATGTGCAGACCTCCAGGTACATGTCCATGTGCACACCTCCAGGTACATGTCTATGTGCAGACCTCCAGGTACATGTCCATGTGCACACCGCCAGGTACATGTCCATGTGCAGACCTCCAGGTACATGTCCATGTGCACACCGCCAGGTACATGTCCATGTGCAGACCTCCAGGTACATGTCCATGTGCACACCTCCAGGTACATGTCCATGTGCACACCGCCAGGTACATGTCCATGTGCACACCGCCAGGTACATGTCCATGTGCACACCTCCAGGTCCATGTGCACACCGCCAGGTACATGTCCATGTGCACACCTCCAGGTACATGTCCATGTGCAGACCTCCAGGTACATGTCCATGTGCACACCTCCAGGTACATGTCCATGTGCACACCGCCAGGTACATGTCCATGTGCAGACCTCCAGGTACATGTCCATGTGCACACCTCCAGGTACATGTCCATGTGCACACCGCCAGGTACATGTCCATGTGCACACCGCCAGGTACATGTCCATGTGCACACCTCCAGGTCCATGTGCACACCGCCAGGTACATGTCCATGTGCACACCTCCAGGTACATGTCCATGTGCAGACCTCCAGGTACATGTCCATGTGCACACCTCCAGGTACATGTACATGTGCACACCACCAGGTACAAGAAAAACTGAACAGAATAGGGAACTTGCTACAAGCTAAGGAAAAGTTAATGGTATTTTGAGCCAAGTTGACTTGAGATGATTTCCCATAAATGTTGCTGTTAAGCCTAAAAGGCCCTATAAAACAGATGTGGACAGTGTTTACATGACTGAAGGGACTAGGGAGTGGGTTAGGGAGAGAGAGGGACTGAGCAGGAAAAGTCTAATTTGTTGTTCATTTAAAGCAGATCACCAAGTGTCTGGTGCCTCCACCGTGGGTACATTATGTCCAGTGTGCTCAGGACAGGACAACACCACTGGACACATCTGGAGAAGAAAGATAATTGCCCTTCATCGTCAGTAGCACACTCAGTGATGCTGCCCATAACTCAGAGAGTTCCACACCTTTGGGGACCAGGGGTGTAGTGCTGCCGGAGCATGAAGGAGTGGCGCTCCCTCTATTTTTTCAATTTGAAAATACACGCAGATGGTAAAACTATTTCTGGAAGATAAATTCGGATAAATTCAAAATAAATTATACTTAATCACCACAAAAATTCCATGAAAAACAATAGAATGACAAACCAAATAAATATGTATAGCAGCCTAGAGGTAGGAAAATGGTGGTTTGTTCCCTTCCATCTCTCTAGTGGTGAGAATGATAAAGACCTATAAGCTGTGTGTGTGCACTAAAGCATCCGCCAACTCCTGGACAGTCTGTGGTGCAACGTGGCGTTGGTGGATGGAGCGAGACATGATGTCCCAGATGTGCTCAATTGGATTCAGGACTGGGGAAAGGGCGGGCCAGTCCATAGCATCAATGCCTTCCTCTTGCAGGAACTGCTGACACACTCCCGCCACATGAGGTCTAGCATTGTCTTGCATTAGGAGGAACCCAGGGCCAACCACACACTAGCATATGGTCTCACAATGGGTCTGAGGATCTCATCTCGGTACCTAATGGCAGTCAGGCTACCTCTGGCGAGCACATGGAGGGCTGTGTGGCCCCCCAAAGAAATGCCACCCCACACCATGACTGACCCACCGCCAAACCGGTCATGCAGGAGGATGTTGCAGGCAGCAGAACGTTCTCCACTGCGTCTCCAGACTCTGTCACGTCTGTCACATGTGCTCAGTGTGAACCTGCTTTCATTTGTGAAGAGCACAGGGCGCCAGTGGCGAATTTGCCAATCTTGGTGTTCTCTGGCAAATGCCAAATGTCCTGCACGGTGTTGGGCTGTAAGCACAACCCCCACCTGTGGACGTCGGGCCCTCATACCATCCTCATGGAGTCTGTTTCTGACCGTTTGAGCAGACACATGCACATTTGTGGCCTGCTGGAGGTCATTTTGCAGGGCTCTGGCAGTGCTCCTCCTGCTCCTCCTTGCACAAAGGCGGAGGTAGCGGTCCTGCTGCTGGGTTGTTGCCCTCCTACGGCCTCCTCCACATCTCCTGATGTACTGGCCTGTCTCCTGGTAGCGCCTCCATGCTCTGGACACTACGCTGACGGACACAGCAAACCTTCTTGCCACAGCTCGCATTGATGTGCCATCCTGGATGAGCTGCACTATCTGAGCCACTTGTGTGGGTTGTAGACTCCGTCTCATGCTACCACTAGAGTGAAAGCACCGCCAGCATTCAAAAGTGACCAAAACATCAGCCAGGAAGCATGGGAACTGAGAAGTGGTCTGTGGTCACCACCTGCAGAACCACTCCTTTATTGTGGGTGTCTTGCTAATTGCCTATAATTTCCACCTGTTGTCTATTCCATTTGCACAACAGCATGTGACATTTATTGTCAATCAGTGTAGCTTCCTAAGTGGACAGTTTGATTTCACAGAAGTGTGATTGACTTGGAGTTACATTGTGTTGTTTCAGTGTTCCCTTTATTTTTTTGAGCAGTGTATTTGTTTTACATTAGGCTATAACCAAATAGCTATACCACGTAGTATTCTTCCTGAACTGGCCAAATGGAGGAGCTATCCTTCAGCACCACAAGTTGGTTTAACTACTTTAAGATCATGGCATTTTCCTTTCAACACTACGAAGAGCACTCCAGTTGCTTAAAATTAAATCTCATCAAGATCTTTTGCCAACACCGAATAGTCATACTCATCACTTATTACTATTATTACAAATAGAAGACTATCACTTCACACAACGATCCTCATTTAGTAAAGTTAGAACAAAGCTGAATCCATGTCTAGCAATTTCACATAACAAAACTAAATATTATAGCATAGTAAGCCTACAATGTTATTGTTACACCAAAAACACCTCCTCATTTCTAATGACATTTTAGGATGGTTATCTGAAGCTGAATAGTCCAAAAGAAATCCACATGTGCCAACTCAGCAGCGCACGCCACTAGGCAGGACATACCCTTTGATTGAAACAAAGGCTAATTGTTTGTTATCACAATCTACACTAATTCGCTCATAAAACAGTAGGCTAATAGTTTGTTAACACAATCTACTCTAATTGGCTCATAAAACAGTAGGCTAATAGTTTGTTATCACAATCTACTCTAATTGGCTCATAAAACAGTAGGCTAATAGTTTGTTGTAACAATCTACTATAATTGGCTCATAAAACAGTAGAATAATAGTTTGTTATCACAATCTACTCTAATTGGCTCATAAAACAGTAGAATAATAGTTTGTTGTAACAATCTACTATAATTGGCTCATAAAACAGTAGAATAATAGTTTGTTGTAACAATCTACTCTAATTGGCTCATAAAACAGTAGAATAATAGTTTGTTATCACAATCTACTCTAATTGGCTCATAAAACAGTAGGCTAATAGTTTGTTGTAACAATCTACTATAATTGGCTCATAAAACAGTAGGCTAATAGTTTGTTGTAACAATCTACTCTAATTGGCTCATAAAACAGTAGAATAATAGTTTGTTATCACAATCTACTCTAATTGGCTCATAAAACAGTAGGCTAATAGTTTGTTATCACAATCTACTCTAATTGGCTCATAAAACAGTAGGCTAATTGTTTGTTATCACAATCTACTCTAATTGGCTCATAAAACAGTAGGCTAATAGTTTGTTATCACAATCTACTCTAATTGGCTCATAAAACAGTAGGCTAATTGTTTGTTATCACAATCTACTCTAATTGGCTCATAAAACAGTAGAATAATAGTTTGTTGTAACAATCTACTATAATTGGCTCATAAAACAGTAGGCTAATAGTTTGTTGTAACAATCTACTATAATTGGCTCATAAAACAGTAGAATAATAGTTTGCTATCACAATCTACTCTAATTGGCTCATAAAACAGTAGGCTAATAGTTTGTTGTAACAATCTACTCTAATTGGCTCATAAAACAGTAGGCTAATAGTTTGCTATCACAATTTACTCTAATTGGCTCATAAAACAGTAGGCTAATAGTTTGTTATCACAATCTACTCTAATTGGCTCATAAAACAGTAGGCTAATTGTTTGTTATCACAATCTACTCTAATTGGCTCATAAAACAGTAGGCTAATAGTTTGTTATCACAATCTACTCTAATTGGCTCATAAAACAGTAGGCTAATAGTTTGCTATCACAATTTACTCTAATTGGCTCATAAAACAGTAGGCTAATAGTTTGTTATCACAATCTACTCTAATTGGCTCATAAAACAGTAGGCTAATAGTTTGTTATCACAATCTACTCTAATTGGCTCATAAAACAGTAGGCTAATAGTTTGCTATCACAATCTACTCTAATTGGCTCATAAAACAGTAGGCTAATAGTTTGCTATCACAATTTACTCTAATTGGCTCATAAAACAGTAGGCTAATAGTTTGTTATCACAATCTACTCTAATTGGCTCATAAAACAGTAGGCTAATAGTTTGCTATCACAATCTACTCTAATTGGCTCATAAAATAGTAGGCTAATTCAAAAAGCTCTAATACCATATTCCCATGAAACTGATTGAGATCAAACAAATGATTAGCATGGAGATGCAGTTTGGACGTTTCAGCTGCAAAATGTGAAGAATAAACATTCATTGATGGACAGTGATGATGGCCTATATGAAATGAGGTAGCCTATGCCTAACTTTGGTTTGAGAGCATTAAAAATATAACATTTTATTTGGACCATATGGTTAGGCAAAGGCAGATGTTGCAATTGTAGAATGCATTTTATGCATATTCTATAATGATAGGCTATTCAATTGGCTACATCTGTCGGTACAAACTTTGATTGAGTAAATAATGATGTAATTTACATTTATATTTTGGCGCTCCCTCACCTACAAATAGCAGTACACCACTGTTGGGGACATGTGAAATACACTATTAGGCTACATAAGCAAGAATGGAACTAATAAGAAATAGTAACATTCAATTTGTTTGTGTACTTGAAATCATTGTGTTGATGTACCTGCAATGTTTGTCCCACACCTAGATGTTAGAGAAATGGCATGAAACTGGAAATGAGGCAGAAACTCTGTCTGAAAATCTCTCCCAATATTTAAGTGATTATGCTGTGTTCTGTTGTTGTTCAGGCAGGCCAGGGACAGTGTGTTCTCTCTACTCATGGTCTATTGTTGGAAGGGTAATGGCAGCACTCTAAACACTTCCCATATTCATGTTAGGGAGCTAAAATACTCACACTTCACTAATGAGAGTGAATTTGTGATTAAGCTAATGCATCATGAACATGTATCATTAATGTGAGCTATGTTCACGTATCAACTGACACAAGAGTTACCAATGGCCCTAAAACATTTAGCTGCCTATTTGTTTTGTGTATTCATAAGTGTATTTGTCAAAAGAGCAATTGTATCTGCTCCTCTGCTCCATTTAGCTCTAAGCCATACATTGTAGCTCAGACTGCCCTCCAGAGCGGCTGCAGCGAGAGTTGAGAGTTGGGGTGACTGACACCACCACCAACACAGTAAAAGTTGACCAAACCCTTTCTGAGTCAACCATGTAGCATTACTATACCGTCATTATTATTCTGAGCAGGTGATCAGACTTGACCCCCGACCGCCATGTCTGGCCTGCGAGCCAAGATCGTGTGCCAAGTGTCTGGTGCTGCCCGACTCCCCACTGGCTGGTTAATGAAGGGCTTCGTGGGGGGGTCTGGGCGGGGGCGAGCCGGGGGCGGGGCAGCTCTGCTCTGGAGGCCTCAATGCTGGTCTGTCCCGGGCCAGCTGTTGATTCACAGCTCCTTCGCCACCACAACAAACAGAGGCCACACAGGGGCCTGCAGTGAGGCAGAGCACAGAGCAGAGCAACGCAGTGTGACAGCACAGACCTCAAAGCCCGGGCGATCAATTTCTCCACTGTCGCCATGGAAACAGAGCTGGCTCTCTCTCTCTTGGCCCAGCGTACTGTGAGGGGCTTCTGTCTGCTACATTCTACAGCTCTCACCTGCTCCTCTGTGACAAATGAACAGCCGTCTCCGCGTCACTCTGAGCCAGCCAGTGTACTGGAGGAAAACAAAATCAAACCACTGTTCTGTTCTCAGACTGCAGCCATTTGTCCATCAGCACATTCAAAAGGTGGATAGATTCTCCCTACTTTTCCTGTGGGAGGGGAGAGTTTACACCTTCAAAAACAATGATTTCAAGTCTCAGGGAGGGAATATGTTGCAAAAAGTTTCAGCTCAGCACACTCATGGAGAAAAAAGGAACAAAAAAAATCTATCTTATGGAATGCACAGAGAGAAACGGCAGAGAGAAGTCTTCCAGAGAATGCCCACTGCAGTGTCCGACTTGCCGGGCGTTTTCACCAAACAGCAAGACCACTGAATCACTGAAGGGTATCTACTCGCTCCCTGGGACAGAACAGAAGGTTCCATTCAGCCCCACTCAGCGCTGTGTAAACGTTAGCTCTGCCAAAACAGAAATGTGTATTTCCCTGCAAAAGCCACTCTTATCTGCCACAGAGGGAGTCGTTGTTGGCATTATGGAATACATGTTAGTTGTTAAGGTTGCAACCAGCCACTAGATGAGATGACAACAAAGCTCAGTGAAGCTAGGCTGAAGTCATGTTCAACGGCCCCTTTTAACTACAGCATGACGATTAAACAGACAAACGTTACAAGCTCCACAACTACACTGGAATAGTAAACAATGGATTTACTTAGCACTACAAAATAGCTGCTTTGTAGTAACATGAGTAACAACAATTAATAACACCTGACTTTTTACACATAAGAAAATCCCTGTTATGTCAATAGGTAATGTAGTTAGGCTGTTATTACTATGTTCTTATACTATTGTTATTACACTTGCTGTGCAAGGTACGGAGATGATGATCAGGACTGTGATTTTATAATGAAAAGGATCCCCAGTAACTCTCTGGACAGAATCCCCCCACCCCCCACCTCACCTCACAAAACACCCAAGGACTTGAGGCAAAGGGCTACCTCAGGTGTGACCAGCCAGTTCTGATTGATCAGTGGCAGGGCTGCTGTGGCCAAGCCACAACACTGTTTGACCAATCAGCCCGGCTCCATGGACAAAATGGGCCTGATCACTCAGTTAATGCTCCAGTTAGCCTAACGCCGCCTCAGCCTCCCATGATACCAAACACACCAAATATTATGACAACACAAAATGTAATGTGAAGATAATATTCTTAAACTTTAAAAATGTATGTTTAGTTTTTGCACTGCGCTCTAAGAGGTTAAAGCCCATGCTTCAAATGAACTAAAATTATCTTCAGTGTAAACACATTATCAAAGGGAAAATATTTATTAGGTAAATCAACTAGAACCAGTGATGAGATGTTTGTGTCAAGCAATAAAATTAGGTGTTATAATTGAAAATGTTTCCAAATCTCCATGGCCTGACCTGTGTTGTGCCAATGAACATGTGCTCAGCTATAATGAGGTTAGTGACCCAGCTGAAGATGAAGTAACCCAGTGAAGCCCATCAATTGACTTATCTTTCACACATGTATGGACCACAGGGCACCAGAGTTCAAGTTCATAACCATGAGGGTTATTATCAGACCACCAAACACATGGAACGTGGAGGATGTAGTCTGGCCCTTTTACATTTTTACCTGACTAATTCATTTGACTTTGTGTAAGAATAGCCTAATTCTGACCTCTTATTGAGACATGTTTAGGGAGCTGTCATAAGTTTACAAGTAGTCTAAAAAAAAAAAATACCAAGATCAATCAAAATATTGTTTCATTTCATTTTTCGTTTTTCTATTTTAAAGCTTTATTCTCACTTCATTGCACTCTCATACTGTTCCTTATAATCAACAGTGTTCATAGGAGGAGTTACACTTACCAAAGTATTCTTTTTTCATGTGCATTTCTAACTCCTTCTCCAGCTCCAAGGTGAGTGCTTCCAGACTCCTTTCTGCTTGGCTTGGGCCACTTTCCCGGCATGGGGTCACCTGGTAAGGTAGTTTAAACTTCTGCCCTGAGGCTGGAGTTTTCGTATGGAGCCCATAAGAAGAAGATGGTGATCCAGCGGTCACCTCTGTGTTCATCCCTGCCTGGGTTGACTGTTGTGGTGCATGCTGTGGCAGGGCCTCTGGCATCCCAGAGAGCGCTTGGAGATGGATACGACTATGAACACCGTTGGTATCGCCACAATCTTGTGTTAGTATGTCCTCCTGCAAACCAGTCCCCAGCATTGAGGACCTGGGTGAAGGCAGTTGGAGATCTGGGTAGGTGCTCATAGATCCCCTGGAGCTCTGGGAACTTCTGGAACTGTGACTGGAGATACTGGACCGGGGACTAACGACGCAGTTAGCTATTGTCCCGGGTCTTGCGCACCCGTCCTGGCTGCAGATGCTTGACCGGGGACTGGCCACCGGTATGCCATGCAAAACTGCACCCTCCAGATCATGGTTCTCCACAGGCATGTAACGCGAATCTGAATAGCTAGAGCGTGGACTGGTGGTACAAGAATACTGGCTCGCTGTGCTGGACCTGGGGCTGATGTGCCTTTGGTCGTAGCCCATACTGATGCCGCTGGTGCGGTTACTGCTGGGCTTACTACAGCATTCATAGCTGTTCAGACTGGCCCTTGGGCTGGAATGTTTACTTGTGTCGCTGGCTGTACTTGCATAGCTAGACCGGGGGCTGAGGGCACTGCTCCCTTCACAGTGTACCAGACTGGACCTGGGACTCGTATACTTGTCTTGCCCGGGTACCACCAGACTCGTGCGCGGGCTACTGATGCTCGACCTAGGGCTTGCATGTTTGCTTTGCTCCTGGGAGGAGAGGGAGGATACGAAACTGGACCGCGGGCTGGTTGCATTGTATCTGCCGTCGTGGTTGGTGGTAACACATATACTGTTGCATCTGTTGCCAGGCGAAGGTACTGGCTTGTTCAAAACCACTCCATCGTACGCGCTACCAGTGCTGTACCTATGCCCCAGCACCTCCAAGGAGTACCTCCTGTGTCGCTCGGACGCGCCGCTATAACACGGCAAAGCAATTTCGGATTTGGTGCAATAGCTATCTTCATTAGGATAAACTATGTCTCTTTGAGGGGTGCAATAATCCACAGGAACGGCTCTATTGTCATTCACGGGGCGCACGGGAGCCGCAGTGTACACTTTATTCCCAGTCATGTAATTCTCAACGGTGTGTGTCTGTTGCTGAGGCACAGAGTTGCCATTCATTGTCGTACTTTTCTGCTCGGGTATCGTTGGAGACGAAAAATCCAAATCGGGGTTGATAACCATGTCCCTCCTTAAACTGTACATTCCATCCTTGTATGCTTCATATAAGGAAAGGTCCTCCATTAATTTACTCGCCCGGAGTCCCAAATCTTCCTCATAGTGATCCATGGTTTGCTCCGGAGGCGACGAACAAGTTCAGAGAAAAAGCGCACTAGTCCACAAACCGACTACCGAGTGAGAGATAGCAGTAATTGCATTTCACTTGGAAATCATAACAAAACGCAGGCTCAATCCAGGCGTCGTCGCCTGTTTGCTGAACAGCCAGTGTGCTTGGAAATCTCGGAGCGTTGCATGATCTTTTTCTTCGAAAACATAAACCCTTATCACAAAGTTTCAACGTCAGGATACGTTTGTCAACTTCAGTTTTTGTTAAATTGAAAGATCTTTACAGTCAATGGCGCGCTGCGCGGAGGAATTTTCCCTTGTCAAGTTTTTCTCCAGTTTTCCAAAAGAGCCTCACATTTAAATTTGAGGTCGAGAAAATATTGCAATGCACCACTAACAGCCACATCTTACATATTAAAAGAGACAGAGTGCGCCAAAACCCATTTTAAACACAATTTAGCGCAGGGGACTCGTTTTTGGAGAAGGAATGCGAGGAAGTGGACGGGGTGCACTCCGCCTCTCTGGAATGTGGTTAATGCTGGAGCGAAACAATGATTGCTACCAACTCAGCAAGGGGGTGCCTAAATTTGAAAAAAGAATACTCCCTAGAGTACGGCTGTATTCATCTCAGCCTTAAAAAAAACTGCACAAAGGACCAGTCTCACCTGGCCCAACTTCCTTTGCCCTTTTCGGTTTCGGGACAGAAACAGCTTCACTGTTTTTAGAATGGATGGTTTCTAGAGCATGCTGGACACGTATCAAAGTTTAAGTGCTGGACACAATGTATCGTAGTTTAGATGCCGAATGCAGGGAAGGCTTCTCTTCTGTCTATCAACAAAGGGCTTTTGCCACCAAGATTATGCATCTCTTATTTGTCGCATGACTCGCATTTATGATTTTGTTCTTGACAGCAAAATATTGCATTCTCTCAAAAACATTGATGTTTTATAAGTTACAAAAAAGTTTATATAATGTGTGATGATTAAGCTGAGACTTGTCCCCACTTTCTTTATGAAGTTAGCCTATTACTTTGTGCAACTCATTACAAACACAAATCACAAATCAAGTCAGTCGTGTAATTTTATTCAATAATATTATGATACCATTATCCAACTAAAATAAAGAAAAATATCCCCTATAGGAAATGTTATTACAGATACCAACAAATTATTGATCCCCATTAGGATTTGGTCACAAAACAACCAGAAAGGTTAGGAATTCAGCAGCACGTCTGATAAAAGATATCACACACTGACAAAAAATCTGTTGGTCATCATGAAACATTTCAAAGTTGTACAGTATAAAAAAAATGCATAAAGTCTTGTGTTAAACATCAATACATTGTCCGTCATATTGCTTATTACCATCTTCAAATGAGATGTAAAAACAAAACCAATGTAAATGTTGGGTCCCACTTTAAATGAAGTACAACTTCTAAAGGGTTTTGTATAGCATACATAAAGGCTTCATAAGCACTACATCAATGCGTCACAAATCATCTTTAAGCGTATGTCATCAGGGCGGCAGGTAGCCTAGTGGTTAAAGCATTGGGCCAGTAACCGAGCTGACAAGGTAAAAATCTGTTGTTCTTTCCCTTATAGGAAATGCCATTGTGATGTCATTGTAAATAGGCCATCATTGTAAATAAGAATTTGTTCCTAACTGACTTGCGTAGTTAAATAAAGGTTACATTTTAAAATAAATAAAAAACGGATTAAATGGTGTGTTGTTACATTTGGCAATTCACCCTACAGTGGGAATGGTTGTCACTCTTTATGACATATGGTTATAGATGATTATTTAAGCATTTATGTAGTGCTTATGAAGTCTTTATGTATGCTTTATAAGTTGTACTTCATTTAAAGTGGGACCAAATTTTGTTTGTACCAATAGACATCTGCACCAAGAGATGTCTCTTATGCATAATCAAGTTTAGAGAAAGTTAGTATATCTAACTAGGTATATATATTTATTTTATTTAACTAGGCAAGTCAGTAAAGAACAAATTCTTATTTACAATGACGGCCTACCGGGGAACAGTGGGTTAACTGCCTTGTTCAGGGGCAGAATGACAGATTCGAGATTCGGGATTCAGGTCGGGATTCGATCTAGCAACCTTTCGGTTACTGGCCCAACGCTCTAACCACTAGGATACCGGTCACCCCCATTGTTGGAATTTACACAAAACACAATCATGGTAATTTATTAAGACAAGGTTATGTGGTCTTTAATTTGAACAGGTCTACTCCAGGTTAATAATAATAATATTATTTATTTATTTTACAAATTGCCAACATTGTAATTAATAAAAGGAAAACTAATCAATCCATCACCACTAGTATAGCACAAGTTTCAACATTTAAATGTGCCATTGAGATGTATCACTTTATTACTGCCTGCTGATTAACTGCCAACCACTGGGAGGTATGAAAGGGCCAGAGCTACTAGAGCTGCTAATAGAAGACCATCTAGTATCAGTCGCTGGAGACGTGAACCCCTAGGTTTTCTTCCGTGACCTCTACTCTTGAACCACTGCACAACCTCCTCCAGGTTATACTCCTGGGGCTCATAACCCAGCTCGGCCTTGGCCTTCGCCATGCTGAAGTAATGAGTCACTCCGGTCTTATACACCTCTGTGCGTGTGAGCAGAGGCTGGAAGTTATAGATTGGGCCGATGAGATGGTGAATCATCTCAGTGAGGAATGCAACAAAGTAAATGAGAGAGAGGGGTAGACGTAGTTTGGGGAAAGAGTAACCCAAACCCTCCACCAGAGGTCTGAAGAACTCAAAGTTGTTGACAGGTTTTCCATCTGAGATGAAGTATGCCTGTCCAGCAGAGCGGTGCTGGTGCTCTGACATCAGAGCCTCTGCAGCTAGTTCGTGTGCAGACACCAGGTTGTCTACATGGACAAACTCCACTAAACTTCTTGGATCTCCATACACAAACCTGAATATCCCCTTCTCTATGTACCCAACGATCCTGGGCAGGTGCCTCTGCTCGCCAGGCCCATATATACCGGCTGGACGCAGAGCACAGGCCCTCAACACACCTGTCCCGTCCTTCAGCTCTGTACCACTGGCTTTCATCACGGCCATCTCAGCTACCGACTTGGTTCTGGAGTAGTGGTCAGGGTGGAGATGGAGAGGTAGGTAGGGGAGGCTTTCGTCACCACCCTCAATGACTTGGCCTCCGAACACTACGTTGAAGGTGCTAGTGTAGATGAGTCTGGAGACTCCAGCCTCTACACAGGCCCTGAGGACATGCTCTGTGCCCTGGACATTCACCTCTTCAATCAGCTTCCTGTTCAGCTGCTCCCTGCCAGACATGCCATAGGAGGCGATGTGGAAAACACAGTCCATGCCAGTGACCGCCTTCTCCACCTGAGCATATTCACGAATATCTCCCTTTAGGAACACAATGCCCTCTGGAACCTCTAGGCTGGGTGGGCTCATATCAAACAGAACGACTTTAGCTCCCTTTTTATGTAGTGAGCAGGCAAGGCTGTAAGAAATGAAGAATAGAGTGATCCTGTTAATCTGGAATATTGAGTATAGGGAAACCTTTCACATGTAGTGAGGGATATTCTAGGAATGTTCAGTTCAACATTAAAAACGAAATAGGAAAGTCATTAGCCTACTTATGAACAGTGCTTGACTTGGACTGAAATAGGTGCAGATAGTTATTTTGGGTGGCAGTACTGTTTATATTTAGGTGCAGGAGCTCCACAATACTTTTGAGCTCATATTCTATAAAAGGAACAGGAGCTTAAGCAGTAGAACATTTGATGTGCTGGTACTCAGCTCCGGTGAGCTCCTGTCCAAATTAAGCACGGCTTATTAAGCTACCATTAGTAAGTCACAACAATTTGTTGTTAGCAGGGATTCAATTGATGGGGTGATAAGGTTCTGCCACTTTAGTATGTAACACAGAATAAATAGACAATAGTGAATAACATAATTTGAATAACTGGTATGATAACTCCCCCTAGTGGGGTTTAGAACTACCGGTACCGAATTATTTTGCACATTCACTTGGTAATGTAGAAGTTCTCTTCTGTATTGATGCGATGAAGACTGTGTATAGGCAACAATGTAAAATATGTATATTTTGATGGGCTTACCGGAAACCAAAATATCCACTGCCACCGGTAATCAAAAACGTGCATATTCGCGCCTTTTCCATTTCACTGAAAAGAAAACTTGAAGGTCATTGTGTTTGAAATAACACCACACAGTACCTTCAAAGAGAGCATGAATTAACACATTGAATTTGTAAAAGAGACACGTGCCGAAATGTATAACAACTTGCAACCTCATCACGTCTACAGTAGCCATACTTGTAAGATTGTGACCTATTACTTGATAGTGCTACCTTGACGTTTGGCTACATTAGCTTCATGAAGCAACATCTGATGCAAACTAGTTTAGCTACATAAGAGTACGACAATGACAGTTGTGTAAACCTGTACCGTATCAATCAGATCGCTGACATATTTTACTGGTCTACAGGCTGTGATCGAGGCTATTGAACATCAAACACTTTAATTTCAATTGAAAAACAGGCTTTTACCTTGGCGTTATAACGTAGCAACCTTATCGTTGGGGTGTGACAGGCTTACAAACAACTTCCTTGGGCGGAGCTAGTGGAATTCTTGGAAGGAATTGCGAGCGGTTTCATGACTTGTTAGTGCATGGGCTACGCAAACTTCCTACTTTACACTTTTGTCGTGGTAGGTAACTCCTCTTTATTGACAGAGAATTAGAGCTTTTTTAAAACATTTTTTTATTTGACCTTTATTTAACAATTCAGTTAAGAACATTCTTAATTACAATGACGTCCTTGTCGGTCAAACCCTAACCCTGCGACTCTCGGTCAATTGTGCACCGCCTTGTGGGACTCCCAATCATGGCCAGTTGTGATACAACCTGGAATCGAACCAGGGTCTGTAGTGACACCCCTAGTATTGAGATAGAGTGCCTTAAGACCACTGAGCTACTCAGGAGCCCATATATCAGGGATTGTATATGTTGTCCCTGCCAGGGACCTCAATTCAGGATGTTGTCACAGGAACATCCCATTTCAGTGTATCTGAAATGTACAACAGTTCCCATACATACACCACAAGTAGTGATGGGCATTCCAGCTCTTTTCAGTGAGCCGGCTCGTTCGGCTCAGCTCACCAAAAAGAGACGGCTCTTTTAGCTCCCAAACGACTCTTTAAACAAATATGTTTTGTCTTTTTTCAAGTCAAACAGTTTGCGATAGTTTGACCATGATTGGTGTTAAAACAATTCTAATTAAAGGAAATCTTACTCTACCTTAACCACAATTTATTTAGAAATGCATTGGTTTGTTATGAAAAATAATGCTATTAAACATTTACATTAAAGTATAACTTAATGTATATAAACAAAGTGCATATAAATCTAACCATTCAAAACAAATACAATCTGAACAGCATAATAATAGAATATTGCACCATTTCAAAGAAAAATACATAACAATGTGCAAAACTGCAGCATCCCACTTAAAACATTAAACTGGTCCCTCTTTTCTCTCTCTTCTTGATTGCCATGTTATAACCAACAGCACACAGCAATGCTGACTATATTTTGCTTTTATGAAAGATTTGCATTCAGAAATCCAAGCTGCCTCACTTTCGAGGGGCTGATGCGGTTTCTTTCCTCAGTCTCCTTGTCATGACTTTAGTAAGCCGTGGGAAGACAAAAGCCTTGTTCTTCCACCAGCTCAGAGGATCTGCAGATCTCTGGAAGGGCACCTCCAAATAGGATGGGACCTCCATTATGGCATCTGCTGAGGGATTCCTTCATGCTGCATACCCAGTTGCTCTCTCGTCAAACAGCATCCAAACAGCAGATGTTTGTGGCACTAACGCTGGTGCTTCTGCTCCATCTGATCCTTCTTCTTCCTGTTGCCCTGGTGCCTGAGCCAGCTGACTGCTAGGGCTGTCCCTCCCTGCTGCTGAGGTTATTCTGTGAAGAGCCTCATCAATCGCTCTGGCGTTACTGAAGGCTAACTTCTTAAACCTGGGGTCAAGTGCAGAGGTTTCTAATAGCACGTGATTATATTCCATTCCGTGGAACTTTCTGGCCATTGATGAACCTAGGGTGTCCATCAACTCTGTCAAGTCCTGTGGTTACATTTGCTTCTCTCTGGCGACTGGCTGTGATTCGTTGCAGACCCTTAACAGGAGTATAATTGTTGAGGTGTCACATAGCTAAAAAGAGAGAACAGAAACTTGTTAGTTCAGGTTTATGTTTTGTCTACGGATACTACATTTTCATCTACTGCTTATACATATATAATATTGGATTAAATAATGATGTAGTAATAACTGCTTCCTGTACCTTTCTCCACTAATCTCCACAATGACCTGCTCAATGGGTTCCAGGACTCTGCACACCTCCACCACTTCCCATTCCTCTTGGGTCAGAGCATCAACAGGTGCATTGACAATGGCCAGGGTAGAGATGATGGCATCCTTTGACTCAAGAAACCGTTTCAACATAAAATGTTGAATTCCACCTTGTAGTGCAGTCTTGTTCAGGCCTCAGCTCAGGCATCCCCTGCTGGCGTTGTGTAGACTTTAGTTTTCAGCACCTACTGTGCTCCTGTGGAAGTATTCCACAGCTGCTTTTACCACTGTCCACCGTGGGCTTTATCACCTTCAGAGCATCTCTTACAATCAGGTTGATTGTGTGGGCAAGACATGGATGATGGGTCCATTTTAAAATGTTCATGGCTTTGGTTATGTTTGCTGCATTGTCGCTAACAAAACAGACCACTTTTCCATCTACTTGCCATTCTCTGGCCACTCTCAACAGTTCCTCTGCCAAGTTCTCTGAGGTGTGTCTGTCGCTGAATTCAAAGTAGTCCAGAAGACAGCTAGACATCGAAAAATCTTCAATGAAGTGACATGTAACCGACATGTAAGAAGTGGTTACCCCTGATGTCCAGCACTCTTTCCCGCACTGAAGTCTCTCATACAGTTGTGGAATAAGTGATTTTGAAAGGATTTTCCTGTTTGGAATTGTGTACATTGGATTTAGACTATTGCTATAATTTATGAAACCTCTGTCCTCCACGATCGAAAATGGCTGTAAATCGATGGCAATCATTTTAGCCAATGCAATATCAATTAGGCCTTGTTTTGCTACAGACATATTTTGGCATAAACTGGTCCATAGAAGACTGCGTTGTCATGGGTCGCGGAGTAGGCCTACTTTACTGAGTGGATACATCTCCAAGTGTGTAGGTGCTGGCTCCACCACTATCACTAGCAGGCCAGCTAGTTTCTCGAAGCTCCGCTACGGCTAGCGTCACAGTTGGGTGCACAGTTCCCATATGCCGGTGTAGGTTGTGCGTAGAACTAGCTTTATATTAGATTTTGTTTTTGCAAATTCTACACTGTGCTCCAATATTGTCTACATTATTAAAATGCATCCAAATGCTACTGTGCGTCCGACTCATTTTCCAGATGTTATTTTCACAGCGGTCCTTCCTCTCCCTCCTCCGCTGCTAAGTGAGTGAGTTGGCTCGGCCCTCTCTCGTGCATCTTTGGTTCATTGGTTGACACTGCGTGTCTGATTGACAGGAACAACAGGTGAGGCTGTTAGTCTGAGCAGGCAGTCAATGTGTGTGCGCTTGAGCATTTAGGCCTATATTATTTTATTTATTTTTTCGTTCTTTGAATTAGTTAATTATTTTCATTTAAATCGTTAGATTTTTTATATCTTATTTTTTTATAAATAGATTCAGCTCTTCTGATATGCGAGCCGGCTCTCAATGTTCACCTACAAGAGCCGACTCGTTCGCGAACGACCCATCACTAACCACAAGGCTCCAGTGTTTTACAAGTGAGGTCCCTTATGCAAGGCTCACTCGTGAACTTTAGTTTTGTTTTCCAGTACATGAGCAAAGTCTAGGGTGCTCCGTTTTAATCATGTAAGAGGCATTCTTATCTCTTTTAATGCACAACTGCTTTGCCCTTCTTGCCCTGCAGAACTCTGAACATTGAAAGTAAGTAATCATCAAATGGAAATGAAAAATAGCTGCCTGTGCCTCCATGTAGTATCACAAGTTTTTGTCCATTCTTTAATCCTTTATCCTTCAATTCAAGGATAAGGCCTATGTGGTGGTGTTTCAATTGAAAATAGGATCTTACTCCATGTGAAAAACAAATTGGGAATGAGACATTAGCGGATGTCAGTTTCTGTATATGTAGTCATAAATCCTGCAAAAGCATAAACTCATGCAGTGTCTTTGTTTTGTTATCTCTTGGGACAAAATTAATCTGGAAGAGTACTTCAAGAGGATCAGGTTCCACGGCCCATTTTCTAAACCAGACCTTGAAAGACTGAACCAGGTCCACAAACACCATGTGATGTCAATACCATTTGAAAACCTCAGCATTCACTGTGGTGAGAAGATCACTATGGACCATGAGTTGATTTTCAATAAGATTGTGAGGAGCAATCGGGGGGGTTGGTGTTGTGAGAATAACCTCCTCTTTGCTTGGGTGCTAAAAGAGATGTGTTATAATCCAGTAACACTGGGTTCAAGAGTCTACAACAACACCATAAACCAGTTCGGGCCAAGAGACTCTCACCTCATCAACAAGGTGGTCATTGATGGGACTGCTTACATTGCAGACGTGAGCTTTGGGGTATCCTCCCAAATATGGCACCCTCTTGAGCTCGTCTCCGGGAAGGACCAGCCACAATCCCCTGACGTCTTCCGTCTCATACAAGATGGAGACCTGTGGAAGTTGGAGAAGACTGGTCGAAATCCTCTGGTTCTCAATGAGGCCTTTACCAACTCGCCTCTGGTACACAAGAGCCCAACCTAGAAGATCTAAGGCTTCACCCTGGTTCCCGTGGGGTTGATAATTTCCTAGAGACTTCCTAGAGACTTTTGGATCTGTCTTCAGACAGATCCAAAGTCTCTATTCACCAACAAGTCCATCTGCTCACTGCAGAAGGCTACAGGATTCAGAGCTCTAATTGGCTGGACCTTCAGTGAGGTCACCTACAACAACCAGGATGGTTTTGATGTTTTCGATATGAAAGATATATGTTGATGATGTGGATAAAGTGCTGAACGAAATGTTTAATGTGTAGTTAGCAAACAAGCTGGTTCCCATAAACAACAAAGCTGGCTACACTATTTAAGAACTTGATTGCCTGTAACATTTCATATTTAATGTGATGTAATTGTAACGTAGCCGAGGCAAATCTAGTTGCTGCTACATTGACCAAAGATTCCTCACAACGAGATCAGTGAGATTTACAAAACACATTTAGTATTCTGTCAATATAACACAATTATTTCACCAGAGTTGTTTGTGCGGTCTTTGAACAGTCAAGAAAGATGATTTTAAACAAATACATATTCAATGGTTATTTAGTCTCCGCAACCTACTTTCAGATCATATCTGAAGAGTGGATGCGTATGTGCTAGGGGTTGCGCCGAAGCAGTTACTTGTTTAAACCAATCACTGTACATTTTCCGAAATCGGCCAATCCACGTTAAGGTTTTCGCCTGTTCCCAATTGCCCATCGGCCAATCCACGTTAAGGTTTTCGCCTGTTCCCAATTGCCCTGGAGAACTAGCTAGCACGTCCACCAGCCAGAGAAAAGAGCAATGAATTCCTTGGAACAGGCCGAAGGTAGTCAACATGGCAAGCAAATTAATTTATTTTCACAAATCATGATGCATGTTATTATAAGTGAAGTTTCGCTATAAAGTAAAACACACGGTGACAAACGTGCCTTCACAATTCACTTGAGTCGTTTGTTAGCTTGATTAGCCAGCCGCGGTGACGTAGCTAGCTAGGCTAACCTTTTCTCTTAAAGGACATTCATTTGTAAATTCGTCAAAATACCAAACTCAAGCTAATTACATTTTTGCTGATTTCCCTCCGCGGGGGTTCGACATTAACTTGTACAAAATAAATGCACACAAAGGCTTGTTAGCTACAATAATTAGCCGGCTAGTTAGCTATGCTGTAAATAGTTAGCATACCGGTAGTTGTTAGCCCCAGAAGACCACCGCTGCACGCTCACCTGGACAGGTAGCGCCAGAACGGTTAAACAATGCAAACGTATCCGCGTACTTTACCTCATTTGATTGATTCTATTTATGTCCAGGTCATCACAAAGGTCGTTAACTATAGGCTTGTTTTGCCAGTCCAAACTAAACATAATTCAGTCCCTTTGGACAGGCGTCCTCGTGAAGATGTAACGGTTAACTCTGAAGCTACAATTTACTCTTCCAATAGCAATTCAGTGGAATCGGAGCCTTCACTATGCAGTTGTGCTTAATTTACTTTTTGAATTACTCCATCGGTTCCAAACCAATCAAGCACAGCGCATATAAAGGATATTGTATGTTCCTTCATGTGGTGTTGATCAAGAACATTGATAGAAATGTAGATGAATGCCCTGACGCACAGCTTGTTGTTGCAGATCTAAAAGCTTTTGAGAGAAGATTAACAGAATACGTCTCCTGTTTGCAACCTGCAACTGGGAGGTGGCGAAGTAAGTATTTGTAGTTCCAACTCTGTCTAACCATAATGAATGACGCTTGAAACTGACTAACTATAATCAATGACTACACTGCAACTGTCAAACTATAATCATTTCAAGAGTAAATGGCCTCCCAGCCTGAGTATTTTGTATTTTCTTGTACCAGGATTCAGGCCCACATTATTCTGGCACTTTTTTTATGGTGATATAATTCAATATCTCACATTGTTTCAGTGATTCTAATAGTGGTCTCAGTTTGTACGGCGACTGGAGCCTGGAACTGGTTGATAGACCCTGACACACAGAAGGTCAGTATGTTTGTGATGGCAGCTTGATTGTGTATGTGATAAAGTAGGATACCTTTCACACAGATCAGTGTGTTAGTGATTTTAGTTTAGTTGTGTGTGTTTGCCTGTCTAATCTCTCTACCTCCGGCTGTCTTTCTCAGGTGTCTTTCTTCTCATCGTTGTGGAACCATCCGTTCTTCACCATCAGCTGCATCACTTTGATCGCTCTGTTCTTTGCTGGAATACACAAACGAGTCGTTGCACCATCAATGTATCCTTCCTCTTTTTTAAAGTTCCACACTTAATCTTTTCAGTAGGATTGTGAAGGAGAATTGTCAATATAGTATCCCAGGTCTTTAGATGTTGTACAGATGAAATTGTGTCATTCCAAACTTTATCCGCAACGTTATATTCCATTTTGTGCAACTCAAGACTTTTCTTCTACCAGCTGTGTTGCGTGGGCTATGTCCGTGTACATTTACAATAGGGACTCGCTCGGCCTGCACAGCTGCGTGGGGGAAACGGTGCTACTTGACCAAAATTGATTAAAATGTTGCGGATAAAGTTCGAAATGACACAATTTCATGTGTACAACATCTAAAGACCTACATCACTGTACTGAACATAATCCTTTAAGTAAATAGTGATACTGTTGGATGGTTAATGACAGCTATGTTAGTCGCTCTGGATAAGAGCGTCTGCTAAATGACTTAAATGTAATGTAAATGTCTATGGACCTGGTGGCCTTAATAATCCTATACATCACTATACTGAGAGCGTGTTTGTTTCCCCCCAAAAATGTGTTGTTGCTTTTGTTCATGTCTTGTGTGGCCTGATACTGCACAACAAGCAATGAGAAATTGAATCGCTGTTGTGGTTAGTTTCTCAAAAACAAGCCAAATCACAAGAGAAGTGTCTGGACCCTTCTATAACATGAGATTTACTTCAGAAATAGGACAATTCTCCTTTAACTCACTCTCTTTAAGTATTGCAGCTCGCTGTCGGACAGTTTTAGCGGAATACAACATGTCCTGCGATGATGTAAGTTCCATAAATCATCTTCGTTGAGATTACCTTAATTCCCAATCAATTCAATCCAGCTGTCATGTTTTTGGTCATCCATTACATAATTTAAAAGTATGATTTTGAATTATTCCCTGTACATCTATGCATTGTATTGACTTTGATGGTTATGTCTCTTACAGACGGGGAAACTAATTCTCAAACCACGGCCACACATCCAATAACCACAAACTTGGAGAGGTGGGGAAATAAAATGTTCTTAATGACTATGTTGATTCCCACTGAAAGACAGACTGACACAAGGACCATAATCCTGTTTGGAGGATCTGAAACAATGTAAGAAGGAAGGAGATTGGGGAAATACAGAGGGGTGATTATGTTGTGCTCCATTACGTATTAATGAAGGATTGTGAGGGGAGAGGACATCAAACACCTTTTTAACAGCATCTCAGTCAGTGTTATGGTTTCCCTTAAAGCTGCTTCTGGGCTCACACACCCTTTGACATAACTCATTCGCCATGAGTTCAGATGTGTTTATTTCTAATGATGACAGGCATTTGTTTTAGATAAATCTTTCTATTTTTAAACTAATTGTTATATACCTAATAAATACTTGTATGAAATGTGTTTCCTGTGATTTACTGTAGTATATGATTGCAACCTGTAGACTTCGCTATGCTTTTGCTTCAGATTGTGAATACCTGTACAACTTGTTTGAAAGTATCTCCTCAGTGTGTAATTGTCTTTACAGTTATTTTTATTGTATTCATACGTATAAGCATTGTTTAACTATATTCACTGCAAATTAGTTTGTTTTCCAGCCATGTTAGACCGATAATTATTTCAAAGGGAGTAGAAGGATTAGGGGCCCTGGTCTCGTCTTTGCGACATAAATACGCCACCCCTTCTGCTTTGTGAGAGTAAGCACCATTTTACGGCACCGGACGAATCTCCACGGATGTTCCACATGTCTTAAAATGATGAACGTGAGAGTGTGACAGCCTACATGATAGACCAATATCGCTTCGCACTTAATCGAAATAAGCTATGGGCAAAAGTAAGACTAACAAATTTAGACGTCCGCAGTTCAACGCAGAGGGACTGTCGGTAACTGCTGTAAAGGAAATGGAACCGGACCACGGTGAAGTCTTCGATGGAGTCGACGCTCCAACTGGGGAGTTACTGGAGAAAGTAAGAGCCCCAAGATCTGATAGCAGTACTGTTATTTCGGTCTAATTGATCTTATGTTGCACTCTATTTTATAAATGCTTGCAGTTCAGTTCTGCATTTCATAGGCATGTCAATGTTGTTTACCAATGTGTCCATAAGACAAATGTCTTCCTATGGATCTTCCCGCATGTGCAAAAAAACAAACACGTGTTAATACGTTTTTATGTTCACGCTCAAATGTGTCCCCCTAAAATAAAAATATTCATTTATATTTCACAGAAGTATACTGAACAAAAATATAAACACATGTAAACTGTTGGTCCCATATTTCATAAGCTGATATAAAAGATCCCAGAAGTTTTGCATATGCACAAAAAGCATATTTTGTTGACCAATAGCTTAAACCTCATATGTGTCATATCAAGTGCACCTTGTGCTGGGGACAAAAGGCCACTCTAAAATGTGCAGTTTTGTCACAGCACAATGCCACAGATATATCAAGTTTTGAGGGAGTGTGCAATTGGCATGCTGACTGCAAAAATGTCCACCAGAGCTGTTGCCAGAGAATTTAATGTTAATTTCTCTAACGTAAGCCGTCGTTTTAGAGAATTTGTTAGAACATCAAACCGGACTCATAACCGCAGACGATGTGAAACCACACCAGGCCAGAACCTCCACGTCCGGCTTCTTCACCTGCGGGATCGTCTGAGACCAGCCACTTGGATAGCAGATTAAATTGTGGAGTGTTTCTGTCTCTAGTAAAGCCCTTTTGTTGGGGAAAAACTCAATTATCCCATGCCAACCCATGGCTGCTCCCCTGCCCAGTCATGTGAATTCCATAGATTTGGCCGGGCCTAATGAATTTATTTCAGTTGACTGATTTCCTTATATGAACTCTGTAACTCAGTAAAATTGTTGCATGTTGCGTTTTATATTTTTGTTCAGTACATTATAAAATCTAGTTCAGTGCCACTAAACAGTGTTTCCCACATATACAACTGGAAGATAAAAGAACACAGATGGTATGGAAAAGTGAATATCCAAATAACCCCTGTTTATACTGTATGTGTTTAGTTGCAGAGTCCCAGTGCAGACATGCGTGAGTTTGCCTGTGCCAGCATATCACGCCTCGTGCAACAGAGCCAGACCATCCCAGGCTTCCTCCAGCGGGATGCGGTGAGACGTCTCGGGCCCCTAATGCTGGACCGCAGCCTGGCCGTCAGGGAGACTGCCACAGGGGCACTGAGGTAAGCCCTTCAGCCTTGCAAAGGAATGTTCAATACCCAGTACTAGCCACTTAACAGACCCCCTGAGAAATGTGAGCGGGATGGTGTGGAGTCTGGACTGAGGATCAAGCCTATCAGATATGGCTAGATTGTTCAGAGAGTGTGCTAAATATTAGACTTGAATGTAGATGGTTGTTGAAGCCATTATGTGCTGTAAGACAGAAGTTGGTTAGTGAAGGATGCTATGGCTTGCTAAACAGAAACTGAAAGAGTCCTCTTGAAATACCACACCCTCAATTAACTGTTAGCACTGATGTGATAGTTATCGGTCAAAGACTGAGTGAATTGTTCTTCTCACGTCAGGAACCTGAGTGCCTGTGGGGGCCATGAGGTGTGTGACGACATGGTGAAACAGGACGTCATGACTCCTCTGACTGCTCTGCTTCGAGAGGTGAGGCCTTCCCTCGTAAATCATTCCTTAAAGTTGATGTATTTATGGTTGTGGCCCTGCTGTGCAAAGGTTGTTTTTTCACATTTTGAACAACATGTTTCATGGTGTGCATGTCTGAAAAGTGAAGCACCTACATATCTCCATTCATTGATGGTTAGTCACCTCCATTCCTTGATGGTTCGTCACATCAATGCATAGATATTTTACAGGGCTGTATGTTTTCCAGGCCTGGGTTCAAATACTACTTCCAATATGTATTACTTACACTCAAAGTAAGTATTAAGATAGATAGGCCTATATTTTATTTGAAAAGACAAGCAGTTGAATATTTTTTTATGTATTAGGAAATACACTTGGAAACAGCATTTGAAATAGGAATTTGAAAATTCTCTCAAATACAGTTTGGTAGCCTATTTTTTTTAAATATTTTTTTTTACAAATGACCATTCAAATACTCAAATATAGGTACTTGTTCTGGGCTGTGTATTTGAAAATAATCACACAAAAAAGTATATTATAAGTACTAGATACTCAAATACACATGTATTTGAATCCAGGTCTGGTGTTTTCAAAGTGTCTGAACCCCAGTACTGTTTCTCCACAGTGCTGTGCTGGGTTTGAGACCAATGCTGCCCTCTCGTTAAAAGGGCAGAAAAACACAGTGGAAGATGTAGCCAATGAAGCAGTTAACTTGCTGTGGAATCTCTGGTAAGAAAAAATGACTAAATGTAGTAGTAACAGTAGTAGTAACACAAATGTCAACTGGTCGGTCCACCTAGTGATCTGGACATGCGTCCAGTAGCCTACCCATAGAGATCCAAAATTGTATTAATTTCTGTTAGCTTGCCAATGTTTCTATGGTTTTTTCACACCATACTCTCCTGTTGAATTATCACCCTGTCTGTCAGTGAGAGCAGTAGCCAGGCACTCTCTGTGTTCAACAAAGCAGGCATTCTGGATGTTATCCTACAGTGTCTGGAGCGACACACTCACAACATCAAGCTGGCTTTGTCTGCAGGTTAGTCTCATCAAACCAATTTTCACACGACTTTAATGAGCATTTTCACCATTTAAATATTTGACTTGATTATGTATTTCCCTGCTCCACCTTTGTCTTTAGCCCACTGTTTGCACACAGTGACTGAGGACAATGCAGAGTTGCTGTGTAGTATGAACAATGCTGTATTAGGGACTCTAGAGAGTGTGCTGCTATCCTCACAGGCGGACATGGCTCACACACTGCTCAGGACACTGGCTGCAGGTATGGCTACAACATATTTGTTGTCACATTATTTACATATTTATTTTCCCTCAATGTCAACCGGTCATTCACTCTGCATTCATTCTCTGACTAAAGTCAGAGTCAGGGGTTGGAAGCTGTTTGTTAATAGCCTAACTAAATAACTAGTCTGATTCCAGTGCTCATTGTGTGCTTTGTGCTCCGTCCATTGACAGGGTCAGTGTGGAACCTGAAGAGCAGCCTGCCCACGGCCCACCAGGCTCAGACCCTCACCGCCCTGATGGCCACCCTGTCCCAGTGCTTGGAGCTGGATGCTGGCACGCTGATACCCCAGCTCCGCCAGGCTGAGGTGGCCCGCAGTGCCACTGCCTCAGAGGCAGGGAACATGGAGGACCACCAGGCAGCTGCAGGGAATATGCCTGTAGAGGAGATGGAGGATGATGAGGGGGTTGGACTGAGGAGGAATGGAAAGGCAACCAAGATAGATAAAGACTTCTCTGACCTCCTGCCTGTAAGTCTTGTCCTTTTTTTTCCTTCTCAGAAACAAACCCTTTTCAGTTATGGTTATAGAGATCCAAAGTGACAGGGTTGAGTAAAGAGTATTGCACTTTCAGTTTTTAATATTCAGAGTACGTACCTGACTCCTCACTGTTGAATGCTGTGAAACAGCTGAATATTGATGAAGCAGCACAGAGTATTGCAGTTGGTATTCAGAGTTGTAGTGGCTCTCTCTTCAGGGAGATACCTCTTTGTTCAGCAGACAGGAAGAGAGGGACACACAGCAGGGTTTACTCAGGGACGTAAGAGGTGGCTGTGTCCCTGCTGCAGTGTCAATAGTCTGCTTTTCTTTCTCCAGAGGGGCAAGGAGGAGCTGAGGGAGGTGACGGCCTTGCTGACAGCCCAGCAGACGTCCTTGGAGATCATCGTCAACATGTGCTGCTCTGATGGTGGGTGCTGTGGGCAGCAGTGTTTGGGCAGCAGAGCAGTACTGACCTGGGGAGCTTTGTTTTCATTACTGTTTGACACAGCTGTCTGGTGCATGTTCATAGATAAGACTACAGCATTTTTACTGTTTGATGCTCAAATGCATATTTAGGATTTAAAATTAGCTTTATTTGCTTTTGAGGTGTACGTCGGCTGTTGTGGCTCATGGTGTGTTTTTTTGTAGACCCGTCAGACGATGAGTGGGAGGAGGCGTCGAGCAGCGACGAGAGTGAGATGTGTCCTGACGGCCTCTCTGAAGGGAACACCAGCCTCCTGTCCCCACTGTGTCTGTCTGCTGAGGTCCACGCGGCTCTGATCAACCACAACATCCCAGAGAAGGTGTGGGGGATTTCTTTCCTCAACTAGCATAATTGTTTCACTTCACTTCTCATGTTTCTTTTTTGATGTTCCCTCTGTTTTCACATGCAAAATATAAAATAAGTAATGTCATGGTACTAAACTGTGTGTTCCTACTGTCTCTGTTATAGCCACTACACTGTATGAAGGTGATAACCATCCATGTCTCTATATGTTCAAGGTTCTCAAGAAGACCCAGTTCCCCAGCAGCGAGGCAATGGACGTATGTCGTCACAATCCCACCTGGAAAATCTTGATAAAAAAGTAATTATCTGTCTTGCATGTTGTCATTTTCTTTGCCCTAAAAAGAACGAGACACTAGATATTCTGTGATCTATTAGATCACAAGATAATTTGAGTGGTTTGTCATGATCCTAGTAACACAGAACCAATATGCGTCAATGTATGGCCCCAGTTGATTGAGGTATTCTATTTTTCTGGCTAATAATGGCATTACAGGTATACACTTTGTTTACCACATCACTACCTGCCTTTAGGAGTTGACTAAAATCCATTTTCCCCCAGGATGCATCGGGTGCAGTACAGGGCCCTGACGTGCCTTCACAACATGCTGTCTACTATGGACGCTGAGTCCCTAGGGGGAGCAGCCGCTCTTCAGGCTGTCGCACAACACCTGTCTACGCTGGTCTTCAGTCCTCCAGGTTAGATCTATGTCGTACCATCTCTTCATTATTTGTATTAAATCTTTATTTTACTAGGTAGGTTGATTCACTTTCACAGCAATGACCTTAACAAAGGAGAGTTATTGTCTCATTCATAATTAATTTTTGGTTAATTTGCTTACTCAGAGATCCCTAAGGAGGAGGAATTCCTTGAGGCAGTTACCAGTGCCATGCGATCCCTCTTACAGATCATAGCCTATATGAAAATCTCACAGGTAAGACAGCTGACTCAAGCAGAGGAGAGTTTCCCTCTGAAGTACATTTTACCAAGCCTTACTGTCATCTGTCTGTTAGTTTATATCGTACCACAGCACTATCCCAACATGTCTCTTGGATGACTCATTGTTTATGTCTGTGTTTGTGTGTTGCCAGTGTATGACCCCCCAGCAGCTGATGAGCCTGAGCGAGGCAGCGACCTGCTGTGACGTGGTCAGTGTGAGAGTGAACGCTCTGGCCATCCTAGGCATCACAGGAAGCACACTGGCTAAAGAGAATGGGACAGCTGAAACTCTACAGGTACTTTATTATTTTCATCCTTAGTTTTTTTTGTATGAAATGTGTTTTAGATAGCTAATGATTACTTCAGAATTAACTATTTTTGTTCTTTAAAAAAAATGTTATGCCTTATTAACCCATCTTGGCTATGTGACCATGATGTAATAACACTGCAATATATTTTTATAGATGATTGGCAATGCCTTACTCCAAGTTGCAACAAAGGATGCCAACCTTGTGGTTTGTGGAGAAGCCCTGGATGCTCTGTTTGATGTTTTTGCGGATGGAGACGAGGCAGAGAGAGCAGCTGAAAACATCAACTTACTGTCTGCTCTGAAGGCACTTCAACCTGTCTTCAAGGCTAAGGTAATAAAGCTGCAGCCCATCACTAGGAACAGTTTGTATGCATTCTTTATGCAAATCACTGTTGTCATCTGTTTAATTGCTGTTTCCTGTCCTCTATGTGCAGATTCGTAAAGAGGGGAAGGGAAAGTACAGCCCTGAGCAGCTGTGTGTGCTGGACAACGTCAAAGTCAACCTAAGAAGGTTTATTGGCTACTTGGAGACTGTGGTGAAAAAATGATAGCAGCCTGACACTACTACACCATCTGGCTGAGATGAAATGACTCAGAATATACAGTACAATAGACCCTCATTAAAGGGACTGTTCAGTCCAAAAATCATTGTTTTGGAGTGAACTATCCCTTTAACATCTATATAACTGATTTTCATGTTGGTTATCTTTTTGTTTTAACTGAAATGCGTAACTATTGTCCTTGCTAAGTGAGTGTTTACATAATTGTGTACAAAAAAGAAAAAAAGAGGTTCACTGTTTTAAATGAATGAATGTTGCAGTACATAGTGACAAATTATTTTACATTTACATTATTATTTTATGCATAAAAGTACATTTCAATGTGCTGTATTTTAAAGAAATTGACAGAACATATGGTTTATTTTACACATATTTATCAACCAACTTTCACGTCACACACACTATCATACTGTAGCCCTCCATGTTAGGAATGACCAGTTGTAGTCACACAAGAATCCGCTAACTGACCCCATGTCATGTCCAAAATGAGATCGACAGGCCCAGTGTCAACTGATCATGTGAGATGTGAATAAAGCAGAACTCGCCATCCATTTACAAGGTGATTTAGTTAACATGATTTGGGTTGCTGAAAGTAAATTGATTACCTTGTTCTGATATTGGGGAGAATATAAAATGTATTTTGTGCTTTTCACGACACCCAGAGTCACTTTATATACAAGAAAATCAGCAGGATAAAAAGCAAAAATAAGTATGTAAAAGTACCGTTACACTAAACATAAGGACAAATTAACCACGGAGAACACTAAACATAACAGATTAACCATGGAGAACACTAAACATGATAACCTACTAGCCATGGAGAACACTAAACATGACAGACCAATCAAGGAAGTGAATTAGACAGAAGATAAAAGCAAAGACAACAGAGACTATGGGTAAAGCCTGTGTGAAGAGGTCAGTCTTTAGTATTTACCACAGCAGTTTCAGTGCTATGCACAGACAGGAAGCCCGACCTGGTTGGGTTCCAAAAGTCCATGAGAGGTCATGTTCTGTTGGATTTGTGATGCTACCACCCACTCAAGCACTTTGGCGAGGAAGGGGGGGGGTTGAGACGGTCCTGTAGTTTGTGAGAAACTCGGGGTCCAGGCCTTGTTTCTTCCGTATGGGAGTTTTTCCCGTTCTTTTCAAAGGAGTAAGAACAATGCCAGATATGAGAGATGCATTTACAATCTTGACCACCAGGAGGCAGAGAACAGAGAGGCATGCCTTAACTAAGGCAGTGGTCAAGGGAGCAAGTTGTGGTTTTGGATTTAGAAAATAGTTCAGCAATGGTGGTTTCATTGATCAGGGAGAAGGCACTGCTGTTGGTTTATTGCTTCCGCATTGATATGCTGCTTTCATACTTTGAAATAATGGAATTTAAATGTATCAGCCTGATGGATAGAATGTCCTGTCATGACATGAAATAACCATTTAAATTCGGTCTATTTTTGCTTTTTATTATTACAAACCTCCCACATACTTATTTCAGTGTGTGTACCCCATGTTCTGTGAAAATAATTCATCAATCGCCCATTGTTACGCAACAAGTAACATGTTCTGCTCTTGCGTAAGAACGACACTTTCTCCGCCCTTTTCGAATCACCATTTCACTCTGTGAATCTGCGGCTGCGTAGTGTCCGCCATTGAGGACCCACGATCAGAAGGAAAGGGTCAGAATCGCTTCGATAGGCAACCGCGCACGTTTCCTTTATTCTTGAATCCAAACTTTGCCAACATCCACACTTCGCCTACTGTATAATAATAATAACTGATATTCGTTTTAACTCATGGATGGCAGATTTAGATATTTTATAGCAATTTGAAGTAACCTACCTAGCTAACGTTAGTCCGCTGTGAAGCTTACGAGTGAGGTTAGCTAGCTAGCCACTGTGCTAGCTTTAGCTACGCGAACTGAGCAAGGCTCTGGGGCAGTGTCGTTTGATGGATCCAAGAATCGCTTGGTTTCAGCCAGAACAACGTGGACCAGCCAACAGCCTGTGGATGCAGATTTGGGAAACAACTCAAGGACTGGGGAATCTGTACTTCAATAACAACTGTAACACGGGTAGTTTGTCAAGCACGTCAAGCCTCAGTCCGAAAAAGAACATCAACGGGACATTGGGTAACGTGATCTCGTGCAAGAACGGAGCTGTCACTAACAGCGAACCCCGGAACCAGGGAATGTCCAACTCAACGAAAGACCGAGATGTAGTCGAACAACGAGACTTTATTCCGTTGGAAGCTAATAACAACCACAACAACCGTTCATCGTTGGGGAGAGGCAGCGCAGGGGGGGGGCAAGTGTGTTCTCGGGTCTCTGGGGTCTCGGGACACCCCAACAAAAGGAAAAGAGACAACAAGGCTAGCACTTATGGATTCAACAGTAGCCTCGAGACCGGAGGCTGTGGTTACACGGGAACACCATGGAAAGTCAAGAACTACTCTGAAGGAATCTTGGGGTAAGAAACAAAATTACACAAATAAAAACCAGCTACAAGTAACGTTAGCTAGCTCATATAACGTTACAAGTTAATTATAAACCACGCGTTATCTATCTATCTCTGCCACACTAACGTTAGTTGGTTAGACAACTAGCCAGCCAGCTAACTTGGCTGGTGAGGTGAGCGCACATATTCCTATGGTTAGACATCATAGCCATATTTAGGCGTGCCGATTTGACCGTCACGCGTCTTTATCCGTCATTTAGGGGACGTTCCTAACCAGCTAAGGTCAGTTGAAGGCAATGGGACAGTCAACTAGCGAGTTAGTTAGCTACCTCCAGTAGTTTGTTTTATGACCTTGGTAGCTAGCTACCTCGTGGTTGCCAACATCTGCATGTGCTCGCTACGCTGACGAGTAAAGCAAAAAAATCAAATCCATTCCACTGACATTTGACTAAAAGCACGAGTACTGTTTGGGAAGCATAGTCAAGTCAATGCAGAACTATTTTATTGATAGTTGACACGTTACTGATTGTCAGGCTAAGCCTGCCTTACTAATGCTGGTATTTCTCGTCTGTTTCACTGTTGCCAATTTGCAGCAATTAAAACCGAAAAAACAATTATCTGGTTGATATAATAGAAGCATCTATTCTAGTTCCAAATCTAGTAAAAGGTGTGAATAGTATACTTTTAGTCATAGTCAGTATTTTCCCAAATTTAGATTTGCGAGATTTAAGAAATCCATCCATTTCTTTAGACAGCAGATCTACTCTGACTTCTTTACATGGGACAACAATAAGTCATCGTTGCCAATGTTATGTTGAAGGAACAAGACTTGTTCTTTATTAAACAGCGTGGGGGTTTTTCCAACTCGCACATCCTCACATTTGTGAGGTAACTTTGGCATCACAAACACAATTTATTCCTTTATCTAAAGTCATAATAGGGTGGCTGTTTGGGGAATGGAACAAACAATGATAACTATCAGAGTACATATAGCAAACATAACAGACCCACATCTAACCACAACCCCAAGTCGCAATCTATTTCTTAATGACCGTGGAAAAGCGAGGTGAAATCAGTGAGTTCTGCCCCACTTTAAAGAGGAGTGGCTGGGCAGATGCAAACATTTTTCCCCCCACTTTTATTTAACCAGGTAGGCCAGTTGAGAACAAGTTCTCATTTACAACTGCGACCTGGCTAAGATAAAGCATAGCAGTGCAACAAAAACAACAACATAGTTACACATAAACAATAACAATAACATAAAATAAAAATAGAAAAATCTATGTACAGTGTGTACAAATGTAGGGAGGTAGGCAATAAATAGGCCATAGAGGTGCAAATAATTACAATTTAACATTAATGGAGTGCTATATGTGCAGATGATGATGTGCAAGTACAAATACTGGGTTGCAAAAGAGCAAGAGGGTAAGTAATAATATGGGGATGAGGTAGTCGGGCGTGCTATTTACAGATTGACTATGTACAGGTACAGTGATCGGTAAGCTGCTCTGACAGCTGATGCCTAATGTTAGAGAGGGAGTTGTAAGACTCCAGCTTCAGAGATTTTTGCAATTCGTTCCAGTCATTGGCAACAGAGAACTGGAAGGAAAGGCAGCCAAAGGAAGTGTTGGCTTTGGGTTGCAATATACCTGCTGGAGTGCGTGCTACGGGTGGGTGTTGCTATGGTTACCGGTGATCTGAGATAAGACGGGGCTTTACCTAGGAAAGTATTTTTTATAGATGACCTGGAGCCAGTGGGTTTGGCAATGGATATGTTGTGAGGGCCAGCCAACGAGAGCAAAGAGGTTGCAGTGGTTGGGTAGTATATGGGGCTTTGGTGATAAAACAGATGGCACTGTGATAGACAGCATCCAGTTTGTTGAGTAGAGTGTTGGAGGCTATTTTGTAAATGACATCGCCGAAGTTGAGGATTGGTAGGATAGTCAGTTTTACGAGGGTATGTTTACTGGCATGAGTGAAGCAGGCTTTGTTGCGAAATAGGAAGCCGATTCTAGATTTGATTTTGGATTGGAGATGCTTAATGTGAGTCTGGAAGGAGAGTTTACAGTCTAACCAGACACCTAGGTATTTGTAGTCGTCCACATTAGAGGTCGACCGATTTAATCAGAATGGCCGAATTCAAGTTTTCATAACAATCAGAAATCTGTATTTTTGGACACCGATTTGGCCGTTTTTTTTTTACACCTTTAACTTTGATTTAAATAGGCAAGTCAGTTAACCTCTTAAGTCGACACCCTACTTTTTCGAACATTCTGTTAAAAATCGCGCAACATTCCGGCGTCCTGCTGCTCATGCCAGGAATATAGTATATGCATATGATTAGTATGTGTGGATAGAAAACACTCTGACGTTTCTAAAACTGGTTAAATCACGGCTGTGACTATAACAGAGCCTGCGTTTCATCGAAAAGCGCAAGAAAAACTGATCACTGAAAACTGGAAAAAGTATCAATGCGCCACTTGCATGTATTGTTGATGGGAAACCAAATTATATGGGGCTTAGATTGCAATTCCTACAGCTTCCACACGATGTCGCCAGTCTTGTCATTTGCATGGGCTTTGTTTCTTGGTCAAACGAGTGAGAGACAGCCCATTTCTTCCGGTCTCCGACAGGATGTTTTGGATGAGAAATATCCGGACATGATTTCAAGACGTGGAGCTATTGAATACACATCGCCCGTGATCAATTTGATAGATTATTAACGTTTACTAATACCTAAAGTTGCATTACAAAAGTATTTCGAAGTGTTTTGTGAAAGTTTATCGTCAACTTTTTTAATTTAAAAAAATGACGTTGCGTTTTAAAACGCTGTTTTTTCCTTGATCACACAGTCTTCATAGATCGATATCTAGGGTATATATGGACCGATTTTAATCGGAAAAAAGACCCAATAGTGTTGTTTATGGGACACCTAGGAGTGCCAACAAAGAAGATCGTCAAAGGTAATGAATGTTTTATATTTTATTTCTGCTAGTATAGCCAACATAAGTTGGCTATACTAGCTTACTGATTATGATCAATATGACAGGTTGGTAGAAAGCAGATATAGAGGTTAGGTTACTGTAACCATTTTCTCTATAATGACAGATTTTTGCCTGGGTCTCCTCTGTTTATTAGTCTAAGTATAATGGACCAGGTCTGTCTTGAAAAAACATATTGACCAATTATTTTATATAATCTTAATGTGACATAGAGCTATTTCAGAAATGCAGTTCTTACTAGTTTAAACTAGAGAAATGTCCTGAGGTGGGTGGGGTGTTGTTTTAAAGGCTGAGGTGTAGAGGCGTTTTTGTTTTCTCTTCTACGTGCCTGACAAGCGTAGGCTAGCAACATGCAAGAGCCCAGAGTAAAGTCTTAGCCAGGCTGATCCTCATTTATAGTAATATGAAGCACACTGTTTGCATAAGGACATTCCTTAGTGATTACTCTAATACCCCAACCTTTACTGTACAGCCTGGATCACAGTCACAACCAGGTTCGGTCTCTCAAACTTCTGGTTCTTATTCTGCTCACAATGCTTAGTTACTGAGCTGCATTATGAACAGATATTTCACGATATATAAATGTAAAGCCTAGACATCTGCCAACTGATCAGAAAGTGTTTTTCAGGCTTGTGATCTCTGGTTTTGGAAATGTTTCATTAGCTTTCTTCCCCAAGTCCCTGTAATTTCTCAGTCTTTTTTACTGTTGTTTGCCTGTAAGTAAGTATTTCACTGTAAGGTGTTGTATTCTGCGCACGTGACAAATTTTGATTTGATCACTTTCCAATTTTGTGCTTCCCAGTCAGGGAGTTACTTACAGGCAAACAACAGTAAAAAAGAATGAGAAATTACAGTAGCGAGGCTATATACAGGCACCGGTTAGTAGGGCTGATTGAAGTAGTATGAAGGTATGGTTAAAGTGACTATGCATATATGATAAACAGAGAGTAGCAGTAGCGTAGAAGAGCGGGTGGCGGGACACAATGCAGATAGTCTGGCTAGCCAATGTGCGGGGGCACCGGTCAGGAAGTCCAGAATCCAGTTGCAGTAGGAGGTGTTTAGTCCCAGGGTCCATAGCTTAGTGGTGAGCTTTGAGGGCACTATGGTGTTGCATGCTGAGTTGTAGTCAATGAATAGCATTCTCACATAGGTGTTCTTTTTGGAAAGGGCAGTGTGGAGTGCAATAGAGATTGCATCATCTGTGGATCTGTTTGGGCGGTATGCAAATGTTAGTGGGTCTAGGGTTTATGGGATAATGTTGTTGTGAGCCATTACCAGCCTTTCAAAACACTTAATGTCTACGCACGTGAGTTCTACGGGTCTGTAGTCATTTAGGCAGGTTGCCTTAGTGTTCTTGGGCACAGGGACTATGGTGGTCTGCTTGAAACATGTTGGTATTACAGACTCAATCAGGGACATGTTGAAAATGTCAGTGAAGACACCTGCCAGTTGGTCAGCACATGCCCGGAGCACATGTCCTTGTAACCCGTCTGTCCCCGCAGCCTTGTGAATGTTGACCTGTTTAAAGGTCTTACTCACGTCGACTACGGAGAGCGTGACCACACAGTCGTCCGGAACAGCTGATGCTCTCATGAATGCCTCAGTGGTGCTTGCCTCAAAGCGAACATAGAAGTGATTTAGCTCGTCTGGTAGGCTCGTGTCACTGGGCAGCTCGCGGCTGTGCTTCCCTTTGTAGTTTATCATAGTTTGCAAGCCCTGCCACATAAGACGAGCGTAAGAGAAGGTGTAGTACGATTGAGTCTTAGTCCTGTATTGATGCTTTGCCTGTTTGATGGTTCGTCGAAGGGCATACCAGGATTTCTTATAAGCGTCACAGTCCCGCACCTTGAAAGCGGCAGCTCTACCCTTTAACTCAGTGCTAATGTTGCCTGTAATCCATGGCTTCTGGTTGGGGTATGTACGTACAGTCACTGTGGAGACAACATCCTCAATGCACTTATTGATAAAGACAGTGACTGATGTGGTGTACTCCTCAATGCCATCGGAAGAATCCCGGAACATGTTCCAGTCTGTGATAGCAAAACAGTCCTGTAGTTTAGCATCTGCTTCATCTGTCCACTTTTTTTTATAGTCACTGGTGCTTCCTGCTTTAATTTTTGCTTGTAAGCAGGAATCAGAAGGATAGAATTGTGGCAAGATTTACCAAATGGAGGGCGAGGGAGAGCTTTGCGTCTTTGTGTGTGGAGTACAGGTGATCTAGAATTATTTTCCCTCTGGTTGCACATTTAACATGTTGATAGAAATGAGATTATTAAAGTCTCGGCCACTAGGAGCCCCGTGGGTGAGCTGTTTTCTGCTTGCTAATTTCCTTCTACAGCTGACTGAGTGCGGTCTTAGTGCCAGCATCCGTCTGTGGTGGTAAATAAACAGGCATGAAAAGTATAGATGAAAACCAGCTGTTTACAAATATGCACAGACCGCCCCCCTTCTTACCGGAGTGTGCTGTTCTATCTAGCCGGTGCAGCGTATATCCCATGAGCTGAATATCCATATCATCATTCTGCCACGATTCTGTGGAACATAACATGTTACAGTTTTTGATGTCCTGTTGGTAGGATATTCGTGATCGTACCTCGTCTAATTTATTGTCCAATGATTCCACGTTGGCGAGTAATAATGACGGTAACTGCAGCTTTTCCACTCTCCTTCTGTGGGTCCTTACAAGGCACCCTGCTTTGTGTCCTCTGTACCTGCGTCTCTTCCTCTTGCCAATAACTGGGATGTTGGCCTTGTCTAGTGTTCGAAGTATGTCCTGTGCGTCCTGCTAGTTGAAGAGAGAATCTTTGTCTAATCCGAGGTGAGTGATCGCTGTCCTGATATCCAGAAGCTATGTTTTGCTTTAAGATGCGGTGGCAGAAACATTATGTACAAAATTCACATCCAGGTGCATTTTCCTTTTGGTTGTGATACCTGGGGGATCGCCTATTCAGGCTCGCGTTAGTCAAGGGGTTTACTTTATATTCCTTAGCTTGTGACCACTGCTGCATACACAATTTAATGGGGAGGGGAAACGAAAGGATGGGAGAAGATGAACGATTTTCCTTGGACGAGTAAGGCACTGTTGGTTGCTGGGGTGGTGATAGGGCAGATAGGGGTGGAGGTGTGTGTATTCATGCAGAGTTGTTGTACTGCTTGGTTGAGCCCAGCAGGTCCAGCCTTCATGTATAAGGGGTGCTGTGTTTACATGCAGCACATGCTGAGCATGTCCTGGCTTCACTCTCCCAAAACAAACCTGCCCCTCCTGGAGAGAAACCTGAGCTCTTTCTCTGAAGTCCCAGTGCCCTCCATCCAATGAGCTCTGGAGCAGCAATGGCGTTCAGCCAGCTCTGATTCACTGAAACAAAAGCTGTTGTGAAAGACCCAGAAATTGTCTTGGTGTGTGAGTGGAGTGGACTGCCTAAAATAGTATGGCTGCACTGTGCTGTCACACACAACTAGCTGTGGAAAGACCAGGGTTGTGTTCACTAGGCACAAAATGGAGAAAACTTACCAAAATGAAGTGAAACAGGGAGGGACTATCTGAACTTGTCCAATAAGAAATGTTTCATTACCCTTTGCTACAGTATGCCCTACAGGTGTGCTATTGAACACAACCCTGTCCTTGGTCCTATGTGTTGAGGTCAGCGGTCAAACAGTGCCAGATTAGTTTTGTACAATGTTGACCCCATGGGCCATCTAAATGTGCTGCTAATCGCTCGGTGACTATCAGAAAAGCACATTATTGTTTTTAGAACCATCTCTGAGATTTATGATCCAAGTCCCACAGTTCCAGCTTCCAGATATCACCTCTTGTTACCCCAACACAGCGCCACTCATAGAGCTATAGCGCGGTCTGTACTGTACTGGCTGTCAGAGATATCAATGCTCCTCCTCAATAGGCTCCTTTTGCCAAGGAAACAAGTGTATCCTACCTGAGTCCTTCACGGAAGAGTTTTGAAGTCTGCCACACCCTCTTTGAATCAGCTATTGTTTTCTTGAAGGGGAAAAGCATGCAAACAGTTTAAAATGACACGCTACTTATAATTTTATCTTTGACATGTCTTACAAACCTAATTGAGAAAAGGCCGTTGTCATGTCCCCCTTCTGGCATACAGCCAGGTGGTGAGGCGAGGACTTGCAGAGAGCTATAAATGCTGCTGGTCCTTTGGATTGTGGGTAATATACCCTTCCCTCTACCAGCACGTATGGGGAAACCCTCCGTATCTCAGCCATCCCATGTGCTTAAAGAAGAATGTTTTGATATTTTCTCCCCTTCTGGCCAATTTGAAAGCCAGTCGGGTTAATGTAGTCTGAACTAGAGGTCGACCGATTATGATTTTTCAACGCCGATACCGATTTTGTTTTAAAGATTTTTTCTAATAATGTTTAATAATAATTCTTCTAATAATGACAATTACAACAATACTGAATTAACACTTATTTTAACTTAATGTAATACATCAATAAAATCAATTTAGCCTCAAATAAATAATGAAACATGTTCAATTTGGTTTAAATAATGCAAAAACAAAGTGTTGGAGAAGAAAGTAAAAGTGCAATATGTGCCATGTAAGAAAACTAACGTTTAAGTTCCTTGCTCAGAACATATGAAAGCTGGTGGTTCCTTTTAACATGAGTCTTCAATATTCCCAGGTAAGAAGTTTTAGGTTGTAGTTATTATAGGACTATTTCCCTCTATACCATTTGTATTTCATTAACCTTTGACTATTGGATGTTCTTATAGGCACTTTAGTATTGCCAGTGTAACAGTATAGCTTCCGTCCCTCTCCTCGCTCCTCCCTGGGCTCGAACCAGGAAAAGTTTTAGGTTGTAGTTATTATAGGAATTATAGGACTATATATTGGATGTTTTTATAGGCACTTTAGTATTGCCAGTGTAACAGTATAGCTTCCATCCCTCGCTCGAACCAGGAACACATCGACAGCAGCCACCCTCGAAGCAGCGTTACCCATGCAGAGCAAGGGGAACAACTACTTCAAGTCTCAGAGCAAGTGATGTTTGAAACGCTATTAGTGCGCTAACTAGCTAGCCATTTCACATCGGTTACACGAGCCTAATCTTGGGAGTTGATAGGCTTGAAGTCATAAACAGCGCAATGCTTGATGCACAACGAAGAGCTGCTGGCAAAACGCACAAAAGTGCTGTTTGAATGAATGCTTACGAACCTGCTGGTGCCTACCACCAGACTGCTCTATCACATCATAGACTTAGTTATAACATAACACACAGAAATACGAGCCTTAGGTCATTAATATGGTCGAATCTGGAAACCATCATCTCGAAAACAAGACGTTTATTCTTTGTGAAATACGGAACCGTTCCGTATTTTATCTAACGGGTGGCATCCATTAGTCTAAATATTCCAGTTACATTTCACAACTTTCAATGTTATGTCATAATTATGTAAAATTCCGGCAAATTAGGCAGCCCAAACTGTTGCATATACACTGACTCTGCGTGCAATGAACGCAAGAGAAGTGACACAATTTCACCTGGTTAATATTGCCTGCGAACCTGGATTTATTTGAGCTAAATATGCAGGTTTAAAAATATATACTTCTGTGTATTGATTTTAAGAAAGGCAGTGATGTTCATGGTTAGGTACACATTGGAGCAACGATACGCACCGCATCGATTATATGTAACGCTAGATAAACTAGTAATTTCATCAACCATGTATAGGTAACTAGTATTTATGATTGATTGTTTTTTATAAGATAAGATTAATGCTAGCTAGCAACTTACCTTGGCTTCTTACTGCATTCACGTAACAGGCAGTCTCCTCGTGGAGTGCAATGTTATCAGGTGGTTAGAGCGTTAGACTAGTAATCGAAATGTTGCAAGATTGAATCCCCAAGCTGACAAGGTACAAATCTGTCTGCCCCTGAACAGGCAGTTAACCCACCGTTCCTAGGCCGTCATTGAAAATAAGAATGTGTTCTTAACTGACTGCCTAGTTACAAAAAAAAGGTTAAATAAAGGTGTAAAAAAACGGCCAATTCGGTGTCCAAAAATACCGATTTCCGATTGTTATGAAAACTTGAAATCGGCCCTAAATAATCGGCCATTCCGATTTAATCGGTCGACCTCTGGTCTGAACAGCATAGGGGGTAGCTAGTTGGGTAGATTGTTTCTTGTTTTGGTACTGCCCAGACAAAACCAAGACTGAAAAACAGTCATTTTTCTTTTGACTGTCATACTGTTTGACAATACGTTTCAATTGGAGACTGCTGTGTTTTTTTGGTGTTTGTTTCTGTTGTACAAATTATGGTAATTGTTAAAGTATTGGATGTTTGAAATCTTTTTTCACTGTATTTAATTAAGTATATGTATTTAAACATATCTGGCAATTGCATTTTCATAAGCCTCTATAAATGCTTTTCAACCAGGCAGATTAAGAGAAACCTACCTAGGTACAGGTGTCACTTCATGCCATGTGACTAATGATGATAAAGCACACCTTGTGCTCTCTTCTCCAGTCTTGATGAACTCTATATGCAACCTGTATACCACAGATCTCTATGCTTGTCTGATAGGTTGCCACTCACATGTTGCATCCTGGCTATTTTTTTTCCAAAGGCCTCACACAGTGGAAGGAGCCATGATGACTTGGTTGATAGGCAAACTAGGGTCATGCAGTGATTAGAGTCTAGCCTGTGAGCTCAGAGATGGAGTGGAAATTGTCATGGAGTTCAGAGGACATGACATGCAGTACATTTAGATCAAACACACGAGTTTGAGTAGACTAGACTCTTGTTACTAATGTTTAGCCTAGTGCTAATGGCTCAAATCTGTTAGCATTATGTCTGCAGATTGTATTTGGGGTAGCCCAAGATCTTTATTAGATTGTTCTTTTGATGTCTATGTCCATCCATAGGTCTCTGTACTTCTGAATATAGGCCTAGATGTTATGGTGGATCGAGCCATAGGGCTTTAATTGAAGAGGATGGTGTAATATAAGTGTAGTCTAGTGTTTATGGCTGGAGTTCCAGCACGCCAGATGTTTTGGTGGATCGAGCCATAGGGCTTTAATTGAAGAGGATGGTGTAGTCTAGTGTTTATGGCTGGAGTTCAGGCACGCCAGATGTTTTGGTGGATCGAGCAATAGGGCTTTAATTGAAGAGGATGGTGTAGTCTAGTGTTTATGGCTGGAGCTCAGGCACGCCAGATGTTTTGGAGCCCGTGGAGCCGGAAGCTTTTTTTGCAGCACTAAACACATGGTTTCAACCGCAGCTAGTGTGTGCCGGATAACTCCACTGAGGCCAAGAAGGTCACTAATGATCAGGCACAACTGGGGTCCTCGTAGCCCTCGCTTGTCTTTAACCCAAATCCTCTGGTTATGGTAGCCAGTCTGAGCCACCTTATGTTCAGTGTGTGGTTTGGGTTGACACCCTTTCCTGTGTGTGTGTGTGTGTGTGTGACTATTGTATTGCTGGCCCTGTCACTCATAGGCTAGCCTACTCATGTTTTTGTGAGAGGCATATTTACACATGTAGCACTGCCAACAGAGGGACTGCCTAATAAGCAGTGAGTTATGAAAGTTTTTGCAGGTTCACGTGAAGAGAATGCCTGCTGGATGACATGTCTCTCACTGTTTCTGGCAGCGCTATGAAACATGGGCATGGTACAGTACCTTGTTATTTCTGTCCCTGGTCCTTCTGCAGTATTTATAGCTGGTTGCTCTAATGCTGTGAGGCCATTCTAAACCAGGGGGCTGGCCTTGCACATTCGAAAAGCCATCTGCAGCGAACCCTCTCCTTTCTCAAAGGCACTTTGGTAGCCAGTTTTAATTTGTCTCTCCAGTGTCTTTTGCTACCTGTGTCTGAACTGAGACACATGCCATGCCCTCTGACTCCCACACACCTTTATACTGTCAGTCCATCTGAGCAGCTGGTCAATAAGCAGTACCAGTTTGCCACTTCAACAGTGAACTTGCAGATGAGACCCTGAAGTTATGCTTCTCCCCCCTGCTCCTTCATATGAAGACACATTTCCTCCACCACACCTACTCTGCTGCCCTAGAAACCTACTGGCACTTGCTGCTGAGTAGTACACTACAGTATCTATATCTTGGAAAAGATGTTGCCTGTTTCAGTTGCAAAACCATTCCTCTAAACCCAGGGCTCCCAAATGGGTTTGCCTAGTCCTGCTCTGCCTTCCACAGGAGCCTCTCTCTCGCTGTGTGTGAAGCCTAATTGCTCTCTCCAGGCTCAGCTCTCTGGAAGCCCTGCTCGCTCTGAGGCGATTATGATTAAGGCAGGCGTGTTATCTTTTACCAAGTGCCAAGGGTCTGTGTTCTGTTCCTTTGGCTGAGGCTGTGCGATCTGTAATGTGATTCAGGAAGGAGCGATATTGTTTCTTTCACATGCTCCAAAAGCACTGGGCTGCTCCCCCTAGTCTAAGCCGGTTCCCAGGATGACGAGACGAGCTGGAATAGAGAGCCTATACTTGGGCTGACTCTCTGAAATGAAACTTAGCAGCACCACTGGTCTGAGCAGGAATAGAGAGCCTATACTTGGGCTGACTCTCTGAAATGAAACTTAGCAGCACCACTGGTCTGAGCTGGAATAGAGAGCCTATACTTGGGCTGACTCTCTGAAATGAAACTTAGCAGCAACACTGGTCTGAGCTGGAATAGAGAGCCTATACTTGGGCTGACTCTCTGAAATGAAACTTAGCAGCAACACTGGTCTGAGCTGGAATAGAGAGCCTATACTTGGGCTGACTCTCTGAAATGAAACTTAGCAGCACCATTGGTCTGAGCTGGAATAGAGAGCCTATACTTGGGCTGACTCTCTGAAATGAAACTGACACTGGCACAGTTTGTTGTTTGTTATAAGCACAGTGTAGGAGGCTAGCAGTGTGAGACAACTACATTTGCTAGGAGACTGGCAGGCACACACACTACATTTCTATTGCCATCGCCTCCAAATTGGTGTGAGATTTGTTTGATCTCCCCTGATAAGTGTATCAGTCATTGTGTGGTACGTGTGACAAAAGTTTGACCATGGTCTTTCTGTGGGAGTGTGGCATGCGCGTCAAATCAATATGTGACGCGTGTGTCAGTCAGTTGAATTGAATGTGTCCCAGTTAATGGCTATATGGGAACTCTATATGAATGGCTTGCTGATGGCTGTATCTCCTGGCCCAGTGCCAGACTGCTTCCCTCCCGTGCGCATGTCTGAGGACGGCCCCCTCCCGTGCGCATGTCTGAGGACGGCCCCCTCCCGTGCATATGTCTGAGGACGGCCCCCTCCCCTGTCCTCTCTTGTTACAGGTGGCTCTAGATGGAGTGACTTAAGGCTTCAGTTCAGCTGGCGGCAAACCGAACAAATGTGCTCACATATTCTCTTAACACCTTTTGCTTGAAAAACAAACGGCAATAGTACTGTTTGGCCATGTTGAGACGCTGTAGCCAGTATACACTTCCTCAAAATAATCTGAATTTAATCTGTCATTAATTTAGATGTTTTTGTATAGATTTTTTTCCCCCATTAGTAGTTCCCACTGTAGTCATACCTTGCTATGTTGACTCTAGGTGTGTTCACGGTGCAGTCTTTGTTGCAGTGACTGACTGGGCTTGATGAATGCTGTCAGCCAGGTTGCCTCTGCAGAGCGTATCTGTGGGCCGGTTGCTGTGTGTGTGTGTGGGTGGGGGTGTGTCACATGTTGAAGGTACTTCAACTCCTGTTCCACTGTCAGTCTGACCAACACCAGAAATGAAGAGACAAATAGAAAGAGAAGGAAGGAATCCCCAGCATAGTGCTCCGCTTCAGTCACCTCAGAATACACTGTAATGTGAGGCCCTGGTCCGTCTAGAAAAACAGCTCATGGTACCGCAGGACAGGGAACCTCATGGTGGGTGTCTTCACACACAATTGCCGGACCTGCCCTGAGGAGTTAGCTTGGCCTACTTAAAATGGGAGAGGCTGGTGGTTGTGTGAGGAAAGGTGTAGAACAGGGGTGTCAAAGTCAAATGGACGGAGGGCCAAATAAAAAAATCAGCTACAAGACGAGGGCCGGACTGTTCGAATGTTCATTGAAAAATTTTTAAATGACGCATATAGTCTAGTGAACCTAATTGAACCTACTGAAAACCTAACAAATATATTACAATATGATCAGATAAATAAAGCAATATTTTCTTATGGCTCTGTCAGTAATCTTTAATTTTCAACAGACACAAAAGACAAATTTCCTTTATATAAATATCCCCATAACATGAACATTAAATGAAAGAAACCGGTATTCAAGGCACCATCAGTAGACTATATTTTCTATTTTAGCAAAAGTGGGCTAAATTTACTTCAAAGAAAAAACAATAATAGCAATTTTCTATCATCCACTCAACTGAAATATTTTTAAAATATAATTGGATTGAAATACAAAAAAATAAAGTGCAAAAATCTATTAATCAAAAACAACACTTTGTTTAAGGAGAAGTAACATGCAGTGAAAACAAATATTAAATTTTAACTTTTAAACTTGAACTGAGTAAAAACTCTAAATATGTGATTGCACAGTAATGTTCACTTGTTTGAGGTTGAGGGTGATACTTGGTGGTGTCCCATCTTTTCCACAAGTTCATCAATGTTCGGGGTAAGGCTCTGAGCTGAAGAAATCCTCAGAATTGAGTGGAGGTGTTCAGCAGTAAGTCGACTTCTGTGTGATGTTTTGTTCAGGTTCATCAAAGAAAACAGTTGTTCACACAGGTATGTGCTGCCAAACATAGACAACGTTTGAGCAGCCTGGATGCGCAGCTGGGGCATTGTGCCGGGAGGAAACGGGCGAACTCCGCAGCACCCACTGCCGCATATTTTGCCCTCAGTGCATCATTGCATTGGAGGTCAATCAACTCCATTTGGAGGTTTGGTGGTGAGCTTTCCACGTCAACAGCAAATGGGTTACCGAGCAGTTCCAACCTGCTTTTTTGTGCTTCAAAGTCAGCAAATCGGCGTCGAAAGTCAGCGGCAAGCATACCTATTTTATCAGCCAACTGTGTGCTCGGAACGCACTGGTAGAGAGCTTCTCTTTCATGGTCTGGCAGCTGGGAAAGTGGCTCAAATTTTCTTTCCGCATCTGCGTCTCCCACAGAGTCAGTTTGGTTTTAAATGCCTTCACTGTACTGTACATATCAGAGATGACACGATCCCGACCCTGCAGCTGCAAGTTTATTGCATTCAGATGACTCGTAATGTCACACAGAAAAGCCATTTCACACAGAAACATTTCGTCTCGGAGTTGTGTTGTGTCTTTCCCTTTGCTGTCCAAGAACAGACAAATCTCCTCACGAAGCTCGAAACATCTTTGAAGCACCTTTCCCTGGCTTAGCCATCGCACCTCTGTGTGATAAGGCAAATCACCATGCTCCGTTTCTAACTCCGTCAGAAATGCCTTGAACTGGCGGTGATTCAAACCTTTGGCTCTGATAAAGTTAACTGTGCGCGTGATGATGCTCATTACATGCTCCATTTTCAAGGCTTTACCGCACAACGCTTCCTGGTGTATGATACAATGATAAGCTGTCAGCTCACCTGTCGCGTTTTCCTCTTGCATCTTTTCCCGTATCTTCGCCACCAGTCCGCTCCTGTGTCCACACATCGCAGGTGCTCCGTCGGTTGTCAAACCCACGAGTTTTTCCCAAGGCAGCTCCATCTCATTTACACATCTTGACACCTCTTCATACAAATCATGCCCCGTAGTTGTGCCATGCATAGGACGTAAAGCCAAAAACTCCTCTGTCACGCTTAGGTTGGAGTCCACTCCGCGGATGAAAATTGACAACTGGGCAATGTCAGAAATGTCGGTGCTCTCATCCACAGCCAAGGAATATGCAATAAAATCTTTTCCTTTTTCACAAGCTGCTCTTTTAGATTGATGGACAACTGGTCTACTCTCTCGGCAATGGTGTTTCTGCTCAGACTCACATTTAAAAAGAGTTGCCTTTTTCTGGGCAAACTTCGTCACAAACTTTAATCATGCAGTTTTTGATGAAATCCCCCTCCGTAAATGGCCGGGCTGATTTAGCGATCTCTTCTGCCAAAATAAAACTGGCCTTGACAGCAGCCTGGCCTTGTGATTTGGCTTTTTTGAACAGAGCCTGTCGAGATTTGAGGCCTCGTTTTAATTCCTCTGCCTTTTGTAGCCTTTGTTCCATGTCCATATTCTTGTTTTTGTCCGCGTGTTTCGTTTCATAATGTCGTCTCAGATTATACTCTTTCAGTACCGCCACACTTTCTCCACACAGAAGACACACAGGTTTTCCAGCTACCTTCGTGAACATATACTCCGACTCCCACCTTGTTTGAAACCCCCGGTTCTCAGTATCCACCTTCCGTTTTGCCATTTTTGATGGGTATCTGAAAGTTAATTTTACTGTGATGCTGACGACTGCTGTGCCAATAAATATTGAAATGAAGCAGCCTACTGCTCGGTGCGTCACCTTTGCATTGTGGGAAATGTAGTATTGGTGCGTGTAAAAGATCTGCGGGCTGCCGGCTTGCTGCGGGCCGGTTCTAATAATAAATCAAGATCATCCCAGGGGCCGTAAAAAACCTTCTTGCGGGCCGGATGTGGCCCGCGGGCCTTGACTCTGACATATGTGGTGTAGAAGTTAGATTAGTTTAGCAGCCTATTGTTTATATTACAAGCTGTGTGATACACCCTCTGTGTGAATATAAAGGGATCATTGTTTGAGGATGAACACCTGCAGTGATGTAGCTGGAAAGGCCTGGTATCATCACATCAGGGAGGAGTACTTCTACCCAGGGACTGATGGCATTGAACTGGCATGACTGTCTGGCTGGCTGGACTGCTGTGTAGATTGGGCCAACAGACAGGCTGGTGATTGGGGCGGCTGTCGGCTGGGGTTTAACCGGGTCAGGGCCCTTCAGTTGGACTCCTGGCTGCTACACCAGGAATGTCTGTCTGGGTGTCGATGAGGATTAGGTGAAACACAAACTACTGTAAGCGCCAGAGAAGCCTGTTATCTAAAACCCTGAAACGCAAATGACAAGCAGGCTGAATCGTCTACAGTAGCTACTGGTGTTTCTCACAGCTGAGCCCTCTCAGGCACACACGCTTGGCTAAACAAGCTCAGAAGTTGCTACCATTTCTCTCCCACTCTCCTTTTGATTTTCCTGCCAAAGGAAGCTGTACTGCAGGCCTGTCATTGGCTGGGTGCTGTGCTGTGTTTACATTGCCCTGTGGGTGACTGGGATTGTGTGTGAACAGACCCAGTAAAGGGGCAGCCAGGGCAGTGTGACCTGCTCCACTGCCAGTCCCCGACAGCCCCAGCCCAGCCCTCATGTGTCCTGGCCTCTAGTACACCCCCTCCAGTATGTGGTGTTCACTCACATTACAGCTGCTCACACAACAGGACTGCTGCCTCTGCTCTACTCACAATCATAATGCTGGATGTGCAGCTTGCTATTCAACTCAAGCTAGTAGAGTTTCCTTTGTAAGATTAGGAAAGGGAATAAGTATTTTATCCTCCGATGACTGAGTTTCCCTACGGCCTTAGTGTTGGTTGGTCACTGAGTGTTAAACCTCGTGTCCACGTGTTGTCTGCTCCAATCCCCTTTGACTGGCTTGATTCCTCTCCATTCTGTTCCTGCTCCGCTTCCTGCCCCCACACTAAGCACTGGCCAGAACATACAAGAGCTACCCAGTAGAGTTTGGAACCACAAGGACGTGTGTTGGTTGGGTCAAAGTTTGAGGTGGCAGCTGGTTTAGGCTGCACTGTGTGTGTGTGGCAATCGGTATCACGTGTGAATGTGTGTGTGACCCAGTCTTCATTGTTATAGCCTCTGGTCTAGGCCCTGTGGGTGGGTGTGTTGGTCAATCTGCAGCTTTCATAATAGACAGACAGCAGGGTGAATTGCAGGCAGAAATAACCCCAGTCGGTCAATTACTGGCCCAGTCACGGTCTTGTCTCTGTGCCATTGTTTAATGTATCTGACAGTTGCCACAGTCCCTGGTCTCCCTAAACCTGCCCTGGCATTCATACCCACCTATCCAAGGACCAAGTTTACCTGACTATCGGGGTGAAGGGAAGTGACCCTGCGGCATTGTTGATCGTTTAGTAAAGTCGATTTGTTGGTTAAGCACCCATTTTTAACTCGAGGACAGCAACAGTTGTACTTATTAGCATTGTCCTCCCAAACTATTTAATTTGACCTTAGGCAAGGGAAATGACATTTCTGCCAACTGCTTTGGTACCAGTGAAGAACGGGTCCATACCCCTAACAGTGGGAATATGCCCTATGATTTGTACCAAAGGTGTAGATGTATTGCATTATTGTGGCTTTGTGATCTTTTCTCACATGTCAGCCTGTCTGTCATAATCCTGTAGTTAATGCAATTCTTCCAGTCTTCAGTAGATGCTACTTGATTACAGTTTGTTGGCACACAGGTGTTGGCTGTTAGCCTTTCACATAACAGGCCTCCGGTAGAGAAGCCAGTTTATGTAGTAATGATGCTTTGCGATTAACCCCACAAATGCCTAGCGTGTTTGAGGAAGTGTCATTTCTGTTTTCTCTATTTCATTAGATTGTAGGGCAGGGTAGTTGTCTTTGTTTTCACCATTTCCATTACATGGTAGGTTGGGGTAATTGTCTCTGGTGGCTGTTCAGTGGGCCATCAGTGAAAGTTGTTTACAAATTGCATTGACTGGAATAATAAATTGTGTTGTAGACTCCATCAATTGTATTGTAGACCTGTTATTTAGATTTTTCTCTTACAATATATTCTGCCATCAATCTTTGTCAGTGTCTTTTGATCTATTTCAGACTCCTACTATCCCTATGAACAAGCTACTTTCTCCTTTTGTTCTTTCTCTCGCTCAGTCTCTCTGTCTCCCTCCCTAACCCTGTTTTCTTTCTGTGTTCTGCAGGCTCCATGAGGAGATCAATGACTTCTACAAGCACATGTCTCCTCGGGCGGAGGAGGAGAGGATGAGGATGGAGGTGGTGGACAGGATCGAGAGGGTCATCAAAGACCTGTGGCCCACTGCTGACGTAAGAGATCACTCGCATCGCTACAGTTCCAGTCCTAAGCCCATACAGGTCTAGCCAGGTCCCAGATCTGTTTGACCATTATTGGTGTACAGCGAACTCCTCTGGTTGTTGAAACTTTAACATAGTTGAAAAGATCTGGGCCCAGGCTAATACGGGCCATAGTTCAAATAAATATTGCAACCATGTAGAGTTCATGCTTACATAAAAGCCAACACCAACTACTAGAAGTGACAGGCAGAGCAAAGGTTTGGAATGGAAGTGGTTTCTAGCTACACAGACAGGTCTCACCCACACGGCAAGCTGCTTGAGATTCTCACAATCTCCTGTTCCCTCATACACATTCCCTTCATTGCTAGAGACAGCATGAGAACTTGCTGCTCTATGTAGAAATGCTGTCTTTACATCTTTCTAGTCTTTCTCTGGCTGGCTCTATAGCTGTCTGAAAGGAGTCGTGACTCTGTAGGAGAGTTATTTTCTCTCCCTATAGGCTGAGCTGTAATGACGATGAAAGACAGGCCGAATATGGTGGGGCGTGTGACCAGCAGCCATTTGTGAAAGTGCCTGGTCGGTCCGCTCTTATCTCCCGGCTGTGTTATATTTTGGCCTGTAATCTACAGGTTTCCGTATTCCTGCTGACTTAGAGCTTGCTGATAGAGCTGTGTGTGTCTGCTCTCAGCTTTACAAGCTGTACCAGGGATGGACAACTACCGTTTTGTAGGCCCGCAGATCACTTTTTTTGTTTTTTTTGTTTAGGAACTCAGTCTGGGTCTCAATTTACTGTCGAGTTGGAATAGTAGAATACACAAGGTGCAATCAGCAGTTTTCTTATGTCAGTCACTGACAGCAACTCAATTAGCCCATGTCAGCTAAAATGTCTAGTGGCCAGCTATCTTGTAGTAATCATGGTCGAATTACCAACCGGGGGGGCCCCATAGATTTTGTTAGTCACTCTCACTCAGACATCATATAAAAACATGTCATTTCTTCACCCTATGGCAAAAGATGTAGAATTACAGGGACTTTGCTGTGAAACTGCAAATTTTCTCTCTGCCCCATGAAAAATTGTGTAGTATTGCAGGAAATGAACTCAAAAAATTTAGAATAATTGTCCATCCCTGAGCTAGACAGAAAAGCCCACTGCTGTCCCTGGCACTGTTCCTACCTCTTACTCTTATCCACTGAGGCAGGAGAGCAGTTAATATCCTGTCCACAACAAGAACAGGACTAAGACTCCCAGCAATCACCTGACCTCTTACACACACTCAATGCGAGACCTGTCTGTGACTGGGTGAACTGAACAACTGTGTACCCACCAGATAGCTGAGTAATCTGTCTAGGTCAATTTGTCTGAGGCGGCCCCCATGTCTTTCTTTCCCTCTCTAACTTCACCCCGTCTCTCGATAATGTAAGTGACAACCACTAGCTCTTTATACAGTAGAGAGCCGAGCCATGAGTTAAGTTTACCTTGGGGACCTGTGTGGATGTGTTCCCCCTCACTGGGATTGGAACTCGTCCCACAGTGGCAATCCATCACCCCTCTCATTTCCACCCACACCACAATCACATGCCCACGAATTGACCTAATGCACCTCAAGTAAGCAGATTGGAGTCCAGGCTTTAACCCTCTTGGTCGGTTCAGGCAGGAGCTCAGCCCAGGAGGGAGGTTTAAGGGAATAGCGGCTGGTTTCAGGCTTCAGCAAAGGCTATTTTTGAGCCCTCATAACCAATGTGAAATACTGTTATGTGACGTGACATTGGTTAATGCCCACAAAGCTCAGATAAAGCGGGATATTTGTCTGGTATCTGGACGCGTTAAATAAAAAGCTTCTTTCATTTATTTTTTGTCCAAACTGTTAGGTTTTAAAGCATAATTTGATCCTTTTTCTCATAACTACATTCTGTTCCCATTTTTTACACCCAAGGACATTGCATGGTTGTCAGATAATGACTGTGCACATATTTCACCTTGCATAAAAGGTGAAATAAGTTGATGCACGTTACCCTCCCCATTTAGCATAAAGATATTTTTATTGCTTTAGTTGACACCTGTCCCGAAATATCAGACTGTCACAGGAGAGTAGCATATCACGTGACTTGACAGAGGTCAAATCATATAATTTGTCTTTATTTTCTAACTAAATACCTGCCATTGTATCAGTTCAAAGCTAGTGTATAGTTCGGCTTATCTGATTGATGAGTGAAATCAATGAATAACACGTTTGACTTTGTTACAGGTTCAAGTGTTTGGGAGTTTCAGCACGGGCCTCTATCTGCCAACCAGGTAAGCTGTTTGATTCAGGTAATGGAGTACATAAAGGCCTTCCTATCATTATCTCTCTTATAGTGTGTTGGTGATATGCGTGTTGACTCATAACCTGCAGACCCTGCGGATATAACCGCGGGGCGGTCGGGTTTAGGGTCATGAAATATTGTGTGGATGAAGGGTGGGTGGCGGGTTGAATAGAGAAAACAATATCTTTAAAAAATCTGGGTTAGGGCCGGTTGTGGGCCTCAGATTCACCTTTTCACATATACTTGGGCGGTTGTGGATGGGTTATTAGCAATAGCTGGCGGGTGAACAAACAGCTGACCCGGGCACCATTAGTGAGTGTAAACTGACCCTTAACCCAATGAGTTCCAACTTATTGCTGGTGTGTTTTGGACTTGATTACAGCCTTGAGTCTTCTTGGGTATGACGCTTACAAGCTTAGCACACCTGTATTTGGGTAGTTTCTCCCATTCTTTGCAGATCCTCTCAAGCTCTGTCAGGTTGGATGGGAAGCGTTGCCGCACAGCTATTTTCAGGTCTCTCCAGAGATGTTAAATTGGGTTCAAGCCCAAGCTGGGCCACTCAAGGACATTCAGATACTTGTCCTGAAGCTACTCCATTTGTTGTCTTGGCTGTGTGATTAAGGTCGTGGTCCTATTGGAAGGTGAACCTTCGCACTTGTCTGAGGCCGTGAGTGCTCTGGAACAGGTTTTCATCAAGGATCTCTCTCTACTTTTCTCCGTTGGTCTTTGCTTCGATCCTGACTAGTCTCCCAGTCCCTGTCGCTGAAAAACATCACAACATGATCCTGCCACCACCATGCTTCACCGTAGGGCTGGTGCCATGTTTCCTTCAGACGTGACGCTTGACATTCAGGCCAAAGAGTTCAATCTTGCTTTCATCAGACCAGAGAATCTTGTTTCTCATGGTCTGAGTCTTTTGGCGTCTTTTAGCAAACTCCAAGAGGACTTTCATGTGCCTTTTTACAGAGTGGCGGCTTCCGTCTGGCCACTCTACCATAAAGACCTGATTGGTTGAGTGCTGTAGAAATGGAAGAACCTTCCAGAAGGACAACCATCTCCACAGAGGAACTTTGAAGCTCTATCAGAGTAACCATCGGGTTCTTGGTCACCTGCCTGACCAAGGCCCTTCTCCGATTGCACAGTTTGCCCAGGTGGCCAGTTCTAGGATGAGTCTTGGTGGTTCCAAACTTCTTCCATTTAAGAATGATGGAGGCCACTGTGTTCTTGTGGACTTTCAATGCTGCAGAAATGTTTTGGGCACCCTTCCCCAGATCTGTGCCTCAAAACAATCCTGTCTCGGAGCTCTGACCTGCACTGTCAACTGTGGGACCTTATATAGACAGGTGTGTGCCTTTCCAAATCATGTCCAATCAATTGAATTTACCACAGGTGGACTCCAAGTTGTAGAAACATCTCAAATATGATCAATGGAAACAGGATGCACCGGAGTTCAATTTCGAGTCTCATAGCCAAGGGTCTGAATACTTATGTAAACAGGTATTTCAGTTTAAAAATGAATACATTTGCAAAATGTATGGGGTTAAACTACAAAAACTACCCACTGGGCAAAAATGGGTTTAATCAACGTTTCCAAGTAATTAAAAAAAAAAATCTATGTGATTACGTTGAATCAACATGGAAAACTGATTAGATTTTTAAAAACTGTAGTTGGTCTTTCCCTATCACTGCAACTCCCGTACGGACTCGGGAGAGGCAAAGGTCGAGAGCCGTGCGTCCTCCGAAACAAAACCCAACCAAGCCGCACTGCTTCTTGACTCAAATTCAAATGTATTTGTCACAGACACATGGTTAGCGAAATGCTTGTGCTTCTAGTTCCGACAATGCAGTAATGTCTAACAGGTAATCAAAACAATTCATAACTACCTTATACACACACATTTAAAGGGATGAATAAGAATATATGGATGAGCGATGGCCTTGCGGCATAGGCAAGATGCAGTAGATGGTATAGAATACAGTATATACATATGAGATGAGTAATGTAGGATATGTAAACATTAACATGACTAGTGATACTTAAAAAAAAAAAAAAAATCCATTAAAGTGGCCAGAGATTTGAGTCTGTATGTTGGCAGCAGCCTCTCTGTTAGTGATGACTGTTTAACAGTCTGATGGTCCTGAGATGGAAGCTGTTTCTCAATCTCTCGGTCCTAGCTTTGATGCACCTGTACTAGAGATCGACCGATTAATCGGAATGGCCAATTTCTAGTTTTCATAACAATCAGCAATTGGCATTTTTTTGACACTGATTAATGCAGATTACATTGCACTCCCTGAGGAGACTGCGTGGCAGGCTGACTACCTGTTATGCGAGTGCAGCAAGCTGCCACGGTAAGGTGTTAGCTAGCATTAAACTTATCTTATATAAAACAATCAATCTTAACATAATCACAAGTTAACTACACATGGTTGATGATATTACTAGTTTATCTAGCTTGTCCTGCGTATTGCCTGCTAACATGAATTTATTTTAACTAAGGAAATTGTGTCACTTCTCTTGCGTTCTGTGCAACAGGGTATATGCAGCAGTTTGGGCCACCTGGCTCATTGCGAACGGTGTGAAGACCATTTCTTTCTAACAAAGACAGCCAAATTTGCCTAACGGGGGATGATTTAACAAAAGCGCAAAAGCACAATCGTTGCACTAATGTACCTAACCATAAACATCAATGCCTTAAAATCAATACACAGAAGTATATTTTTTAAAACCTGCATATTTAGTTAAAAGAAATTCATGTTAGCAGGCAATATTAACTAGGCAAATTGTGTCACTTCTCTTGCGTTCATTGCACGCAGAGTCAGGGTATATGCAACAGTTTGGGCCGCCTGGCTTGTTGCGAACTAAAATGCCAGTTTGTACATAATTATGACATAACATTGAAGGTTGTGCAGTGTAACAGCAATATTTAGACTTATGGATGCCACCCGTTAGATTAAATATGGAACGGTTCTGTATTTCACTGAAAGAATAAACGTTTTGTTTGAAATTATAGTTTCTGGATTTGACCATATTAATGACCTACGCCGTGTATTTATGCGTGTTATTATAATTAAGTCTATGATTTGATAGAGCAGTCTGACTGAGCGGTGGAAGGCAGCAGCAGGCTTGTAAGCATTCATTCAAACCGCACTTTCCTGCGTTTTGCCAGCAGCTCTTCGCAATGCTTCAAGCATTGCACTGTTTATGACTTCAAGCCTCTCAACTCCTGAGATTAGGCTGGCAATACTAAAGTACCTATTAGAACATCCAATAGTCAAATGTATATGAAATACAAATGGTACAGAGAGAAATAGTCCTATAATAACTACAACCTAAAACTTCTTACCTGGGAATATTGAAGACTCATGTTAAAAGGAACCACCAGCTTTCATATGTTCTGAGCAAGGAACTTAAACGTTATGGCACATATTGCACTTTTTCTTTCGCCAACACTTTGTTTTTGCATTATTTAAACCAAATTGAACTTGAATTAAATGTTTCATTTTTTATTTGAGACTAAATAGATTTTATTGTTGTATTATATTAAGTTAAAATAAGTGTTCATTGTTCGTTCAGTATTGTTGTAATTGTCATTATTACATATATATATGTTTATATATCGAACCAGGATTTCTAGTGCCACAGCTAGCATATATATATGCATGCATGCATGCTAGCTGTGGCACTAGATATCCTGGTTTGAATCCAGGCTCTGTTGCATTTATATAAATACATCTTTAAAAAATCGCCCGATTAATCGGTATCGTCTTTTTTTTGGTCCTCCAATAATCGGTATCGGCTTTGAAAAATCATAATCAGTTGACCTCTAACCTGTACTGACCTCGCCTTCTGGATGATAGCCGGTTGTTGTCCTTGAGGAGGCCTTCCTGTGACATTGGGTGTTGTAGGTGTCCTGGAGGGCAGGTAGTTTGTCCCCGGTGATGCGTTGTGCAGACTGCACTACCCTCATGGTTGAGGGCTGTGCAGTTGCCGTACCAGGCGGTGATACAGCCCCACAGGATGATCTCGATTGTGCATCTGTAAAAGTGTGAGTGTTTTTAGGTGACAAGCCAAATTTCTTCAGGTTGAAGAGGCATTGTTGCGCCGCCTTCACCACGCTGTCTGTGTGGGTGGACCATTTCAGTTTGTCCGTGATGTGTACGCCAAGGAACTTAAAACTTTCCACCTTCTCCACTACTCTCCCAATTAACCCGGAAGCCAGCCACACCTATGTGTTGGAGGAAACACCGTACACCTGGCGACCGTGTCAGCGTGCATGCGCCCGGGACATAAAGGCGCAAGGACATCCCTGGCAGCCAAACCCTCCCCTAACCCGGACCAATTGTGCGCCACCCCATGGGTCTCCCGGCTGCAACAGAGCCTGGATTCGAACCAGGATTTCTAGTGCCACAGCTAGCACTGCAATGCAGTGCCTTAGAACAATGCACCACTCGGGAGGCCCATAGAAATGTATTTTTTAAACAAAATCCGATGACTGGTGAATGTTTTTGTTGATTTCACATTTAATTTACCTTAGTTGACTAGATGTTTAACTGATGTCTGTGTCAAGTTTGTAAGCTCTTAGGCCTTTTCTACGCATGCCTTTCCTACACACTAAGCAGTATTTGGTATTCAGACATGCCTTATTCATTCGCTTAATGTCAATATGATTTGTGTTTTGCATCATATAATGCAAAATGGATCATACCGGCTGTATTTATGTGTTTTTTAAGTTATACATCTTAAACTTGAATTCTGACATGCTAAACATTTTGGGACTATATCAGCAATGGACTAATGAAACAAATACCAAAATATTGTTTTTGGGTGGAGTTTTCCTTTAAGTTAAAGGTCAGAATACATACGCATAGAGAAGTGCATAAAAAGATAATAATTATACATTTACGCACGTTTAACAGTGTTCAGAATTCACCCCTTTGTGAGTGGTTATATGGAGAAAGAGTGATGTGGCTGGCCATTGTGTAATTATTTGCCTTTGTTTTTTGGGATTAAGGCTGTGGTCATTTATCGCTGCTGATCCAAAGCCTTTTTTAACCTTGTTTCTTGACGAGCCAGACTGCTCCGCTCCGACGTCACACACACACACACACACACACACAACACTGTAACTGGGGACTCTGGATTAGTGACAATAAGCTGTGTGTGAAAGTGAACTGGAGAGTCCTCTCTTCAGATCCGAATGTGATGTTGCTCTGACCTTTACTTACTCCACTTCCTAGTGACATCGATCTGGTGGTGTTTGGGAACTGGGAAAACCTGCCCCTTTGGACCCTGGAAGAGGCCCTGCGGAAGAAAAACGTGACTGACGAGAACTCCATCAAAGTGCTGGACAAGGCCACGGTATGTTTGTATTTGTATTTATTATGGCAGCAGCTACTCTTTCTGGGGTCCAGCAAAATTAAGGCAGTTATACATGTCTGTTTTTTAATTTTACTGCTTGCATAAGTTACTTGATGTGGAATAGTTCCATGTAGTCATGGCGCTATGTAGTACTGTGCGCCTCCCATAGTCTGTTCTGGACATGGGGACTGTGAAGAGACCTCTGGTGGCATGTCTTGTGGGGTATGCATGGGTGTCAGCTCTGTGCATTCAATATGTTAATACTTATCACAAATACAAGTAATGACGAAGTCAATCTCTCCTCCACATTATAATGTAAGCTCTCTGTGTACATCCAAGGGCCAGCCGTGCTGCCCTGTTCTGAGCCAATTTCAATCCCAAGTCCCTCTTTGTGTTACCTGACCACACGACTGAACAGTAGTCCAGGTGCGACCAAACTAGGGCCTGTAGGACCTGCCTAGTTGATAGTGCTGTTAAGAATGCAGAGAAGCGCTTTATTATGGACAGACTACTCCCCATCTTAGCTACTGTTGTGTCAATATGTTTTGACCATGACAGTTTACAATCCAGGCTTACTCCAAGCAGTTTAGTTTCCTCAACCTTCTCAATTACCACATTATTCATTACAATATTTGTTTTGGGGTTTAATGAATGATTTGTCCCAAATACAATGCTTTTAGTTTTTAAAATATTTAGGACGAACTTATTCATTGTCAACACGCTCTTTGTTAAATGTTGCAGTCATTTCAGTCACTGGTAGCTGACGTGTATAGTGTTGTGCATGCATACTAACTGTGCAGTGTGTCATTGCCCCGGGTGACAGTGTATGTGTAAATCCATCCTCATCACTATTTTCCATTGTTCCAGGTACCCATCATCAAGTTGACAGACTTCCGCACAGAGGTGAAGGTGGACATCAGCTTCAATGTGAAGAACGGAGTCAAAGCTGCCCTTCTCATCAAAGACTACAAAAAAGTGAGTGAAGCAGGCATCTCTTATTCAGGATACATTACCTAATGCAGTCCAGTAAAAGAGCTAGCTGATGAAACAGGCTTGACAGTTAGCAAGCATAGATTGTTGTACAACACTCCTTCCGTGGCCTCCAACTGCTCTTAAATGCTAGTAAAACGAAATGCATGCTCTTCAACCGATCGATGCCCGCACCCGACACAAGCATCACTACTCTGGACGAATCTGACTTAGAATATGTGGACAAATTTAAATACCTAGGTGTCTGGCTAGGCTGTAAACTCTCCTTCCAGACTCATATTAAGCATCTAGAATCGGCTTCCTATTTCACAACAAAGCATCCTTCTCTCATGCTGCCAAACATACCCTCGTAAAACTGACTATCCTGCCGATCATTGACTTCGGCGATTTCATTTACAAAATTAGCATCCAACACTACAAATTGGATGCAGTCTATCGCAGTGCCATCTGTTTAGTCACCAAAGCCCCATATACTACCCACCATTGTGACCTGTATGCTCTCGTTGGCTGATCCTAGCTACATATTTGTTGCCAAACCCACTGGCTCCAGGTCATCTATAAGTCTTTGCTAGGTAAAGCCCGGCCTTATCTCAGCTCACTGGTCACCATAGCATTACCCACCCGTAGCACGCGCTCCAGCAGGTATATTTCTCGGGTCATCCCCAAAGACAACACCCCCTTTTGGCTGCCTTTCCTTCCAGTTCTCTGCTGCCAATGACTGGAACTAATTTCAAAAATCACTGAAGTTGGAGACTTATATCTACCTCTCTAACATTAAGTGTCAGCTGTCAGAGCTGCTTACCGATCGCTGCAGCTCTACACAGCCCATCCTGAAATAACCCATCCAACCAACTACCTACCTCATCCCCATATTTGTTTTTGTTTTTCTGCTCTTTTGCACACCAGTATTTCTACTTGCACATCCTCATCTACACATATCACTCCAGTGCAAATTGCTAAATTGTAATTACTTTGCCACTATTGACCTATTTCCCTCCTTACTTCATTTGCACACACTGTATGCAGATTTTTCTATTGTGTTATTGACTGTACATTTGTTTATCCCATGTGTAACTCTGTGTTTTTGTCGCTCTGCTTTGCTGTATCTTGGCCAGGTCGCAGTTGTAAATGAGAACTTGTTCTCAACTGGCCTACCTGGTAAAATAAAAGTTGTACATTTATGTCAGGTTTTTTGGGGTTCTGACGGAGGTGATGGTAGCTAATACACTTAACTACGTCTCCTCTGTCCCTCAATCCAGCCATACCCATGGTCCTAGTCTGAGACATTCCCCTCTCGAGGGCACTATAACCATAACCACAGGTTTAACCATAACCACGGGTTTCTTTTATCCATAAGAAATACCCAGTGCTTCCGAAGTTGGTTCTGGTGCTGAAGCAGTTCCTGCTCCAGAGGGATCTGAATGAGGTTTTCACTGGAGGGATCGGCTCCTACAGCCTTTTCCTTATGGCTGTCAGCTTCCTGCAGGTGAGAGACTTCTGCTATTCTCTCAAGTAGCCCACACACACAGTGCAGGATAGATCGCATCTAACATTAGAATAATTTACTGTCCATAATAGACTTTTGACACATTTGAAGTCTTTCTCATTCAGTGAACTAAGATGATTTGGCTTGTTCTTCTATGCAATTTACCTTTTATCCTCTGCCCTTGTATTTCAGCTTCACTACAGAGAAGATGCCTGCAGCCCCAATGCCAACGTGGGCGTTCTCCTTATAGAGTTCTTTGAGCTCTATGGGCGCCACTTCAACTACCTGAAGACGGGCATCCGGATCAAAGATGGTGGTAGCTATGTGGCCAAAGACGAGTTTCAGAAGAACACTGACCTCTACAGGCCCTCCATGCTCTTCATTGAAGACCCCCTAGCACCAGGTAACATGGCCTTCCATTCAGCATGGGTGCACTTGCACAGGTGATACCTCATTTTAGCACTGTGACATCAGTCAACTACTGATAACATTGAACCTAAGAATCTATCACACGCTTTAACGGCCATGAATTAGACAGCTAGAGGTCCCAGGTGCCCATAGCAAAGGGTGAAATATTAGACAGTGTCTGAAATCCATCTCTTTCCAAATAGAGATGATCTAAGCATGCCTCTTGCCTCCTGCAGATAACGACGTTGGCCGCAGCTCATACGGTGTGTTGCAGGTGAAGCAGGCCTTTGACTATGCCTACGTAGTGCTCAACCACGCCGTATCGCCCATCGCCAAGTACTACCCCAACAACGAGTCTGAGAGGTAAGGAGATGGTGAGCTAGGGCTCGCTTTAACCAACGACAGCTCTCACATTCTTTGGTAGCTATCTTAAGTTATTTACTAAATACTCTATTGATATTTGCAATATGTCCTATTTTCTTTCCTCCAGTATACTTGGCAGAATAATTCGGGTGACCCAGGAAGTGGCTGAATACAGGGACTGGATCACCAAGCTCTGGGGACCACAGTCTCAGAATGAACCTACCCTGAATGGTATGTTTTCACCGTACTACTGTGAGTCTAGACATGGTCTCAGATCTAACGAGGTGATAGTCAGTGTGTTTGAGGGGATCAGTTTCAATAAGGCAAGGTTCAAAATTGGTCATCTTTATTATGTTTTAAGTAGTTTGGGATCCAAGGTGATTTGTAGATCAGTGAAGTCAGACTGCTATTTAGTCGATCTAAAACACATTGTCTTACCACTGTTTGTCCATGTGCTGTTGCCGTAGGAAATGAAGTCACACTGTTAGTGAAGCCTCAGCAGCTGGACGAGTGCAACAACAACCTGACGGAGGAGGTGACTGCATCTCGCAGCAAGACCTCTTCCAACTCCTCCTCATTAGTGTCATCCTCATCCTCCACGGTATCCAGTTCCAGCGACGTTGAGTTTTGTTACTCAAACACACCATGTGTGCACACTAAAACTACTATCTGAGGAAATCAACTCTTGACACTACATTTATTGCAATGCACCCATTGGTTGCTGACCTGATTTACTGAGTTGTGATTGGTTGTCTCCAGGATTCTGACGGGACGCCCTGTAAGACAGTGAAGCAGCTGCCTGGACGGGGCTCCAGCGCCCACAGAGAATCCTCAGGTGGCGTGACCAATCACAGAACACAGAGCCACACCACCAGCACTCTTACTGACAACAAGGGGGGCAAGGTAGGGTCAGCTTGACGAAGCCAAAGTCAACCACTGAAAAGCTCTGTTACTGTACCTAAAAATGCCTTGAACTTTTATGACCTGAACGTTACAACACTGTCGGTACATAGATAACCTTTTTAGATTTGACATTTCAATGGCACATATAGGCCTACCAGTGATATGTTTACTTTCATTCATCTATCTACTGATCTAACTAGGTGTGTGTCTGTCTTGTTTCCCAGGCCAGGTTGTTCCGCTCGTCCAGTAAAAACACCCACCACGTCCAGCAGAACTCGCCCTCATCCAACATCAAGAGCCACCCGAGCAGCAAGCCACACTACCAGGGCAACAGCAAGAAGAGGAAACCTCAGCAGCACTCAGAGGTCCAGGACCTCTGCAGATAGGGCTGTCTTGGTCTGCTCTGCAACAGACTGACAGACTGACTGTCCCACTTCTGCTGCCAGACCACGTACTGACTGAGGAGTATTAAGGATCTTCCTTCTCTGAAGCGACATGCATCTTTTTATAGCTGAAAAATAACCCAAAAAAAGAGATGGGAAATGCTGGGGCTTAGTTCTAGAAAGAAATGCGTATTTTCTTCCTTGACATATACACGTTCTACAGTGGAGCTACACACCACATCCAGTACCTACAAATCTAGCCTTTTACCATAGCGCCATCTGGTGTTTGAGGAATAAGTGTCTGGAAAGTCATGTGGATTGCGCAATACCTGGAACTTGGCTGGCGAACATACTTCAGCAAGAAAAGTTTTTTTTATATATAATAAAATACACAAATAACAAAATGTTATATTGAAGAAGAAGAAAAATGTACACAGATTGACAGACTAAACCGCAAAATGCAATCTGTAAATAGAGACGATGACTTAATGTTTTTGTTGATCGAAGGATATTTTTTGGTTGTGTCAGCAGATTATACAAAGATTTGTACAAAAAGAAACATGTGGAAAAGTCTTTTTGGGTAAAAATGATCACAAATGTACTTTTTACAGGATAATACTGATTCAAGGCAAATGTAGATGTACACATTTGCCTGCTAATCGTGAGTAGTGGCAGGTTTGGGTTTCATTGCCAACATAAAATCATCAGCATTCTATTTCTACTTGGCTGCTCTCTCTGAATGTGTTTGACAGGCTTCTTTCCAAATTATACCCCCTTCCCTATATAGTACACTACTTTCACTAAATAGGGAATAGGGTGTCATTTGGGATGCACAGACAGTGTTAACAGTTGGTCTGTGTCAGGTAATGCGCACACAGCCCTATGGATTACTGGTTGGCTGGGGACAAATCACTCATTCATACACACAGCTCTATACAACAACAGTTTTTAGTTTTCCCAGACTCATAGAATTACAGTTAGAGGACATAATGATTTTAGAAAAAGTCTACAATATATGTCAAAGATCCATAGGTGTGGGAGGTAATATTCTCCCATGTATTTATTGTTATATGAATATATAGTTACTATACACGTTATACGTATTAAGACAAGTCCATACTCCTGTGTCACATATTTGGATGGGACTAGTGGAAGTATAATTGGTCAGGTACAGTACCAATGTTGCTGTTTTCCCTTTCAGTGATGAGTGACCAAGTTAGTTTGGAAACCATTTTATGAGTCATGGCCCATTTTGTTTTAATATGTGGCTGGTCTACTTCAAAAGGGAGCTGAGGTTTTGTTTTTGTTCAGAATATAATGTCAACAACCCCTTGCTGAAATGTCCGCTATGGCAACCTCTGATTGCAGTTCCACAACTGACCTGTAGATGGTGGCATTACTCAACTCCCTTTTCACAACTGGCACCTGCATACTGCATTTATACATTTTCAGCATCTTACAGTCAAGCATTCAGACCCCTTGACTTTATCCACATTGTTACATTACAGCCTTATTCTAAAATGTATTAAATTGACCCCCCCCCCCCCCAAGTCTACACACAATGCCCCATAATGACAAAGCACAAAGCAAAAACTGAAATAACATTTCCATAAGTATTCAGACCCTTTATTCAGTACTTTGTTGAAGTACTTTTGACAGTGATTTACAGCCTTGAGTCTTGGGTATGACACTACAAATGTAGCACACCTGTATTTGGGTAGTTTCTCCCATTCTTCTTTGCAGGTCCTCAAGCGCTGTCAGGTTGGATGGGGAGCGTAGCTGCACAAGTCTGGGCTCTGGCCTGGCCACTCAGACATTCAGAGACTTGTCCCGAGGCCATTCCTATGTTGTCTTGGCTGTGTGCTTAGGGTCCTGTTGGAAAGTGAACCTTCGCCCCCGTTTGAGGTCCTGAGTGCTCTGGAGCAGGTTCATCAAGGATCTTTCTGTTCTTTGCTCTGTTAATCTTTCCCTCGAGCCTGACTAGTCTCCCAGTCCCTGCTGCTGAAAAACATCCCCACAGCATGATGCTGCCACCACCATGCTTCACCGTAGGGAGGGTGCCAGGTTTCTTCCAGACGTGATGCTTGGCATTCAGGCCAAAGAGTTCAATATTGGTTTCATCAGACCAGAGAATCTTGTTTATCTAGTCCTTGAGGTGCCTTTTGGAAAACTCCAAGCGGGCTGTCATGTGCCCTTTACTGAGGAGTGGCTTCCGTCTGGCCACTCTACCATAAAGGCCTGATTGGTGGAGTGATGTAGAGATGGTTGTCCTTCTGGAAGGTTCTCCCATCTACACAGAGGAACTCGAGAGCTCTGTCAGAGTGACCATCGGGTTCTTGGTCACCTCCCTGAGCAAGGCACTTCTCCCCGATTGCTCCGTTTGGCTGGGCGGCCAGCTCTAGGAAGAGATTTGGTGGTTCCAAACTTCTTCCATTTAAGAATGAAGGAGGCCACTATGTTCTTGGGGACATTCAATGCTGAATAAAAATAATGTTTGTACCCTTCCCCAGATCTGTGCCTTGACACAGTCCTGTCTCGGAGCTCTATGGACAATTCCTTTGACCTCATGGGGGGGGGGGGGTCTCTGAAATGCACTGTCAACTGTGGGACGTTCTATAGACAGCCTTTCTAATCATGTCCAATCAATTGAATTTACCACAGGTGGACTCCAGTCAAGTTGTAGAGACATGGATGATCAATGGAAACAGGATGCACCTGAGCTCAATTTCAGGTCTCAAAGCAAAGGGTCTGAATAATTTCTAAACCTTTTTTTGCTTTGTCATTGTGGTATTGTGTGTAGATTTATTTTAGAATAAGGCTGTGACAAAATGTGGGAAAAGTCATTTTCGAATGCACTGTGTGCACGAGCTAATCACTGTTTCCCAACCTTGGTCCTCGAGGATCTCCAACAGTACACAGTTTTGTTGTAGCCCTTGACAAACAACTCATTGAGGGCTTGATGGGAAAGGGGGATACCTAGTCAGTTGTACAACAATGCATTCAACTGAAATGTGTCTTCCACATTTAACCCAACCCCTCAGGGGTGCGGGGGGCTTCCATAATTGACATCCACATCTGAGGAACAGTGGGTTAACTGCCTTGCTCAGGGGCAGAACGACCAATTATTATTTTTGACCTTGTTAGCTCGTGGATTTGATCCAGCAACCTTTCAGTTACTGGCTCAACACTAAGATGGTTAAAAAATATTGTCCTGGGAAAGTACAGTTTGGGCCTAAATGCAGTATATATCAGCTAATCTGTGAATTTGATTTGACACTTAGGGAACACAAATCATCTGTGCCATCACAATCTGTAATCATATCTTCTCACTGCAAATACTTCAACAAAACTGTATTGACTCATCCCAATTGTAGTTCATACAGCTATTCAAATCCATGCAATAAATTCCACAGTACAATAATTGAAACTCCTGGTGAATGTTCTTTTAAGGTATATTGCTGCTCCCTGGTGTCATTCCTGCACGCCTAACAGGGAGGAAGGGTAACGGAATAGATGTAAAGACAAAATCATGCAAGCAACACCAATCTGGGGAGACATGTGGGCTGCGTTTACACAGGCAGCACAATTCTGATAGTTTGTTCACTAATCTGAAAAAAATATATATTGATGTGAAAAGATGATTTGTCAGAAGGCCAATTAGTGTGTGTGTGGGGTGGGGGGGGGTCAACTGGGCTTGCATGTATAAACACAGGACATGTCTACCCTGATAGGTGTTGCTTTCTTTATCTAGTGGTTTAAGTAGATTTATTTTATTGGGAAAGTGTTCGCACAGAAGACAAAGTGCAATGCTGCTATGTAGACTGGCAGTAGATGTCCCTCACTACCATGAGCTGTATTTCACACAGTGAGACGGATTTGATTGATATTCCCCCAGTTGTTACATAATTGTGCAACTCAAACGCCTAACAATCAGTTAATACATGAGTGGAATGGCTTTGGCAAAACCGATAACTATCTTCTGTTCACTCTTAAATGTGGGTGTGAATACATCGTAGCTACTTGATGAACATCTTTTCCGCATTCAAAAGCAAGTCCTCAAGAGCGCACGCAGAATGCACACGGGGACCCAGAGAACATTTCGCTCGCGGTGGAACTAAACTTGCAGAGTGGACAAGAGAATAATTCGTCCACCACGAACTCGTCTCTAGAATACGTCCATTCTATATTTGGAGACAACCGGTATACGTTTGCCTACAACAGGTAAAACGCATTCTTAATTTGGGTTTGCGCTAGTGTTAATACGATGTAAACTACTGAGAGGAATTTTATCTTTGTGGTGCGCTACCCCAATGTAAAAAGTTGCACATTTCAAAGTATGTTGTCTATCCGTGTTACAGTGTTGGTTTTAATGTAGCCTACGAATCCCACTACATATCGCAGTCTCACCTTGGCTTTACGTAAGTACTAAGTAGAGAGGTAGGTAGTACATTGTAGGGGGTAACCAGTCGGTCTCGTGCAGGGCTGCCCAATTCCGGTCTTAATGGGCCGAAACACTTCTGGTTTTTATCCTCCCAATCATGGACTCATTCAGACCTGGGACACCAGCTGAGTACAATTTAACTTCCAGGTAGAAACAAAAAACAAGTGTTTCGGCCCCCAGGACCGGAATTGGGCATGCCTGGTCTAAAGAACAGAAACTAATAAAAGTGTATCTCGTTTGAAGACTGTTGAATCAACTTTACCTTGTCCTCTTAAATAAGTGGGGACCTACCTTTTTGTATTGTAGCGCATTATAAAAAAGACTTGCCTAAGTACACATCTAATAATCTACTCAACCTACAATCAGTTTCTGATCTGCACAATGGTAGCCTATATAATAATAATTATAGGCATATTTATCAAAATATAGAGAACCAGATCTGTAGTGTCTGACATGTCCATCTAAAAACGATCCCATTAAGAAATAATGAAGGTTATGTTTTTAAATATGCAGCAGTATCTCTTTTAAGAATATTATTTCAAGGGTTTATCCCCTGATATTTACCCTTTCAGCTAATCAGGTTCTCTTTGTTTCTCAGTGGTCTGCCCATTGGAGATAAACAGGATGAATCTTCTGCTTATTCCATACAAAAACAGGGAATCTGAAAGCCTCGTGTGTTTCGTCACATAATAATACCATATGTTACAATTAGAAATACAGTGAGTGGTGTGCATTGATATGCCCCTTATGGCCTCCAAATCGGAGAGTATTACTGTATTTGACTCATAAAAATTGTTGAAAGAATGAAAAAGAACATCTGAGGTTCTCCCTCTTAGTAGGCTACCAAAAATTGTATTCATGAGATTGAGCAAGGTTTATTTTTCTGGAAAAGAGCCTAGTTTAAAGATTACATTTACTGGGGGCATAAATTGGGCATTTCCTAACCCACATTTCTAGACCGAGGAGTCTAGACCGAGCAGTAGAACACTATACCACTGTGTGACGCGTTTACCGACATGTGCCTGTTTGGCAACGCTTTGGTCAGATAGTTCTGATTCGGAATGCATCGGCGAACGGTGCCCAGGAAATAATTAAATCCAATTGTTAGACGCTACCAGCCCTTCCTCCAAAGCAAAACCAAACATGGATTCCATGTTGTTCTCGCGTTGCACGTTCAGTCTGTGTTTCACACCTGTTTATCCTAGCTAATCAGCCTTGCAATACCGGTAACATGCTTGGTCTAGAAACCGGGCTAGTCATCTCTTTGTTTGTGCTCTGATGAACTGTCACTGTAGCAGACAGACCAGTAATGAACGCAGCGCAGATCAAATAGTCTGGTCTATAAGAGCTTTCGATTTGTGAGGAATGGTTATTGGCTTGACCTTCAGTGGTGATTGCACAGGTAAAGAGCAAAATGGGTGTTTACCTGTTATATCAAATCTTAAAGAACAATATAGTGTTCAGGTTATGGACAGCATGGATGCCGCTATCATCATGCAATCAATGCAATCTTATTCGGTAAACAATAAGGAGCGCTGACATTTTCCCCCCCATATAATTCAATTGGAAAAAAAACAATAATGGCTATGCATGAATGTGGATTTAAACGGGCTTATGCAAGTTACAGTGAACGTGTCTCATCCTTTGCCACACAGCTGGGTGTAACAGCTGGCCACTGCAGACTGTAGTGCCTTCAACTTGGGTCAGAATGGGGCATTGGCACAACCCCAACAGCACCATCCTCAGTCCGCGTCATTTCCCTTGTGTGGTGAATTGCATATAATATAAAACTGCGTGTTGACTAAAACAATGAGTTGATTCATTCAAAACACAGTTTCTAGGTGAGTAATGACATTTATGTAGCAGATGTATTGTTGTTTTGGTAGAGGATTTATTCCTCTATGTTATGTCTGGTTGTAAAAAATGATTTATTTGTAGTGTGCCGCTTGGCAAGTCGTGTTCTGGGCTTATTGATGCCATTTCAATATCTCTTATGTCAAACAGCTCTGCCTGCGCTAGCATAGAAGAACCATCTGCATATAGATGTCACCAGTGCATACATTGGGCTTTGTATATGCTATGTGTATCATTTGGCTGATTACATCACTAACCCATTGTCATTTTGACTCAGTGGAGAAATGTATGCACCTGCCAGCACTAAATACATACAGACAGACACATTGAGGCAGGGGCCTGCTGCTCATGGGTCAGTGTTTAGTGTCCTCGTAGTAGAGCAGTCAGATCAGTCTAAACAGTGAGAAGTGTTTTAACGTTTTCCATCGATGTTGTAATCATCTATTGTGTTCTCTCCGTAATGTGTTGTCTACTGCTCTGCGGTAGTTATGGAGAGGCTGGTACTTTGATAGATTTGACAGTTTGACGAGTTGGGGCGGAGCAGAGCAGGCCTCAGTACTACACTGAGGAACACGTCTACACTGGCTGGACAGATGCCAGGTTCTCCATCCTCATTGAGAGTTTTGTGTTGAATCTCTAATCATTGTTTTTCCTGAGTTGTTTTTCCTACATCGTGGGGTGTTTGTCCTATATGCCTCTGTCTGACCCGGTTTGTTTGCGTGCCGGACCATATTGCAGGCAAATATTCTGATTTGTCAGCAATTATTAACTTTCCTAAAATCCTTAACTTTTAGGGGCCTGATTTTAAAGGGGGAGAAATATATTAAAGAGTTCAGCTGTTGATTCCACTGGATCGGAGGAAGAATTATATTCAACTGGGTCATGGAACCTACAGTATGGGTGAAGACACGATGAGGAACATGTTGTATGCTGCGCCATGTTGAATTCAACATCTTTCCATTGGTGGTAAAGACAGTACAGACAGTGAAAATATACAGGCAGTTACAACAGGAAGTGAAAGTGTCTGTTTGCAGTGTCTCTTGAGAACGGGGGTCACCACAATCTGTCAGAGCCAGCTTCGCGTAGTGGAACGTGTACACACACTCTCCCCTACTAGCTCTCCTGTGTGGAAGACTAGTGCCGCTCCTCCACCTCCTGGAACCCCTGAGTGTTTCAAAGGCTCCATTTGCTTTAGTGCTCCCTCTTTAGTGCTCCCTCTTTAGTGCTCCCTCTGCTTCCGTACATCAGTGTTTCACAGAGAGTTTACTTTGTGTGTTTCAATTGATAAAATAATGAAAGTTCAGCCTCAGAGCAGATACTGGCATGATGATGATTTGGCCGGCCCCAGCCTGATCCTCTCTCTTATCGCTGTGTTTTTGGTGGGGTCCAGACAGATCTACATCTCCCTAGTGCTAAAGACTTCCTTCCTCTATCTCCTGGGGAAGAATTTGTGCCCCCCTACCAAAGCCCCCCCCCCCCCCGTTGACATGAGGAGGCTTCAGTGTGGCCAGTGTGCTAATCCCTGGGAACACACAATGAGGACTAATATGACTAATTAACCTTGACTGCAGGGCCTCCAGCCAAGGCCTTCTACTAATCCTGCTGCCCTCACAGCCCTCACCACAACCACCCACCCATCATGATCATACTATATGCATGCAACACAGACTGACAAATGTTATGCACTCTCAGTGAGATATGAAAATTGACTAAAACAATGAGTTTATTCATTCAAAACACAGTTTCTAGGTGAGTAATGACATTTATGTAGCAGACGTATTGTTGTTTTGGTAGAGGATTTATTCCTCTCTATGTTATGTCTGGTTGTAAAATAATGATTTAGGAGGGGGTTGGATGTAGGCTATAACTTGTGCATTTAGCTTTCCATTGCTGTTGAATGCTCTAACCCAGAACGTGTTTGATCTATTTGTAGTGTGCCGCTTGGCAAGTCGTGTTCAGCATACCTGTTCTCTTCAACATAGCTCTGAGGTCAAAGGAGCATTGGGTGGACATGACCTTTTGGGTGAAGTCCCCCTGTTGTCACTCCCAGGATATCCGCCTCTTTTGTGTTCTGTAAGCATAGGAAGTTTACCCCCTGAAAAAGATGGGCATGAGGACGACATTATTGCGAGCAAAGTTCCTCCGAAGCAGCTAAAGGATAAAAGAGACCATTCTATATGATCATCTACATACTAACCTTAGGCTGTTCTTAACTCCTCTGTTATAAAAGGCCCAACTTGACAATTGATCTTTGTCACAGACATGCACTAATGTAATGTGTTCTGTGGGAGGGGTGCCGTTGATTTAATGGAAACAATCACATTACCTGTAGGTCACAACACGTCACTGTTGACCTGTTGAAGTTGTATCATTATGTACATCAAGTGTTATTTGTTTTATTTAGATTTGAAGGTATGTCCTTTATATACATATTAGTCCAGCTAACAATAATACTGTATATTATGAAAACATTTTGGTCATTGTACCAGACGCTCTTATCCAGAGCTACTTTCAGTAAGTAGTTCATACAGTAGTGCATACATTTTCTGTACTGGTCCCCCGTGGGAATCAAACCCACAACCCTGGCTTTGCAAGCGCCATGTTCTACCAACTTAGCCACATGGGACCCATTGCAAACATTTGTTTAATAATTGTATCATTACTGGCATACTGTGAGCTGGCACACTGACTAGGATATTGCTCAGCCAAGAGGCAGGACACAACAGACAGTTGGCCGTCTGTCTGACTCAGCCTGCCATTATCACAGTTGTTGTTGCATCTGGACAGACTGAGCCTCTAGTCTGCTACTCTATAATGATTCAAGTCTTACTACCTCTCTTCCTCAGTCAGCTACTCTACAGTCAATGACACTCTTATTACAGCCCAGAACACCTGCAGTCAGCAGAGTTTGGTTGTGTGCTGCCTTTTGTGAGGTGTGCCACTACCTACCCAGCCTTAGTAGCCAGCCAGGCAGGCAGTCTTCACACCTCATTTAAATGATGATTACCAGACCACTGTTAGCAGATTGGAGAATTACTGGATGCAATTGTTGCAACATAGAGGAGGGAAACTAGATGGAAGGCTTGACCTCCTTCCACTATTCCCAGCATACGCTTAGGTTGTGCAGTACGGGGGGGTATGGTAGCTAAGTTTGGTTGTCATATGATTTTCCCTGTTACTCCAGTAGTCAACTTGGATAATCATTGATGAGTGCACTAATCACCACCACACCAAACCCAAATCAAACAAGCTCATTTCCCCCATGTCAAATGAAAAGTTGTTGACAACATCTCTTGATGTGAACAAAACAGACCCTAGGTACAGACCCTAGGTACAGACCCTAGGACTAACCTCTGACCAGGTGGTCTGGCTAATTGCCTGGATCCATACGAGAAGTCTGTATATAAGGAGTTGCTGAGTGTCATGTAATGGAGGAATGTCAGGCACCAGGCTTTGTCTGAATGTCATCTCTGTTCTTTCACACGCTGATGGACAAGTCTGAGGGAGCTGTGACTCATTAGTTTACCTCAGGACAGACTTGTTATGTGGTCTTTTTAACTGTCAAAATGACTCAACTTTCTGAGTCTGTCAATAATATCGAGTTAGATTTCCTCGAAAGGACATTGGCAGTACACTGAACAAAAATATAAATGGAACATTTAAAGTGTTGGTCCCATGTTTCATGAGCTGAAATAAAAGATCCCAGAAATGTTCCATATGCACAAAAAGCTTATTTCTCTAATTTTGTGCACATATTTGTTTACATCCCTGTTAGTGAGCATTTCTCCTTTGCCAAGATAATCCACCCACCAGACAGGTGTGGCATATAGAGAATCTTATTAAACAGCATGATCATTACACAGGAGCACATTGTGCTGGGGACAATTAAAGGCCACTCTAGTTTTGTCATGCAACACAATGCCACAGATGTCTCAAGTTTTGAGGGAGCATGCAATTGGCATGCTGACTGCAGGAATGTCCACCATAGATGTTTCCAGAGAATTTAATGTTAATTTCTCTACTATGGTACATTTCTGTTTGTAATAAAGCCCTTTTATGTGGAAACACTCAGTCTGATTAGCTGGGCCTGGCTCCCAAGTGGGTGGGCCTATGCCCACCCATGGCTGTGCCCTTGCCCAGTCATGTGAAAACCATAGATTAGGGCCTAATGAATTTATTTAATTTGATTGATTTCCTTCTATGATCTGCAACTCAGCAAAATCTCTGAAATTGTGTGCATGTTGCGTTTATAGTTCAGTTTACAGTGCCTTCAGAAAGTATTTAAACCCCTTGACTTTTTCCACATTATGATAAGTTACAGCCTTATTCTAAAATGGATGAAATAAATAAAAATCCTTAGCAATCTACACATAATACCCCATCATGACAAAGTGAAAATAGGTTTTTAGAAATTTCTGCAAATGTATTAAACATAAAAACATAAATACCTTATTTACATACAGTTGAAGTTGGAAGTTTACATACACTTAGGTTGGCGTCATTAAAACTAGTTTTTCAACCACTCCACACATTTCTTGTTAACAAATATAGTTTTGGGAAGTCTGATAGGACATCTACTTTGTGCGTGACACAAGTAATGTTTCCAACAATTGTTTACAGACAGATTATTTCATTTATAATTCACTGTATCACAATTCCAGGGGGTCAGAAGTTTACATACACTTAGTTGACTGCCTTTAAACAGCTTGGAAATTCCAGAAAATTATGTTTTGGCTTTAGAAGCTTCTGATAGGCCTGTGTACCTGTGGATGTATTTCAAGGCCGACCTTCAAACTCAGTGCCTCTTTGCCTGACATCATGGGGAAATTGTCGAAAAATTGTAGACCTCCACAAGTCTGGTTCATCCTTGGGAGCAATTTCCAAATGCCTGAAGATACCACGTTCATCTGTACAAACAATAGTATGCAAGTATAAACACCACGGGACCACGCAGCCGTCATGCCGCTCAGTAAGGAGACGTGTTCTGTCTCCTAGAGATAAACACACTTTGTTGCGAAAAGTGCAAATCAATCCCAGAACAACAGCAAAGCACCTTGTGAAGATGCTGGAGGAAACAGGTACAAAAGTATATTTTTCCACAGTAAAACAAGCCCTCTATCGACATAACCTGAAAGGCCGCTCCGCAATGAAGAAGCCACTGCTCCAAATCCATCATTTAAAAAGCCAGAATACGGTTTGCAACTGCACATTGGGACAAAGATTGTACTTTTTGGAGAAATTTCCTCTGGTCTGATGAAACAAATATAGAACTGTTTGGTCATAATGACCATCGTTATGTTTGGAGGAGAAAGGCGGATGCTTGCAAGCCGAAGAACGCCATCCCAATCATGAAGCACGGGGTGGCAGCATCATGTTGTGGGGGTGCTTTGCTGCAGGAGGGACTGGTGCACTTCACAAAATAGATGCCATCATGAGGTAGGAAAATTAGGTGGATATATTGAAGAAACATCTCAAGACATCAGTCAGGAAGTTCAAGCTTGGTTGCAAATGGGTCTTCCAAATGGACAATGACACCAAGCATACTTCCAAAGTTGTGGCAAAATGGCTTAAGGACAACAAAGTCAAGGTATTGGAGTGGCCATCACAAAGCCCTGACCTCAATCCTATAGAAAATTTGTGGGCAGAACTGAAAAAGCGTGTGCGAGCAAGGAGATCTACAAACCTGACTCAGTTACACCAGCTCTGTCAGGAGGAATGGGCCAAAATGTGCCCAATTTATTTTGGGAAGCTTGTGGAAGGCTACCCAAAACGTTTGACCCAAGTTAAACAATTTAAAGGCAATGCTACCAAATACTCAGTGAGTGTATGTAAACTTCTGACCCACTGCGAATGTGATGAAATAAATAAAAGCTGAAATAAATCATTCTCTCTACTATTACTCTGACATTTCACATTCTTAAAATAGTGGTGATCCTAACTGACTTCAAACAGGGAATTTTTACGAGGATTAAATGTCAGGGATTGTGAAACTAAGTTAAAATGTATTTGGCTAAGGTGTATGTAAACTTCTGACTTCAACTGTAAGTATTCAGACCCTTTGCTATGAGACTCAAAATTGAGTTAAGATGCATCCTGTTTCCATTGGTCATCCTTGAGATGTTTCTACAACTCGATTGGAGTCCACTTGTGGTAAATTCAATTGATTGGACATGATTTGGAAAGGCACACACATCTAACCGATCGCTGCAGCTGTACATAGTCCATCAGTAAATAGCCCACCCAATTTACCTACCTCATCCCCATACTGTTTTTATTTATTTACTTTTCTGCTCTTTTGCACACCAGTATCTCTACCTGTACATGACCATCTGATCATTTATCACTCCAGTGTTAATCTGCTAAATTGTAATTATTTACCTACCTCCTCATGCCTTTTGCACACAATGTATATAGACTATTTAAAAAAAAAAAAATTATTGACTTGTTTATTGTTTACTCCATGTGTAACTCTGTGTTGCTGTCTGTTCACACTGCTATGCTTTATCTTGGCCAGGGCACAGTTGTAAATGAGAATTTGTTCTCAACTAGCCTACCTGGTTAAATAAAGGTGAAATATATATATATATATTTAAAAAATATATATATATTTCAGGTCCCACAGTTGACAGTGAGTGTCAGAGCAAAAACCAAGCCATGAGGTCGAAGGAATTATCCGTAGAGCTCCGAGACAGGATTGTATTGAGGCACAGATCTTGGGAAGGGTACCAATAGTTTTTTTTTAGCATGGAAGGTCCCCAAGAACACCGTGGCCTCCATCATTCTTAAATGGAAGTAGTTTGTAACCACCAAGACTACCTAGAGCAGGCTGCCCGGCCAAACTGATCAATCGGGGGAGGAGGCCCTTAATCAGGGAGGTGACCAAGAACCCGATGGTCACTATGACAGCGCTCTCAAGTTCCTCTGAGGAGATGGGAGAACCTCCCAGAAGGACAACCATCTCTGCAGCACTCCACCAGTCAGGCCTTTATGGTATAGTGGCAAGATGGAAGCCACTCTTTAGTAAAAGGCACATAGCAGCCCGCTTAGAGTTTGCCAAAAGGTACCTCAAGACTCAGACAATGAGAAACAAGATTCTCTGGCCTGATGAAACCAAGATTAAACTCTTTGGCCTGAATGCCAAGCGTCACGTCTGGAGGAAATCTGGCACCATCCCTACGGTGATGCATGGTGGTGGTAGATCCTTGATGAACCTGCTCCAGAGTGCTCAGGACCTCAGACTGGGGCAAGGGTTCACCTTCCAATAGGACAACGACCCTAAGCACACAGCCAAGACAACTCAGGAGTGGCTTCGGGACAAGTCTCTGATTGTCCTTGAGTGGCCTAGCCAGAGCCCGTACTTGAACCTGATCGAACATCACCGGAGAGACCTGAATATAGCTGTGCAGCAACGCTTCCCATCCAACCTGACAGAGCTTGAGAGGATCTGCAGAGAAGATTGGGAGAAACTCCCCAAATACAGATGTGCCAAGCTTGTAGCATCATACCCAAGAAGACTCAACGCTGTGTTCGCTGCCAAAATTGCTTCAACAAAGGACTGAATACTTGTGTAAATGTGATATTTCAGTTTTTTTTAGCAAAAATGTCTAAACCTGTTTTTGCTTTGTCATTATGGGGTATTGTGTGTAGATTGATGAGGGAGAAAAAAACAATTGAATACATTTTAGAATAAGGCTGTAGCGTAACAAAATGTGGATAATTCAAGGAGTCTGAATATTTTCCGACGGCATTGTAGATTAGTTAAATTCCCCTAAAGCAGACCCACAGTCGGAGGATGTGCTTTCTTTCAACACTGTCAAACAAGTCATGACCAGATTAGTTTGCATGTGCCAGTTTTTCTTTTCCAATAGGCTTTAGATTTCAATGTTTTACCAAAAAATATCAAATGAAAGTTTATTTGTTGCGTACACAGATTTGCAGATGCATCAAAATGCTTGTTTTAAGCTCCAAGATGTTTGGATGTCAGTGTGTAGCATTGAAATATGCAATATAGCAGTATATACAGATTTCATCCAGCTAGTATTACCTTGAGCCTCTCTGTCCCGGGCTGCAGTTCTGAGCACCGGCAGTCTCTTCTGAAGAGCTGAGAAGACTCAGTGAGACTGCCTTGGGGGCGTATAGGCCTATTTGAATCCTATAGACTAAAAACCATATGTGCATTTATAAAAAATAATTATAGACTTGATGAATCATTATAAGAAGTATGGCAAGGAGGTATGAAATTAAAAACTTGCATACATAATTGTGTCGTCACATTTCTCTTTCAGTCTTTCAATAATGAGACTTTATGTGGTATACACATTCCAAAAATGTGATATTTGACCATATCATAATTTTTGTAAACTAACATAAATGGGTCTTTGTTGCAAGGGCTCATTTGTTTCTCCCGTTTGAAGTGGATTGGTGTTCTAGTGATGTGGTGCTTAGAGTCCTCCATCCCATCAGTGGAGAAAGTGCTCTTCACGTTATTGTCCGGTTAATTGTTTCATTTCCAGGAAACCACTGGTAGCCCTTGTGAAACCACTCATCAGAATCCACCATCATGGGGCTGGGCAATAAAACATTCCAACGTGAACTCACACTCCCTAGATGTTGGGATGGATAAAAATCCACAGTCTGTGTGCTTGTGTTTGCAATTAGCTACAAATACTTCTGCATATGCTCTAGAGATGACAACTCGATGCATGTGTGTAAGTAGACTGAGTCAATGTGTGTGTTTACACTGTGTGCGTGTTTCTGCCTAGCGTATGATTGTGGGTGTGTGTCTCTGTGTGTGGGTGTTATTCTCTTTTTCCATCCCGTTATTTTTTTGCGTTCTTTATGCTTGCGGCTCAAGGACATTGTGTTATGCCTATGACAGCACCCTAACCGGATAAGTGCCATTTGACGATTCCAAGCTTTTCACAGCTCACCTAGCGACAGTATTTTAGCTGGGTGTCCTTTTTATCAAAGACAATGCCATTTGGGGATTAGTCAGAGTTGGTATTTTGAGTTGGAACAAATAAGTATGAATAAGTAGAGTGACTTCATCGCCATTACTGTCCTATTGGGTTAGAGGGTGCGGTCCTTGGTTTGGTGAGTGTTTATCTGAATACTTTGCTAAAATGGAAGTACAATGCATTGCTAATGTAAAAGATGCTAACTCTCATTATTACAAGGTGATTCTAATGATGCAATGTTATGTCTTACAGGTTGTGTCGTGGACCTGGACTGTAATGTATGATTTGTTCTTATTGTTCGGATGTACTGTATGCTCTCTCTCGGATGGGTATTTCTTGCATGCCACAGAGGTTTGCAGTAGCTGGAGGGACGGTTGCAGACTGGAAACATGTTCAACAGACCCTCATTGTGCTCGGTTAGTTAATGACTGATTTTTCATGATTGGGTCTCTGTTTGAAGAGAGGTTGTTGAGGACCTGTTTGGCTGAATAGTGAGGAACACACTGACCCTAAGCTGGAGGAAGCAGGAAGGGATGCAGGGATTGGATGGACTTTGGCTGGTCTATTGTTTTGAGAAGAACGCACCACAGTGAGCGAATGGATGCTTTTGTCTTTTGCCCTGCGAGCAACTGGATCCTCTAGATGTGGCCGCCACCCCACATATCATCCTTTTATCATGCTGTCAGTCACACACGGACCAGGACTGTCATCAGTTGTATGTGATGCACTGGCCTCTACCTGACAGTGGAGAGACGAGCATTTATTTCAGGTAAGGTCAGAGGTGAATTGGAACATCTTCATGTAATACATTACTCATCAAGCCAACTAAGTATGTTCTGTCTTCCAGCTCAGGGTTTCCCAAACTTGGTCCTGGGGCCCACCCTGGGTTCACTTTTCGTTTCCCCCCCCCCTAGCACTACACAGCTGATTCAAATAATCAAAGCTTGATGATGAGTTGGTTATTTGAATCAGCTGTGTAGTGCTAGGGCAAAAACCAAAAACGTGCACCCGGGGGGGGCAGGACCGAGTTTGGGAAACCCTGTTCCAGCTGACAAAGCAACCTTTAGCTATAGAAATGGCCTTGCTGTTTTGATGAAAGAATCCCTTGGCCTATGGTCGATCCCCTTTTCAATATATGAACGTATTGTAACCCTATGGAGTTCTAAGCCTATTGCAAATAGTTGACCATGGAGGGCTGAACTGAAAATGACATGGTCCTTGTCGGATACAAAACCATAGCCTGCTTCTAACAGAGTTATCCAGAAAACAGATTAATTTATATATTTTGTGCTCCGGAAATGACATCAATCATTGCTTTCACTAACATCATTTGTCAAAGACTGAGGCTGACTGACTGTTGCAGCTGTTGAAGCTTCCCTTTATGAACATGTCCTTGCCCTGTTGTCAGGGAAATGAATCACGGTTGCTAAGGAAATGAGACGGTGTGTGGTTGACTACGGTGTTGTCTAAGGTTCGCCTTGGCAAGACTATTTTGATGCAAAAGTAGACCCACATGCTTGGATGCAGTGTGCAAAAGCCATCAAGATTCATTTGGAGATCCATTTGTCCCATTGTTAGCTGATTTATGCATGTGAATTAGTGGCTTTATTGACATTTTCACTCTGTAATACACTTAACCATGTCTCTGTTTTTTGCTTCTGAATGCAAGAATAAGTGGGGTTAATCAGTTCCCTAAATGTGCTCTGTGTGTGTGTGTGTGACTGAGGAAAAAGAGAGAGAGAATTAGAGACAGAGAAAGGGGAAATTAAATTTCCTCAACCTTGGTTGCCTTGATGCTGTTGTCTGGGTTTCTATGTTCTTATATTAGAGGCATTTAAATGTTATCAGAACCACTGCCGGGTAATCCACAGGTGGTTGAGAGCGAAAGGGGGGGGGGTGTAAGATACACATGCTATTACAACTCATACAGTACCTTCATACCTCAGTCTTTCCATGACATCACTCCTACTGTAGGCATGGTTTTCACTTCTAACAAGCCGTACTTATGAGAGGTGATACAATTAGGAAAGAGGACTATAACAACTGTATCGAGAGTAATGTATGCTTCTGCTCTGGTGTGTAAATTAATGCCATGAGAAGGATAATGCCTTTTTTTCTAAAAAATGAGAAACTGCTAAATGGCATAGAACCCTCAAATCTGGACTTCGAAGCTTGTTCCACTGCTTTAAAAAAATATATTTCCCTCTAATCAGGCACTGGGACACCAGGTGCGTGCATTTAATTCTCAGGTAGAATTGAAAACCAGCAGGCTCCGGACCTCGTAGGGTAAGAGTTATATACTCCTGGCATAGAATAATGGCTCTTTATGCCGTTTTCAAGTCAGCGTCCAGTTTTTAATTGGACACATCTGTGTAGTGTAAGAGTAAGTCGGCATGTGTGTTTTTGTAGTTTTCTAACACCAGCCGGTAAGTGAACCAGTGAAGGTTCTGGACAATGGAGCTGTGGAATCCAGTGAAAGGAGGAAATTCCTGTGGCGTTAGGGCTGAACTATCTTCCATCCTCTGACTAAAGTCAGCTCGGTTGCTCGTTGATATACTGTTGCCTATTTCCTGGAAATATGTTTCATTGGTTTCCTATCCTGTGGTGATTTAACAGCACCCAGTCTAGATCATACCACTGAAATGAGTCATTACCATGTTGATATGGTACACTACTAGAAGTAACACTTGGAGTGTACACTTCACACTTGGATGGTTTTGGCTGAGAAACACTGAGTAAGGGCATGTGCCAATGACTCGTGTTGAGGCGGAGGAGTAGGCTGCCATCTCCATTCTCCAGCCCCACCACAGTCCCTAGTACACCAGACACACCCAGCTATAGACAGTAGACTCTCCTTTAGCTCAACTCTCTACCACAGTAGGAAACTCTCCACCAGGAAGGGTGCTGGTTGCTTCAGACATTCCTGACTGTGTGGTTGTTAGACTGAGTCCTTTTCGGTCACATTCCTTGGTGAATACAGGAGGAGCTTTAAAAAGAAACTGTAACGCTAGCTCTGCACATATGGGTTACCCGCTGGCACAGACAAGGGATGCATTGAGAGCTGTGCGAGTCTCCGTGGCAACAGGAGACAAAGTAGTGTAAGTCTCAAGACCTGAGAGGAAATCTGGATATATTAGTGTAGATACAAAACTCCATCCTAGGATCAGGACGTTTAGTGATAATTCACTGGGCAGGCCCCAACGAAGAACACAGATACAGACAAAGAGGCTGTGCCCTAATCAACAATAATGACAGGACTCGTGTACTTTGGGGATGGGGAGGAAAGGGGGATTCATTAGGCATTAGTCTTCTCCCGGCTCCATCCACATCCAAACAGTAGTCCTCAAAGAAGGCAGTAATGAGAGCTCCCTGTGGTCCCTGAGCTTCTCCTGCGTCACTCCTGCTGTCTGGTTGGTTGTTCTCCGCAGCACAGCTGTAATTGAGAACCTAACAGTGCGTGCTCTCTGCTACACTTAAGGCACATGCAGAGTTGCCCTCTCCAATGTTGTCTTTTGGAGCTATTGTCATCAGCAGGGGATCACATTTCCAGTAACTGGGTGAGGCTGATGCTTAACCGTTGCTGTCTGGCCCTGTCCTCTGTGGCCCTGTCCTCTGTAGCCCTGTCCTCTGTAGCCCTGTCCTCTGTAGCCCTGTCCTCTGGCCCTGCTCTGCGGCCCTGCCCGGAGGGTGTGTAGACTCTCTGGTCTGGTCCTCAATGACTGAGTCTGGAGGACTGGAGTTGGGCCAAGCAGCTGCTGCTAGCTTTGAGTGTTCTGGCTCCCTGGCATACGGGGTGACCGATGATCACTCCCTGCTGTCAAATCCCCACTACACACGTCACTAAGTTTTTAAAGTCTCCCATGCTGCATGCACACATAAGCTGCCATTTACACACACTCCTTTCAAACACACACACACATCAATGCACTGACATGTTTGGCATCAACTGGAAGTAAAGCTTCTAAGCACTGCCTCAGGCCTTCACGGTATGCACAGAATGAACACTACTTTTTCTATTTGTGCAAACAGGCAGTCTGCACCACCTCTTTCAAGACTTGTAGAAAACACTTACAGGTGAACATCTTAAAGAGGACATTGTACGCCCTATGAGATCAACTTGAAGGCCACCATGCCTGAATGACATCACTGTCCGTCTCCTTTCTGTAATCAAGTCACCCATGTCACTGCCTCGACTGCTGCTGATGTTACAAGTCAGAAATCACAAAATGTTTGTTCAACCCTACGTATTTTACATGCTGCTGAGCATTCCTGTAACCCCTAACCCCCTGTCCCTTTAACAGACCTGGGTTCAAATTAATGATATGTATTAACCCTAGATGACTGACCGACACCTTAATGCATACTTTAAATTATATTAAGTGAACATGACCATTTTAAAAGAATAAATGACATTCCTTAAAATATATTTTTTGGGGGTACTAATGTTATTGACCCTACTACAACAAAGAAATGCTTTTTAAAATATGTAATTTATTGAATTACTGTAGAATTCCATTCATTCCTATGGAGGTCTGCTCCTTCTGGGGAGTGCCAATGTGGTGGCCGGAGGCCTCAAAGCCTCTCATTGGCCATTTTACATAGCATCCACAGTCCTGGATTTCTGCACATCATTGGTTCAAATACAATTTAGGGTATTTCAATTACTTTCAAAAACATAGTAAGTAAGTATTTGAATATGTTTTCTTAGAAAATATAAGTAGTTGAATATTGCCATGTGTTTGAAAATACTGAAATACACAGTTGAGTGTATTTTCATATACAAATATTTAAATACATGCATTTAAACATGCACTATGCAGAAATTGCTCCGCCATTTCCTGGTTGCTAAAAGTCCAAATGCCTAATTTCCTTTTGTGACAAAACAATCAGTCATTGTGTAGATAATCATTGTACCATCTAAACCTCTGTGAAATATATTTTCCATAACCCAAAATATTGTATTTTCAGCTGTTTTGAAGCTGTTGAACTAAGCCGAAAGTAAAAGATGCAAAAACAAAACTTAAGAAAGGGAAGCATAGAAATAACGCACATAGAACAGGATCTACCACTTGTTAGACTTGCTTTCAATGAGAATTAAAGATCTATAACTTGCATTTCTATGTGAATTTGGCCGGGTAGCCCAAATAGTTACATATTGCAGTTTTTAAACCCTGATCTGTTTGGTCCTAGGGTCATTTGAAATAATGTATTTAAAAATAGTTTCAAATAGTAGGCGAAAAACACTAAAATAAATATTTCAAATACTCAAATGCACATTTATTTGAACCCAGCTCAGCCTGGTGATAAAACATGTTTTTTTCCTAGTGCTTTTCAAGCACCGAAAGACGCTTGTACGATAAGCCCATCTCTCCTTACGACAAGGCACCATTTAACTGATGTGAACTGTCTGTATATGTAAAGCCCCAGAATGAGGACAGATGTGGCCATCAGACCTACCCGCAGGCAGCGTCTGCCTGACCCAGAGCCCTAAGACCCTCAGCTGCTGCTGCTCTGGAGGAATTACTGGAGGATTACATGTTTTGATTTGTGGTGAAGCTGTAATCCACTAGCCTGGCTAAACCAGACTGAAAACCACAGCGCCTGAGTGTAGTGGCGTCATAGACCTTAGGAATTAGAACACTATAGTAATTTAATAGGATCTCTATGAGCGGCGTTCAGTCTATTTTAACCAGGCTAGTAGGCCTAATCCACATGCCGTCTCTATTAGAGACTAAACCTCAGGACCGCCTGTGGAGAGACTGTGGGTTGGCGGGGCAATGAGAAGATGAACTGTGTGTGGAACCAGATTAAATGATGGGCCTTGTACACTAGTACTAGGAATTAAATAGTATGGTGGGATGGATGAAGTCAGTCTGTGCACAGACTAGAGGTTGACCGATTTTATGATTTTTCAACGCCGATACCAATACCGATTTATTGCGGGACCAAAAACCCCGATACCGATTAATCAGCCAATTTTTATTTCTTTATTTGTAATAATGACAATTACAACAATACTGAATTAACACTTATTTTAACTTAATATAATACATTAATAAAATTAATTTTGCCTCAAGTAAATAATGAAACATGTTTAATTTGGTTTACATAATGCAAAAACGAAGTGTTGGAAGTAAAAGTGCAATATGTGCTATGTAAGAAAGCTAACATTTCAGTTCCTTGCTCAGAACATGAGAACATATGAAAGCTGGTGGTTCCTTTTAACATAAGTCTTCAATATTCCCAGGTAAGAAGTTTTAGGTTGTAGTTATTATAGGAATTATAGGACTATTTCCCTCTATACCATTTGTATTTCATTAACCTTTTGACTATTAGATGTTCTTATAGGCACTTTAGTATTGCCAGTGTAACAGGTATAGCTTCCGTCCCTCTCCTCGCTCCTCTAGGGCTCGAACCAGCAACATAACGAAAACAGCCACCATCGAAGCAGCGTTACCCATGCCAAGTAAGGGGAACAACTAACTAGAAGGCTCAGAGCGAGTGACGTTTGAAACGCTTTTAGCGCGCGCTAACTAGCTAACGATTTCACTTCGGTTACACCAGCCTCATCTTGGGAGTTGATAGGCTTGAAGTCATAAACAGCGCAATGCTTGACGCACAACGAAGAGCTGCTGGCAAAACGCATGAAAGTGCTGTTTGAATGAATGTTTACACGCCTGCTTCTGCCTACCACTGCTCAGTCAGATACTTAGATGCTTGTATGCTCAGTCAGATTATATGCAACGCAGGACACGCTAGATAATATCTAGTAATATCATCAACCATGTGTAGTTAACTAGTGATTATGATTGATTGTTGTTTATAAGATTAATGTTAGCTAGCAACTTAACTTGGCTTACTGCATTCGCGTAACAGGCAGTCTCCTTGTGGAGTGCAACGAGAGAGAGGCAGGTCGTTAATGCGTTGGACTAGTTAACTGTGAGGTTGCAAGATTGGATCCCCCGAGCTGACATGGTGAAAATCTGTAGTTTTGCCCCTGAACGAGGCAGTTAACCCACCGTTCCTAGGCCGTCATTGAAAATAAGAATGTGTTCTTAACTGACATGCCTAGTTAAATAAAGGTATAAAAAATATTTAGCAAATCGGCACCCAAAAAGACCGATTTCCGATTGTTATGAAAACTCGAAATCGGCCCTAATTAATCGTCCATTCCGATTAATCGGTCGACCTCTTGCACAAACTCACAGGGGGGATTTTAATCCTCTGATCTAAAAGCTTTCATCTAGTGCTACAGTAATGAACTGCTGCATTTGAACATTAGATTGGTCAGTCTTGACTGATTGATATTATTGAGGGTCAATCGATGCTTTGTGAAAACTGTGTGTGGGTGTGTTACAAAGTGTTGCAATAGTAATCAAGGGCTCTTCAATTATTGCGTAATAAACCCTTTGTTAATGTGATAAAGAAATCACATCTGTGAAAGACTGGCTGGCCTTAATTTAATATTGATTACAAACAATCTCACCACCCTGCTCTACAAACACTATATCTAGGAGAGAGGTTATATAAATGGCCGAGGGAAGATGTGAATTTTTCTTCCCGTGCTGCTGACTGCTGTTTTGGTTCACTCTTACAGGAATAATTAAGGCCCAGTGCACTACTTTGATGAGATTTATTTTGAAATAAAAAACAAATCAGAATTAAATAAAAAATGTATTTCCCACGACTATGGCCGTTTTTAGTTCCAGCTTTAGTAGAGCTGGGCAATATGGACAACAATCCATATCCAGATAATTCAGTACATTAATCATGATATGGGGCCTCCCGGGTGGTGCAGTGGTTAAGGGCGCTGTACTGCAGCGCCAGCTGTGCCACCAGAGACTCTGGGTTCGCTGTCGTAACCGGCCGCGACCGGGATGTCCGTGGGGCGACGCACAATTGGCCTAGCATCGTCCGGGTTAGGGAGGGCTTGGCCGGTAGGGATATCCTTGTCTCATCACGCACAGTGCACGCTAACCAAGGTTGCCAGGTGCACAGTGTTTTCTCCGACACATTGTTCCGACTGGCTTCCGGGTGCGGCTTGGTTGGGTTGTGTATCGGAGGACGCATGACTTTCAACCTTCGTCTCTCCTGAGCCCGTACGGGAGTTGTAGCGATGAGACAAGATAGTAGCTACAATTGATAGATGCAACATTTAGAAGTAGTAATAGTTTCAATAACTACTAATAGTTTTTTATATCATGATGCATTTTGTTTAAAACAAAATGCATCATGATAGTTTTTTATATTAGTAGTTATTGAAACTATTACTACTTCTAATGTTGCATCTATCAATTGTCCCATTAACAATCACCCATATTAGGAAACTTATTTAATTTTAAACCTCACATTTCTCTAGTAGGGCCCTATCGGTTATTTATCGTGATGAACAATATCAGCCAAATGCCCACGATAAGTGGACGGTTTGGTCGATATCGATAATGTTCTGTTCATTGTACCAGCTCTAGGTTTTAGGTCAGCCTAAATTTAGTGTGAGTATGGTTTCAGTTTCCATGCACAGTAGGTTATGTTTAATGGTCCCAGAAGAACATTTTTGTTCAATGCATCACTAAACATCATAGTTGGTCATAAACACAAACATTCTAGAATTGTAGGACCTGAGTTTAGTCACATTATGAGCCTGGCTTCATGTTCAGGAGAGCGCAGATATAGGCCTAGATGTTACACACACACACACAATCAAAGTGCTGCTACTATAGTACGCAGTGGACTCATATGCTTATGGAAAGTCACACCTGCCCAGTTTGCAGCTGTGTAAAAATAGTCTATACAGTAGAAAGCACATACTGTATGCATAATATTGATGTCAGGTATATTCATTAATGTACTTATAGTTAGATCATTTTCAATCTGAGGAAATAAATACAGCGTCTGCTCTCTGGAAGCTCAGTTGTGACTGGTTCACTGAGGTATGTCATTCAACACTGGTATAAAAAATTATATATTGTACGGTATGTTCATGTACTCTCAGTATTCGCTGTAAAAGAGAGTCGAGTCCTGACTGGTTCACCAACTGACTGACTCATATGATTCATTGGACAATTTACAACAAGCAGGTTATGACAGCTCAGTGTTCAAAACATGGACCATATGGCCATGTCAACACCCTTAACTGTATGGCACCATGGAAAATTACCCTCATTAAGCCTAGCTGGTGCTGAAGCTGGTGTCTCCCTCCCTTTCTCCCTACAACACCTCAGTAGCAGAGGTCAACACTGTCTAGACATCAAATCTACTTAAGTGATAATGCCCGAGAAGCCGGTGTTTGGAGGATATATTGGCATGGGTGTTGTTGCAAACCGTGCCAATGTATCTTCTAAACACCAGCTTCGAGGGCATTATCACTTTTATACAATGGGTTACCAACACAACCAAATAATGATTGACATATTTTCATTAACATTATTTTGATGAATTTATTCATTTTTATTTATTTATTCATTACATGCTTGTTCGTTCTATTGGTTCAGTTGCCAGAGACATGACTCAGTCATTAAGTATTTTTGTTCCAGTCTTTGTTATAAATTTTCCGTTGCTATACTGGCTGGCAACCTTCTTATTCCTTGCTTGCTAGCTAGTCAACTTTGGCTAACACATTCACGTCAAACAATGCAGCCTGTCACGCCTGCTCCCGCTTCCCCTCTCTGGAGCTCGAGGGCGCCAGGCCTGTCACCATCATTGCACACCTGCGCTCATTGGACTCACGTGGACTCCTTCACGTTTTGATTGCCTTCCCTATATCTGTCTGTTTCCTCTGTTTCATCCCCATGTCAGCATTTTCGTTTTGTTTTCTCCTTGTCCAGACGCTGTCCGTATTCTGTTCCTGTCCGTGTTTCATTAAATGTTTTCTCCCTGTCCAGACGCTGTCCGTATTCTGTTCCTGTCCGTGTTTCATTAAATGTTTTCTCCCTGTACAGACGCTGTCCGTATTCTGTTCCTGTCCGTGTTTCATCGAGGGCATCAGGCTGCACTTCATCACGCACACCTGTCACCATCATTACGTGCATCTGCGCTTATTGGACTCACCTGGACTACTTCACTTTTTTTATTGCCTTCCCTATATCTGTCTATTTCATCCCCATGTTAGCATTATTGTCCTTTTTGTTTTCCCCAGTCCAGACACTGTCTGCATTCTGTTCCTGTCTGTGTTTCATTAAATGTTCACTCCCTGTACTTGATTCTCGTCTCCAGCGTCTGTCCTCACACAGCCAGAATAAAGTAGCTGCATTTGCGTTTGTTTAAGCTGTTTTCCAGTTATTGTTTGGGGGGGAGGATACATCTATAAAAATGAGCGATTTCGCCTGGCATAGAACATTTGCTCTCTCACCAGGCCATTGTTCAGAAGAGATAGCAAACACAATCACTTCAGACTGAAGCTGGAATGACAGCAAACTAGCTGCATTTTGTGTTTTTCTATTGACATTTCTTTGTAAATACGCATAAAAATGATGCTGATTCATGATTTTGACTGGCTGAGAAACGCTGCCAGTCTGTCTCGTCCCAACTCCGGATACGTTCATAGGACAGCTGGAGATCGAATTTCAAAGTTGAAACAATGTTGCAAATGTCGGAGAGACAGACCAAGGTTATTACAATTCTCTGCTGTTGAAACACAAATGCTAGTCTAAAAGAAATGGAAGACAATGTCTAAATGCTTTTTTACATCGAATATGTAAATTGCTTGGCAAGGTTGATGAGACAGTGGATTGCACAGTCAGATGGAACAGCATTTCAACGTCATAGATTTAGCCAGTGGTATCTTGTGGAATAGACACGGTCTGGAATGAGATTTTAACCAATCAGCATCCAGGATTAGACCCACCCGTTGTATAATCTACTGTACTGCACTCTGTTGGGATTATTTAAGGGTTTTGAGTGTGTAGTTCATAATATTTCTATGATGTACTTGCTGAGATTTCTCTGAGGTGGTGTCAGTAGTTCATTGGCTAGCGTACTGAGTAGTCATTATGGCTCCATGATCAGTGTCGTGGTGGTGGAGGCCAGGGAGGGCCGTGAGGGCCAGGGAGGGCCGTGAGAGGGGTCCAGAGCCAGACCCTAGCAGGCTGCTGTGGGTTGGGAGGTCCTGGGCTGGGGCACTTAGCCAGCTCGCCTCAGCCTGGCCTGGCTCTGCTAACAGAGGGGTTATGAAACCAGAAATAGGGATGTGGTTGGCTGCACTGACTGGAAACAATGCTCTCTTCTTTCTTTCCTTTTCATTTTCTTTCCTCCTCCAGTGTTTTCTTTTTGTTTCCATTTTAGAAAATGCTTTACTCGCATGCACAGGGAGTTATTGATTATTCAGTATGGGAAGTAAGGAACACTTATGATATTGAATGTGCAGGCAGTGGTTCTCATGTCCATAACTAGCTACATCTTGAGAGAACAGGAAATTACCCAGTCTGATTGATTCAACCTAGATATTGGCTTTTAATGATACATTTTCTATGAACATCACTGTTCAGGACCATTCATTGTGTGTGTCATGTAACAAAATGGATGGCTCCACTTGTGTGTATGTGACACAGCGTTTGTGGAACACTTGTGTGTGACAAGGGCCCGGCTTCCGACCCACGCTTTCGCTCTCGCCTGTACTTCCTGTGTTTATCATAAACAAGCTATGATAAAGTAAAGAGCTGAAAACAGCCTGAGATAACATCCTGTTAATGTCATTGTCTTTCGGCAGCTCTCCCTGCTGCACCAAGCTAATTCAATACCACTGGATGAGGGGGAGCCTGATCTAATTTAAGGACAGTGCATTACTGTACATATTTCAGTCAGCTGTGAGACCATGCAGACAGGGTCCTGTTGTGTGGTGAGTTGGTTGACTCAGGTAGCCTGGTTAAACGAGACTGAATGCAGCGCCCTGCGTGAAATGCACTTATTTGCTTGATATACAGTGCCTTCAGAAAGTATTTACACCCCTTGACTTATTCCACATTTTGTTGTGTTACAGTCTGAATGTAAAATGGATTACAATGAGATTTTGTGTCACTAGCCTACACACAATACCCCATAATGTCAAAGTGGAATAATCCTTTTAGACATTTTTACAAATTAATAACAAATGTAAAGCTGAAATGTCTTGACTCTTAAGTATTCAACACCTGTGTTAGGTCAAGCCTAAATAAGTTAAGGAGTAAAAATGTGCTTAACAATTCACATAATAAATTGCATGGACTCATTCAGTGTGCAGTAATAGTGTTTAATATGATTTTTGAAAGACTACCTCATCTCTGTACCCCATACATAAAATTATAGGTCCCTCATTTGAGCAATGAATTTCAAACACAGATTCAACCACAAAGACCAGGGAAGTTCTCCAATGCCTTGCAAAGAAGGGCACCTATTGGTAGATGGGTATCAATAGGTGGTATTTGTATTTATTATGGATCCCCATTAGCTGCTGCCTTCTTCCTGGGGTCTGGCAAAATTAAGTCAGTTATACAATTTTAAAAACATAACAATACATTCATTACAGAATTCACAACACACTGTGTGCCCTCAGGCCCATACTCCGCTACCGCATATCTACAACGCAAAATCCGTGTGTGTTTGTGGTACTTCACAGTCCCCACTGTTCCATAAGGTGTATTTTTAAATCTGATTCTACTGCTTGCATCAGTTACCTGATATGTAATAGAGTTCCATGTAGTCATGGCTCTATGTAGTACTGTGCGCCTCCCATAGTCTGTTCTGGACTTGGGGACTGTGAAGAGATCTCTGGTGGCATGTCTTGTGGGGTATGCATGGGTGTCCAAGCTGTGTGCTAGTGTTTTAAACAGACAGCTCGGTACCTTCTGCTTGTCAACGCCTTTTACAAAAACAAGTAATGATGAAATCAATCTCTCCTCCACTTTGAGCCAGGAGAGATTGACATGCATGTCATTAATGTTAGCTCTCTGTGTACTTTTAAGGGCCAGCCGTGCTGCCCTGTTCTGAGCCAACTGCAATTTTCCCAAGTTCCTCTTTGTGGCACCTGACCACACTACTGAACAGTAGTCCAGTTGCGACAAAACCAGGGCCTGTAGGACCTGCCATGTTGATAGTGTTGTTAAGAAGGCAGAGCAGCGCTTTATTATGGACAGACTTCTCCCCATCTTAGCTACTGTTGTTTTGATCCACGGTTATTCCAAGCAGTTTAGTCACCTCAACTTGCTCAATTTCCACATTATTCATTATGAGATGTAGTTGCAGTTTAGGGTTTAGTGAATGATTTGTCCCAAATACAATGCTTTTAGTTTGGGAAATATTTAGGACTAACTTATTCCTTGCTACCCATTCCGAAACTAACTACAGTTCTTTAAGTGTTGCAGTCATTTCAGTCACTGTAGTAGCTAACATGTATAGTGTTGAGTCATCTGCACCCATTGGCCCGCAAAACACCAGTCTCAATGCCTTCTAGGCAGAGTTCCTCTGTTCAGTGTCTGTGTTCCTTTGCCCATCTTAATCTTTTCTTTTTATTGGCCAGTCTGAGATATGGCTTTTTCTTTGCAACTCTGCCTAGAAGACCAGCATCCCGGAGTCGCCTCTTCACTGTTGACGTTGAGACTGGTGTTTTGCGGGTACTATGTAATGAAGCTACCAGTTGAGGACTTGTGAGGCGTCTCTTACTCAAACTAGACACTCTAATGTACTTGTCCTCTTGCTCAGTTGTCCACTGGGGCCTCCCACTCCTCTTTCTATTCTGGTTAGAGACAGTTTGCTCTGTTCTGTGAAGGGAGTAGTACACAGCGTTGTACGAGATCTTCAGTTTCTTGGCAATTTCTCGCATGGAATAGCCTTCATTTCTCAGAACAAGAGTAGACTGACGAGTTTCAGAAGAAAGTGCTTTGTTTCTGGCCATTTTGACCCTGTAATCGAACCTACAAATGCTGATGCTCCAGATACACAACTAGTCTAAAGAAGGACAGTTTTTTTTATTGCTTCTTTAATCAGAACAACAGTTTTCAGGTGTGCTAACATAATTGCATAAGGGTTTTCTAAGGATCAATTAGCCTTTTAAAATGATAAACTTGGGTTAACCAACACAATGTGTCATTGGAATACAGGAGTGATGGTTGCTGATAATGGGCCTCTGTATATCTATGTAGATATTTCATAAAAAATCTGCCATTTCCAGCTACAATGGTAATTTACAACACTAACAATGTCTACACTATTTCTGATCAATTTGATGTTATTTTAATGGACAAAAAAAGTGCTTTTCTTTCAAAAACAAGGACATTTCTAAGTGACCCCAAACTTTTGAATGGTAGTGTACATTTAAATGTGAAAAATCATGGAATTGCCCAGCTGTGGCATACTCTGACTCATAAAAATGTAGTATGAATGGTGGTCTCCTGCACAACAATCCCACCAGGTCAAATATAGTTTGCTCCCCTTCAATTGTAGTGGCAACTTTTTTAATTTCCTAGCCCTCACATGTTGCGAGGCCAAAGAGAAGACGACATCCAGTCCCTTGAACTTCACAACCCCTATCTCGTGTTAATGCATGTTGCCTGTTTGCGACAGCAGCCATGTGCGTTCTCAATCTTGTGGCAGGGCTCTGGGTTGGCGATGACGTCTGTAGTTTTGTGCTGCGGCTGCTCCAGGAGTCAAATGACGCCAGTTTGAGAGGCCTCTGTGAGAATGCCTCGATTTGCCTCAGCTCTTTCAGAGAGAAAGGCCTCCCAGACAATGCAGTGCAGTTACTGCTATTCATCCTGTTCTTGAGAGACTCCAGCCTATTCAAGCCAGGCCGCTATTCCAGCACTGCTCCGCACGACTCCACTCAGCGGCGGAGACAGACAGAGATCCGCTGCATCGGTCCTTTGCCATGGCAACTTTAGAATTGGAACATAAAGAGGTTGTCGGGCTGGGAGCTGTAATATCAAGCCGTTGTCTCACAAACAAGCGCTCTATGGCGGTGTTAAATGGCTGCCTCTGAACAAAACATCCTGGAATGATCAGTACTAGTGTCCTACTGTCCGACTGTCCAACCTATTCACTGATCGTTAACATCGTGGGGAACTGGGCCATCTGCCCCAGTACGAGGCTGCTCTCCAAATGTCTTCATTATTTCCTCACTGTCCTGACCTCCTAACATTGGAATGCACACAGACAGTATGTCAGGCAATGAAAGTGATCCCGGTTTAACTAACATACAAAGTAGGCTACAAAGCCACTGAAAAGCACGAAAAATACATTGCGAAAGAGCACCCTCTTGTCATGAGCTGCTTGGTTTAAGTGAACAGGAAGATGCACAGATTGAAAGGAGAACCATCATCCTGAGTTCCATTGATAAGCAGAAGTTCCCTGGAGCCTTCTAGATAATAAGTCTCCACTGACTGCTCTCTGAGATATACTGTCTCAGTGCCATTTCACCGTCCCTTTGTCCCAGAACCATTCTCTAACAGTACCACCCTTAATGGTCTATTTAGACTTCCCTCACAGTTGTGGCTCATTGTCTATCTCCATCTGTCTATCTCTGCCTCTGTATCTCTCACTGCGGACTCATAACTTACTCTCTAAGTCTCCCTGTTTAAGGGTGATAACACCAACCTACCGTGCTGCATTATCCAGGAGATGAGTAGTCATGACAAAATGGGACCTTTGGTCCTTTACTGTCTGCCATTGGGGCCTGGTTATCCTCACATTCATTCAACCTCCTCCCTACTGTTTACTCTGGTTGCATGCATGAGCAGTCATCTAGCCTGTGGGTTGAAATGTCTGAAGGAGCTAAATCAGAGATATGATCTCATATTTCACAACACGTCTGATGTAAGGCTTGTAGTGTTTTGTGTGGGTGTTATTTTTGAAGGAGTAATTTCCTTCATATGAACAGTGTGTATATCATAGATCTGAGGGGCCCTGACCTCCTCAAGGCCCCAGCTGTTTTCTAATAGAGAAGACGGATCCCGTACCAGTATGTGCTTTACCTCATCCTCTGCTTTTACTCCCTAACTCTGTCTGTTAGTCAGACTGCAGCATAGCCTGGGTAGTACAGGATGGGGGCTGGGTAAAGTGTTGTTAGTTGTTTGGCAGTAATAGTCTTAAAGTAATAAAATTAACAGTTAAACAGCAAGGCTGTAAATTGCTGACCGGACCTCCATCAACACACGGCCTGTTGTGACAGAGCAGGTTGTCACTATGACTGGAGCATCCTGAGTGGTTGGCTGGCTGGGATATCCATTCACACAGCCCAACAGGTGTTTCTCCCTCTCTGGCCTTTAGGTACATAACCTCATCAGCCTTTGCTATTTTATGGCACATGGCAACTGTTGCAGTTGCCATGCTAAAAGACAAACAGGCAACAATGCTTCATACTGTTAGGACAGGTCCAGGAGTCAGGACTATTAGCAACTGCTGAGATGAGGTTTATATTAACTAACTTTATGCAAGGTTAATTTCATATTGTTTCAACCCAGCAACATCTGGTGCCTCCCAAACACACCAGCCTGTTTATGAAGCCAAGAATATAATCCCTTCTCCGAAATGAGAGGTGATATCATAATCAGTTTCTGAGCCCAATGGTTTACGGTCATGCCCATATTGTAGCTGTGCTGTTGTGTTCTGTGATTTTTATTACCAGGTGAGACAAAGACCAGCCGCTGGGCCCTCTTTAAACCAACCAGAAAGGATGCCTAGTACTTCTTACTGCGTGCTTGAGACGAGAGCCTCCCAAATGTATTTTTTATTCAGCCTTAGTTTTGTAAATACAACGTAGCCTCTGATTCACTGAGCAAACTAACTGTGTGCCAGGGAGCCAGCCAGCGAGGGCAGACGAACTAAGGGGAATCAGACTCCTCATATACTGACTGGCTTTAGTGGCCTCTGCTCTGTGCTCATTAAGACTGGAGCAAAGTACATACTCTGCCCAGCCAATGGGATCCTAACAAAACATAGACCTGTTTTATTTTCCTACAGCTTAATACACCTTGATTTATTGATATTTAATGTAACTTCTAAGGGGCTGAATTCATGTCCTTAATCATTAGCAAGACTGCAGTTTCACGTAAAGAAGAACAGTTTGGCCATACCCCAGTGCCGGAGATTTAAAATATGCTTCTTTCAGAGAGGACAAGTTATTTTTGTCCATCTTTGAAATGTGTTACATGTTAAAACTATGAATGACAATCTCCTTAAACTCTTGTGAATGATTGGTTGCTAAGGTAAAATTCTTGGCAGACATAGACTGAGACTCTTGGCTAGCGTTTAAACTCCACAATGCTGAATGTGTTTTGTCAGAGTAAATTTAATAAGATAGAAGTAAATGAAGTCGAGGCCATGATGCAAGAGTTCCCTCGATGGCGTATTCTCGAATAAAGCTCTCCATGGAGAGCTTATTCATTAGACGGGCTAGGTGTCATCATGCCAGTTCTCCATGGAGAGCTTATTCATTAGACGGGCTAGGTGTCATCATGCCAGTTCTCCATGGAGAGCTTATTCATTAGACGGGCTAGGTGTCATCATGCCAGTTCTCCATGGAGAGCTTATTCATTAGACGGGCTAGGTGTCATCATGCCAGTTCTCCATGGAGAGCTTATTCATTAGACGGGCTAGGTGTCATCATGCCAGTTCTCCATGGAGAGCTTATTCATTAGACGGGCTAGGTGTCATCATGCCAGTTCTCCATGGAGAGCTTATTCATTAGACGGGCTAGGTGTCATCATGCCAGTTCTCCATGGAGAGCTTATTCATTAGACGGGCTAGGTGTCATCATGCCAGTTCTCCATGGAGAGCTTATTCATTAGACGGGCTAGGTGTCATCATGCCAGTTCCCCATGGAGAGCTTATTCATTAGACGGGCTAGGTGTCATCATGCCAGTTCCCCATGGAGAGCTTATTCATTAGACGGGCTAGGTGTCATCATGCCAGTTCTCCATGGAGAGCTTATTCATTAGACGGGCTAGGTGTCATCATGCCAGTTCTCCATGGAGAGCTTATTCATTAGACGGGCTAGGTGTCATCATGCCAGTTCTCCATGGAGAGCTTATTCATTAGACGGGCTAGGTGTCATCATGCCAGTTCTCCATGGAGAGCTTATTCATTAGACGGGCTAGGTGTCATCATGCCAGTTCTCCATGGAGAGCTTATTCATTAGACGGGCTAGGTGTCATCATGCCAGTTCTCCATGGAGAGCTTATTCATTAGACGGGCTAGGTGTCATCATGCCAGTTCTCCATGGAGAGCTTATTCATTAGACGGGCTAGGTGTCATCATGCCAGTTCCCCATGGAGAGCTTATTCATTAGACGGGCTAGGTGTCATCATGCCAGTTCTCCATGGAGAGCTTATTCATTAGACGGGCTAGGTGTCATCATGCCAGTTCTCCATGGAGAGCTTATTCATTAGACGGGCTAGGTGTCATCATGCCAGTTCTCCATGGAGAGCTTATTCATTAGACGGGCTAGGTGTCATCATGCCAGTTCTCCATGGAGAGCTTATTCATTAGACGGGCTAGGTGTCATCATGCCAGTTCTCCATGGAGAGCTTATTCATTAGACGGGCTAGGTGTCATCATGCCAGTTCTCCATGGGGAGCTTATTCATTAGACGGGCTAGGTGTCATCATGCCAGTTCTCCATGGAGCTGTGGCCAAACCGGGACAGAGACTGAGGACTGGGGCTGGGACTGAATACAGACAAACCAGGCTTTCTTGATCGTGGGAACAACTGCAGGGCTTGGGTTGAATGAGGATTGAAGATTCACTCACTTGTGTATACATATTTACACCCGTGGCTAAAACAACATATGAAGGGACTCACTGTACTCTCACTGTATACAGTTTGGCAGACAGTTATGTAGTTTCAAATCACATCGCTAAACTTAAAAAATTTTTTTATGCCAGATAAAAATGTAATCTATTAAAACTTAACAAGCTTAGTGAGTGCATCAACATTTTCTGACATGTCAACAAGAGAAAACGCTTTGAGGAGCCATGCCCCTCAAGTGCTGTGGATTGCTATTTCACTCTACTTCTGTCTTTATCAGTGGTTCCAGTAAGCTCACCCAGTTTGTCTCTGTTTTCTCCTCCCCAGGCCTCTGACTGTGACAGCTCCAGTGGGTGGAGCTACATTGGGCCCCTCTCTCTACCCGCTCAGCACTGATGGGACAGAATCCTGAATCCTGGAGGAATCCTTGACGACCCCTCTTTCTTTCTCCGCCCTCCCAGGCTCCACCCTCTTTCCCCTCCTCCTCTCCTCTTTCCTTAGACTCTCCTCCTCCCCCGGTCTCTTCTCTCAGCGCTGGGATCATTACTCAACCCCACTGAAGAATGGAACACAGTAGCTGGCAAGGATGAACTGGGTCTGCCTGCCAATGCAGAAAGGGAGATAAAAGAGAGGGAAAGAGAGAGTGAAAGAAAAGCGAGCGAGAGAAAGTTCTAAACCTGTGAGTGAAAGAAGAGGTACATATTAAAAATGCCCTTGAGGGAGAAAATCGACAACTGCACTTGAGCAGTATGAGCTAGAAGACCTCAGCAAACCTGCCGACCTGGAAGTGTGGATCAGTAGACACACACACACACACACACGTCTGTCTCAGTCGCAGCAGAAGACGGCTCCTACCCTGCCCTACACTGTGGGGTGGTGTTTTCAGCGTTATTCGCTGCCTACCATACCTGTGTGAGGAGTGGTGGAGAGGAAATTCAGCAACTCTTAGAGGACTATGGAAGTTGATAGAAATGCTTCTTTGTTAAAACCAGCGTGTTTCGGGCCGTAACCTTTTATCAGGGTTTTAGTAGTGAACAGGTCACCACCACCATGCCAGCTAAAGGAAAGTACCTGTTAAATGACCAGGAGCTGAAACATGAGGCCCTGTACAGGAAGTTCTCCTGTATCAGCCAGTACCAGCCTCTGGTGCTGCTACTGGGCCTCTCCATGCTGTCCTGCGGAGTCCTCATCATCCTCTTCTTCGCCCTGCACCTGGTGAGTGTGTGAGTGAGTGTGTGTTTAGCTGATGTGGAATCGCTAGCTAGCGGCTGTTTTGTAAGTGACGTCATCTACCGAGACCTAGAAGTGTGTGTGCACCTACCCATGTATGAAGTGACAGTATGCTACACATCAGAGCCCAGCTACTTACAGCTTTTTTGAATGACTTAGTAATATCCCATGAGGGGGTGTGCTGTTCTGTCTGGATGAGTTGACCGATAATGGATGGAGATATGGAGATTAGCACATTAAAGACACCATTGTAGTATGATATTTTTCTGTAGTACAATAACTGTGCCTAGATACTGAATTAGAGGTCTTTGGGGTTTTTCTCCTCCAAACGACAGTCTGTAGCAATGTTTTTGGTGTAGACTTCAGAGTTTAAGAAGCAGGTAATCACTGTATTTGTGTATCAGGTAAATGTCACTAGTCTAGAGTTTTAGTAGACATTTTAGGTTACATGTACACCACTGTGTAGAGCAGTAGGTAATCACTCTGACACAAAACGTAAAGCAGCACTTACACTACCGTTCAAAAGTTTGGGGTCACTTCCTTGTTTTTGATAGAAAAGCAAATCTTTTGTCCATTTTTAAAATAACATCAAATTGATCAGAAATACAGTGTAGACAATGTTAATGTTGTAAATAACTATTGTAGCTGGAAACGGCTGATTTTAATGGAATATCTACATACAGTGGTTGCTCCACTAAAAGTTTTACGATTATGCTGCGGGACTTGGAGGTCATTTGAGGTTTAGTACGGTACCTTGCATCACTACTTCATTGCTCCAGACCAGCGCAAGGGGGAGTTAGAGCACTGATTATGTTTTGGGTTCTACTGTGTCTCTAACTGACAATGAATGGGTGACATAAACCTAAATAGAAACTGATAATTGTGCACAACTTCAGTATTACTTACTAAAACTGTTGTTACACTAAGGTTTTTATTATTTTGTTTTGTTAGAATTATTTTGGTCTTACTGTAGTACTGTAGCCCACTCCTGACCAGGCATGAGGTACAGCGTCTGAGTGGTAAAATGGTCTAAGACACTGTGTGGCAGAGCAAGCTGTGTTGCTTCAGATGCTGGATCAATACCCATGCCACCATCGCCTGGGAGACCCATGAGATGACTGTAGGTTTTTGGTTTCTCTCCCTCGGAAAACAGAAATAAAATATTCTAAATAACAAACTGGCCTTTTTCTCAAAAATGTTACATTATTTGAAAACAAAACCATCTCCAAAGTATTTTCTTTTTTAAACAAACCAATTTATTATTAATTCACAATTACAGTGCCTTGCGAAAGTATTCGGCCCCCTTGAACTTTGCGACCTTTTGCCACATTTCAGGCTTCAAACATAAAGATATAAAACTGTATTTTTTTGTGAAGAATCAACAACAAGTGGGACACAATCATGAAGTGGAACGACATTTATTGGATATTTCAAACTTTTTTAACAAATCAAAAACTGAAAAATTGGGCGTGCAAAATTATTCAGCCCCCTTAAGTTAATACTTTGTAGCGCCACCTTTTGCTGCGATTACAGCTGTAAGTCGCTTGGGGTATGTCTCTATCAGTTTTGCACATCGAGAGACTGAAATTTTTTCCCATTCCTCCTTGCAAAACAGCTCGAGCTCAGTGAGGTTGGATGGAGAGCATTTGTGAACAGCAGTTTTCAGTTCTTTCCACAGATTCTCAATTGGATTCAGGTCTGGACTTTGACTTGGCCATTCTAACACCTGGATATGTTTATTTTTGAACCATTCCATTGTAGATTTTGCTTTGTGTTTTGGATCATTGTCTTGTTGGAAGACAAATCTCCGTCCTAGTCTCAGGTCTTTTGCAGACTCCATCAGGTTTTCTTCCAGAATGGTCCTGTATTTGGCTACATCCATCTTCCCATCAATTTGAACCATCTTCCCTGTCCCTGCTGAAGAAAAGCATGCCCAAACCATGATGCTGCCACCACCATGTTTGACAGTGGGGATGGTGTGTTCAGGGTGATGAGCTGTGTTGCTTTTACGCCAAACATAACGTTTTGCATTGTTGCCAAAAAGTTCAATTTTGGTTTCATCTGACCAGAGCACCTTCTTCCACATGTTTGGTGTGTCTCCCAGGTGGCTTGTGGCAAACTTTAAACAACACTTTTTATGGATATCTTTAAGAAATGGCTTTCTTCTTGCCACTCTTCCATAAAGGCCAGATTTGTGCAATATACGACTGATTGTTGTCCTATGGACAGAGTCTCCCACCTCAGCTGTAGATCTCTGCAGTTCATCCAGAGTGATCATGGGCCTCTTGGCTGCATCTCTGATCAGTCTTCTCCTTGTATGAGCTGAAAGTTTAGAGGGACTGCCAGGTCTTGGTAGATTTGCAGTGGTCTGATACTCCTTCCATTTCAATATTATCGCTTGCACAGTGCTCCTTGGGATGTTTAAAGCTTGGGAAATCTTGTTGTATCCAAATCCGGCTTTAAACTTCTTCACAACAGTATCTCGGACCTGCCTGGTGTGTTCCTTGTTCTTCATGATGCTCTCTGCGCTTTTAACGGACCTCTGAGACTATCACAGTGCAGGTGCATTTATACGGAGACTTGATTACACACAGGTGGATTGTATTTATCATCATTAGTCATTTAGGTCAACATTGGATCATTCAGAGATCCTCACTGAACTTCTGGAGAGAGTTTGCTGCACTGAAAGTAAAGGGGCTGAATAATTTTGCACGCCCATTTTTTCAGTTTTTGATTTGTTAAAAAAGTTTGAAATATCCAATAAATATCGTTCCACTTCATGATTGTGTCCCACTTGTTGTTGATTCTTCACAAAAAAATACAGTTTTATATCTTTATGTTTGAAGCCTGAAATGTGGCAAAAGGTCGCAAAGTTCAAGGGGGCCGAATACTTTCGCAAGGCACTGTATATAATATCCCTTTGGATATTCTCACAGATTTATTATGAATCCTGTTATTATCAGGACAATATATATTGGTCATGGTTCCAGAGGGGCGCACAATGGGATTGCCTTGCAGTTCTCCAGCTGTATCCACTGAAACAGTGGTGGGTGCGTGAGTTTCAAGGCACGAGGGCAGGGGGCACGGGATGGCGCACAGAAGACTGACCTAGCCCATGGGGAAGGGAGGAGGAGGAAGGGGGAAGGGGGGGGCACCACCCACCCCGCCACTCTGGGTAGCACAGAGCAACACTTTAAGGGGCATTGCACTAATAATGGTGCTAACTAGGGAACCGTTCCCACTGTTCTTAGTGCCAGTCTGCACGGTCAAACTATTAGACCTCTCAGGCGTTTGTCAAAAGTTATACTTTAATCCAAAGTGGATTTAACGAAAAATGACACAGCACACATTTGTAAATCCCAAACTCTAAAAGTAATTGGAAAGATAGATACAAATTATTTGTGACATTGTGGTTACAATAAAGAATGTAAACAAGATGCTGTGTTTTTATTTACAGTAGTGATGGACAGCTGGTGACATTTTGAAAACAGGTTTTCAAACACTTGTAGCCCGATTAGCAAGACAATAGACTCTTTATAGCCTGGCTACTGTAGGTGTGAACATCCCCCTACCTGCAAAAAATGACATCACCAAAACTAAAGGTATTTTGGTTTCAGTGCATTTTCTTAAAAAAAAAAAAAGAATGATGATCCCGTAGGTGAAGAAGCCGGATGTGGCGGTCCTGGGTTGGCGTGGTTACACGTGATCTGCGGTTGTGAGGCCAGTTGGATGCCATTATTTGCCTGTTTGTGTTCCGCCTGTTAGCTTGCATGATTCTTGCCATCCTCCTTCGACCTCTCATCAACGAGCTGTTTTTGCCCACAGGACTGCTGACTGACTGGAGTTTTTTTGTTTGTGGCACCATTCTCTGTAAATCCTAGACACTGTCGTGCGTGAAAAGACCAGGAGGGCGCCTGGCACCGATCATAACACGCTTAGTCGCATAGGTCACTAGCTGTTCAATCGAACAGCAACTGAATGCCTCGATGCCTGCTTTACATAGTAATGCCACGGCCACGTAGGAGCGATCCAAGCAAGCCACTGTCTGTAGGAGCAATCCGTTTTCGTGAACAGGGTGGTGTACCTAATAAACTGACGGGTGAGTGCCTTATTGTCACATACACGGAATAGGTGCAGTGAAATGTGTTGTTTTACAGGGCTTCAGTCAGTTAGGGCCAGTGAACAGTGCGCATTACAATGGCACCCTATTCCCTATATAGTGCACTTCTTTTGACAAAAGTAGTGCACTGTATAAGTAAAAGGGTGCCATTTGGGACACACTCATGCTGTTGACATTGGCAGGGCCTGAGGCACTGTAGCACTTTTCTCATTCAGGTGTTGATGCCAAACTAGGTCCATCATCAGGTCTCATTACTGCTCCCTCCTAAAGGAAAACGAGACCTCACTTTCCTGTCATTGTGCTGCTTTCAGAACCCAGACACGCTGATATATGGATGGAGAGAGACTTCCATCACTTCCTAGTCTCAGATTTCTCTCAAGGGGCTTTATTGGCAGTGGAAACATGTTTACATTGCTAAAGTAAGTGGAATAGATATTAAACAAAAGTGAAATAAATAATCTGAAATTAACATTTCAAATGTTATATTGCTGGCTATGTACAGTGTTGTAACTATGCAAATAGTTGAAGTACGAAAGGGAAAATAAATAGACAGATCAATATAAACTGAAAGATTTTTCTGAGTTACAGTTCATATAAGGAAATCGGTCAATTGAAATAAATTCATGAGGCCCTAATCTATGGATTTCACATGACTGGGAATAGAGATATGCATCTGTTGGTCACTGATACCTTAAAAAAAGAGTAGGGACGTGGATCAGAAAACCAGTCACCCTTAGCCTCATGCAGCGCGACACATCTCCTTCGCGTAGAGTTGATCAGGCTGTTGATTGTGGCCTGTGGAATGTTGTCCCACTCCTTCAATGGCTGTGTAAAGATGATGGATTTTGGCGGGAACTGGAACATGCTGTCGTACACATCGATCCAGAGAAATCCAAACATGCTCAATGGATGACATGTCTGGTGAATATGCAGGCCATGGAAGAGCTGGGACATTTTCAGCTTCCAGGAATTATGTACAGATCCTTGCAACATGGGGCTGTGCATTATCATGCTGAAACACAAGGTGATGGCAGATGAATGGCACGATATTGGGCCTCAGGATCTCGTCATAGTATCTCTGTGCATTCAAATTGCCATCGATAAATTGAAATTGGGTTTGTTGTCCGTAGCTTATACCTGCCTATACCATAACCCCACCGTACCGTCCCCATGGGGTACTCTGTTTACAATGTTGACATCAGCAAACCGCTCCCCCACACAACGATGTCTGCCATCTGCCCGGTACAGTTGAAACTGGGATTCATCCATGAAGAGCACACTTCTCCAGCATGCCAGTGGCCATCCAAGGTGAGCATTTGCCCACTGAAGTCGGTTGCGATGCAGAATTGCAGTCAGGTCAAGACCCTGGTGAGGATGACGAGCACGCCGATGAGCTTCCCTGAGACTGTTCCTGACAGTTTGTGCAGAAATTCTTCAGTTGTGTAAACCCAGAGTTTTATCAGCTGTCCGTGTGGCTGGACTCCGACAATCCCGCAGGTGAAGAAGCTGGATGGGGAGGTCCTGGGCTGGCGTGGTTACATGTGGTCTCCGGTTGTGAGGCCGGTTGGAAGTACTGCCAAATTCTCTAAAACGACAGAGGTTATGGTAGAAAAATTAACAATAAATTCAGTTGTAACAGCTCTGGTGGACATTCCTGCAGTCAGGATGCCACTTGCACGCTCCCTCAAAATTTAGACATCTGCAGCGTTGTGTTGTGACCAAACTGCACATTTTAGAGAGGCCTTTTAATGTCTCCAGCACAAGGTGCACCTGTGCAATGATCACTCTGTTTAATCATCTTCTTGATATGCCACACCTGTCAGGTGGATGGATTGTCTTTACAAAGGAGAAATGCTCACTAACAGGGATGTTAACATATTTGTGCACAAAATTTGAGAAATATGTATTTTGTGCGTATGGAACATTTCTGGGATCTTTTATTTCAGCTCATGAAACATGGGACGAACATTTTACATGTTGCATTCATGTTTTGTTCAGTGTAGTTTGTATTTACAATGGTGTTTGCTTCCCTGACTGTCCTTTCTTTTAGAAACAGATCACAAATATTGCTGCTGTGCTGGCACACTGGTATTTCACCTCATAGATATGGGACTTTATCTAAATTGGATTTGTTTTTAAATTGTTTGTGGGTTTGTGTAATCTGAGGGAAATATGTGTCTCTAATATGGTCATACATTTGGCAGGAGGTTAGGAAGTGCAGCTCAGTTTCCACATTTTGTGGGCACATACCTGAGAACTAGTAGACAGGCTATGCCTATGGCGGCCTCTCTCAATAGCAAGGCTACGCTGATTTCCTTGCTTGTGGAACAGTTAGTGTTCAGGTATTCTGCCACTGTACTCTCTGTTTAGGGCCAAATAGCATTCCAGTATGCTTCATTTTTTGGGTAGTTCTTTCCATTGTGTCAAGTAATTGTGTTTTTGTTTTCTCATGATTTGGTTGGGTCTAATTATGTTGCTGTCCTAGGGCTCTGTGTGGTCTGTTTGTGTTTGTGAACAGAACGCCAGGACCAGCTTGCTGAGGAGACTGTTCTCTAGGTTAATCTCTCTGTAGGTGATTGCTTTGTTATGGAAGGTTTGGGAATCGCTTCCTTTTAAGTGGTTGTAAAACTTAACATCTCTTTTCTGGATTTTGATAATTAGTGGATATTGTCTGAATTCTGCCCTGCATTTATTATTTGGTGTTTTATGTTGTGCACAGAGGATGTTTTTGCTAAATCATCATCAACTAATGTTTTTGTGGAAGGTTAGTTAGCATGTGTGGGCTAATGCCTAATGTGCACAGGCCTGTGAGGATAAGTGTGATATACAGTTGAAGTCGGAAGTTTACATACACTTAGGTTGGAGTCATTAAAACTCGTTTTTCAACCACTCCACAAATTTCTTGTTAACAAACTATAGTAGTCGCTCTGGATAAGAGCGTCTGCTAAATGACTTAAATGTAAATGTAATGTAATCTACCTTGTGCATGACACAAGTCATGTTTCCAATAATTGTTTACAGACAGATTATTTCACTTATAATTCACTGTATCACAATTCCAATGGGTCAGAAGTTTACATACACTAAGATGACTGTGCCTTTAAACAGCTTGGAAAATTCCAGAAAATGTTGTCATGGCTTTAGAAGCTTCTGATAGGCTAATTGACATCATATGAGTCAGTTGGAGGTGTACCTGTGGATGTATTCAAGGCTGACCTTCAACTTCAGTGCCTCTTTGCTTGTCATGATGGGAAAATCAAAAGAGATCAGCAAAGCCCTCGACATAACCTGAAAGGCCACTCAGCAAGAAAGAAGCCACTGCTCCAGACTACGGTTTGCAACTGCACATGGGGACAAATATCGCACTTTTTGGAGAAATGTCCTCTGGTCTGATAAACAAAAATAGAACTGTTTGGCCATAATGACCATCGTTATGTTTGGAGGAAAAAGGGGGAAGCTTGCAAGCCAAAGAACACCATCCCAACCGTGAAGCATGGGGGTGACAGCATCATGTTGTGGGGGTGCTTTGCCGCAGGAGGGACTGGTGCACTTCACATAATAGATGGCATCATAAGGAAGGACAATTATTTGAAGAAATTGATGCAACATCTCTAGACATGAGTCAGGATGTTAAAGCTTGGTCGCAAGTGGGTCTTCCAAATGGACAATGACCTCAAGCATATTTATTTTATTTTGTTATACAATATACTTGCAGTGAAGCCGCTCAATAACTACATCATACCAGTCATCCAACAGATTCCCATTTAGAGTGACACACAGAAGCATCCAGGGTCAATGCCCTGCTCAAGGGCATGTTGACCGATCTACCACCAAGCCAAAAAATGTGAACCCGAACACTCCAATCTCCCCCCACAGTTCCCCCAATAGCTCTCCCTCAACCATTCAAGACCCCTTCCACAGTCTCCCCCCCAGGAAGAAAAAAAACAAAACAAAACAATTAATTCCATTCCCCACCCCCCAAGAACCCCCCAATGCACCAATAACCAAGAGAATGAACTAATGAGAAAAAAGGTAAAGACAGAAGAAAACAGCTAACAACAATTTAAAAAATAAAATAATAATAATAATACATTTAACACTAAGGACATCAAGGACAACTAAAATCATAACAGCAATGCCAACTGTATGTTTGTGTGCATGTCTGGCACTATTACATGTATGTGTGTGTTCTTCTATGTGTTTATTTGAATGGGAGTGTGTGTATATGCATGTGTACAAACACCTGCACGGCATCAGCCTCAGGCAAACCGGCATTAGTTGTAAAAACACTGCCACTTAGTGTCATTCAAATGTACTTTTTATGATGTTTTATTTTGACAATTTTTTAACTTTATCTTTGACCATCATTCTATCTCTCACACAGCAACTCCACTTCCACTTGTCTCCAATTCCACATTCCAACCCTCAGCTTCCCTCAGCCCATCCCATCTATCTCTGCTGGCCACCCACAGCCCATCCCATCTATCTCTGCTGGCCACCCACAGCCCATCCCATCTATCTCTGCTGGCCACCCACAGTCCATCCCATCTATCTCTGCTGGCCACCCACAGCCCATCCCATCTATCTCTGCTGGCCACCCACAGCCCATCCCATCTATCTCTGCTGGCCACCCACAGCCCATCCCATCTATCTCTGCTGGCCACCCACAGCCCATCCCATCTATCTCTGCTGGCCACCCACAGCCCATCCCATCTATCTCTGCTGGCCACCCTCAGCCCATCCCATCTATCTCTGCTGGCCACCCACTTCGTGTTTCTATGCAACACATGTCTTTCAACTATGCTGTGATGTTTAACGTACAATTTCAATCTATCTAATCAAATAGAATCCACAGATTGCGAGTTGAAGATAAATACTTTTACTAAGACTATTAGTAATTGACTGATCCGGTCTCTCCAGATCTCCTAACAGTACTATTTCTAGGGTCAATTTTAGATCAATGCTATGCATTTTCAGCGATTCCTGAACCTGAGACCAGAAACAGGCTACCCGAGGGCAATACCAAAATAAATGGTAAATGAACCCAAGCATACTTCCAAAGTTGTGGCAAAATGGCTTAAGGACAACAAAGTCAAGGTATTGGAGTGGCCATCACAAAGCCCTGACCTCAATCCTATAGAAAATTTGTGGGCAGAACTGAAAAAGCGTGTGCGAGCAAGGAGGCCTACAAACCTGACTCAGTTACACCAGCTCTGTCAGGAGGAATGGGCCAAAATTCACCCAACTCATTGTGGGAGGCTTGTGGAAGGCATCCCGAAATGTCTGACCCAAGTTAAATCATTTAAAGGCAATGCTACCAAATACTAATTGAGAGTATGTAAACTTCTGACACACTGAGAATGTGATGAAAGAAATAAAAGATGAAATAAATCATTCTCTCTACTATTACTCTGACATTTCACATTCTTAAAATAAAGTGGTGATCCTAACTGACCTAAGACAGGGAATTCTTACTAGGATTAAATGTCAGGAATTGTGAAAAACTGAGTTTAAATGTATTTGGCTAAGGTGTATGTAAACTTCTGACTTCAACTGTGTTCAACTTGTATAACTTCCCTCTCCACTGTGGATAGATAGACTACCTGTTAGAGACCATGAGCCCACCAGTGAGCGAGAGGAGGCCATTTCAACATATATTTCTAAGTTGTACTTCAACAGGATAGTTGGGCTCAGATTGAACAAAGGGCCTATTGAGAGCCCTGATGTTTTTAGGTGAATAAAGTCCTTTTAGATTCTAACGAGTACAGGGAGTGTAAGAGAGTCAAAGAGAGCACGGAGAGGATGCTTTTACAGTGGTCCTCATTTTACATAAGTTAACTTAACCCACCAACAGACACTAGAGAGAGTGTATGTTCTTGTGGGTTTACTTTGGTCATTATTGTAGAATTACGTTTCGCACGGTTTGTTTCCTTCCCTAAAGAAGTGATCTGATTTAAGATCGACACCACAGAGCACGCAATCTTCACCATCTGATACCAAACAAAACCTGATGTGAATTTCAATGCTCAACAGACGTAAACATGCACTTATGGCAGGCTGATACTGAGCAGATCCCACCTGGGTCATTGCTTTTCAGATGAAATTTCAAGAGGAGAGGATCAGAAGCAATCTGTTCTCTAATTGTATAGACTTTCACTACTTCCTTCCATCTGAAAATAAATGAGAAAAGGAAATGAACAAGTCTCCTATAGGTCGATTTAGTGGGTGTGGCTGTAGTTAAATGTGCTAGTAAAGGCCTTCACTTCCGCTACCATGGAGACCAGCATGCTCAATATACAATGCCGAGATGGCCTTCTGCTCAGGGACCTTTACACAGTCATTCCCACTCTCCTTGGCATCTAACTCTTTCCCATTCTCTCTTTCTCTCGCTCTCTTGCTTTCTCGCTAACTGGCATGCAAGTTGACGCAAGTGTATACACACACACACACACACACACACCAGAAATCTATATCTGAGCCTTCCTCTTCCCTCTCAGTGTAATTTAATCAGGAAGATGCTGTGGCCTCTAGCAACAGGACATGACGCAGAGACAGATGTGCAATAAACCTGAATAAGCCACGATGCTGAATTAGATATGGGCCGCTCTCATGACTAGACTGTACATAGGCATAATAAAGGGGCTTGAATGATGTTGAAGGGAAGTTGAGTGAATGTTGTTTAGACATATCATTGTACCTGACCTATATAACACTTCAAACCTGTCCTCAGACAGAATGTATATTATAGCCTGTTTTTTAATCCTTGTCTTTTCGTTAGAGGAGTAGAGCATTGTGTGTCTGTATGGCTGTGTGTAGATGGATATGGCGTCCTTGTTTATGACTGTGTGTATATCTCAATGTAGAGTATAATGTAAATGCCATGATTGTGATTCAGTGTGCGTTATGTTCTCCCTCTCCGTTTCAGAGTGTGGAGGAGCACTGTGCATTTGTCAGCGTGGTGAGCTGCAGCCTGTGTGTGTTCCTGGCTGTGTTTGTGCTGGTGTGTACAGAGACCCTGACACAGCGCTGGAGGAGACTGCTGGGTCTGGTGGTCTGGGCCACTCACCTCACCATGGGATTCACCTTCATCTTCAGCGGACCCCTCATCCTGCCCTGGGACCAGGTATACACTCGCTCGAAATAAAGGTTGCACGACAACCTATTGGCTTTCAAAATAAATGTTTGGTAATTATTCTAATCAAAGGAGATATTTTTTATTGTTGATTTCTTCAAAACCATCAAACTTTATTAATAATTACTGCAGTAATAGAGTGTTAATGGTCATCCAATAGTATAGAGTTAAAGCCCAATAAATAAACGGGATTCAGTTATAACTCTTCATTGTCTTCCTTGTGACGAAGACAGACACGTGAAATTATACAAAGGTACATTGTGCTCTCATGCAACAGATATATGTCTAGTTCATTTACTGCTTGTTTATGCAGAAATACTAATCCAATATAGGATTCTAAGCCCTTCCCTCAGAATGATGGAGTCCAGTATTCATCTGCCGTATGGGATAAATAAACTGGAGATTGGGTCCCCCTGACACCGACAGACAGGCACACAGACACTAATCACGGAATGGAATGCAGTCTTTAGGTTATCACCAAGTCATGGTAAATCTACTGTCAGCGTTAACACAGACACATGAGAGTTCAAAGAGCCCTATTCTGTTGCCTCTAAGAAAAACAGTGTTTTAGGAATACATTGTAATATAAAGTCATGTGATTAACATAATGTTGTAATTATATGACACCCACTTCCTTTGTCCTCTTCCTCTTCTCCTCCATCTACAAAACCAGCCAGTTTATTAGGTACACCCATCTAGTACCGGTCGGACCCCCATTTACTGAATTCTTCAGGCATGGATTCTACAAGGTGTAGCATTCAAGCGTTGTGCAATTGGTATCTAGGAACCTAACTTGTGCCAGGGAAACATTAGCCATACCATTACACCACCTCCACCAGCCTGTATCGTTGAGACCAGGCAGGATGGGGCCATGGACTCATGCTGCTTACGCCAAATCCTTACTTTGGTCATTGTTGCAAAATTACGATTCACACAGTTTCTGTTTCCTTCCCTGAAGAAGTTATCTGATTTAAGAACTACCCCACAGAGCATGCAACCTTCTCCATGTGATAACAAACAAAACCTGATGTGAATTTAAATTCACATCAGTTGGCAGTGGTGTAATGGTATAGGGAATATTTTTCTGGCACACGTTAGATTCCTTGATACCGATTGAGCAACATTTGAACGCCACACCTTGTAGAATCCATGCCCTGATGAATTCAGGCTGTTCTGGAGGCAAAGGGGCACCGACAATCATACCATGCTCAGTTGTTAGGGCACCTAATTTGTCCATTCTAACGTTCAATTGAACAGTAACTGAATGCCTTGATGTCTGTCTGCCTTCTTTATATAGCAAGCCATGGCTACGTGACTCACTGTCTGTAGGAGCGAACCATTTTTGTGAACGTAAACTACATAATAAACTGGCCTCTGAATGTACCTACATTATTTTCACACATGAACAGAAGCATCAAAATGTGATATTTGTCTAGTTATAGCATATCTTGCCAGTACACTGAGGTGACAGTTGTCCAGTAAAACCACTTGTTCTTTGGGTGTAGTGCTGCCAATCCGAGACTCATTCCCCACACTGTGTTTCGTGTCATATCAGTCTGACCTATCTCTCTCTCTCCTTTTCTCCTGTAGGTTCCCTTCTTCCTGTTCATCATCTTCACAGTGTACACCATGCTGCCATTCCAGATGTCCTATGCTGTGGTGCTCAGTGTGATCTCCTCACTCTCTCACATCATGGTCCTCACTCTACGCCTCACTGTCTTCAACACCCAAGATCCCAGCCCCTTTCTGGCCAATCAGGTGTGTTATTAGTTATGCTGTTGGTAACAATTATACATGATCTCCTGGTGAGGATTCTCTGAAAACAGACAATAAAATGCTTATGCTGTGCAGCTAGGATGTAATGTCGGTCCCTCTGTCCCCCAGCTGCTGTCCAATGCGGTGGTGTTTCTGTGTGGCAGTGTGGTGGGGGCCTTCCATAAGGTCCTGATGGAGAGAGCACTAAGACAGACCTTCCAGGATACACTCAGATGTCTGGGCATCCGCATGAAGCTGGAGATAGAAAAGAGACAACAGGTGAGAACATCTTATCAGACACTCTGCTATCTTCTTGATTTAGTTATTTACCTTTAAGGAAAGACCCTTGAGGTTAGAAACCTATTTGGCGAGGGCAATCTCCCAGTGTATCAGAAATCCTGGAAATCATGGTCTGGTTGAATAAGATGCTTTTGGTGTCTCTTTCTGAACAGAGGCTGACCTGACTGAATATAGGAAGTATGAAAGACTAATAAAAGTTAATAGTGTTAGGCTAAAATGTGTTGTCATAATAGCACTGGTTAATTTTTTACTTCATTTAAGACCAGCAGCCTTGTTGTTTTCTAGCTTGTATTTTTCATTACGATGATCAAATCCCCCTCATATTAAATTTAATTGTAATGATTATTTAAGTAGATGTCTGTGTGTGCTCCGTTAGTAAAAACGGGTGTCTGTTTCAAATGGCTTTTTAACCATCATTTTTTTCATTTGTAATAATAGTTCCTTAGGAAATGACACCACACTCCGTGAGAGAGAGGAGGCCGCTGGCTGCTCTGTTGCCTAGCAGGACAGAATGGAATGATATAATCGTTAACATTTGAACCGGCTCTGTTCTACTCTGTTGTATTGAGCCCGAAAAAAGGAGCAGTGCCACAGGGGTTAGCCAAAGAGCACAGGCACCATAAATAAAGAGAAGAGGGAAGGGAGGGTTTGAAATGGGTCTCAACACTGAGCACTATGCCATTGTTCTCTAGACCCAGTCAGATAGAATCTGCCAGATCAATTACAGCACAGAGCTGAGCTGACTGAACCGAATCAAGGCCACTTTGTGCAGAATGACTTTCCATGCTTTACGGTTTACTGGAAAACCTGCTCCAGTCATTTGAACCAGGAGGTGGTAATCTATCTGGGAGAGTATGTAGGCCTAAGCAGTTGCCCCGTGACACTGATCTTGGGTTAGTTTTATGTTTCTTCCACTAATGGTTAAGGTTAGGATTTGATCCTAGATCTGTACCCAGGCCCCCCCCCCCCCCCCCCATGGATGCAGCCAAACCAGAGAGGAAAGATAGTAGTCCAGTGCCTCAGTATTGCATCATACGGGTGAACAGGAATTATGATGGGGTCAATGGGGATTGAAGAATGATTTCCTGAGACATCTCCTTATTAACTTCTTAGATTCTCATCTCACCTGACTCTATTCCATTCCAGAGGCTCTCAATGCAATGTTCTATCTGTCTGTTGACTGGCTGTACAACCAGACTGGCAGCACAATGATTATAAAGCTTTTAACAGTAATCTAAGTGAATGGGGCCCTTGTTAGTGGAGTTACCAGATCAGCAAGACACTCTGACAGCTGGTTGATACTCAGATTGGGTTTCTCCCAGATTGGATGGGTTCATGACCCTTTGTCTATCGGACAGTGTGTGTGGTTGGGTGGGTGTGGTGTGTTGATGCTAACGTGTGTGTGCGTGCGTAGGAGAACCTGCTGCAGTCTGTGCTGCCGGTCTACATCTCCATGAAGATGAAGCTGGCCATCATGGAGCGTCTGCAAGACTGCAAGGACAAAGAAGAGCAGCAACGACTCGTCAAAGACAACAACTTCCACAGTCTCTACGTCAAGAGACACGAGAACGTCAGGTACAGAACAACAATAGCCTGTCAAGGACTAAGAATATGACTGAGAAACATACAGCATGTTGAAATAACCTGTTATGTTCGAAGAAAATTACTAAGAAACACAGTAGAATCCTATCCTTTGCCTGTCACTCATTGCCTGTCAAACTAAGCACGGTTTTCAGTCTACCAAATAACATACATGGAAAATATTTCCCCAACCCAAATGTTCTCTTGAATGAAACTCCACTTTCGGCTTTAGCCTTTGATTTTCTCTTTCCCTGCCTTTACATTTTGGCTCTTCTGCTTTTCGACTTTAACACAAGTGTATACACCCGTATGTTATACTAGGGAACGGCCCAATACATCACCGGGGCCAAGCTTTCTTCCATCCAGGACCTCTATACTAGGCGGTGTCAGAGGAAGGCCCTAAAAACTGTCGAAGACTCCAGCCACCCTAGTCATAGACTGTTTTATCATTCTACCGCACGACAAGTGGTACTGGAGCACCAAGTCTAGGTCTAAGAGGCTTCTAAATGGCTTCTACCCCCAAGCCATAAGAATCCTGAACAGCTAATCTAATGGCTACCCAGACTATTTACAATGCCCTCCCCCTTCCATGCTGCTGCTACTCTCTGTTATTATCTATGCATAGTCACTTTAATAACTCTACCTACATGTATAAATTACCTCAACACCGGTGCCCCCGCACATTGACTCTGTATATAGTCCCGCTATTGTTATTTACTGCTGCTCTTTAATTATTTGTTATTCTTATCTCATACTTTTTTTGTTGTATTTTCTTAAAACTGCATTGTTGGTTAAGGGCTTGTAAGTACGCATTCCACTGTAAGGTCTACTACACCTGTTGTATTTGGCACATGTGACAGATTCTGGTTTTGAAATTGTGTTTCCATTGCTAGGGAAGAGCAGAATCAGTTGCTTTGTGAGAAGATGTTAAAGTTCACACTTAGCCATTGTTGTGTAAATGCCAGCTGAAAAGTACCAGTGGCCTGGCTTTGGCCCCAAGTAAGAGCAGGTCCTCCGGATCCATGGTCCAGTGAGACCCGGGTGCCGGCCCGCAAAGATGGAAACAAAAGTCTGAGCCTTGGGTAAAACACTGGGTTAAATCATATGTTGCGTGTGTGCTTTGAATAGTTAGTATAGTTTGTGATCTCTAATTGTTTTCATTTAATTTCCCCTGATATCCTCTGGCCCCGAGGACTGGAGTTGCCCATCCCTGCTCTGGGAGGTCTTTTTACACTCACAATGCCCAGTCAGTTCTCATGGAATTTAGCATGACAGTGTTAGCTGAGCATTGACCCAGATGAGGCCTTTTGTTTTATGGGCATTCATTTAGAAAGTGCTGACAGACATTGGCTTTGTAGCCTATCCAGTGAACCTTGGCAGATGGCTCAATAGATTCCCTAAGTTTTAGACTCTGAAATTGCTTACAGACTGTACTGTACCTTCTACCTTCCTGGATAGAGAGGGAGCCAATTTGTTGACCAAATTAAGGTCAACACAGCAACACTCTTCAATCTTCTCAGTAGCCTGACAAACTGACATTTGTAACTTCCTGGTTGATTTGTTGATAAGTTTAGGCTCATAATCAATATGATTTCATAGAAAAGGAAGGACATTTAAACGGTCTGATATGAGAAGGCCTTGTGAAGATCAGACTGTATCATGTGCTGCTGTGGCTCGGCTAGTGATGAATCCTCATTTAAGCCCTTTGGTGTTACTGGGAATTATAGCCCAACCACTTCCACGTTTGATCCTTGTAATGACACAAGACATGCTTGTCATTAGACATGTTCTTTCCAAGGAAACACCTGGATGTTTGTCAGTCAGAGTTACTGGGCGGCCATGGTTCTCTGGTCTGCCTAGCGAGCAATAGGCTAACGTTAGTTACTTTAATGAGGACTGACCTTGGCAGTAGTTAGCTCTCTGAGCCCTGGTAATGAGCCAGTGATTAGGCTGTGGCGGCTGAATGTGTGGTGGCCTGGGTCAGGTGCTCTGTGTGGAGGATAGGGTTAACAACAAGCTTATAGCACTTCCAATCAGTGTACAGTGCAGTGCTTCCTCTATGATTTTTTTTTTCAGGAGCTGTGGCAAAGTTAGCATTGTGGGGGTGGGGGGGGGGGAGTGTTAGTGGGGGTGGCCAATGACAAACGTTTTAGTGGTTGTCCTCTAGGCTACAGACAATTTATTTTATGTTTTCATTTTATGTTTTTGATTTCATGTAATTCTATACATTTTGTCATGGACGGAGAGAACATTTTACAGTTTTAAAGATAGTTTCCTGCAATTTGTTGAACACTTTTTTGTTTACTACATGATTCCATATGTATGTGTTATTTCATAGTTTTGATGTCTTCACTATGATTCTACAATGTAGAAAATAGTACAAATTAAGAAACCCTGGAATGAGTAGGTGTGTACAAACTTTTGACTGGTACTGTATATATATATATATATGTGTATGTATGTATGTATATAATTTTTTAAATCATATATTTTGGAGTGGAGGCAACGATGCTGCTACATGAATATAGGGAAAACACTGCTGTAGTTTGTCTTAGAGCCAAACCCCTTAGCACGATCTCCCTTCAACTCAGTCTTCACCTCCTCTCTAGCCCCATATGATTACTGTTCACCCAGGATAGCTGTAATCAGTTATCCCCACTCCATTTCAACACCCCAGGAGTCAACCGGCGGCAGGGTAGCCTAGTGGTTAGAGCGTTGGACTAGTAACCAAAAGGTTGTAAGTTCAAATCCCCGAGCTGACAAGGTACACAATCTGTCGTTCTGCCCCTGAACAGGCAGTTAACCCACTGTTCCTAGGCCGTCATTGAAAATAAGAATTTGTTCTTAACTGACTTGCCTAGTAAAATAAAGGTCAAATAAAAAAAATAAACGTTATCTGACAATGACACCCTTGTTTAGTGATACAACAACATCAGAGGGATTAATCAGTGTAGCGGCCAGCCCGGCCGTATCCATGCAGACAACAGGTTTCATTATGACACTGATGTCTTGACCCCATATGTCCTGAGTCGGTCGTGATCAGTAAGCATGAAATGCAAGAAAATGCTTGGAAACTATGTGCAACAGGGAGGGACCATCTAAACTTGTCCAATAATGAATGCTTCTTGTTTCATTTTGCACGCTGTGTGTCTTAATGAACACACCCTTGGCTTTTCTCTTTTTGCAGTATTCTGTATGCTGACATTGTGGGCTTCACCCGATTGGCCAGCGACTGCTCTCCGAAGGAGCTGGTCATCATGCTCAACGAGCTTTTTGGGAAGTTTGACCAGATTGCAAAGGTGAGTTAATAATTTGTAAGATTTGCACCTTTAGTTAAATTAACACGGACTTTTCAGCTTTTATTTTTCAGCTTTTATTTAATATTTAGCTACATTTGTACGTTTATTACGATAAGACTGCAGTGTGGTAATGCATAATCCACTTGTTATGTGGCATTAATCAGTACTTGCTTCATCATAATAAATCAAATAATAACATTTGTATTTTATAGAGTGCGTTTCATGACACAGATCATCTCTGATACTTAAAAACAAGTACATGTAGTTCTTGGGCTGGACACGTATGGATGTGTTTCGTGTTTGGTTGTTCAGGAGAACTTCTGATACCTTGTTTGTGTTTATGCTAAATCCAGTTGACATGTCTGCTTCTTTATTTCTTTATTTCACCTTTATTTAACCAGGAAGGGCTCATTGAGATTTAAAATCACTTTTTCAAGAGCGTCCTGGCCAAGATAGGCAGCACCAAGTCATTACAAAAATTACAGACAAACAACATGAAAAACTACAAGTAATCTACTTCTTAGATGGTCTATGTGGTATTTTTCTGTTTCATTCTTCAGGAGAACGAGTGCATGAGAATCAAGATTTTGGGAGACTGCTACTACTGTGTGTCTGGCCTGCCTGTCTCCCTGCCCATGCATGCCAAGAACTGTGTGAAGATGGGTCTGGACATGTGTGAGGCCATCAAGTGAGTTCAGAGGAGCCCCAAGGCATTCTGGGGGGAAAACAATTACTTAAACACCTTCTGGTTAGTTCCAGGACTTTAGCAACATGTATTCTCATTAGATTGTGAGCTAAATAGCGTATAGTAAATAAAATGTGTTAGTCGGGTAGGGAGGGTAGTGTTATTGTATAACGCAAGGGGGACCTTCTGGCCTAAGTAGTAGGTGTTGATATGAGTTGTCTGGGTCAATGATGGTTATGAGAGTGAGTTAGTTCTATAATCAGGTGTTGTGGAGGACTGGAGGGTCTGTCAAAGGAAGGCTTTATCATGGCTCCTCTCTGCACTGTTGGACAATCAAATCACATTTCATTTGTTACATGCTTCGTAAACAACAGGTGTAGACTAACAGTGAAATGCTTACTTAGGGTTCCTTTTCCAACAATGCAGAGTTAAAGATACCGTAAATTAAATACAAATTAGAAATAGTGACACAAGGAATAAATACACAGTCCATAACAATAACGAGTAAAAATAACATGGCTATATAAAGGAAGTACCAGTACTGAAGCGATGTGCAGGGGTACGAGGTAATAGCATGGCTATATACAGGAAGTACCAGTACTGAGGTGATGTGAGGGGTATGAGGTAATAACATGGCTATATACAGGAAGTACCAATACTGAGGCGAAGTGCAGGGGTACGAGGTAATAACATGGCTATATACAGGAAGTACCAATACTGAGGCGATGTGCAGGGGTACGAGGTAATAACATGGCTATATACAGGAAGTACCAATACTGAGGTGATGTGCAGGGGTACGAGGTAATAACATGGCTATATACAGGAAGTACCAGTACTGAGGTGATGTGCAGGGGTACGAGGTAATAACATGGCTATATACAGGAAGTACCAGTACTGAGGCGATGTGCAGGGGTACGAGGTAATAGCATGGCTATATACAGGAAGTACCAATACTGAGGTGATGTGAGGGGTACGAGGTAATAACATGGCTATATACAGGAAGTACCAATACTGAGGCGAAGTGCAGGGGTACGAGGTAATAACATGGCTATATACAGGAAGTACCAGTACTGAGGTGATGTGCAGGGGTACGAGGTAATAACATGGCTATATACAGGAAGTACCAATACTGAGGCGATGTGCAGGGGTACGAGGTAATAACATGGCTATATACAGGAAGTACCAATACTGAGGTAATGTGCAGGGGTACGAGGTAATAACATGGCTATATACAGGAAGTACCCGTACTGAGGCGATGTGCAGGTGTACGAGGTAATAACATGGCTATATACAGGAAGTACCCGTACTGAGGCGATGTGCAGGTGTACGAGGTAATAACATGGCTATATACAGGAAGTACCAGCACTGAGGCGATGTGCAGGGGTACGAGGTAATCGAGGTAGTTGTGTACTGTACATATAGGGAGGGGTAAAGTGACTAGGCAACAGTATAGATAATAGACCGTAGCAGCAGCGTATGTGGTGAGGAAACTATGCAGTTTTTTGTTTTTTTACGTGTTATTTCTTACATTAGTACCCAAGGTCATCTTAGGTTTCATTACATACAGTCGAGAAGAACTACTGAATATAAGATCAGCGTCAACTCACCATCAGTACGACTAAGAATATGTTTTCCGCGACGCGGATCCTGTGTTCTGCCTTACAAACAGGCCAACGGAATTGATTCCAGGCAGCGACCCCAAAAAACGACTTCGTAAAAGAGGGAAACGTAGCGGTCTTCTGGTCAGACTCCGGACACGGGCACATCGTGCACCACTCCCTAGCATTCTTCTTGCCAATGTCCAGTCTCTTGACAACAAGGTTGATGAAATCCGAGCAAGGGTAGCATTCCAGAGGGACATCAGAGACTGTAACGTTCTCTGCTTCACGGAAACATGGCTCACTGGAGAGCCGCTATCCGGGGCGGTGCAGCCAACGGGTTTCTCCACGCATCGCGCCGACAGAAACAAACATCTTTCTGGTAAGAAGAGTGGCGGGGGGCGTATGCCTCATGACTAACGAGACATGGTGTGATGAAGGAAACATACAGGAACTCAAATCCTTCTGTTCACCTGATTTAGAATTCCTCACAATCAAATGTAGACCGCATTATCTACCAAGAGAATTCTCTTCGATTATAATCACAGCCGTATATATCCCCCCCAAGCAGACACATCGATGGCTCTGAACAAACTTTATTTAACTCTTTGCAAACTGGAAACCATTTATCCGGAGGCTGCATTCATTGTAGCTGGGGATTTTAACAAAGCTAATCTGAAAACAAGACTCCCCTAAATTTTATCAGCATATCGATTGCGCAACCAGGGGTGGTAAAACCCTGGATCATTGTTACTCTAACTTCCGCGACGCATATAAGGCCCTGCCCCGCCCCCCTTTCGGAAAAGCTGACCACGACTCCATTTTGTTGATCCCTGCCTACAGACAGAAACTTAAACAAGAGGCTCCCACGCTGAGGTCTGTCCAACGCTGGTCCGATCAAGCTGACTCCACACTTCAAGACTGCTTCCATCACGTGGACTGGGACATGTTTCGTATTGCGTCAGATAACAATATTGACGAATACGCTGATTCGGTGTGCGAGTTCATTAGAACGTGCGTTGAAGATGTCGTTCCCATAGCAACGATAAAAACATTCCCTAACCAGAAACCGTGGATTGATGGCAGCATTCGCGTGAAACTGAAAGCACGAACCACTGCTTTTAATCAGGGCAAGGTGTCTGGTAACATGACCGAATACAAACAGTGCAGCTATTCCCGCCGCAAGGCTATCAAACAAGCTAAGCGTCAGTACAGAGACAAAGTAGAATCTCAATTCAACGGCTCAGACACAAGAGGCATGTGGCAGGGTCTACAGTCAATCACGGACTACAAGAAGAAACCCAGCCCAGTCACGGACCAGGATGTCTTGCTCCCAGGCAGACTAAATAACTTTTTTGCCCGCTTTGAGGACAATACAGTGCCACTGACACGGCCTGCAACGAAAACATACGGTCTCTCCTTCACTGCAGCCGAGGTGAGTAAGACATTTAAACGTGTTAACCCTCGCAAGGCTGCAGGCTCAGATGGCATCCCCAGCCGCGCCCTCAGAGCATGCGCAGACCAGCTGGCCGGTGTGTTTACGGACATATTCAATCAATCCCTATACCAGTCTGCTGTTCCCACATGCTTCAAGAGGGCCACCATTGTTCCTGTTCCCAAGAAAGCTAAGGTAACTGAGCTAAACGACTACCGCCCCGTAGCACTCACTTCCGTCATCATGAAGTGCTTTGAGAGACTAGTCAAGGACCATATCACCTCCACCCTACCTGACACCCTAGACCCACTCCAATTTGCTTACCGCCCAAATAGGTCCACAGACGATGCAATCTCAACCACACTGCACACTGCTCTAACCCATCTGGACAAGAGGAATACCTATGTGAGAATGCTGTTCATCGACTACAGCTCGGCATTCAACACCATAGTACCCTCCAAGCTCGTCATCAAGCTCGAGACCCTGGGTCTCGACCCGCCCTGTGCAACTGGGTACTGGACTTCCTGACGGGCCGCCCCCAGGTGGTGAGGGTAGGCAACAACATCTCCTCCCCGCTGATCCTCAACACGGGGCCCCACAAGGGTGCGTTCTGAGCCCTCTCCTGTACTCCCTGTTCACCCACGACTGCGTGGCCACGCACGCTTCCAACTCAATCATCAAGTTTGCGGACGACACAACAGTGGTAGGCTTGATTACCAACAACGACGAGACGGCCTACAGGGAGGAGGTGAGGGCCCTCGGAGTGTGGTGTCAGGAAAATAACCTCACACTCAACGTCAACAAAACTAAGGAGATGATTGTGGACTTCAGGAAACAGCAGAGGGAACACCCCCCTATCCACATCGATGGAACAGTAGTGGAGAGGGTAGCAAGTTTTAAGTTCCTCGGCATACACATCACAGACAAACTGAATTGGTCCACTCACACAGACAGCGTCGTGAAGAAGGCGCAGCAGCGCCTCTTCAACCTCAGGAGGCTGAAGAAATTTGGCTTGTCACCAAAAGCACTCACAAACTTCTACAGATGCACAATCGAGCATCCTGGCGGGCTGTATCACCGCCTGGTACGGCAACTGCTCCGCCCTCAACCGTAAGGCTCTCCAGAGGGTAGTGAGGTCTGCACAACGCATCACCGGGGCAAACTACCTCCCTCCAGGACACCTACACCACCCGATGTTACAGGAAGGCCATAAAGATCATCAAGGACATCAACCACCCGAGCCACTGCCTGTTCACCCCGCTATCATCCAGAAGGCGAGGTCAGTACAGGTGCATCAAAGCTGGGACCGAGAGACTGAAAAACAGCTTCTATCTCAAGGCCATCAGACTGTTAAACAGCCACCACTAACATTGAGTGGCTGCTGCCAACACACTGACATTGACGCTGACCCAACTCCAGCCACTTTAATAATGGGAATTGATGGGAAATGATGTAAATATATCACTAGCCACTTTAAACAATGCTATCTTATATAATGTTACTTACCCTACATTATTCATCTCATATGCATACGTATATACTGTACTCTATATCATCGACTGCATCCTTATGTAATACATGTATCACTAGTCACTTTAACTATGCCACTTTGTTTACTTTGTCTACATACTCATCTCATATGTATATACTGTACTCGATACCATCTACTGTATGCTGCCCTGTACCATCACTCATTCATATATCCTTATGTACATTTTCTTTATCCCCTTACACTGTGTATAAGACAGTAGTTTTGGAATTGTTAGTTAGATTACTTGTTGGTTATTACTGCATTGTCGGAACTAGAAGCACAAGCATTTCGCTACACTCGCACTAACATCTGCTAACCATGTGTATGTGACAAATAAAATTTGATTTGATTTGAGTATGTGTGGCGTCAGTATGCATGTGTGCGCATGTTATGACAAGAAGGAAATAATTGATTTGTTCACCTGGCTCTGATGTCAAAGCAATAAGACGGAATCCCAGGGAAACCTAAATGAACACACAAATACACACATCTGACAGATTCTGATCCCGCTCCTCAGACAGGTGCGCGAGGCCACAGGTGTGGACATCAACATGAGAGTGGGCGTTCACTCCGGCAACGTGCTCTGCGGTGTGATTGGCCTCCGCAAGTGGCAGTTTGACGTTTGGTCACATGACGTCACCCTGGCCAATTATATGGAGTCTGGAGGCTTACCTGGGTATGTTAGTAGTTGAGTTAACCATGTATGGTAAATCTTTAATCCTAATGGTGGCATTTTTATTTTATTTAACCTTTTATTTAACTAGGCAAGTCAGTTAAGAACATTCTTATTTTCAATGACGGCCTAAGAACAGTGGGTTAACTGCATTAATTATTAAGTTACTAGTAGTAACCTAGTCCTAGTAAGTCCATTTTACTAATAGTAACCCCCATCTTTGTCTTGATCAGGCGTGTCCACATCACTGAGGCCACCCTGAAGCACCTGAACAAGGCCTATGCGGTGGAGGAGGGGAACGGTGGGCTAAGAGATGCCTACCTGAAGGAGCTCAACATACAGACATACCTTGTCATCGATCCTCGGGTGAGCTACTTCATTTAATGTATTACCTCCAGAATCCCTGACAAGGGCCTTATCTGTATATGTGAGACTGTACTCCTCGTTAACGTGTGTGTGTGTCATCAGTCTAAGAACCAGGCTCTGAACAGCCACAGCATGCCCAAGCCGCGTGTGAATGACGGGCTGAAGATGCGGGCGTCAGTGAGAATGACCCGTTACCTGGAGTCCTGGGGCGCCGTCAAACCCTTCGCCCACCTACAGAGCAGAGAGGGGTACACCACAGACACCATGGTCAATGGAAAATCACGCTGCAAGGTGAGTGACGGCTGGGGGGCCACTGCATTATAACTGATGAAAAGATTACCAGACATACTTCCTCTAACAGAAATAGTCCACTTTACACATCAAGCATAACAGGTTGAAATGTATTGCTACAAGCATAAGTATTTCCTGTGGATGACTGTTGCGACTGTTGATGACATATTTACATGCTGCTTTACTTCTTGTTTTAAAAATGTTTCTAGGACATCCCTCTGCGCACAGCTCACTCGAAGATCACTGAGAGGTAAGGAAGGCCAAGTCTGAGAACGCAGAGAGGATGAGTTCATTTGTTTATATGTTAATTAACAAGAGCCCTGAACTGACGTCAGACTCTCCTTACTGGATTGGTACTCCTGCTATGCATCAGTCTGTTGATACAGTGGGTGTTTATGGTTGTGGATGTGTATTTGGGAAGCCAGTTCTTTTTTTGAATGACCAAATGCAAACAGATCAGTGACTGTACAGTAAATGTTAAGCAATTTGTAAGTCCACTTAATGTTACACGTATTGTATATAAAAACCCAAACATATTGACTTTTTATAAGGTCATCAAGTTTGGTCGCAAAGGGCTTAGAAGTGGTCTCTTTTTCCTCATTACTGACAAAAGCTGAACCACATGTGAGTGCAGTGGACAGGACAGTGAAATAATAAAATTGCCCCGAAAGACCTTTTGTCTCGGCTGTGGTTCTAGTGGACACCGATACTGTGAATGGACACTTAAGCGGTTAAGAGGAACCGTCTGTGTTGCTTCCGATGTGGTCGGTGGCCCTTCCTATGTTCTTTCATTTGGTCAGCAACAGTCCCTCTTCATGTCATGTTTAATAAAAACAAAATAGTTTCTTTATTCAGTTACAATACAAGCTTTATTAATATTTGATCCATTCTACAGAGACAGACATTTGTTGTTTTAGTACACATGAATCCTCACATACAACACACAACAGTCCCATACAGCGACAACGATGTCACCATGTTGAATGTATCTATCTCTCACTGTTGGTCCCTGACAGCTTTGATGAGTCTGTAGAGGAGCCCTTCTCCTCACCCGTCCCTCCGCTCAGCACCTATAAGTGAGTGGAGCCAGCATGGCTCACAACGCAACTGCTCCCTTCTGAGTGGAGGAGGAGAATCTTGATGTTTCACAGCACCATTAACCTCCAACCCTTCTTTCTGGGTTAACACTCCTCCCTATCCCCCCATCCTGCCTAGAGCTGCCTCCCTCTTCTGTATAACAGGGCATCACAGGGATTCCCACGCCTTTACAAAGCAAGCAGGGCATAGTAACCACTCCCTAGTGTTTAAAGTGTGTCTTTTTGTTTTCCCACTGGAGTTATGTGCTGTTATAAACACCCTGTGTGTGTCTCTGTCTGTCTGTGTGTGTTTCCTTCCTGGTGAGGCATGGGTACTGCTGGGAGACTACTGTACAGTCACCAGAGTTAAACTAACACACACAACATCCTGCACATACCCACACTATAGAATGAATGACACACACACCCCTTCTCTCTGTTTCCACTAATGCTGAGAATGGCCTAAACCAGTTGCCTCCCTGCACAGCACACTGGGACTGAATAACCTGCATGACCTTGGCTGGTTTACCAGCATCCATCCATTTGTCTGTCTGCGTGTGTCAGTCTGTGTGTCGGTCGGTCTGTCTGCGTGTCGGTCTGTCTGCGTGTCTGTCAGTCTGTCTGCATGTCGGTCTGTCTGCGTGTCGGTCTGTCTGCGTGTCGATCGGTCTGCGTGTCTGTCGGTCTCTGCATGTCGGTCTGCGTGTCGGTCTGCGTGTCGGTCCGTCTGCGTGTCGGTCCGTCTGCGTGTCGGTCGGTCTGCATGTTAGTCCGTCTGCGTGTTTGTCTGCGTGTCGGTCGATCTGTCTGTGTGTCTGCGTGTCGTTCGGTCGGTCTGTCTGCGTGCCGGTCGGTCGGTTGGTCTGTCTGTGTGTCGGTCGGTCTGCGTGTCCGTCTGTCGGTCAGTCTGTATGCATGCCGGTCTGTCTGCAAGTTGGTCAGTCCATCTGCGTGTCTGTCTGCAAGTTGGTCAGTCTGTCTGCGTGTCAGTCTGTGTTGGTCGGTCTGTCTGTTGGTCTGTGTGTCGGTTGGTCTGTTTGCGTGTCGGCGGTCGGTCTTTCTGCTTGTCTGTTGGTCGGTCGGTCGGTCTGCGTGTCAGTCGGTCGATCTGCGTGTCGGTCTGTCTGTCCGTCTGCGTGTCGGTCTGTCTGTCCGTCTGCGTGTCCGTCGGTCAGTCCGTCTGCGTGTCTGTCTGCGTGTCTGTCTGCATGTCCGTCGGTCTGTCTGCGGGTCGGTCTGTCCGCGGGTCGGTCGGTTGGTGTGTGTCGGCCAGTCTGCGTGTCGGTCTGTCTGTCTGCGTGTCGGTCTGTCTGTCTGCGTGTCGGTTGGTCGATCTGCGTGTCGGTCTGCCTGCGTGTCGGTCAGTCCGTCTGCGTGTCTGTCTACACGTCCGTCGGTCTGTCTGCGGGTCGGTCTGTCTGCGCGTCGGTCGGTCTGCATGTCGGTCAGTCTGTCTGTCTGCGTGTTGTTCTGTCTGTCTGTGTCTTGTCAGTCGGTCTCTGTCTGTCTGTGTCAGTCGGTCTCTGTGTCAGTCGGTCTCTGTGTCAGTCGGACTCTGTGTCAGTCGGACTCTGTGTCAGTCGGACTCTGTGTCAGTCGGTCTCTGTGTCAGTCGGACTCTGTGTCAGTCGGACTCTGTGTCAGTCGGTCTCTGTGTCAGTCGGTCTCTGTGTCAGTCGGACTCTGTGTCAGTCGGACTCTGTGTCAGTCGGACTCTGTGTCAGTCGGACTCTGTGTCTGTGTCGGTGTCTGTCGGTGTCTCTGTCTGCCTGTGTGTCTTGTCTATGGTTTCTGTGTCAGTTGGTCTGTCTGTCGGTCTCTGTCTGTGTTAGTCTGTCTGTCTGTCTGTCGGTCTCTGTCTGTGTGTCTGCTAGTCTACCTCTTCCTTATTGTCTGAGGGTTTTACAGGAACAAGTCCCAGAAGAGCAAGTTTGATGAGGAGCTGCACAATGAGATGACCACCACCATCGATGAGCTCAGCAGCAAGTGAGTCTCTATAGTCACTAAATAGTCAAGACATTCAGAGAATAGTCACTAGGTAGGACTACAAGTTTAAGCCTAAACTCAGAATGAAGGGTCTAATGTTATCTAATCTTCCTAGCCACCAACATATCCCCTGAGAAAAGTATTATTTAGCCAATTGTGAATAATATTGACAAAGACGAGTCAAAGCTATCTGAAAATGTATTTTACATATTGAGTTGTAAAAATAGAGAGCTCGCTCTCACATACACCCACTCACTCTTTCACACTCTCTTCCTCACGCTTTGTCCCCGTGTGACCTTCAGGCAGTGGGTGAAGTCTGAGGAGATTAGCAGTCTGGCTGTGTGGTTCCCTAAGAAAGAGCTGGAGAAACAGGTGAGTGTTTGTCTCAGAGCTGTCTAGACACTGTTGAGAGGAGCATTGCTGTCCTAGTATACACCTAGTATACACATCTCCACAATGAAAATCTCTAGAACCTTATAGATACAATGTGAAGAAATATATCAGTTGTCTCTGGAATAACTACATGTAACTACCAATTGACATATTCTATGGTCTCTATACACTGTGGAAAGGAGCCTTACTGTCCTAATATACAACAGATACATCTGTACAATGGCAATGTCAAGAGCCTTTATGTAAGATACAGTATAAAGAAAAACATTTGCACTTGAAATTTTAATTCCTAACCCTTACAACATGTTAAATGTTATATCAGAATCTATTTATATCTCTGATTAACCTACACAGACGTGTTCTTAGTGCTTTCTGAAAGTATTCAGACCCCTTCCCTTTTTCCACATTTTGTTACAGCCTTATTCTAAAATGTATACATTTTTCCCCTCATCAATCTACACACAATATTACATAATGACAAAGCGAAAACAAGTTTTTAGAAATTCTAGCACATTTATTACAACATTTTTACGTAAGTATTCAGACCTTTTTCTATGAGACTTAAAATTGAGCTCACATGCATTCTGTTTCCATTGATCATCTTTGAGATGTTTCTACAAATGATTGTAATCCACCTGTGGTAAATTTAATTGATCCCACAGTTGACAGTGCATGTTAGAGCAAAAACCAAGCTATGAGTTGAAGGAATTGTCCGTAGAGCTCCGAGACAGGATTGTGTCGAGGCACAGATCTGGGGAAGGGTACCAAAAACATTCTGCAACATTGAAGGTTCCCAAAAACACAGTGGCCTCCATCATTCTTAAATGGAAGAATTTTGTAACTCTTCCTAGAGCTGGCCGCCTGGCCAAACTGACCAATCGGGGCGGCAGGGTAGCCTAGTGGTTAGAGCGTTGGACTAGTAACCGGAAGGTTGCAAGTTCAAACCCCCGAGCTGACAAGGTACAAATCTGTCGTTCTGCCCCTGAACAGGCAGTTAACCCACTGTTCCTAGGCCGTCATTGAAACTAAGAATTTGTTCTTAACTGACTTGCCTGGTTAAATAAAAGGTAAAAGGGTTTTGGGAGGTGACCAAGAACCCAGTGGTCCCTCTGACAGAGCTCTAGAGTTCCTCTGTGGAGATGGGAGAATGTCCTTCCTTCCAGAAGGACAACCATATCTGCAGCACTCCACCAATCAGGCCTTTAGGGTAGAGTGGCCAGACAGAAGCCACTCGTCAATAAAAGGCACATGACAGCCCGCTTGGATGACACATGACAGCCCGTCACATCTGGAGGAAACTTGGCACCATCCAAGAATGGTGGTGGCAGCATCATGCTGTAGGGATGTTTTTCAGTGGCAGGGACTGGGAGACTAGTCAGGGTTGAGGGAAAGACGAACGGAGCAAAGTACAGAGAGATCCTTGCTGAACCTGCTCTAGAGCGCTCAGGACCTCAGACTGGGGCGAATGTTCACCTTCCAACAGAACAACGACCCTAAGCACACAGCCAAGACAATATAGGAGTGGCTTCGGGACAAGTCTCTGAATGTCCTTGAGTGGCCCAGCCAGAGCATGGACTTGAACCCGATCGAACATCTCTGGAGAGACCTGAAAATAGCTGTGCAGAGACGCTCCCCATCCAACTTGACAGTGCTTGAGAGGATCTGCAAAGAAGAATGGAAGGAACTCCCCAAATACAGTTGTGCCAAGCTTGTAGCGTCATACCCAAGAAGGCTCGAGGTTGTAATCGCTGCCAAAGGTGCTTCAACAAAGTACCAAGTAAAAGGTCTGAATACTTATGTTTTATTTTCTTGTAATAAAATTACAAACATTTCTAAAAACCTGTTTTTGCTTTGTCATTATGGGGTATTGTGTGTAGATTGATAAAGAAATATATTTTCTAATCAATTTTAGAATAAAGCTGTAACGTAACAAAAAGTGGGAAAAGTCAAGGTGTCTGAATACTTTCCGAATGCACTGTACATACTGTAAAAACTGTGTACTTAGTATTTGTGAGAGGTTCAAACATGACTTCTTCTTTCCTCCCCAGTACCGAGCTATTGATCTGCCCATGTTCAAGCACTACATCGGCTGTGCCACCTTCATCTTTTTCTTTCCTCCCCACAGTACCGAGCCATTGATCTGCCCATGTTCAAGCACTACATCGGCTGTGCCACCTTCATCTTCTTCTGCATCTTTGTGGTTCAGATGTTTGTGACAAAAGAGTGAGTGATTTTCCCTTGTGGCTATAAGAAACACATTTCTCAACCGCTATTGCCAGGTACGGTAGTAATAATAGCTTTCCTCTTAAACCATGGAACAATAATGGCATGACAACCAATATTTGAACTTTTGGTATTCAGTGTTGGATCTTTCCCTTCCCGTCCCTCAGTTCCAAAATGTTGGGAATGTCATTTGGAGTGCTGGCCTGTGTCCTCCTGTTGACCTTGGGCATCTGTTTCGCAGGTCACCTGCAGGTCAGTGGGAGTTTTAGGCTTAGGTCACAACAAGCCCTATTTCTGGACAGGGCAAGGCTTAGTTGACTGTGTGTGGGGGTGGGGTACATGTGTGTGTACTGTGTGTATTTCTTACTGTGACAGTGGAAACATGCTTTCTGCCTAGGTTTTATAAGCTATTCCATCTATCCCTGTTTTTTTCCCAATCTATCCCCGGGAAGCTGTACATTGCTGTTATTGGCCATTAACAGCTGGTGCATACCATCTCAGTGCCATGGTGCAGACAGACGGGCAGTGTAGTTATTACATTCACTAGTCAGAGATACACCGAGTGTACAAAACATTAGGAACACCTTCCTTCTACCATACCCCATTCAAAGGAACTTAAATATTTTGTCTTGCCCATTCACCCTCGGAATGACACATACACAATCCATGTCTCAATTGTCTCAAGGCTTAAAAATCCTTCTTTAACCAGGTCTCCTCCCCTCATCAATAAGGGATCATAGCTTTCACTTGGTCAGTCTATTTCATGACACCTGAAACCCCACCTCTTTAAGGAATACCTAGGATAGGATAAAGTAATCCTTCTCACCCCCCCCCCCCCCTTAAAAGATTTAGATGCACTATTGTAAAGTGGCTGTTCCACTAGATGTCATAAGGTGAACGCACCAATTTGTAAGTCGCTCTGGATAAGAGCGTCTGCTAAATGACTTAAATGGAAAAGGCAGGTGTTCCTAATGTTTTGTACACTCAGTGTATTATCCTGTCTTTCTGAAAATAGACTGAACATTCAGTGCTGCTGTGTTAGTAAGTCACACATTGTCTCAACATGGAAGATGTCATCAATGTCACATGCTCGCGTATCTTAATGCTCGCTCACCCCCCACCTGTCCCCATCTCCCCCTCCTATCCACTCCTCCTCTCCCATGCATTTCACCCCGCATATACACACTCATCCCTTCCCCTCTCCCCCTCCTATCCACTCCTCCTCTCCCATGCATTTCACCCCCCATATACACACTCATCTCTTCCCCTCTCCCCTCCTATCCACTCCTCCTCTCCCATGGCTGGATGCCTCGCTCCTCCCACCCCTCAGCGCTTGTTTCCGGAGAAGTTGTCGTCCTGCCAGTGGCTGCCTGCTGTGTCCGAGGCAGTGGTCAAGAGGCCATGTGTGCGCCTCCCTCTGGTTACTATCACCACTGCGGTCATCATCATCCTAGCAGTCTTCAACCTGGTAAGTTAACGCAACAACTCACTATCTCACTGATTAAACATAGAACAGAATGCCATCACGTGTACATGCAATTACATAAACTTGTAATAGCAACAAGAGCATTAGCTTCTTATTGTAAGAAGAACATCAAGTCATCAACAGACATGCCAATAACACATGCTTCACAGCCTTTTTGTTTTCAGTCAGACCCACTTAGCGGTTAACTATCAGTCAAATCTGGTTCCCTCTAGTGCTTCATCCAGACGAAGTCACCGTGTGATATCAATGGTAACCCTGATCTGATTCCATCTGACAACTCCAGTGAGCAACATCCAGACACCCTGTACTACCTGCCAGTGAGTGATGCCTACAATATCCCTCACTAACAGGTCTTCTGTAGCTCAGTTGATAGAGCACGGCACGCTTGCAACACACAGTTATGAAATTATGCTTTCAATTTCAGTGTTTTTATTGTTGTTTGCAAATATATACTCAGCCATTTCACATAAAAATAATAAACATTGAAATTAAGAACTGGAACTTTCCATTGATGGTTTTCATTGTCTCCTCCCTCTCTTTCTCTATCCATCTCTCGTTTTTTTCTCTCAGTACTCTGTGTTCAGCTGTATCCTGGCTCTCATAGCTTGTGGAGTGTTCCTGAGGGTGAGCTTTGAGCTTAAAGTGGTCTTCCTCACCCTGGCCTCCACAGCCTACTACATCATCATCCTCAGCGCCAAGGCTGGTCTCTTCAGCTGCTATGGACAAATGCTTTACAACCAACTCAATGAAAACAGGTACTATAGCATGTGTTGTGTACCAGGCCTGGGGTAGATTCAGTTTTCAATTCAGGAAGATTTTCAGGAAGAAATAAATCATGTATATATATAATTAAGTCATTTCTGAAAATTGCGCATTTGTTTTCTATGAAGGTTGTTATAATTCATTAATTGAATTTCAATCCACTTACTGAATTGACTACTGAATTGACCCCAACCCTGTTCTGTACTGTGCATAAAACACCTGGTATTGTATCCAGCCTGGTTTATACTGAGCTTTACTTTAGATGACCTCTAACCCCTGAGCTCTGTGTTCCAGAACTGAGGACTCTGGGACCATCCTGAGAGCGTTGGGGCTGGTCAAACACCCTGAGGTGATGAGCTGTATATACATCACCTTGTTCCTGGTCACCATGCTCATCATCTCACAACAGGTCAGGACATGTCCCTTTCTCTTCTTTGTTGGCCCTCTCTTCACCTACCCCTTTCCTTTTATTACTAAATGACCACATCACTTCTGTCCTGTAGAATGAGTCATGCTTCCGCCAGGACTTCCTTCTGAAGAACAAGAACCGTACGGAGCAGGATGAGATCGAGACCAGGGAGAACCTGAACCGCCTGCTCCTGGAGAACGTGCTGCCGGCCCATGTGGCTGCGCTGTTTGTTGGGGAGAATAAAAAGAACGAGGTGGGATTCCTCACAAACACTTTACTTACTGAGAAGTACAAGGTAGGAGTCCAGGACGGATGACTGGTAGTCGACTGAGTCCAACTCATCCTTCCCTCCTCCTCCTCCTATCTGCACTGGGGTCCCATCTCCACTGGCCTGCACCCACTAAAGCTTAGTGGGAAACACTTAGTCGTGGAATTGTTTGGATTTACCCGTAAATGGTTTATTATGATTTCCAGTAGTGTGGTTAAGGGATGGAACCCCCAGGGTAAGGACGGTCCCACTTCTATGGATCATTGTATCGTATATCAGTGCCTGTCTCACCCCACCTACCAACCCACAGCTCCATGAATCAGCCCCTTCATCGGAATTGTGATTTGTGATGTCATCTTTGTGTCAGCATGGTAGAGACAGATCCACTGCATTCTTACAGCAACATCCTCAACTCCTACTGCCCCTACTCACAGTCACTCTCAAATAGTCCACATCAACGTCTTCAACTCCTGCTGTCCCTACCCTCAGCCACTCTCAAATAGTCCACATGATACAGACATAAGCACACTAGACAAACCACTGATAAGCAGAGTCACTTAATCAAAACGGTGTAATTTTAGTTAAAGAAATGTACAATGTTTATTCTAAACAAGCTGGACAATACTTTGTAATATCTTTTTGTCTTACTTCATAAGATATGACAAATTTGCAGAAATTCAGGACTTGGCCTACTTTTACCTCTACCGCTGAAGGCCATGGACATCCCCTCCTCTATGATGTCTCCCTCACTCCGACTCTCCACAGCCCAGTCACAGGGTTACGTGTTACCTCTAAATCACCATGGACACTCTGACACATTTTGACTAAGGTCTTAAAGTCAGTGACGGAGAAATAATTCAGCCTTTGTATAAATCTTGTTGAACTATTTACTCTTGACATCTTTTTCTGGAAGCACAAACACAACAGAACAGCTATTTGTGTTTGACATGTAGGTTACCGCCTGAGAAGTCCTGTACCGAAGCTGCTTCCCCTGTTAAAGATGAGTGTTCATCAGCTTAGCTTGAACACTGCATATACCTGACAATAGTAATCCCAATGGATGGCACAGTGTCAAATCAAATAAGCAACACAACAAAAAGCATGAGGGGGAAAAAAACGAGTTAATATGCTTTGAAGTTTTCCTAAGATTTGACATCTAGGAGCCGAAGCATGGGACTTCGATGGCCTCCCTCTCTACCAGAGAATGGGGTTTTAGAGGCCCTGTTTAACATTGGCTCCTCTTGTACAGCCTAATCACTGGCCATTTCCTTGCCAGACGTCAACACAGTGAAAACAGTTAGGAACGTCTGGCACTGAAGGAACTGTTGTGGTGTCTGTCTCTCTCAGCATTCTGAATGGGCTTTTTCTTAAAGATGTGGCTCTGTGCTCTAATGTCTCCTAATATTTCTTGTGGGAACCTGAAACTTCCCTGTATCTCTGTTGTGAAGTGTATGTCTATGTTCTTCTGCTTCGTGTTACTACATGGCATTGCCTCTTAAGTTGTACACCTCCTTCCTCCTCAGGACCTGTACTACAAGTCATATGACTGTGTGTGTGTGATGTTCGCCTCGGTACCGGACTTCAAAGAGTTCTACACGGAGTGTGACATCAACAAGGAAGGCCTGGAGTGTCTGAGGCTCCTCAATGAGATCATAGCAGATTTTGATGAGGTCAGAGGACCGCTGGCAACCATCAATGAACTAAAATGACACGTGTCCCAGTAATAGAAATAAGTAAACGGCTAACCCTGGCTCACATATCCACTTGTTTACCCACACACAGCTGCTCTCCAAGCCCAAGTTCAGTGGAGTTGAGAAGATCAAGACCATCGGAAGCACTTATATGGCAGCCGCAGGGCTGAGTGGCACCCCAGGACAGGAGAATAACCAGGTAGCTACTAACTATTTGACCCAGGTCACATGGAAGGGGAGGGGTTTTACAGCATGCAACTGTGCATACCTTTGATTTTCTATACTATAGATCTTTACCATAAAACTTGGTTAACGACGCAGTATTGATAAAGTTATGTATGTCAGTAGTAGTGTCCTGTGTGTGGACTTCATGATGAACTGTGTTGTTTCAGGACCGAGATAGGCAGCAGGCACAGATAGGGAACATGGTAGAGTTTGCCATTGCCCTCATTGGCAAGCTGGATGGCATCAACAGACACTCCTTCAACAGTTTTAGGCTGCGTGTGGGTGAGTCAAGCTTGGGCACTGGCCTGGGCATATATGAACTATATTCATTAACTAGTACCATATACATTAACTACCCATTACGTCTGCAATGTGTCTGGTTCTATCCATCTTTATTAGGGTTTCATTGGTTGTTATTCTAGTGCTAAGAGTTTTTCCTGAACACCTGCACCTGACCTGGTCAGGAGAAATTGCGAGCTCTAGTTATAGAACAAAACACTCCTGGCCCTGTGATACCCTGTCTATCTAACCACGTAGGAGGACATTCTTTCCAACTGTCCACAATAGCTAACATTGACTCTACATAATACCGCTGGTCTCCCTGTGTACTGTTGAGACATAGTTCTCAGACAGCTTATTCTGAGCAGATCCCCCAGGCTTTAGGAAAACATTTATAATACTTGAGAGATAAAAGCACACATTAGGGTTTTAATACATAAACACAAAAAGCTGGCATGAAATACAATTTTAAAATATCAAAGGACTGGTGCGTCAAAGGATTTTTTCACATCTGTGTCCCAAGAAAAATCTAAATAACAAATGAAGTCCACATAATTCTCCCTGGAAGACATTTTCTTATTAAAAGGCAGAGATTCCGACATGAACAAATGGTCTGGCTGAACAACTGGCAGCAGTGGCAGGTAGCATAGTGGTTAAGAGCGTTGGGCCAGAAACCAAAAGGTCGCTGGTTCGACTTCCCTAGCTGACTAAGGGAAACATCTGTCGATGTGCCGTTGAGGTACCCCAATTGCTCCTGTAAGTCGCTCTGGATAAAAGCTTCTGCTAAATGACTAAAATGAAAATGTAAAATGGTTTTGACTCCCTGTGGTTGACTCAGCCAGACAAGCTGATGGTACTTGTAAGACCCCGTTAGTGAATATATTTATTTCCAATTGTTGTCTGTGCCATCAGTTATAGCGCTGGGCCAGTAACCGAACGTTTGCTGGATCGAATCCCTGAGCTGACAAGGTAGAAATCTGTCAATCTGCCCCTGAGCAAGGCAGTTAGCCCACTGTTACCCGGGCGCCCAAGATGTGGATGTTGATTAAGGCATCCCCCCGCACCTCTCTGATTGAGGGGTTGGGTTAAATGCAGAAGACCCATTTCAGTTGAAGGCATTCAGTTGTACAACTGACTAGGTATCCCCCCTTCCCTACAGTATTTGACTGGTTTATTCCCAGCAGGTATCTTGTTATGTTTCACTGTCTGCCTGCTTTTCACAGGCATTAACCATGGGCCTGTCATTGCTGGGGTGATTGGAGCCAGAAAACCTCAGTATGACATCTGGGGCAACACCGTCAACGTGGCCAGTAGGATGGAGAGCACTGGAGAGCTGGGCAAGATTCAGGTTCAGTACAACAACCTAGTCTTGTCAGTCATACAGTATTGTCCTTGCTAGTCTGGCTGGAGAGATGAACTATAACCACACAACCATGGCTGCATGCATTCAGCATAGTAATGTTTGTCTTGTTCCTTGCCTCGTCTGTTTCTGCTCCAGGTCACAGAGGAGACGTCGGACGTGCTCCAGAAGCTGGGCTACTCCTGCGAGTGCCGAGGCCTCATCAACGTCAAGGGAAAAGGCGAGCTGACAACCTTCTTTGTGTGTACGGACATGAGCAAGCAGCAGGGAATGGGCCTGAGCTGAGGTCTACGGTGAGCACACTACTGTGTGTGTGGACTCTGGGCCTGGTTGCTTATACGTGTGCTGGGTCGGTTACAGGACACAGTCTAGCATTCAGCACAGACTAATTACATGAACGCACATAAGTTAACATGCTTAGAGTAAACCTACCGGAGCACACAAATATAATCCATCTCAGTGCTTCAGTCAGCAATCATCCTGACCGGACCAGAACAAGACTTGAAGACATGACCTTGTGGTCCTAGAGGTTATATTTCAGATTGTTCATGTTTCCAGGAATCCCTTTGGGAGATTCTTGATTGGAAATACATTTTTACTGCAGCTGACTTGTTTTGGAGATCCAGTTCCAATGTGTGCATTCAATTGACATGGAGGTTACGTCAAGCACTGGTCGTCGTCATACTGGATTCTATCACCTGATATTCCTAGAACCTTGCTGGAATCATGATGCACAAAAAACATATTCAGTCCTCTCTTAAAACTGAGCTGTTTGTCAAGCAAATGGTGACCAAAACAATGGAGTGAGTTCTGCTGCACGTGGAGTGACAGAAGTGTACTGTACATACTCTCATGGTTTTCTAGACCTTAAAAGGTAGACTAAGCTAAATGACGGTCACAGGCGGCAGATATTGTGATTAGTGAGATGCAAGACTTTGCTCACGGGTTCCCTTCATGCTGTTGGCAGCATCGGAACCAAAACAGCAGAGAAGTTTAAACTTGCACTCCAACGCTCTGTGGAAATTATTACTGTGGAATGGACAGTTTATATGGTATGAGGTGTACTGTTTACCAATTTCTATCAAATAAGCTTAGAACACATGCCTGATTAAGAATAAGTGCTATATGCACTACAATCAATGAGTAAAACAAAACATTCTGGTGACTGTATGAAAAGTTTCATTTGACTGAAACAAAACAGAATTGTCTTGAGAGCCTAACTCAGTGCTGTGCAGTATACTTCAGCCATAGTTGTAAATGTATAGATTGCATTGACTAGCCAACATTAACCTGCAGTGTCTTATGTGCAGACAGGCAGCATATGCTTTTTGGGAATCGCTGGTCAAACTAACATTCTACTTGGTGTTCTTTGTGTACCTAAACCTGCTGTCAAACAATCAACTGTCTGTATTGTTGCAGTTAACATTAGACTAACATACAGGTTAGAATAGTGTGATGATAATGCCATTTTTAAAAGACCACCTGAAATCTCAGCCTGTTTGGTGGGATGGTGTTTTGGCCAGGTAGTAAATTAGCTAAGACAAATAAGAATAAGAGTTCCAAACCTCTCGGCCAATAACAGCTTGTTTTCAGCTCTCCCCAATCACATCAGACAGTCCTAGCAAATTTAACTTAGAAGCAGTTCGTTTGAATGTTGTTTCATTGAAAACAGTAACATACTTGTTACCCATAAATTATTTGATAAGATTTAAATGTCTGCATTGGACCTTTTTTAAGATACATTCTTCTCTGTGCCTCAGAAAACTGACTTGTCCTGTGGCCTTACTCAACATCTGACTGCCAAACGAATGTGTCCATGTTGCTTTCATGTTACGCTGTCTGAGGAATAAATGTGAGTTTGCATTTGGTACAGTTGCGATATTGTTTTGCAAAAGGCTGAATTCCAACTTGATTTACAAAGACAAGGAATAACAGATTGGATAAGGTAGATGACAAATGGCTTAATATAAAACGTTTATTAAAAGAAATGCAAACAAAGAACCTTTTTTTGTACACTACAAATGTTCTCAGGAGGATGGTTGCTGTGAAATTCCATTATACTGCAATGACTGTAATCTGCTGAACTTCAGGCACGGTATCCATCGGCTCAGCATCCACTGGAATCAAGATGAGACATAAGGAAATAGCTTTGACATTTCAATTCATATGTAGCCATAACATTTATTGTTTATCCACACCAACACTATTCAATACAACTTTACCACCTCGGGCAATTTTAAAAAGTCTGTTTTGCAAGTAGGCTTACTACTTCCCTGAACACGTTCACAAAATTAACCAGTATATGGCTAGAATGTTTACTACCCATGAACTAAATGATATGCCGGGTGGTTTAAGCCTACTTATGGTGAGGTCTATGAGTGGTTCATCTGCCTCTAGGGGTATAGCGATGCCCATGGCCCTCCTGATCCCGTACACACTGCTCACATCTCCTGGAGCCACCTGACTGGTCAGTTGGGCCAGGTTACCAGTCACCTTCTCCGCTACAGAGAGACAAATGGGAAATTATATTAGAGTCCAACTTCAAGCCAAAGGTGGAGTCCAAATAAAGATCACTGGTAGCGGTATAGCTGAGAAATGGATGGCCCAGGCATTTCTTCCATTGGAATTAAGATAGTCAAAAGGAAATAGCTTTGACAGAGAAATTCATGTTTAGTCATAACCGTTTCTGGCTGCACAATTTTTACAGGGTTCAAACCAAAGCTTGAATCCAAACAAAGACTTGTGGGGGAAAGGTGACAGTCAGCTGCACAACAATGACTTCAACTGAGATGTCTTCCGCATTTAACCCAACCCAATTGAATCAGAGCCCCCACCCAATAAAATAGACAGTGGAATTCCATTCTCCTTTAAAATAAAGAAATGAAGTGTTACCCAGCCGCAGCTCCTTGGTGGTTGGGGCTAGCAGGCAGATGTTAAGGGGCTGCTTGACACTCAAGCGTTCCCTCTGCGCTTCCTGCAGCTCGCAGAGGAGCTTTGTAGTCTCATCCAACTTCTGCTGGAAATGTTGGGCCTCTGATGCACAAAGACATTCACACTCGTTTCTTAAATATCAAAAGGAAGCTTGCAGGGTCATCTACAATGGGTTCCATTTCTTGAATTATCTTCATAGACCTCATTCAACTGGGACTGCACATGCCCTACAACAGCCCAGAGAGGCTGCAGGAGTCAGAAATGCCTCAATTACCTTGAGGAAGGGTTTAAGCCTAGGGGATTTAAAATGTAACTCTTTGGCTCTCAGTAGCTTTAGAGAATTAACTGGCATGCTGTTGGGGTTTGCCCTTTGGTCAGTTAGAGCTGATCTTTACCCTCAGAGAGGAGGTCAGGTGGATTCTGGAAGTCCAAGCCGATCACAGAGCCCAGGGAGGCTAGCCTGTTTACATCCTGCTTGCTGGCTTCGGGTTCAACCACCTGAGGGAAAAACAGAAGAGTTAGGTTAGTAAAAGCATTTTTGTTTGGATTCCAAGTCACCCAGCGCTGCAGTCAGTTAATCTTTGAAATTGCATTGCTGAAAGGAGGCCCATCAGCCAGGCCAGCTCTTTTCTGGTAGCTCCAGTCGATACCTCTGTCAGTCCCTTTCCAATAAAGAGCAGCAGCAACACCCAACCAGGGAATGAGGATAAACTGGACACTGGCCAAGCACAGCAAACAGCCAGGTATAGAGCTGCTGTGTGCTTAAGAGAGGCCTGATGCTTTTCTTTCCTCCAGCCTCTACACTGCTGTGACTGAGGAGCCATTCAGCCGCCCTACGAAGGGGGCGCAGAAAGAAAACAGACATTTCCACATCCCTGACAGAGTGGGTGAACAGACCTGGTCTCAGGGACTGTTGGAGAGAGGCAGTGTTTTGAAGGGGAAATGTTCTTTCTGTGTGTTGGATCATAGCAGCTAGCTAACGAGCCTGCCATGTTGACACAGCTGGAACAGCTACGGCATGTGCAGAAGCTGTTAATATTATCCAACACTGTTGGTGGGGCGGGTTAGCTGGGGTTCACTTCAGCTGGGTGTAGTTGACCTAGGGTGTGGTGTCTCTCTTTATCTGCTGAGGTTGTCCACGTTTAGTGTCCTAGTGTATCTGAGACTGACTTACCTCCATGTCCTTGTCTTCAGTCTCAGCGGTTTCTGTTGGCCCTTGCTCATCTGGACAGGTCTGACGGGCAAGAACACATCAAGTTAGTATTGTCCAAAGACATTTTTAAAATAGCCATATAATTCCCATGCAGATACATGCTTAATGGTTCTACCCCTCTCAGGGTTTTGGAGTGCTCCCCGTTAGTCAACGCGTCCAGGAGGTTGTCTGCCAGTTTGTACATGTGCTCCTCCGATTTGGACAGGAACTCCGAGAGGCTGCAGACACAATGACAAACACATTACATCAGTGTGTGTTTGTGTATGGTAGTCACATTTGGTCTCCTCTCAGAAGCAGCAGTAGGGTCGTATCAGGTTTACCATGTGGTTTTAGCCTCCACCACAGTGAATCTCATCCATGCCAACAGAACCATAAAATGCCTACTCATATACAAACCCAATGAAATACAGGGGCATCTGGACTGTTATGAGCATGCTGGAATGCTCAAAGCTTTGTTTGGAATTATTTACTGTAAAGTAGGCCCTTGTAAATGTCAGATCTTGACCACAATATTACACCGTAATGTAGGGGGAGGATGAGGAGCAACATGCATACCTCTCATATCCCTGGAGGCTGGCTTCCTCTCCATAGAAGGAGTAGATCAGGTCAGTGTCCTCTTTCCCGATGTTGGCGAAGCTCGAGTCGTAGGCGGGCGCGTAGGAGGTGTACGGACCATAGTTCATGTATGATACTGTGAGAGTTGAGGTTGGGTTACATTACAGCTCGTAAACACTGATGGAGATACAGGACCACAGGCTGAGAGCTCAGCCTCTCACAGAGATACATTTATAGGACTATGAAAAACAGATTTTTATAGAATCACAATCTGACATGGCTACATGACCTTATAAAATCTTATGGAAAAATAATTGTTGCCCATGAATGGATTTATAAATGGATACATTGAGACTGGTATTTATGTTGGTTGAACATTGGATTTATACATGTGCTTCCATACAAGCTCTGGGTTCAGTCACTCAGATGAGAAGAGGTTATTCAGCCACTCTTGGGAGACGATGGAAGTCGATAACAGAAATGCTTTTTTATTATTAAACCTTGTCACTAAGGCCCCTTCAGCTTACCTGGTGTGACCATGTTCCTCTTGTCCTCCTTAAAGCCCTGCAGGGTGTTGATGCCACTCTGCAGCCGGTTGGACATCATGCCCAGCTTCACAGGGCAGTAGCCCACATCTGTAGAGATAAGAGTTGATTGAGAAAGAGGCTCATTTACAATTAAAAGCTGATGATTTTATTACACTTGTTAGGTTCATCAGAAAGATAGAGTTGATGACAGTTGGAATCAATCATGGATTCCTGTTTTCCCATGTTGCACAAATAGAAATGGATATAGCGCAACGAGCTAATTGCGGGCGTGACTATGACTGGACCTACCTCCAGCCACAAGGTCGACTGGGCTCAGGATTGCCAGTGTGGTGGAACCATCAGACTTTCTCCTCTCAAAGTCCAGCTACATAACCAAATAAAACAATAGTTGTATTATTACATTAGTAAACATAAATATTCACTAAATTAGACCATACATTTCCTTTATTGTAGATGGGGTAAGAGATTGGTTGGCCTAAACAGTTTAAGCCAATTCCATAGCCCGTAGCTCTCACCTCACTCTCCAGCCCTCTGTTGGACAGTTTGCCTCCTGAATCGTCAATGAGCTTGCAGATCTCCTCAAGCTCCTTCTCTGCCTGACTGACGACCTTCGACACTTTGTCTTTGGAGTCGTTGTCTTTCCTGGAAGTATTGGAGAACACAGAGTATAGAGGAGTAGGAGACTTTGAACTTAACTGATTCATAGGGTTTCATTGTTCAATACCAGAAAAGGATCAGCAGAAAATAGGAATTTATTTTGCTGGCAGCCATTAGTGATTACAATACATTTTTAAACAGTCATAACATCTAAATCTAATAGAGAATACATCTAATGCTATAGCTACAGTACATGTTCCCAATGAATATGGTGCCAGTATACTTTCAATCAAACTTCACATCAAATCTTATAAGTCCTCATGCTGTAGTCTGTTATTTGCAAAAGCATTTCAAATAAAAATGTATTTGTCACATGCCCCAAATACAACAGGTAAGAGTAGTGTACATTCTACAAGCATTGCCTTTTTCACCTCGTAGCTGAGTAACCCAAAACCTAAGTTGCATTGTGATTGGACAAAAGCAATGACTGTACAGCCCCTCCCTAGAACGAATTATTATCAGACCTTAGTGAAATGCTTACTTCAAGCCCTTAACCAACAATGCAGTTAAGAAAATACATTAAAGAAAACAGAATTTTCTACCCATTACACCTCAGTGGGGTTTACAAGGACAACAACTCCTAGGTTTCAGAGAGTGATTGGTGTGAAAGGTACTGCATAGTGCTGACTGAACACAAGACCTGACACGCTCAAAGGCATTCCTTTCATTATCGCTCATCCTCCAGCCAGATTCTATGGAAAGAACTGATCCACCAAACACTTGGGAGAACAAGCCCTCAGCACTTGGACACTATCCATGACTTAACATTAGTGTGTAATACTGCTTGCTTGCTTCTTGGTTGGGATCTGTATTTGGTAAATGTCCGAGAACAGCTTCTCACAGTCTAAGCACCGTAACCCCTATCGGAAGTCTATATATTAGTCTATGTAAATTGTGTCCGAGATCAATATCCATACATGATGACTCTCCAAGCAATTAATAACTAAAAGCATATTGTCAGTGTTCATGTGCAGGGTAACGTTATCACGGTACCTGGGAGTGTTTGCTGCAGACTGGGTAGTCTTGCTAGGATCTGTGGGGCTGGGGCCGTCTTTACGCTGGTCCATGCTGGAGTTCCCCACCTCTCCAGTCTTACTTGACTGGTTGGCTGGGTTCTCTAGGTCAGCCATGAACTCAATACTCTGCCTCAGGCTCTCAAGCCTCTCCTGTGGGACAGCGAGAGAGACAAGAGTTGACTCAGTGTTTCACCAAAATGTATGCCATAATCGTGTTCCAATCTCAGGGTCTTGTGATTAGTCTTCTGGGGCCCCAATTATCAACAAAACATTTGTGGTGAAAATTAATATCTAAACATTCAGAGGTATGAATATGGTGCCCCCTGCTGTTCGTATGTGGCAACTAGTGATTATTTCACCCAGGCACACATGGCCAGTTTCCTATATACAGATTAAGCCTAATCCAGGACTAAAACCCATTCTCAAGAGAAGATCCCATATGTATGTGTCAAGTTGACTTCTGTAGAGGCACTCCCCTTACCGGGCGGAGGATCTTCATGCCAGAGTGGAGCAACTTCCTGGCAGCTTTGTGGTAAATGGTCTCTGGCTTGTTGTAGATCATAGCATTCTCACACATGATCCTGAAGTCCTCCTGTATCAATGGAGACACACGGCAGTCAGTCACTGGACTCTGCATATGTTTAACATTGGTTTTCTATTTAATCAACACTTCAGGCTTGATTGTCAATCAACCCACTGCTTTAGAATGAGACGACAAAATAAAGCTATTCGGGAAAGTTATTTGTCAAGAAGGTAGAGCAGCTGACAGATGTACCTTAAGCTCCTCTAGTGACTGATAATACTCATTCTTGACTTTCTCCTTCATTGCGCCGAAGTCCATGGGCCGCTTGATGATCGTGGAGTAGCCAGGAGCGATAAGGTCAGTCACAGGGAACGAGAAAAACGCACTTGGGTCTTTCCTACAAGAGAAAGTATGTTGTTGCTTTGATAGGCCTCAATGCAACAGCTATTTTACCAGGTAAGTTGACTGAGAACACATTCTCATTTACAGCAACGACCTGGGGAATAGTTACAGGGGAGAGGAGGGGGGATGAATGAGCCATTTGGAAGCTAGGGATGATTAGGTGGCCATATGAGGGCCAGATTGAGAATTTAGCTGGGATACCAGGTTTTTATTTGACTAGGCAAGTCATTAAGAACCAATTCTTATTTACAATGACGGCCAAACCCTAACGACGCTGGGCCAAATGTGAGCCACCCTATGGGACTCCCAATCACGGCCGGTTTGTGATACAGCCTGGAATCAAACCAGGGTCTGTAGTGACGCCTCTAGTACAGAGATGCAGTGCCTTAGACCGCTGCGCCCCTACTCTTACAATAATTGCCATGGGATCTTTAGTGACCATAGAGTAAGGACACCCGTTTGAAGTCCCATCTGAAAGACGGCACCCTACACAGGGGTGCACTACTCTGGGGCATCGGGATATGTTTAGACCAGAGGAAACAGACTGCTAATCAATTCAATGACAATTTCTTAGTAACAAGCTTCACCTTTGGAGCTGTCTGATGAGTTGACTCAAGGCTTCCTGCAGTGGGGTCAGTTCTTTCTCTGAGAATGAGAGAGAGAAAAAGCACACGAGGGAGTGAGGTGGGTAAAGAAGAGATTAAGAAAGATAAATAATGGTTCAAATTACTTTATATATCAATAGAAATTAATGACCAAGAAAGGATTATGGAAAAGTGGCAGCCATTGTAGAAACTGGCAAGTAAGTTACCTTCCACTTTATTCAAGGAGGATGCCAGATCAGAATGGATAGGGGTCCTGCTCGCCTCCCTATCATCCCAGTCTGTATCAGCGTCCTGTCCCTTCTTCTTCTTCGTCATCTAAATGCACCATATAAACATGTTTGACACAATTATAATGTTTGATAGATCACCTAGGAGTCGGTCTATTGGCCAAATAAACCCCTTTTTGAATTCTGAAAATCAAAATCCACTTCAACGTTTAAGTATTGGGCTCTTGAGCAAATCCATGTTGTCAGAGCTGAATTCCCCAACAGGATGGTCTCTGCTCCACTCAGTTGGTGGAGTTCGGACACTTAAACATAGGTGGAGTTTAGTCAGCTGGCACCACCCATGGCATTCCATGGAATTAAATGGCAGCTAGACATTCCACTCAAACAGTACACAAAGGTAAACATGGGCTGTAATGAAAATATGGATTCCCAAACTCACCTTTTTCTTGTCATCAACTGGTGACATGGTATCGATCCTTTCCTTATCCTTTTTCTTCTTTTTCTTGTCCTTGTGTTTCTCTAAATCTGGATGTTCATCAAATGTGTTTTCAAAGCTCGAGCTTCCAGTCGTCACCTCATTTCCAGCAACCTTGAGAACCAATTTAAGTGGTCTCTCCCCGTACTCTGTAGGTGGGACACATTGGGTTAGCTTTAAGTATATTTCCAAATATTTGATCGTAACCAACTCAAGTTGCTGCTGACAGTTCGCTAGCCAGCTCGCTCAACTGTGAGGTATCCAACTAGTTAGCTAACTTAACTTGCTATGTTACTAACGTTACCTCCCTACCTGGCTAAAATATGTAAATAGCTAACTTGTAGTGAATTCAAATGGGTGATTATGCGTTAGCTAACCAAAGCTCGCGCGAAAACAGCTATGAAGCGCAAGCCTTTTAATTGTCCCAAGGAATTCAACCAATACCAGCGCATTGGCGATCTAAATGTGTCTTACCCTCATATTTTTCAGACTTGTGCTTTTTATGCTTCTTGCCCATTATTTATATGTTTTTAATCTTTACGCTAGCTAACAACAATGTTATTCTTTGTTTTCTCTCCTGGAAGGAATATAGCAATCGATTGCAGCGTGCTTGTTTGGTGCAGCGCCGCATGTCGGCTGGAGGTAAAATCACATTATTTTATCACCACGTGCAATGTTTATTTGTAGATAAGCCAAACCTACCTAACGTGTCCGTGTTGTAAATAATAATTTGTTGTGAACAGACTTGCCATATATATATAGAGAAGTTTACCTTTCAGCTATTGTGTGAGGCCGACAGTCGTTAAAAGAGAAGTTAAGTGTAAAGACAACACAGAAATTACATGACGCACAAAAACATTGGTACCTGGAAAAATAAAAGTATATATATATATATATATATGGCAAGTCTGTTCACAACTAATTATTATTTACAACACGGACACGTTAGGTAGGTTTGGCTTATCTACAAATAAACATTGCACGTGGTGATAAAATAATGTGATTTTACCTCCAGCCGACATGCGGCGATGCACCAAACAAGCACGCTGCAATCGATTGCTATATATATTAAATGACATAAGAATGTATCAACTTTAGCCACCTGTAGGGGGTGTGATTAACACAGTATTGGTCTCAAGGTTTTCCTAAGACTTCTAAACTGGACAGCGGTATCAAAAGCAATGTAGGCCTATAGAACATTTGTACATTTTTTAATTTTTTAATTTATTTAACCAGGTAGGCCAGTTGAGAACAAGTACTCATTTACAACTGTGACCTGGCCAAGATAAAGCAAAGCAGTGTGACAAAAACAACAACACAGAGTTACATATAAACAAATGTACAGTCAATAACACAATAGAAAAATATATGTACAGTGTGTGCAAATGTAGAAGAGTAGGGAGGTAAGGCAATACATATGCCATAGAGGCGAAATAATTACAATTTAGCATTAACACTGGAGTGATAGAGGTGCAGATGATGATGTGCAAGTAAAGATACTGGGGTGCAAAAGAGCAAGAGGATAAATAACAATGTGGGGATGAGGTAGTTGGTTGTGCCATTTACAGATTGGCTGTGTACAGGTACAGTGATCGGTAAGCTGGTCTGACAGCTGATGCTTAAAGTTAGAGAGGGAGATATAAGACTCCAGCTTCAGTGATTTTTGCAATTTGTTCCAGTCATTGGCAGCAGAGAACTGGAAGGAAAGGTGGCCAAAGGAAGTGTTTGCTTTTTGGGATGACCAGTGAAATATACCTGCTGGAGCACGTGCTACGGGTGGGTGTTGCTATGGTGACCAGTGAGCTCAGGTAAGGCGGGGCTTTACCTAGCATAGACTTATAGATGACCTGGAGCCAGTGGGTTTGGCGAAGAATATGTAGTGAGGGCCAGCCAACGAGAGCATAGAGGTTGCAGTGGTGGGTAGTATATGGGGCTTTGGTGACAAAACGGATGGCACTGTGATAGACTACATCCAGTTTGTTGAGTAGAGTGTTGGAGGTTATTTTGTAAATTACATTGCCGAAGTCAAGGATTGTTAGGTTAGTCAGTTTTACGAGGGTATGTTTGGCAGCATGAGTGAAGGAGGCTTTGTTGTGAAATAGGAAGCCGATTCTAGATTTAATTTTGGATTGGAGATGCTTAATGTGAGTCTGGAAGGAGAGTTTACAGTCTAACCAGACACCTAGGTATTTGTAGTTGTCCACATATTCGAAGTCAGAACCGTCCAGAGTAGTGATGCTAGTCGGGCAGGAGGATGCGGGCAGCAAATCGGTTGAAGAGCATGCACTTATTTTTACTTGCATTTAAAAGCCGTTGGAGGCCACGGAAGGAGTGTTGTATGGCATTGAAGCTTGTTTGGAGGTTTGTTAGCACAGTGTCCAAAGAAGGGCCAGATGTATACAGAATGGTGTCGTTTGTGTAGAGGTGGATCAGAGAATCACCAGCAGCAAGAGCGACATCATTTAAATAATCAGAGAAAAGAGTCGGCCCGAGAATTGAGCCCTGTGGCACCCCCATAGAGACTGCCAGAGGTCCGGACAACAGGTCCTCCGATTTGACACACTGAACTCTATCTGAGAAGTAGTTGGCGAACGAGGCGAGGCAGTCATTTGAGAAGCCAAGGCTATTGAGTCTGCCGATAAGAATGTGGTGATTGAAAGAGTCAATAGCCTTGGCCAGGTCGATGAAGGCTGCTGCACAGTACTGTCTTCTATCGATGGCGGTTATGATATCATTTAGGAACTTGAGTGTGGCTGAGGTGCACCCATGACCAGCTCGGAAACCAGATTGCATAGTGGAGGAGGTACGGTGGGATTCAAAATGGTCGGTGATCTGTTTGTTAACTTGGTTTTCGAAGATGTTAGAAATGCAGGGATGGATGGATATAGGTCTATAACAGTTTAGGTCTAGAGTGTCACCCCCTCTGAAGAGGGGGATGACCGCGGCAGCTTTCCAATCTATGGGGATCTCAGACGATACGAAAGAGAGGTTGAAAAGGTTAGTTATAGGGTTTGCAGCAATTTCAGCTGGTAATTTTAGAAAGAGAGGATCCAGATTGTCTAGCCCAGCTGATTTGTTTGGATCCAGATTTTGCAGCTCTTTCAGAACATCTGTCTGGATTTGTGTGAAGGGGGGGGGGGGGCTTGGGCAAGTGTCTGCAGGGGGTGCTGAGATTTTGGCTGGGGTAGGGGTAGCCCGGTGGACAGCATGGCCAGACGTAGAAAATTGCTTATTGAAATTCTCGATTATCGTAGAAGTATCGGTGATAATGAGGTGATTGTCCTATCTCTCTCTGACGTCATCACATCCTCCTACTGAGTAATTTTGTATTATAATAAATGGACACTTGCTTTAGAAAGGTGAAGCACCCTAAGGTTATCAGATGCCCCTGGCCCGAACAATCAGGCAGATTGGTTAAAACAGACAGAGCCGAGAGGGATCCCAAACAGAGAGGAACGGAGGGTGAATGTAGCCTCTGATGTGTGGGCTTTCCCTCCATGCCCTCTCTGGAGCTAACTAGGATAGACAGCTAGACCACTGTTTCTCACCTATTTGGAGCCTCCACCCCCTCACTTTGGACACATAGGGAGTGAATAAGTGGATTTACTCATAGAAAATGTATAGAAATAAATTAGGTACAGAGACAGTAACTTTGACCCACTAACTTCCACATGGCGGTTGCCTGTCCCACTTTCCATTCCCCTCCTCTGTGACTTTTCACGTTGACGAGCATAAAAGGCCAACCGATCCAGGACACATTTTTACTGTACGTTTAGCTTTCCCTGAGGCAGCCCCCCCAGACCATTCACTACATTGTTTACTTTACATTTCCACCAGTCCAGTTTGCCTTTAGTGTCACGACTTCCGCCAAAGTCTGCTCCTCTCCTTGTTCGGACGGCGTTCGGCGGTCGAAGTCACCGGTCTTCTAAGCCTTCGCCGCTCCACTTGTCATTGTTCCATTTGTTTTGTCTTGTTTCCCCGCACACCTGGTTTACATTCCCTAATCACACTACATATATATTCCCTCAGTTTCCCCCATGTCTTTGTGTGGAACTGTTTTGTTACATGTTTCGTGTTACGCGCCAGGCTGGTTTTTCCCCGGGTACCGTGTTGAACCCGAGTGTGTTTAATTGTTTAACTTATGCATTATTGTGATTGTTGTCGCGCTTTGCACTTTTGCCATTTGGCTGGAGGATTTTTGACGCAGTTGCGTCCGTCTGTTGTCACTTCTGCCAATTAAAGTGTGCGCCTGATCACAACTCTCCACTCTCCTGCACCAGACTTCTTACCAGTACCGCACAACCTGACATTTAGTTCTCTGTCGGACTGTCTTGGTGTGGATGCCGATAGATAATAATACTCTAACGTGAACCTGCTTTGAAACACTGAATTGTTTTTATTTCATGTAATATCTCCTATTGTCATTATGGATCACAAATAGGAGTTTTACTTGCCCTGGCCTGGGACAAAGACCAGTAAACTGTGAACTGTCCAAAGGGAGAGATAGCCTAACTCTTGTACATGGCTTATTATTAGGACACTGCACAGGCTTCTGCTCTGCCTCCTCTATCCCCTTCAGAGCTGTTATGCTCTGTTAAATCGCCACATATTTTACAGGCCGATGAATGACAGATGTTTTATTCATGGAGGGAAGATAGTGTGCATTCTTTGAAGCACATTCCAGGTTTTATGAAGAGGCAGAGGATGGGGGCCGAGAATCCAGTTTCTCATATTCAGAATTGGTGGAAACGAAAAGAAACAGAATCGGCCATTCCGACCATACCTTCCTTTCAGATGGAAAGGTGATTCTGAGGCTCTAATGAATGTATCATTTGTATAATCATCTATGTATACTCATGTATGGCTATCAAAACAATACTCAACAAATTATAATTTATCTGGATATCAACGCCTCTACATTTTTGTGAAGTGATCATATTTTTACATTTCAAAGTTGATCATTGAGGATTTTAGTTGTATTCTATCTCTACAGCAAAACAGTTTAGCGTTATCACTGCCCAGCCCATGCAAGCAAATACAATTTTTCTTTTGCCCTTAAGGATAACCGTTTTAAGCAGTGAGGTAAATCATGTCAGTTGATTTAAAAACCCATCACTCTGGTTCAGCTCAGGCTTAATACTGTCACTGTCTGGTGAGTTCTGATACAGAAGCCTAAGGGAGGAGCAGTGTCGCAGCTTCTTTATCAATAGTCTTGACTATTATCTGCCTGTGTTGTCACTCTCTATCCCTCACAAGCCTTGGGGAGAGAGAATCACTGTCCAGTACTCTGTGTCCCTTGAAACTGAGATAAGGCTCAAACCATTCAACACTGACATGTCAAATCTTCACTTTTCTTGAGGCAAGAGCTTGAATAAGCTAACATTACGGCTGAAAAACACTACCACTACACTGAATACCTATAGACATATGGCAGATGTCCTATACTTTCAGTGCATTTGAAGGGATGTACTGTAACTCAATAGAAAGCTGTATAGCGTGTGTCCTTGCCTGTACTCCTACTCCCCAGCCCTTATTCCCAGCCCCATCCTCTGCCTGCTTGCCTGTCTGTACTCCCAGCCCCAGCCCTTATTCCCAGCCCCATCCTCTGCCTGCTTGCCTGTCTGTACTCTGTACCCGTACTCCCAGCCCCATCCTCTGCCTGCTTGCCTGCCTGTACTCTGTACCCCTACTCCCAGCCCCAGCCCTTATTCCCAGCCCCATCCTCTGCCTGCTTGCCTGTCTGTACTCTGTACCCGTACTCCCAGCCCTTATTCCCAGCCCCATCCTCTGCCTGCTTGCCTGTCTGTACTCTGTACCCGTACTCCCAGCCCCAGCCCTTATTCCCAGCCCCATCCTCTGCCTGCTTGCCTGTCTGTACTCTGTACCCCTACTCCCAGCCCCAGCCCTTATTCCCAGCCCCATCCTCTGCCTGCTTGCCTGTCTGTACTCTGTACCCTTATTCCCAGCCCCATCCTCTGCCTGCTTGCCTGTCTGTACTCTGTACCCGTACTCCCAGCCCCAGCCCTTATTCCCAGCCCCATCCTCTGCCTGCTTGCCTGTCTGTACTCTGTACCCGTACTCCCAGCCCCAGCCCTTATTCCCAGCCCCATCCTCTGCCTGCTTGCCTGTCTGTACTCTGTACCCGTACTCCCAGCCCCAGCCCTTATTCCCAGCCCCATCATCTGCCTGCTTGCCTGTCTGTACTCTGTACCCTTATTCCCAGCCCTATCCTCTGCCTGCTTGCCTGTCTGTACTCTGTACCCGTACTCCCAGCCCCAGCCCTTATTCCCAGCCCCATCCTCTGCCTGCTTGCCTGTCTGTACTCTGTACCCGTACTCCCAGCCCCAGCCCTTATTCCCAGCCCCATCCTCTGCCTGCTTGCCTGTCTGTACTCTGTACCCGTACTCCCAGCCCCAGCCCTTATTCCCAGCCCCATCCTCTGCCTGCTTGCCTGTCTGTACTCTGTGCCCCTACTCCCAGCCCCAGCTCTTATTCCCAGCCCCATCCTCTGCCTGCTTGCCTGTCGGTACTCTGTACTCCTACTCCCAGTCCAGAGAGGCCATGGGATCCATCTGTTTCATTTCATCTGTGGCTCTGCACACGCTTTGGAAGTCCATGGACGTCTCGGGATTAAAAGGAGATCGGTTACACCGAACAGGGCTAACAAATGGCAGATGTTGTGAAATTCATTATCCCCTGTCACAACAGAGGGGCTGAGGGGACCCAGATATTCTTTTCCACATGAAAGCATGCAGCATCCTAACGGAACTATGGGAAACCGCTTCCCACTCTGTGGCCTGTATGGAATGAACATGTTTGGTCTCCATACATTCACAACAAAAACACAAACAGGGGGACACAAAAAAGGGTTTGAAATGGTTTATCTGTCTTGCACATGGTTTGGGTTTGACCAACCCATCAGCACTCGAGTTATGCAGTGTTTATATGCCACTGTAGGGCCAAAATACTATCATCATTTGAAATTTAAGCCATTGGAACAATCCAGTTTCTATAGTTTTTGAATAACATTTTTGTACAGACATTGGTAGTGCTTTTTTATGACCTTGGACAACCCAGTTTTCTGCTATTGTCCATTGAAAATTGTCATACTGCCTATATGTTATTCTCTATAAGCTTTTGCAATGCACTATCATCTAGGATCTCCAGCACATAATCATTATTTCTAAATGACCTGAAACCATGTAATCAAATCAAAGAAAATGTTATTGGTCGTGTACACAGAATGAATGCCACATCAGTTGTTCCCTGACAGAGATGAACACTGCGAAGCAGATTAACGTTTTCTTCTTTAAACTCAAAGGGCAGAAATCTGAATCCTATTCAGATGTGACAGAGATGATGGTTTAGAGTCACCATGTATTGTCAACAACGAACAGGGTTTGAAGATGTATAACCAGCAATCAGATAAAAGAGATATAAACATCAAAGAGTCAAAGCCAATCATTCTTTCTCTCCTGCCTGTCTGTCCTGACTGCTGCCAATCTGTCACTGTGATGGCTGCTTTGAGACTCCATCACTCACTCAATCACAGAATGGCGTTTAACTCTCCTCCTATCTACGGCCTTCACGGTCTCTGTGTGTAGCTTTGTTTTTCTATTCGACTGTTATGAGACTGTACATTTACCATGGCAGAGGTCCCAATATCTCTAATACAGTCTTGAGCCACTGGAGTCAGTGGATATGACCTGGCTCTGTGTTGGAAGTTCCAACTTGGAGCAAAGCACTGTACATCACTATGGTGATGAAATCATCATCTACTGTAGTCTGTACTGTGTTGATTGTGTGATTATTCGCTCAAACTATTGTAAAACTAGTTTCAACAGCCAGGGTACCATGTGCTGCTACAGATAGAGGAGAATCAATGCAGAGCCACGTTTGAAGTGCTGCATGAGGTCATTTGATGTGTTGTCATTAGCACCTCCCGCTTCCCATCGTCAGACCTAGTCTTCTCTGATCCAATTACTGTAATGTATATTTTATTGGGCTTTACTTCATGTTTTTATAGTTTAATGTCTTGTGCTTTAACGTATTATTCTGTTTTTGAAAGCTCCATTTCAATGGATGTGGAAGTCATTGTTTGTGTGAGTGGAGAGTTCTCTGATGTGTGACTGTGGGGGAGTCTGGTTGGGGGTTGACAGTGTCTGCGTGTTTATATGACAAAGAGAAGGAGGGGGAGGAGGTGTGTGTGTTTTCAAGAAGGGGGGGGCAACCAATGATTTATGTCGCTCTTGGCCTTTTTTCTCCATGAGCCTCTGAAGACAGTGGTCCTGGGGTGGGGAGAATACAGGGGACCAGTGTTCACAGCCTGGTGATGGTCCTCTTTCAGATCCTAAGCTGTATGAATAGTTCATATAAACTGTGTAGCAGCCATTAGGAAATGGTCTCGGAGTCTGCAAACACAATGAGAGTTCACCATCCAGACCCACTGATTGGTACTGTATGAGGGGGTAACACTGTCTGTGCACTCGTTGACGTTCCACATTTTACGGGGAAGGAACTTCCAACTTTGGGAGTTAACCTGACATTCCAACCAAAGGTTATGACTCCCAATTTGACACCCAATAATGAGAGGAGGTATTGACTAATTGTTAAAGATGGCAAAAACCAGGCCTATTTTATCAGAGTGAACCATTAACTGCCCTAGGGCAGCAACTTTAACAGTATCTTTCCATCTGCTATACTAACTGCCCTAAGGGTCGTAACATCTATACCTCTCTGCAGCATTGACCGGGACTGTTAGAAAATGAGCCTGCATGCTGTCCTCTAATGCTCTTACGATGTTATAAAATTAAATCTGCCGGTAAGGAATAAATAGCCCACATGAATGTGATTTCCAAGGCCTTGGCAGAGAGGGAGGGAGAATACCATGTGGCGAAGACCGCAGTAATTGTCTCATTTCTAGACAGATGCCCACAGGTAAGAGTAATTACAGAGGCCCATTACTCCCCATCCCGTCCGTACATCTGGTCTATGTGTTTGTGTGCTGGTCTCTCGGGCAGGCGGGCCCCGCTGCAGATTCAGATTGCATAGGTGTGGCTTTGGTGCGACATCCGAATGTGACACATGAAAGACAAAAGAGGCCTAGATCAACAGAGGGCGTCTCTGCCCCATTCTGCTGCTTCGGCGTCAATCTGGCAGATGGCATGGGTCTGTCTGAGGCCCCGGCATCGAGGAGTGCAGCGGCTTCAAAGCGCCTCTGTAATCTGCAGGAACATCACAGGCTGGGAGAAAGTGACTGTCTCTCCCAGACACCCGCTCTGCTAAGAGGGCGAGTGAGACCGTAATGAAAGGCAGATAAAGGGATTGTTGGGATCGCTAGGCGCAGGCAGCCAGGGCCGACTAAGCCTCACACACAAAAAGAACATCAGGTAGAGTCTCTCTATAGTCTTTCTTCTTCTTTCACACTTTTCTTTTTCTTTTAAGAATCTGCAGATAAATGATCAAGTCAGTTATTTTGTGATACGTCCCAAAAAAAACATGAACACAGCGAACAACAAATAATTACTTGATTCAGTCGAAAAATGGACACACTGTGATAGGTAAGGTAGGGGTATGGGGTAAACTCAGTGGTGGAAGGAAGCATGATGAATACCACAAGTTACTTACAAGTGTTGCAGTTTCTTTTGATGTGCCAGTCAGGCCTGATGTCTGATGTCAACCACAGTACTAATCAGACAGGAACTCAGGTCTTTGTCACCTCCATGTTGTATTCATATGCCACCTGCTGACGACTGTGTGGATCCCTCACTTCATTTGGACTAATTACATCTGACTTTAAAGTGACTTCCCAGTTCACTGCAGGTTTATGTCTTATTCCAGGGACACATTGATGCCTGATGATACCAGCAATATCAAAGGCGCAGCGTAGTATAATTTAGTTTCCTTCTCCCCAGTTGTACCATGATTTTATGATTGATAAGGGAACAATGTCAAATGTAGATCTACTTTATCTTCCCCTAGTCTCTCCCCACAGCCGCTGTGGAGCGCCATGAGTCTTACAAGCAAGACTACCTTCCTCCTAATTTGGATGGGGATGAAATTCTTGGAGAATATTTAATGATTATAGCAACTGTATGGATGGTGCATTCATTTAGGCATTGCTATAGATACACATAGGCACTAATAGTCTTTGTGTGAGACTAGCTACACTGTATATCCCATTGATTTATACAGGAACAAGGATCCTCTCCACCTCTCTCTGAAACTATTTTTGATCCCTAATGTTCCACATGTTTGACGTGGTGTGATGGGGGATGTAGTAGACAGCTCTGTCCCAGGAGACCAGCTCTAGACTGGTGGTAACAGCAAGCGTATGAAGCTGGAGCTGCTCAGTGGTCTAGATTTGCATGGATGGATCCGCCATAGTCTGCAGCCCCCCACTCTGTTCCAGAGCCTTGGGACTTGTTAGCTTAGCTACCATTTGTCTGAGCAGATATTTTCCACTCCTATGGTAGGCCTACAGTGAAGATTCCTCTACCGTCTTGACAAGCAACTGGACTGTGCCAGCCTGTCAAAGCTCTTAATGGTTCCAGCTTTCAAAACTTAAAAAAAAAAAGATTGTGCAGGTTTCTTAGGTTGTCTGTTCATTCCCCATCCTTCCAAGGGTTAAGAACCACACTTATTTAGCGTGGTAGTGCAGATAGGCTTCAGTATAATGTGTCACACCCTGATCTGTTTCACCTGTCCTTGTGTCACCTGTCCTTCTCCACCCCTCCAGGTGTCACCCATCTTGACCCTTGCCTGCCTTGACCCCCGAACCCGCCTACCTGACCATACTGCCTGCCCTGACCTCGAGCCTGCTTGCCACTCTGTACCTCCTGGACTCTGACCATGTTATGATCTTTTGCCTGTCCACAACCATTCTCTTGCCTGCCCCTTGGATTATAAGAAATATCAGAGACCCAAACCATCTGCCCCCCGTGTCTGCATCTGGGTCTCGCCCTGTGCCCTCATAGTACGAATTGGTCATGACAGACCAAGTAGACTTGGACCAGCTCCGCCATGCTGTCTCCCTGCAGGGAGCTACCATCGGGAGGCATGAGGAGCTACTGCTGGACCTTTTGGAAGGGCCACAACCAAGGGTTCAAGGCTATTATGGAGCAAATCAGTGAGTTAGTACATAGGTAGCCTGCCACCTCTGAGAACTCCCAACCACCCAGTAACCCGTCTACTATCAGTGGTGGGTTTGTACAGCCTACCCCAGCTCCCGAGAACCCCACTTAACTCCTCCGGAGTGATATTCTGGGGATCCTGGATCCTGCCGGGGTTTTCTTACTCAGTGCTCCCTTATTTTTGAGCTACAGCCATCTTCGTTCCCTTCCGACCGATCGAAGAACGCATATATTATTACGCTAATGTCGGGAAGGGCACTCTCCTGGGCTAATCAGACAGGAACTCAGGTCATTGTCACCTCCATGTCTGGAAGGGAGCTCTCCTGAGTCTCTGACTCACCCCTCAGCTTCGCCGACCACCCCGTGTGCACCCCCCCCAAAATGTTTTGAGGCTGCTTCTTGGGCCTACGTCGTGGCCACGAACCCCGGTGTCGTCGCTGGCCCTCCCTCGCTGCTTCCTTCTGCTTCCGGCCAGGATTTCCTCCCACGTCCAGGATCCCTTCCCGTCCAATATATCCTCCCACGTCCAGGATGTCTGCACCTCCTGGGCACGCTGCTTGGTCCGTGGGTGGTGGAATCTTCTGTCACGATCATTTGTAGAATGAACGGACCAAGTACGTAGAGTTCCACATGTTTAAACAAATGAAACTCACAAAAACAACAAAGAATAATAAACAATACGTGAAGCTATGCAGTGCTCAAGGCAACTATACACAAACAAGATCCCACAACAAACAGGTGGGAAAAGGCTGCCTAAATATGATCCCCAATCAGAGACAACGATAAACAGCTGCCTCTGACTGGGAACCATACCAGGCCAACATAGAAAACAAAAGATAGGAACACCCTCTCCTAGTCACACCCCGACCTAACCTAAATAGAGAATATAAAAGGCTCTCTATGGTCAGGGCGTGACAGCTATGCCCTCAGGCGAACCATCAAACAGGCAAAGCATCAAATCAAATCAAATGTTATTGGTCACATTTCACATGGTCAGCAGATGTTATTGCGAGTGTAGCAAAATCTAACATGTAATCTAACAATTCCACAACAACTACCTAATACACACAAAGGAAATGAATAAGAATATATGGATGAGCAATGACAGAGCGGCATAGGAAAGATGCAATAGATGGTATAAAATACAGTATGTACGTATGAGCATCAATACAGGACTAAGATTGAATCCTACTACACCAGCTCTGACACTCATCGGATGTGGCCGGGCATGCAAACTATTAAGGACTACAAAGGGAAACCCAGCCGCGAGCTGCCCAGTGATGCGAGCCTACCAGACGAGCTACATGCCTTTAATGCTCGCTTCGAGGCAAGCAACACTGAAGCATGCATGAGAGCACCAGCTGTTCCGGATGACTGTGTGATCAAGCGTTCCGTAGCAGATGTGAGCAAGACCTTTAAACAGATCAACATTCACAAGGCCTTGGGGCCAGACGGATTACCAGGACCAGCTGGCAGGTGTCTTCACTGACATTTTCAACCTCTCCCTGACCAAGTCTGTAAATGCCTACGTTTCAAGCAGACCATCATAGTCACTGTGTCCAAGAACGCAAAAGTAACCTGCCTAAATGTCTACCGCCCTGTAGCACTCACGTCGGTAGCCAAGAAGTGCTTTGAAAGGCTGGTCATGACTCACATCAACACCACCCTGGAAACCCTAGACCCACTACAATTTGCATACTGCCCCAACAGATCCACAGATGATGCAATCTCTATCGCACTACACACTTTCCCACCTGGACACAAGGAACACCTATGTGAGAATGCTGTTCATTGACTAAAGCTCAGCGTTCAACACCATAGTGCCCACAAAGCTCATCACTAAGCTAAAGACCCTGGGACTAAACACCTCCCTCTGCAACTGGATTCTGGATTTCCTGATGGGCCTCCTCCAGGTGGTAAGGGTAAGCAACAACACACCTGCCATGCTGATCCTCAACACTGGTGCCGCTCAAGGGTGCGTGCTTAGTCCCCTCCTGTACTCCCTGTTCACCCATGACTGCGTGGCCAAGCACGACTCCAACACCGTTAAGTTTGCTGACGACACAACAGTGGAAGGCCTGATCACCGACAACGATGAGACAGTCTATAGGGAGGTCAGAGATCTGGCAGTGTGGTGCCAGGACAACAACCTCTCCCTCAATGTGAGCAAAGACAACTGAGCTGATCGTGGACTACAGGAAAAGGACGGCCGAACTGGCCCCCATTAACATCAACAGGGCTGTAGTGGAGCGGGTCGAGAGTTTCAAGTTCCTTGGTGTCCACATCACCAACAAACTATCATGGTCCAAACACACCAAGACAGTCATAAAGAGAGCACAACAACACATTTCCCCCTCAGGAGACTGAAAAGATTTGGCATAGGTCCCCAGATCCTCAAAAAGTTATCCAGCTGCACCATCGAGAGCATCCTGACCGGTTGCATCACCACCTGGTATGGCAAGTTCTCGGCATCCAATCATAAGGCACCACAGAGGGTAGTGCGTACGGCCCAGTACATCACTGGGGCCAAGCTTCCTGACATCCTTTCTGGGATAAGCGTCCCGCTAGTGGGACAACTTCCGGTGAAACTGGAGGGCGCGCAATTCAAATAAATAATCATAAAAATTATGGATATTAAACATGTATGTACATACAAGTGTCTAATATTGGTTAAAAGCTTAAATTCTTGTTAATCTAACTGCACTGCCTGATTTAAAATAGGCTTTACAGTGAAAGCATGCCATGCGATTGTTTGAGGACGGCGCCCAACATCAAAATATTTTTACACCAGCACAGGTTTCATACATTCACATATAACGATTAAATATTCACTTACTTTTTGAAAATATTCCTCTGATTTGTCATCCAAAGGGTCCCAGCTACAACATGTAGTGTCATTTTGTTAGATAAAATCCTTCTTTATATCCCAAAAAGTCTGTTTAGTTGGCGCCATCTATTTGAGTAATCCACTCGTTCAACATGCAGAGAAAGGAATCCAAAAAGCTAAACTTTGTTAAAACAAGTTAAAATACATTTCTATTTCATCCTTAGGTACCCTAAAATGTAATTAAACTATAATATTTCATACGGAAAGAAGTATGTTCATTAGGAAAACGATATTAGCAGGTGTGCGTCCTCTTCGTCGTGTGCACAGACTGATTTCCAAGTCTGTATCCCAGTACTAAAACTCATTCTTCCTTGTTTGGGAAGAAACAAACCTGAAACACTGAACAAAGACTACTGACATCCAGTGGAAGCCATAGGAATTGCATACTCGGAGCTGGATTACATTTTTTCCCTATACGTTCTAATGGAAGAGCATGGACTCTCAATTTTTTAAATTTCCGTTTGGTTTTTCTTTGGATTTTCTCCTACCGTATCTATTGTGTTATAGTCTCCTACATTTTTTAAACATTTCTACAAATGTCAGAGTGTTTTCTTTCCAATGGTACCAATTATAAGCATATCCTGGCTTCAGGGTCAGTCTGACAGGAAGTGGAAAAATAGGAGCCTTATGATATACTAGGTAGTGTCAGAGGAAGGCCCAAAAAATTGTCAAAGACTCCAGTCACCCAAGACATAGACTGTTCTCTCTGCTGCCAAACGGCAAGGGGTACCAGCTCACCAAGTCTAGTTCCATGGGTTCATGGGTTCTGCAAGGTTGCTTTAAATTCAGGTCTTTACCTGATTCCATTTTGTTCACAGACATCGCTTCAAAGTGCTTATGATGATTATACGATTCCTCTTATGTAGTTCACGCTAAATGTGAGATGATGACATATGTTATCCATCTCTTTCGTGTAACGCTATTACTCCTGTCAGTTGATGATGGTTGATATACCATTGGGCAAAACTGGTTGAATCAACATTGTTTCCACATGATTTCAACCAAAAAACTCTGTGATGATGTTGAATCAACATGGAAAACTGATTGAATTTGCAAAAACTCATCAACATTTAGTATTTTTTTCACCCAACGTTTAACCTAAATCCATTGACATGGTAACAGTTTTTGTTGATTGGATGTCGAATACACGTTAGTTGACAAGTCAACCAAATGTAAATCAAAACTATATGTTGAACTGATGTCTGTGTCCATTGGGATGCTTTAATGTTTAAAGCAGTCATCCTCCATCTGTAGTTGGTCCTCAGCCACCTTCCCTTGTTTATATTATTATGGAGATACAGTAATGGCAACAATATCTTCCTTGTGGGTTTAGATATAATTACATTTGAACATAGTATCACCTGAAATTGACAGTATAGTCCTACTGTACCACACTAGTACCACTTGGGAATTGAATTACTATATAAACTATACATGTTGTAAAATGTCATAAAGTGAAGACCAGAGTTCATCCCATACTCACAAATCTGTTTTCCTCAATCTATCCTGTTTTGGGATGGTATATTTTTGGGACTGTGTCCCAAATGGCACCCTGTTCCCTCTATAGTGCACAACTTTTGACCAGAGCCCTATGGGCCCAAAGCTCTGGTCACAAGTAGTGCACTATACACTGAGTGTACAAAACATTTAGAACACCTGCTCCTTCCATGACAGACTGACTGCAACTACATTTTAGGAAGGTGTTCTTAATGTTTTGTACAGGGTATCCGGAATAGGGTGCCATTTGGGAGGCACACTTGTAGTAGCTGGCTCTGAGTAAAGAAAGCAGAAAGCTGAAAATGTCTGGGTGTCAGCTGGTGTTTCACTTTCAGCAACAACACATCCAGGCCCTCCCTAAATACTTCCCTTTGAAAGATTCAAGAGCCATTCAAGAGGTGTGTAATTAGCTACAGTTTAATTAAAGACCCATTTGAAATGGGCAGACTGAAAGGCAAATTAAAAAGGCTTATAAAACAGAAATGAAATGCTTAACAAGCTCAATATCACTCTTCAACAACATTATTTAAATGGCAGAGTTTTTACAGTTAGAATGTTTACAGTTTTGTGGGTTCCGAGTTACTACACTGTTGTGATAAAACTGATGCTATATTTATAATATTAGACCAAAAATATTTTATAACCTGTCAAAAGCTTTCTTTCTCCTGCTGTGAGAATAATTTTGACACAGCAGTCAAATACTACAACAAATTGAATCGTTGCAAATGTAAAAAATGTGATTGAAATTTACTTAGACAATGCAATCTGCTGGAGCAGGCATGTAGAAAGAGCCACTAGTTTAAATCAAACACTGTACATGTGCCCAAGGAGTCTCTATCCTCACTATGGCTGTTGGGTATTTATAGCATTGAGGTATATTAAAATAGGGGTGAAAGTAGAATTCATTTATTTGCGGTACGGGAGCTCCTATATGTGCACGCGTGCGCATGTAAAAATTTTTGGGCCTAATCATAGAATCCCTATTAGTTCAATATGATCGCCGTGGGCCTAGTCATAATTTGTCATTTAACTTTTAAAATGCACTACTTTTTATAGTGGCATAAATAAATCCAGTCATGATGTTTTCATCTGATTGTCAAACAATCACTTCTAAGGACTCCTTTACTAAGCTACCTGCGCATGTTCATCCACTCACAACATATTACCAGCCTCCAAAGAGTGGTGAATGGAAAGAGACTTCTGTTACACAAAACACCAAAAAGTGTAATGACATTTGGCGATGGTCATTAGGCCAGAATTTATGCATCCACTGCTGTCAGCACTTTGGCCACTCATCTCTGCCTTGGCAAAATGTCAGTGTTCTTGTGGAACCACATCGCATTTTGGAGCGTAGTCTATACCACCCGTTTTCCAAGTCCATTTGCACATTTGTCATGCCTCTAACTTGTAATAATGATAAGATGTGGTCTAATTGTCTACAGTTTTCTTGACATTTTGTTTTAATTATTGTGATAGGCAACTCATTAAAAGTGGAGTAAATGTGAAATAGATCCGCCCAACCATGGAAATATACAGTTGAAGTCGGAAGTTTACATACACATTAGCCAACTACATTTAAACTCAGTTTTTCACAATTCCTGACATTTAATCCTAGTAAAAATTCCCTGTCTTAGGTCAGTTAATATCATCCCTTTATTTTAAGAATGTGAAATGTCAGAGTAATAGTAGAGAGTGATTTATTTCAGCTTTTATTTCTTTCATTACATTCTCAGCGTGTCAGAAGTTTAAATACTCTCAATTAGTATTTGGTAGCATTGCCTTTAAATTGTTTAACTTGGGTCAGACATTTCGGGATGCCTTCCACAAGCTTCCCACAATGAGTTGGGAGAATTTTGGCCCATTCCTCCTGACAGAGCTGGTGTAACTAAGTCAGGTTTGTAAGCCTCCTTGCTCGCACATGCATTTTCAGTTCTGCCCACACATTTTCTATGGGATTGAGGTCAGGCTTTGTGATGGCCACTCCAATACCTTGACTTTGTTGTCCTTAAGCCATTTTGCCAGAACTTTGGAAGTGCGCTTGGGGTCATTGTCCATTTGGAAGACTCATTTGTGACCAAGCTTTAACTTCCTGACTGATGTCTTGAGATGTTACTTCAATATATCCACATAATTTTCCTACCTCATTATGCCATCTATTTTGTGAAGTGCACCAGTCCCTCCTGCAGCAAAGCAACCCCACTACATGATGCTGCCACTCCCGTACTTCACGGTTGGGATGGTGTTCTTCGACTTGTAAGCCTTCCCCTTTTCCCTCCAAACATAACGATGGTCATTTTGGCCAAACAGTTCTATTTTTGTTTCATCAGACCAGAGGACATTTCTCCAAAAAGTACGATCTTTGTCCCCATGTACAGTTGCAAACCGTAGTCTGGCTTTTTTATGGTGGTTTTGGAGCAGTGGTTTCTTCTTGCTGAGCGGCCTTTCAGGTTATGTCGATATAGGACTCATCTTACTGTGGATATAGATACTTTTGTACTTGTTTGCTCCAGCATCTTCACAAGGTCCTTTAGTGTTGTTCTGGGATTGATTTGTACTTTTCACACCAAAGTATGTTCATCTCTAGGAGACAGAACGCTTCTCCTTCCTGAGCGGTGTGACAGCTGCGTGGTGTTCCATGGTGTTTATACTTGCGTACTATTGTTTGCACAGCTGAACATGGTACCTTCAGGTTTTTGGAAATTGCTCCCAAGGATGAACCAGACTTGTGGAGGTCTACAATTTTTATTCTGCGGTCTTGGCTGATTTCTTTTGATTTTCCCATGATGTCAAGCAAAGAGGCACTAAGTTTGAAGGTAGTCCTTGAAATATATCCACAGGTACACCCACAATTGAATCAAATGATGTCAATTAGCCTTTCATAAGCTTCTAAATCCAGGACATCATTTTCTGGAATTTTCCCAAGCTATTTAAAGGCACAGTCAACTTAGTGTGTGTAAACTTCTGACCCACTGGAATTGTGACACAGTGAATTATAAGTGAAATAATCTGTCTGTAAACAATTGTTGGAAAAATTACTTGTGTCATGCACAAAGTAGATGTCCTAACTGACTTGCCAAAACTATAGTTTGTTAACAAGAAATATGTGGAGTGGTTGAAAAACGAGTTTTAATGACTCCAACCTAAGTGTGTGTAAACTTCTGTATGTGCCATATGGACATCAGTCTAAATGTAAGAATATTGAATGATGTTTATTCCTGGCATAATAATATCTGACCTGAAAAAATATGTTTGGTAAACAGTTTAGGTTTGAATTGTGTAGCGCCTAACGAAATACAAATTATATTTAGTGTATCACAACTTTCAGCAAATGATAAAAACATGATTACCATCTGTTTTTTGAAGAGGTCGTTGCTAAACCTTTTGATGAGGAACCAGAGCCGGTTAATACCTCTAGCAGATGTTGTGGTATACTCAACTGGGAAGACATTGGCAAAGGCAATTCTAAGAACTTTTTATCTTCTTGGAAAAACAGCTTTCTTGTTAACCTGGGTGACAGATCCATTGTTGAAGCCAATACGTATACAAACTCTTCCTCTGTGCACATTTGTCATTAGGGCTGGGAATTGCCAGGGACCTCACGATATTATTACGATACTTAGGTGCCAATACGCTATGTATTGCGATTCTCACGATTCTATATGTATTGAGATTTGATACTGCGATTCAGAGAGACGAGAGAGCATGAGAAAATAAGTTTTGATCAGTCAGGGAAATTAAAGGGCTCACTATTTAAAAGGAATATGGAGAACAAGCTATAGGATGACAAATACCAGAGTTTTGGCGAGGTACAACCGGCTAGCACTAGATAACTCTACTGCATATATACACTACATTACAAAGTATGTGGACAGCTGCTCGTCAAATATATCATTCCAAAATAATGAGCATTAAAATGGAGTTGTTACCCCCTTCGCTGTTCCACTCTTCTGGGAAGGCTTTCTACTAGATGTTGGAACATTGCTGCGGGGACTTGCTTCCATTCAGCCACAAGAGCATTAGTGAGGTCGGGCGCTGATGTTGGGCTATTAGGCCTGGCTTGCAGCCGGCGTTCCAATACATTCTAAAGGTGTTCGATGGGGTTGAGGTCAGGACTCTGTGCCGGCCAGTCAATTCTATCACACTGATCTTGACAAACCATTTCTGTATGGACCTCACATTGTGCACGTGGGCATTGTCATGCTGAAACAGGGAAGGTCCTTTCCTGTTACAACTAAGTTGGAAGCACAGAATCATCATCGCAGAATGTCATTGTATGCTGTAGTGTTAAGATTTCCCTTCACTGGAACTAAGGGACCTAGCCCGAACCATGAAAAACAGTCCCAGACCATAATTCCTCCTCCACCAAACTTTACAGTTGGCTCTATGCATTGGGGCAGGTAGCTTCCTCCTGGCATTCGCCAAACCCAGATTTGTCTGTTGGACTGCCAGATGGTGAAGTGTGATTCATCACTCCAGAGAACACGTTTCCACTGCTCCAGAGTCCAACGGAAGCGAGCTTTACATCACTCCAGCTGATGCTTGGAATTGCACATGGTGATCTTAGGCTTGTGTGCGGCTGCTCGGCCACGGAAACCCATTTAACGAAGCTCCCGACGAACAGTATTTTGCTGGACGTTGCATCCAGAGGCAGTTTTTACACATTACGCACTTCAGTACTCGAGGCCCCGTTCTGTGAGCTTGTGTGGCCTACCATTTCGCCGGCTGAGCTGTTGTTGCTCCTAGACATTTCCACTTCACAATAAAAGCACTTACAGTTGACTGGTGCAGCTTTAGCATGGCATAAATTTGCCGAACTGACTTGCTGGAAAGGTTGCATCCTATGATGATGCCACGTTGAAAGTCGCTTAGTTCTTCAGTAAGGCCAATTTACTGAATCTACTGCCAATTTTATACACTTGTAAGCAACGGGTGTGGCTGAAATAGCCGAATCCACTAATTTGAAGGGGGTCCACATACTTTTGTGTATATATATATATACAGTTGAAGTCGGAAGATTACATATACTTAGGTTGGAGTCATTAAAACTCGTTTTTCAACCACTCCACAAATTTATAGGACATCTACTTTGTGGATGACACAAGTAATTTTCCAACAATAGTTTACAGACAGATTTGACTTTTAATTCACTGTATCACAATTCCAGTGGGTCAGAAGTTTACACACACTAAGTTGACTGCCTTTAAACAGCTTGGAAAATTCCAGAAAATTTTAATCATTTGCTAATTGACATCATTTGAGTCAATTGGAGGTGTACCTGTGGATGTATTTCAAGGCCTACCTTCAAACTCAGTGCCTCTTTGCTTGACACCTCTTTGCTTGAAAAGTGCAAATCAATCCCAGAACAACAGCAATGGACCTTGTGAAGATGCTGGAGGAAACAGGTACAAATCTATATCCACAGTAAAATGAGTCCTAAAAAGACATAACTTGAAAGGCAGCTCAGCAAGGAAGAAGCTACTGCTCCAAAACAGCCATAAAATAGCCAGACTACGGTTTGCAACTGCACATGGGGACATAGATTGTTCTTGTTGGAGAAATGTCCTCTGGTCTGATGAAACAAAAATATAACTGTTTGGCCAAAATGACCATCGCTATGTTTGGAGGAAAAAGCGTGAGGCTTGCAAGTCGAAGAACACCATCCCAACCGTTAAGCACGGGGTGGCAGCATCATGCTGTGGGGGTGCTTTGCTGCAGGAGTGACTGGTGCACTTCACAAAATAGATGGCATCATGAGGTAGGAAAATTATGTGGATATATTGAAGCAACATCTCAAGACATCAGTCGGGAAGTTAAAGCTTGGTCGCAAATGCGTCTTCCGAATGGACAATGACCCCAAGCATACTTCCAAACTTGTGGCACACTGGCTTAAGGACAACTATAGGTTGTTAACAAGAAAGTTGTGGAGTGGTTGAAAAACTAGTTTTAATGACTCCAACCTAAGTGTATGTAAACTTCCAACTTCAACTGTATATATATATATATATATATATATATATATAGCTTCAATCAGAGTATATATATAGATATATAGATATATAGATATATACAGTTGAAGTTGGAAGTTTACATACACTTAGGTTGGAGTCATTGTCTGTCTGTCTGGATGGATGGCACCTACTACCATAGACTACCATAGATATGGTAGTAGGTGCCAGGCCAGGTGCACTGGTGTCAAGAATTGCAACGCTGCTGGATTTTTCACACTCAACAGTCTCTCGTGTGTATCAAGAATTGTCCACCACCTGAAGGACGTCCAGCCAACTTGATACAACTGGAGTCAACATGGGCCAGTATCCCTGTGGAACGCTTTCGACACCTTGCGGAGTCCATTAGGAAGGTGTTCTTAATGTTTTGTACACTCAGTGTATATCTACTTGGAGTCAAATATCGATATAATATCATCCAAAAATAATATTGCGATATGTAACTGTATACATTTTTTCCCCCATCACTATTTGCAGGATGTGTGCAGACCATCAGCCTGCTTCATACCCCATTATAACAAAGAGCATTGCACAGAAACATGTTTCCTCTAATTGAACTGGATCGAACAAGAAGTTGCTCTTTCCACGAAGAGATGTGTGGGTTGTTGATATTTCCTGAGTTTCTACCTCTTTAAAAAGAAGCAGAAGCCTCCTCCTTTCTCTTGAGAAGCTTTCTGTGTGACCTTGTTTCCTTGGAGTTAAAAAAACGGAGAGAGAGAGCAGAGAGGAGGAGGGTAAAGAGAGGGAGGAGGGGAGCAGGCTGGGTAGGGATAGGGAGGAGGGGAGATGGGGTAACTTCAAAAACCCACATCAAAAGGAATAAATAATTGTTTCTGCTGGTTTTGTTGTTGTGATACGGATCGGCAAAGCAGCGAGTGGCGAGCAGGAAGCTTTGATTTGAGGCAGCCTTCCTGGAGAGGGGTTCCTTCTGTTGGCGGCTGAGTGGAGGAGAGAGCGGGGGCCCTACTGATTAAACTCCTGTTTGTTTTAATCTTCCCTCTGCCCCAGGGGAGGCCCACAGAGAGGCAGAGAGCCTGCTGGGGGGAGACGCAGCGCAACGCTGGGCTCCGGAGGCCCACGGCCTCTCCTCTCCACCAGCGTCCTGGAAGAGGGAGAGAGCTAGGCGACATGTGCTGCATTACAATGTAAAGAGGGAAAAGGGGGTTGGTGGATGACTAGGAATTGGGTGTTCACAATGGAGGGGTTGAGTGGGTTTGGGGTTAGAGAGAGAGTGCAACAGTTGAGTGGGTTTGGGGTTAGAGAGAGAGTGCAACAGTTGAGTGGGTTTGGGGTTAGAGAGAGAGTGCAACAGTTGAGTGGGTTTGGGGTTAGAGAGAGATTGCAACAGTTGAGTGGGTTTGGGGTTAGAATGAGATTGCAACAGTGAAAGCTTATGAGCTTGTTTTCAACTGTAATTTCATTGCTTGATTGTCAGATGTTGGGTCCACAATGATGTTGCACAAACATCTGTCTGGTTGTCTATTGACTGATGTTCTCCAGGCCTCTGGTCTATCATGTTTGTACAATATGTTTCCCCACTTCCATATGCACAGCAAGATACATTCCTCTTTAAAAATGGCCTAGGCTTTGAGGTCTCCAAATAGCATTGTGTAGTAGGCCTATAAGCGTTTTGCTAAGATGGCGTTTTGACAAGATGGCGATGGCACACACAGTCGCCCTGTTGCTAGTTCCGAGCCAACTTTGCAGTCTTGTTTATTTTAGAGTAATTTTTACTTTATTTGCTTTGACTTTATTATTGATATTGATCAGTGGCGGCCGCTGATTGGCTGAATACACAGGGCGCAAGGTGGTTGGAGTTGTCAACAAAGCAGCATGACAGAAATATGATGCCAAGTTTTCGAACTAGGTTTCTTTGAGAATATATATATGTGATCTGTGCACTTGAATATAAATATTTCACTAATGACCACTGCTGCACATGCTGCCACTGTTTGAACAGATTAGATGATACTATTTAGAACGAGCAGCCAGGTCAAGAACGAACGAGTGCACCAGGGAGAACGCAACAAGCATGCAGATGCAATAAGTGTAAACACATGATCTAACTGGGGATAGTTAGCAAACATAATGTCAAAAAGCCAGTTAACTTTTCATTTTGAAATAACTTTATATTTCTGAGTCCGTCAGATATTAGTCTTGAAAGACTTGAAATTGGCATGGGAGATAAATAGCTAGCAAGCTACCAGCTAGCTATGGCTACAGTAGCTAGCTGCTTATCAAAGGTAGATAACTTTAACAAAAAAAATCGACCAAACAATTTCTCACTGTTTCTCAAAATTACTGTATCTGGCTAATTCATTTGATCATGCTCTGTGATACACCAGGTTTTACGCTGTTTTAGTCCTCACAACATGTCGCCCTGTCACCTAGCTACAGTAGAACCTGATAAACAACATGTTGCCCTGTCACCTAGCTACAGTAGAATCTGATAAACAACATGTCACCCTGTCACCTAGCTACAGTAGAACCTGATAAACAACATGTCGCCCTGTCACCTAGCTACAGTAGAATCTGATAAACAACATGTCGCCCTGTCACCTAGCTACAGTAGAACCTGATAAACAACATGTCACCCTGTCACCTAGCTACAGTAGAATCTGATAAACAACATGTCACCCTGTCACCTAGCTACAGTAGAACCTGATAAACAACATGTCGCCCTGTCACCTAGCTACAGTAGAATCTGATAAACAACATGTCACCCTGTCACCTAGCTACAGTAGAACCTGATAAACAACATGTTGCCCTGTCACCTAGCTACAGTAGAATCTGATAAACAACATGTCACCCTGTCACCTAGCTACAGTAGAACCTGATAAACAACATGTCGCCCTGTCACCTAGCTACAGTAGAATCTGATAAACAACATGTCGCCCTGTCACCTAGCTACAGTAGAACCTGATAAACAACATGTTGCCCTGTCACCTAGCTACAGTAGAATCTGATAAACAACATGTCACCCTGTCACCTAGCTACAGTAGAACCTGATAAACAACATGTTGCCCTGTCACCTAGCTACAGTAGAATCTGATAAACAACATGTCGCCCTGTCACCTAGCTACAGTAGAACCTGATAAACAACATGTCACCCTGTCACCTAGCTACAGTAGAACCTGATAAACAACATGTCGCCCTGTCACCTAGCTACAGTAGAATCTGATAAACAACATGTCGCCCTGTCACCTAGCTACAGTAGAACCTGATAAACAACATGTCGCCCTGTCACCTAGCTACAGTAGAACCTGATAAACAACATGTCGCCCTGTCACCTAGCTACAGTAGAACCTGATAAACAACATGTCGCCCTGTCACCTAGCTACAGTAGAACCTGATAAACAACATGTCGCCCTGTCACCTAGCTACAGTAGAACCTGATAAACAACATGTCGCCCTGTCACCTAGCTACAGTAGAATCTGATAAACAACATGTCGCCCTGTCACCTAGCTACAGTAGAATCTGATAAACAACATGTCGCCCTGTCACCTAGCTACAGTAGAACCTGATAAACAACATGTCGCCCTGTCACCTAGCTACAGTAGAACCTGATAAACAACATGTCGCCCTGTCACCTAGCTACAGTAGAACCTGATAAACAACATGTCGCCCTGTCACCTAGCTACAGTAGAACCTGATAAACAACATGTCGCCCTGTCACCTAGCTACAGTAGAACCTGATAAACAACATGTCGCCCTGTCACCTAGCTACAGTAGAACCTGATAAACAACATGTCGCCCTGTCACCTAGCTACAGTAGAATCTGATAAACAACATGTCGCCCTGTCACCTAGCTACAGTAGAACCTGATAAACAACATGTCGCCCTGTCACCTAGCTACAGTAGAACCTGATAAACAACATGTCGCCCTGTCACCTAGCTACAGTAGAATCTGATAAACAACATGTCGCCCTGTCACCTAGCTACAGTAGAACCTGATAAACAACATGTCGCCCTGTCACCTAGCTACAGTAGAACCTGATAAACAACATGTCGCCCTGTCACCTAGCTACAGTAGAACCTGATAAACAACATGTCGCCCTGTCACCTAGCTAGAGTAGAACCTGATAAACAACATGTCGCCCTGTCACCTAGCTACAGTAGAACCTGATAAACAACATGTCGCCCTGTCACCTAGCTACAGTAGAACCTGATAAACAACATGTCACCCTGTCACCTAGCTACAGTAGAACCTGATAAACAACATGGGTGAAAACAATAAGCCACTGTCATGCTTTTTTGTCCTACCAGATCCGCCATGAGAGCTAGTGTGCTAGCAGTGCTCCCTCATATCAAATAGCTGGCAAAACAATCCAAGTCATGTTTGCATGCCTATGTGCCCATGGGAGTGGAGCTTCTGCTGCTGGCAGTCACTGAGGGGCAGAGTAGTAAGTAACTGAACAGCTTATTTTGAAACAGGAAAATGTAGACATTTAACACACCTTTACCAATCACAAGTGGGGCGTCGCCCCTAACGCCCCAATGGGCGGGCCGCCACTGATATTGATTATTGTACTGCAATATTGAGGGAGTTGGTGCACAAGCATTTCGCTGCACCTTTTATACCTGATGTAAACGGTGTATGTGACAAATATTCTTTGTAAAATTCTTTTACACAACACTGTTTTGACTGCCCTCTCTGTTTCTACTCCCATCCTCCATTTTGCAGCCACCCACATGGTAGCTAACTGTGCACGGCAGTGGCGGTCGGTGCCGTTTAAGATGAGGGAGAATGTTTCAAAACAATGTTTTATGAGCACTGCCTTATTTCTTTTATAGCATATTGGATGACTATATTTCATATTCCATTCACCCAGCTCAATGTAACATCAATGGGTTTAGGCTACTACATGATACTCAAATTTCCCCTATACCCAGCATGTGGTTGCTACAACCTAGCCTATGAATTCAAGTTTACAATGTAGGTCGAGAGAATTTTGAGTAATCAAGGTGACAGACAGTGACACATTCAATACTGTCTTGCACACTCTTACCTGCACCTAGCTGATCTAGGGTGTAATATTTTGTCCAACAGACTTTCTATTGGACAAATTCAGGTATGTTTATCCCCGTTTCGTTCTGTTTGCTTCCGTTTAAGAAACGTTTTTCAACAGAATCGGCAGAATGAATACTTTCACAGCAGCCATATATACACAGCACAACTTTGCTCCTTGTATATATTGTATATATAATTCCTTCTCACAACTACTGTATCTATGAGCTCTCCTCCTCTCATCTTTTCCCTTCACTTGTAGACTTCAGTGCACAACACATCAGCTGTCTGTGACCAGGCGAAAAACCTTTCCAAGCCAAACCTTCATATCATGGCTGCTAGGCCGTCATTGTGAATAATAATTTGTTCTTAAGCTAGCTGAGTGAAAGTGAAAGTTTTAAAAAATACAACCAAATATATACAGTCATGTGAAAAAGTAAGTACACCTTCTGGATTATTATTATTATTTTTGACATATTTGGACACATGGATATTTGAGCTAAATTCCCACCACATTCATTGATAAAGGTAACCCAATTAACAAATCACACACACAAAAAAAGTTATTTGAAAATGTTATGCAATTAAAATAAACAAAAATATATTTTCCTTACGCAGAAAAATTTTGTACACCCCTACCTATACCATCACAAAAATGGCTAAAATTAGAATCAGGTGCACCAAAACAGCTGCAAATGATTAGAAAATCATTAGAGAGAAACTTAGGAGAGTCCAGCCTGCCATAGAGATTAGAAACTTGGTATGGTTTGGTCTTAACCAAATGGGTGTGTGGTAACACATCATGCCAAGATCAAAAGACCAAAAGACCTCAGAAGAAAGATTATTGATGCCCATGAGTCTGGGAGTGGTTACAAATCCATTTCCAAACAATTCAAAGTACATCATTCCACTGTCCGATGGCTCATCTACAAATGGAGAAGATTCCAGACCACTGGCAAACTATTTAGGACAGATCGTCCCACCAAATTCAGCCCAAGAGCTGACCAGAAGATGCTCATATAAGTCTCTAAGAACCCCAGGGTGACATCAAGGGATCTACAGGCCTCTCTTGCCACAATAAATGTTGAAGTGCATGAGTCAACTGTCAGAAAGAGACTGCACAAACTTGCCCTACATGGGAGGTCAGAATGGAAGAAGCCTCTGATCTCAAAAAATAATATCAATACACGACTGACGTTTGCCAGACAACACCTGGGTAAAGACTAGAACTACTGGAACAATGTGCACTGGACAGATAAAGATGGAGTTGTTTGCCCGCAATGCCAGATGCCATGTTTGGCGAAAACAACTACTTCCTTTGAACAGAAGAACCTCATACCAACCGTAAAGCATGGAGGAGGTGGCAATATGGTTTGGGGCTGCTTTGCTGTCTCAGGGCCTGGCCAACCTGCCATCATTGAGTCAACCATGAATTCTGTATTGTACCAGAGAATTCTTGAGGAGAATGTGAGGCCATCTGTCAAAAAGCTGAAGCTGAACCGAACATGAATCTTGCAAAAGGACAATGATCCAAAACATGAAAGCAAAGCTAACACAGAATGGCTCAGAAATAAGAAATGGAGGTTTATGGAATGGCCAAGTCAAAGCCCAGATCTCAATCCTATCGAAATGCTGTGGGGGGACTTGAAGCGGGTCGTGCATGCAAGAAACCCTCAAACATGGCACAGTTGAGGCAGTACTGTAAAGAAGAGTGGGCAAAACTTCCTCCCAGTCAATGTAAGAGACTGATAGACAGTTACAAGAAATGGCAACTTGTAGTTATTTCAGCCAAAGGGGGCAACACAAGCTATTGAAGCTAGGGGTGTACTTATTTTTTCCACACTATGGAATTACATTTTTGTTGATTTTTGATGAATAAATGATTGCAAAGTATAATCTTTCAGTGTCATTTGTTAACTTAGGTTACCTGTATCTGTAAATTGTGTTGAAGTGAAGATTACATATCCATCTGTCAAAAAATATGTAATAATACATTTTAAAAAGTCATCTCTCCTTCCAGGCTTTTTCATCTTTGAACTTATACGGTGATTGGCATCTAAACTTTCATTGTATTACCACGACAACAAAGTTTGTCTTTCAATCACCCACGTGGGTATAACCAATGAGGAGATGGGAGAGGCAGGACTTGCAACGCGATCTGCGTCAGAAATAGGAATGATCTACTTTAGCCCTTGGCATCGCAGACGCGAGAGGTGTGGGTGCAATAATTGAATAACATGGATTTCTAAATGTATTTTGCGACGCTCTCACACGCGACGTGTCCGGTCTGGTCAGCATGTTACCTACAGAGTGCTGCTGAGGCTACTGTAGATCTTTATTGCAAAATGGTCCTCCACTTCCTCCTCTGGACGGTCCTCTACTTCTTCCTCTGAGGAGCCTCCACTGGTACATGGGGGGGAGGGGGGGGGGGGGTGTAGATGTGCACCCTACCGACCGTCTCTCTGTGTAAAAGGGCAGTTTTAGGAGCTGAGTTGCCAGGTTGTGTAAAACAGCATAGCAGCAGGGGGCTGCATGTTGAATGTGTGCATTTGGGGGAACGGGGCTCTCACGTGCTAATCCCATCAGTTGGCCCCACTGTTAGCTAGAGCCCCATGTAGCCCCCTCCTAGACAATCTTTTTATTTTACTAGGCAAGTCAGTTAAGAACAATTTCTTTTTTACAATGACAGCCTAGGAACAGTGGGTTAACTGCCTTATTCAGGGGCAGAACAACAGATGTTTACCTTGGCAGCTCAGGGATATGATCTAGCAACCTTTCGGTTACTGGTCCAACACTTTAACCACTAGGCTACCAGCCGCCCCACTAGGCTACCTGCCGACAATGCGGGTTTACAACTCCAAAACATGAAGCAGAAGAGTGCACACTGTTTAAGATTTAAGGATAAGAACATGGGACAAAGGGCTATAAACTATGTGCAATTATAGATCATCTGCTTGACTTAACAATACCTGCAGTTGCCTCGCGAGTAAGGCGCAGTGGATGAATGAACAGAATCGCGGTGCTAGAGGCGTCACTACAGATCCATGTTCAATCACGGGCTGTGTTGCAGCCAGCTGCGACAGGGAGACCCATGAGGCAATTGGCTCAGCGTTGTCCGGGTTAGGGGAGGGTTTGGTCGGCCGGGATGCCCTTGTCCCATCGCACTCTAGAGACTCTTTGTGGCGGCCGGGCGCATGCACGCTGACTTCAGTTGCCAGCTGTACGGTGTTCCCTCTGACACATTGGTGCGGCTGGCTTCCGGGTTAAGTGAGCAGTGTGTCAAGAAGCAGTGTTGGGTCATGTTTCGGAGGACGCAAGGCTCTCGACCTTTGCCTCTCCCGTGTCCACACAAGAGTTTCAGCGATGGGACATGACTGTAACTACCAATTGAGGAGAAAAAGGGGTAAAAAGTAAAAAATATCAACTTTACATAACAATACCTGCAGTTACTTGTAGAGTTTTTGCAAGTTTTTAACTCCAGTGGAAATACTTTATAGTATGAGGAAAAAAGTACTGTAGGAATGCTGAAGTAGTGCGCTGAATTTGCTGGACGGCACATTTTGGTGAATTTGCTGGACGGCACAAGTCCTTTAGTGGTAGTTGTTCAAACACTATTGTAAAGTGGCTGTTCCACTGGATGTCATAAGGTGAAAGCACCAATTTGTAAGTCGCTCTGGATAAGAGCGTCTGCTAAATGACTTAAATGTAAATGTAATGTAACATAATCGTCTCATCAGACGATTTTCAACTGTTTTCATTCTCTGAGAGTAAACAATCCCTCTGTCCATCCACCTCTCCACCAGGCAGCATGAACTATATAGCTCGTTATAGAGCTCACATCAAACGCCCCATCACCACCAACTGATGTTTTAAATTTGGAATTGATTGTTCAAAACCTGCGGGCGTATGCACGCATTGGATTTGAGGAGAGCTTGGTATGTGCTGACATGAAGACAGATGTATATTTTAGAAGCCATTTCCCTGCTAAACTGCCTAGTGGCTGTGGGGATGACACAGATGAAATGAGAGCTGAGCTGCAGATCTTTTGGATATGTCTCTGGGGCTGCTGCTGTAAGTGGCGTGGACCCCTTCCCCCCGTCATCCCACCATCCCTCCCCTCATCCTTCCTCTCCGCACTCCCTCTATCTTAGCAGAGGTTCTCTGAGCAAAACAGAGGCCCCACGCAGGGCATCTGGGCAGGCAGCAGGGACACTAACGAGCTGTAATGATCCACAGCCCCGACTATCTCCTGTTCTGTGCTCTTCCAACTCACTCACACCAATACTCGCTTACACCGAGACATACTCAGTACTTACACCAAGGCAAACAGAGCAGGCCTCAACACAGGGAGCCCACATAATTCACAGTTTGTATCGGTAGGTCTGTCCATCTCACAGGGTTTTTTGGTCTAAGGATCGCTGCCAGATCTAAACATGAGTCTTATCTCACACATGAAGGAGAAAGGGATTAATGGAAAAGGAGTTACTGTAAATTGGGTATTGAGGAAGATGGTAAGAATGTATTGATTGATCTTTTTATACTGCTACTGGAATAACATTGGATAATGTCTGCTTTGATATGATCAAGGTGTACTGCCCCCCTCTCTCTCTGCCCTCACCCCCTATCCCATTACCTTGTGTTCTATCTCCTCTTCTCCTGCCCCCTGTTCTTTCTCCCCCTCTCTCTCTTTCACTCCCCCCATCCCCCTGCCTCCCTCTACTTCTCTCTGACCTCCATGCTTTTATTGGCCTGTCCATCCTCAGAGAGCTGAAGCCAGATGTGCGAGGGAGGGAGGCTGGAGAGAGAGATTGAAAGCCTGGGTAATTAAGAGCAGGCCTCTTATCTCGATGGGCCAGAGTTGACGTTACCTAAAGAGAAAGGAGAAAGAGAGACGACCCTGACCCCCTACATACCACAGCATACCACAAGGACCTGGAGGCCTGGGATGTCTGTGTGTGAAGAGCCTCAGACTGTACTGTCTGCACACAGCCCCCTCTCTCTGTGAAGTGCAAATCACTAGCCTTTCAACCATTAATGATGTGCAGTGGTCCAGCGTCAAAACCGTCAAAAGGAAAATCCTGCATAACCAGTCAGGTCATCCATTCTTCAGAGTATTGCACTGTGTGCTGTTGCCTTTGACAACGTCATAGCTGAGGACGCCCCAGAGAGCTTTTCATTCATTGCCCGTCTTCAACATACAGATGTAGGATCTTAATTTGAGCCAGTTTGCTACAGCAGGAAAACAACCCTGCAGCAACAGGAAATATGAATTATTATGTGGACTATAATTCATTTGAAATTTTTGTAGGGGTGATACATTTTTAATTAGGGCACATTAATAAGTCTGAAATGTCAAAGTGGAAATGACAAACTTTAGAAGCCTTTTTAAAACTCAAATACACTACAAGTTTGCATTCTCAGCAACAAAAGAGTAATCAAATTAAGATCTTACATCTGTTAACACACAGCCTTTCTCAGGCCCTTCCCATCAGTTACTTATAGTATTGTACATACTGTAGCCTACAGTTCAACTGTGCCATTCTGTGGGGAAATGGCAGAGGGAATCAGAATGACATTCAGCCCTGCATGCCTCAGCATGACTCACTTTAAGAACAGCACAGCTGTCACATCAGTACTAAATGATTCTGAGGGTCACATACTAGTGAGTGGCACCAGCATCCCCTACAGCTGACAACAGGGCTTCTGCTGATGCTAATAGCTGATGGTGCTGATGCTAGTCTACGAACAGTTTATCTCAATTCAAGAGACTCAGACTAACACTAGGTTTCATAGATAAATAATACGAACAACACTCTAGTATTATCTCTGAAGTAGGTTTCATTATAGATGTAGCCCGTTGCAGTAGTTGTCTTGGTTGTTCAAACTGAACAGCTCCTCTGGGCATTGATTTCAATAGCCTGCCTACTCGAATACTGGCCATCTCCAGGGAGCTTTTCACAATTGCTATTGCGAGTATGGCAGGAAGTGCCTGTTGTGTTAACAAGCGGGATATCCTTTTAACTTTCAAAGTTAGTTACATAAACCTAGGATTGACCAGCATCCAACAACCTCGCAGGGTTGGCTTATTTATTTCACTGGGCCCTGTGTCTCATAGTGTCTGTGCTGCTGGCTTTTGAAGGATGAGGGCTTGTTGATGTCACCAGCGAGGCTCTACAGAAGTCATCAAACAGGCCATTTTCAGAGGAGGTTCAAGCCTTGGCAAGCGGCCGATGTAACAGATTAAAAGATGACTACATCAAAGTTGTAGCAGCACATTGTTTAGATGGCAATGCTGTTTGCCGTCGGTTCCAGCTAGGTCTTCTTCCTGGAAATTAAGTTTGAGGCTGAGTGGTAGACTACACTGTAGTGTCGTTGGTTTGAAAACTCTCTGTAGTCAACCCTAGTTGGCCTCAGTGAGAGACAGAGACTCACTGTCTGCCACAAAAGTCAGTGTCCCCTTTTTGTTGTTGTGGAGCTGGAGCATATTCCCCTGGTGGAATAATGAGCATGAGGCCGTCAGACAGACTGCAAAGCTGGATTTGCTCTGTGAAGTGAGTGCCAGGAACGCACATCCATCCTCGTTAGAGTGGCCCGCAGCCCCTGAGAACAAAAAGTTCCCATCTCCCAGCACTTTGAAAGTCATTGTGTTTGTATCAGTCCCCCTTCAAGTGTGTAATTGAGTGCTTACTGGATCTTTTCATTAACTCACAATTTGGATAGCCAACCGCAAGTGACTAGTCCAACTATGGCATAGCATGGTTCAGCTTCACTTTCAACCCAGTTTCCCTTTTAAACTCATGTTTCTATGTTCTATTTTTACTAAAATGTGTCTTGAAGTGCGTGAAATTAACAGTGAACCGACTTAAAGGTCTTTAAGGTTCCTTCTTTGAAATACATCAGTAGCCACTTGCTGCCTTGCCTCGCTCCTCGCTCTGGATATATGAGAGAGAGGTGTGGACGTAAATTTCATATTGGACGTTCAATGGAAATTAAAATGAATTTTTGGTTATTTTGATCCAAGTTTTGAAAGTAGATAAAAAAGGCATTGGTCTAAAAAGTGTATATAAAGGGCTTACATTTTCTATAATATTAAACCAAGTCTGGCCTTTGATCTTTTAATCCTGTGCTCATAAGGTTGTGAGATAAGCAGGCATTACTAACTTCTCTTTCTTAGCCAATCTAATAGTCAAGAAAGAACAGAGCCTACATAATGAGCTCCTTTACCCTCTTTTGAAGACAAATTGGAATGAAAGTCCATGTTTAATGAATCTTCCTTTCAACAGAATTCTGTTTAAAGTGGACACCGAGATAGGAAGTGACATTAGGAGTTCCCCAAACCCCAAACAAAGTGGAGAGTACTGGAGTCTTTCCTCTCAGCGCCAGATCTTTATCTCATCCTGGCTGTCTGCCCTTCTTTCTCATGTCTTCATGGTATCATCTTGATATTATATCTTTATTTAGCCCTACACTGTCACTCAGAATGACTTGCAGAGCTTAGGTAAATATAAGAGGGGACACAAGTCGTCTTACCAATCATATAGAGTCCCGGACCAGCCCAGGGCTCATTGTCTCTCTGTGTCTGTCGGCCTTGTCATCATCATCTTCAGATCTGCCAATGCCAGCTGTGTACACCTCTCCTTTCTGAGTCATACAGCTCTATTTGGGATGTACTGTCCGAATGCCTTCCTGTCCGTCTGTGTGCGTGTGTGTGCCTGTCCTGCCATCCCGTCCTGACAAGTATATCCATTTACTTACAGACAGATTAGAACTATCTGTCCCTCACCTGATTATTATATTTTGGCAATGGGCTCGGTCTGGCTGTCTCTAACAGACTGCGTTGGACCTTTAATTGGACAACTTTCTCTCTCTCTCGCTCTCTCACTTTCACCAGCAGAATAGTTATTTACATCGCTAATGCTTTCATCTGATATTCCCTTTGTGCTATTGTTGTGCAACTGCAAGGGGTTCTCGGTTCAGATCTAAAAGACATCACTCGCAGTACAAAGGAAAAAAACATATTTGATTTTATTAATATGTTATTTTTCTCATATCTTGTATTCTCTGTAGACAAATTATGTCACTGAAATGATTAGGGGTCTGTTTGGCGGGATAAGACAAGGCCAGCTTGTACTGTATAAACTAGAGAATAACGTCCAGGGCTGGAGCACACCACAGGGACATAATTTAGATATTACATCTTTGTTTTATACTTCTGAGGGCCCCTTGATCGTGTGGCTGCATTCATCTGTTCTTTTGATGCCGGCTAAAGGAGAAGGCAGTCATTGTCCCCAATAGCCTGCAGGCATGTTGTAGGCTATGCAAAGTGAGTCAATGGGGAGCGAGAGAGTCGGGGGCTGGTTAAATGTCACCCTCACATGGCTGCCTACTCGGAACGCTCCGCTCACACATGTGTCTGGGCCTGAGCTCTGGCCCTCTCTTTCCCCCACTACTCTCTCTGTCTCCTTGTCCCCTCATCCATCTCTGTGTCTCTTTATCCCTCTGTCTCCAGTGTCTCCGCGGTCTGCTCTGTCTCAGATGTACATGCCATCTGGTCTGGCTCCACATCTGTGGATATCCTGTCTACAAAGCCCAGACAGAGACAGCAGCGCTCTTTGTGCAGTGACTCTGCTGTGCTCTCTGTGCTCTGGGGCACCTGCTATGGCTTAAATCAGTTTACTGATGTAATAGTGGGCTAGACCATTAATAGTGTCCCCCAATGTTAAGCATCACACATCGTAAAGCATTTGTTGGGAATATCATTTATAGCCACAGGTTTAGTCTTTGGGACACTCTGGGAATACATGCATGCGGGCGGCAGTACAAATGGGGAATGTTTTGCCATGCAGAGCTGTCTGTCTATGGACGAGTCTACAGTGCACATTTGCACATTCATCAATGTCAACCCTTTGCTATCGAGAGAATGATGGTAAGAACATTGGACACAACAAAATTGCTTGAAAGAAGCATTCCTGAGCACCTACAGTTGAAGTCAGAAGTTTACATACACATAGGTTGGAGTCATTAAAACTCATTTTTCAACCACTCCACACATTTCTTGTTAACAAACTATAGTTTTGGCTAGTCGGTTAGGACATCTACTTTTGCATGACACAAGTCATTTTTCCAACAATTGTTTACAGACAGATTATTTCACTTATAATTCAGTGTGTCACAATTCCAGTTGGTCAGAAGTTTACATACACTAAGTTGACTGTGCCTTTAAACAGCTTGGAAAATTCCAGAAAATGATGTCTGAAAATCATGGCTTTAGAAGCTTCTGATGGGCTAATTGACATAATTTGATTCAATTGGAGGTGTACCTGTGGATGTATTTCAAGGCCTACCTTCAAACTCAGTGCCTCTTTGCTTGACATCATGGGAAAATCAAAAGAAATCAGCCAAGACCTCAGAATAAAAATTGTAGACCTCCACAAGTCTGGTTCATCCTTGGGAGCAATTTCTAAACACCTGAAGGTACCACATTCATCTGTACAAACAATAATATGCAAGTATAAACACCACGGGACTACGCAGCCGTCATACCGCTCAGGAAGGAGACGCGTTCTGGGACTGGTGCACTTCACAAAATAGATGGTATCATGAGGTAGGAAAATGATGTGGATATATTGAAGCAACATCTCAAGACATCAGCCAGGAAGTTCAAGCTTGGTCGCAAATGGCTCTTCCAAATGGACAATGACTCCAAGCATACTTCCAAAGTTGTGGCAAAATGGCTTAAGGACAACAAAGTCAAGGTATTAGAGTGGCCATCACAAAGCCCTGACCTCAATCCTATAGAAAATTTGTGGGCAGAACTGAAAACACGTGTGTGAGCAAGGAGATCTACAAACCTGACTCTGTCAGGAGGAATGGGCCAAAATGTACCCAATTTATTGTGGGAAGCTTGTGGAAGGCTACCCAAAACATTTGACCCAAGTTAAACAATTTAAAGGCAACGATTTCAAATACCAATTGAGTATATGTAAACTTCTGACCCACTGGGAATATGGAAATAAATTAAATAAATCATTCTCTATACAATTATTCTGACGTTTCACTTTCTTAAAATAAAGTGATGATCCTAACTGACCTAAGACAGGGAATGTTTACTTGGTTTAAATGTCAGGAATTGTGAAAATCTGAGTTTAAATGTATTTGGCGAAGGTGTATGTAAACTTCCGACTTCAACTGTATCTTATTGAGCTTATTGATCTTATTGATATATTGATAGCAAATGGACCTAAATCTTCTTTATTTTCTCTTTTGTCCTTTGTTCACATTTTTGGTTGAGGAGGTTTTGTTTTTTGCCTCTGGCTTCAAACAATGACATCAATGTGTAGAAGACTAATTGTTGTTCATTCCATTTGGCCTTGGCAGCACTCTGCTCTCCAGATGTGTTCAATATGTCAGAAGACAGAGAGAGCAGCAATGTTCATACGAGGATTGAGGGACCATGTGTCATTAACGGTTGCCATAGGAATGAGTGCTTGTAGATGTTTGATTCATTATACAAAGTTACAATACCTGTGTAATTGCATTGTTATTATCCTAGAAGCATTATAGTAACAGACATTTACTGCTTTGTAATTACATATAAACTTGGGCTCCCGAGTGGCGCAGCGGTCTAAGACCCTGGTTCGATTCCAGGCTGTTTTACAAACAGCCGTGATTGGGAGTCCCATAGGGCGGTGCACAATTGGCCCAGAGTTGTTCGGGTTAGGGTTTGGCTGGGTTAGGGTTTGGCCGGGTTAGGGTTAGGGTTTGGCCGGGTTAGGGTTTGGCCGGGTTAGGGTTTGGCTGGGTAGGCCGTCATTGTTAATAAGAATTTGTTCTTAACTAACTTGCCTAGTTAAATAAAGGTTCAATACATTTACAGACAGACTTTAGGGCAGTGGTATTCAAAGTCAGGGTCATGACCTTAGCGCGAGGGAACTGCAGTGGGAGGGAGGGATTATTGTATGGGACAATATACAAACGTTTTTGAGAAAGATCATTTGAAAAATACAATTTTATTGAGTAAATTTATACATTTGTTTCTTTTCATTTTGATGAGATGAAAATGCAAAAATTATTTGCTGATGTAAATATCGAAATGGACCTATTTTAAGGTTGTGTAATTAGATTTAGGGTGGGGTCCAGTCACAAGAAATCCATGGGAAAACAATGGGGTCCCCAGATATTCTGGCCGAATAAATTGGGTCTCCGCTGAAAAAGATTGAATACCACAGCTTTACGGTATGTTGCCTGTAAAAAAAGAATCTGCCTGATTTTTAGAGCCCAATTCATACAATCCAATTTTTACCACATTCTGGCCGGGATAAGTATTTTATATCTCCCATACACTTGTTTGCAAATGTATAAAAAAAATAAAAAACAGAAATACCTTATTTACAAAAGTATTCAGACACGAAATTAAGACTCGAAGTTGAGCTCAGGTGCATCCTATTTTTTTGATCATCCTTGAGATGTTTCTACAACTTGATTGGAGTCCACCTGTAGTAAATTGAATTGATTGGACATGATTTGGAAAGGCACACACCTGTCTATATAAGGTCTCACAGTTGACAGTGCATGTCAGAGCAAAAACCAAGCCATGAAGTCAAAGGAATTGTCCATAGAGCTCCGAGACAGAATTGTGTCGAGATCTTAGGGAAGGGTACCAAAAAATGTCTGCAGTATTGAAGGTCCCCAAGAACACTGTGGCCTCCATCATTCTTAAATGTAATAAGTTTGGAAACCACCAAGACTCTTCCTAGAGCTGGCCGCTCGGCCAAACTGAGCAATCGGGGGAGAAGGGCCTTTGTCAGGGAGGTGACCAAGAACCCGATGGTCACTCTGACAGAGGTCCAGAGCTCCTCTGGGGAGATGGGAGAACCTTCCAGAAGGACAACCATCTCTGCAGCACTCCACCATTCAGGCCATTATGGTAGTGTCATGACGTTGCCCTCTTTGGACACAGCGAGCACCCTCCCCCTACCTCTGCACCATCTAGCTCTGTCTCCTACACCCAGGCTGCTGTGGTCAGAGAGGTCGTAAATTCCTGGAGGAGACTATCTCCTCATGGCCACAGTATATAGAGAGAGAGTTTTCATAGAGAGAACAAAGGAATTTCTTCCACCTCACAGAACTGCAGGTCCGAACAATATTTATGTTCTGGAGAATGTATAAAAGATCGGTGAAGAATCCAGCTATGAACTGGTCCGTTTGGTACAATTTTGTGAAACTCATGAGAGACAATACAGCCACATTACCATAACGCTGTTAATACAATAGCCTCAGTTATGAGGCTTACATCTAATTGTTGTACAAAATGAATGAGTAAAGATGATACTATTTGTGAAATGACGAATGCTATGTAATGAAGTTAATGTGAGAGAATTGTATTTCTGTGTAAAGTTTCAATAAGTAATTGGCACGCACCCAGGGGCACAGACAGGACCTGGCTTCATGAGACAGCCCTTTTCGATGTTCCAAATAAAAACCCCACCTGGGTTTTCTATCATCAGACCGAGCTTACATCAATTACGAGGGGGGCTAAGGGTTGAGACGAGACCAGTACCTCTATCATAGAGGGAAATAAGGTTTAGTAGATGCTGAATCTTTTAACCATCCCAAGTGGTTAAACTCTTAGACTATCAATACCGACAGAATAAAAACAAGTCTTTGATATTAATTACTAGTCTGCAGCTTGGAATTCGGTATCATTGAACGCGAAGACTGACAACCGCCGAAACATTCTATTCTCACTCTGCATAGCCTTCTATTCTATAACGACATGAATGAATGTCACTCTGAACTATCCATTCTACCCACGACAGAGAGAGGACGAACAAACTCCCCAACAGAAACAAACTTTTTATCAGAGATCCCAACGACACACTGAGCGCAAATATTTATATTGATTGCAGTTATACCCGAATGAGTGAGCGTTCATGTGCAAAAGATTAGCATTTCAATTGTTATAATTATCAACTCTGTAGTGTCTCATCTCAGTTGACCCCCACTTCCCTTTTTGTCCACCAAGCCGCGATACTGGTTTATCCCACTAGGTTAACTCTGTTATCATTTCCTTGTAACTATCTACTGTTTGTTTATGCATTTCTGTGAATTACTTAGTTAGTAAATACATTATTTAAGACAATTGATGTATTGATGACTCATAGTGAAGACTGGGTTCGTGCAGATAACCAACAATTTACGACGTTTGGAATGAGACTAACGTGAGGTACAGAATCATTTCTGAAAGTTATATTAGGACAATTATAACTTTGTAATGTGAATATTTTCCTTGGTGCCCCGACATCCTAGTTAATTACAGTTGCATGATTAATCAGTTTAATCGCGTAATAATAATTACAGAGAGTTATTTGATAGAAAATAAGTCTTCAGTTTTAATGATGCCAAAGACACAACAGTAGAGTGGCCAGACAGAAGCCACTCCTCAGTAAAAGGCACATGACAGCCTGCTTGGAGTTTGCCAAAAGGCACCTAAAAGACTCTCAGACAACGAGATACAAGATTCTCTGGTCTGATGAAACCAAGATTGAACTCTTTCGCTTGAATGCCAAGTGTCACGTGGTGATGGCAGCATCATGCTGTGAGGATGTTTTTCAGCTGCAGGAACTGGAAGACTAGTCAGGATCGAGGCAAAGATGAACGGAGCAAAGTTAAATCCTTGATGAAAACCTGCTCAGAAACGCTCCGGACCTCAGACCGGGGCAAAGGTTCATCTTCCAACAGTACAAGACACACTTAGGCTACCCTGATCACAGTCAACACACAGACAGGATAGGCTATTGTTATTTTAAAAAATGTTTTACCCCCCTTCTCATGGTATCCAATTGTTAGTAATTACTATCTTGTCTCATCGCTACAACTCCCGTACGGGCTCAGGAGAGACGAAGGTCAAAAGCCATGCGTCCTCCAAAACACAACCCAACCCAAGCTTCTAAACACAGCGCGCATCCAACCCGGAAGCCAGCCACACCAATGTGTCAGAGGAAACACCGTGCACGCGGCAACCTGGTTAGCGTGCACTGCGCCCGGCCTGCCACAGGAGTCGCTAGTGCACGATGAGACAAGGATATCACTACCGGCCAAACCCTCCCTGCGACAGAGCCTGAGCGCAAACCCAGATTCTCTGGTGGCACAGCTAGCACTGCGATGTAGTGCCCTAGACCACTGCGCCACCCGGGAGGCCCAGGATAGGCTATTTTATAGTAGGTTAAGAATATAATGAAATATCACAGAATAAAATACAAATAGCATTTTTCCTTGCATCAATATTTAACTTGCGTCACTGGAATGTGTGGAACCGCTGTCATATAAAAAAAGGGATATTTTTCTGCTGGCAGAACGTTCTGGTCAGTGCTATTAAATGAGCCAACTAGACAATACGATCATGAGCAGCACTCGTCTCAATTTAGCTAAAATTACCACAGCTTAATAGCAGTGACGCGTATTCGTGGATGCCAAGCGAAGACAGGCTTCCCCAAAACATTTACCATTAAAAAAAGAAACAAACATAAATGAATTGATCTTTTGTCTCTCTGTGTTTCATCATTTCCCATCATTTCGCAAGATGCTTAATGTATCTTACCAGAGAAAGCATCTGAGCGAGAGAAACAGTGCCCCCCTGTGTCTGTATGTGTAATCCATCTATTTGATACTGTAAGGGAAGCCAGTGAGCATTTGGCCTCCCTTGATAAAAAATGATATAATAATAGCCAATCAGCGTAGAGCTAAACTAAGTGAGCTCAACTGTGAATGGTCCTGGTGCACCAATTAAAAGTGTAAATGGGAGCCAGTTTTGGATTTGGCTTCAGACCAATCACATCACATCAATCCAAATATCATTGACAAGAAAATTTGAATTGTTGCATCTCATTGTGTTGTTTTCCTCTGGTGACTAGCTAGCTAACTAAAATGGTTCCTTTCCTAAATTAGCCATGGACAGAAAAAAATTCCTTTCCTAAATTAGTCAAGGACAGAGATATGGATTCAGAAACAGTATGTGGTTTAACTTAATTCTCTGTACTGGCCAATGATTAGAACGGTGATTCTGATCCAACCATAAATTCATACATTGTGCCTCTGGCCTGAGAGGATGGAAGTTCGATATGTAGCTAGATGCAGTAGGCTAATGTTAACTAGCTGGCTAATTGTTTTCCATGAAAGGAAGGTAGGCTAGTGAGCGAGCCTTTTAGGCAGGAAAAGTGTATACTGTACACTACCGGTCAAATGTTTTAGAACACCAACTCATTCAAGGGTTTTTATTTATTTTTACTATTTTCTGCAATGTAGAATAATAGTGAAGACATTAAAAATATGAAATAACACATTAAATGTTTTTATTATATAAGGGACACAGACTGAGACCAAGGTATCTTTTTCAGCTGGGCCCTGCGTATACATGTTTACACATACAGTTTTGGTACAATGATTAAGAAACTACACAAGACAAACAAAACGATCACAGATAACACAAAAAAATACAGCAGCAGATTACATTTACACACAGGTTATTCCCCTAACAGGTTATTCCCCTAACAGGTTATTCCCCTAACAGCACAATAACTTGCATTACCCGAAACAGTTTCAAGCAATACAAAAATACAAATCCTCCAATAAATATTTAAAATGGGCGACAGGGGGACAAGTGTCTCAAGTTTAAGTTTAGTCTGCAGGCTATTCCATAGGCAAGGAGCGTAACAGGAAAAGGCAGCCATACCCAACTCTGTGGAAATCGCATGGGCCTCAAGTGTAATCCATGCTTGAGACCTGGTTTTAGGAATTCTAATTCTAATATTGATGACTGATGATAAATAAGAAGGTAGTTTATTCAAAAGTGCTTTATAGACAAACACGAGAGCATGTTGTTCTTGTCTCATGGACAGCGAAGTCCAACCCACATTTTGATATAAAACACAGTGGTGAGTTCTGTAGCTAGCACCCGTAATAAACCTAAGTGCGCAATGATAAGTAGCATCCAGTGATTTAAGTGTTGATGCCGTAGCATGCATGTAGATAATATCCCCATAATCAATAACAGAGATCGCTTGCACAATTTGTCTTCTATTTGTAGAGGACAAACATGTCCTGTTTCTATAGAGGAAGCCTAGCTTGATTTTTTGCCGTTTACAAAGTTCGTCAATATGCATTTTAAAAGACAGTTTATCATCCAACCATATCCCTAAGTATTTATATGCAGAGACCTGATTAATTCGAGAATAATCTAAGCTCATAAGTGCAAGTGTATTTTCAACCAACTTTTTGAACCTATTGAAAATCATAAAATGTGTTTTCTTTGCATTTAAAACAAGTTTCAGCTGTATAAAAGACCCTTGTAATATCTTAAAATCTTTCTCCAATAGTGATAATGCTTGGTCAGCCGTTGAAGCGATAGAGTACACGACAGTGTCATCAGCATATGTATGAATTTGACACTTTCTTATCTCATCACCGATATTATTGTTTATGTAGAGAGTGAACAGTAATGGACGAAGTATAGAACCTTGTGGGACCCCTTTAACCAACTCCAATGGCTCCGACTGGATGCCATCGACTCTAACAGCCTGATTTCTATCCTTTAGATAGTCATGAAACCCACGACAGGCATCCAATCCCAGTCCTATTGACAACAGCTTACACAAAAGTATCGCATGGTCTACAATTTCAAAAGCTTTAGACAAATCTATGAACAAGGCGGCACAGTGCTTTCTATTATCTAGGGCACTAGTAATATCATTTACAACACGTACAGTGGCCGTAATAGTACTGTGTTTAGGTCTGAAGCCAGATTGATTACTAGAAAGAGTATTGTTAACAGTTAAAAAAAGATTGTAGTTGCCTATTCACCAATGACTTTTTAGCCAAACAGGAGAGCTTAGAGATGGGCCGATAATTATCCAATTCACTACCATCACCTCCCTTGAGGAGTAGTAGAACAAAATCTTTTTTCCAAGATTTAGGAATCTTTCCTACGAATCATGTAGTAACCAAAAAAGAGTTCAACAAATCAAAATATATTTTATATTTGAGATTCTTCAAATAGCCACCCTGTACCTTGATGACAGCTTTGCACACTTGATGACAGCTTTGTGCCAGCTCTAGGAAGGCGGGTGGGTGGGTGGGTGGGGTGGGGTGGGGGGGTATAAAGAAGACAGCCCTATTTGGTAAAAGACCAAGTCCATATTATGGAAAGAACAGCTCAAATAAGCAAAGAGAAATGACAGTCCATCATTACTTTAAGACATGAAGGTCAGTCAATATGGAACATTTCAAAAACTTTGAAAGTTTCTTCAAGTGCAGTCGGAAAAACCATCAAGCGCTATAATGAAACTGGCTCTCATGAGGACCACCACAGGAATGGAAGATCCAGAGTTAACTCATTGCAGAGGATAAATTCATTAGAGTTACCAGAGTCAGATTGCAGCCCTAATAAATCTTTCACAGAGTTCAAGAAACAGACACATCTCAACATCAACTGTTCAGAGGAGACTGTGTGAATCAGGCCTTCATTGTCAAATTGCTGCAAAGAAACCACTACTTAAGGACACCAATATGAAGAAGAGTCTTGATTGTGCCAAGAAAAATGCGCAATGGACATTAGACTGGTGGAAATGTGTCCTTTGGTCTGTAGTCCAAATGAGAGATTTTTGGTGCTGCTGTGTCTTTGAGAGACGCAGTGTGGGCTCTCCGCATGTCTATTTCCCACCGTGAAGCTTGGAGGAGGAGGTGTTATGGTGTGGGGGTGCTTTGCTGGTGACACTGTCTGTGATTCATTTAGAATTCAAGGCTAATTCAAGGCTATTAGCTGGCTATTTGACACTTTTTTTGGTTACTACATGATTCCATATGTGTTATTTCATAGGTTTGATGTCTTCACCATTATTCTACAATGTAGAAAATAGTACAAATAAAGAAAAACCTTTGAATGAGTAGCTGTTTTAAAACTTTTGACCGGTAGTGTATATGACAGAGTCATGGACCGTTTCGGCAACAAAAAGGAGAGGGGGATGGCATTGGGCGTTTCTCTTCAAGTAGGATGAGTCAACATGTTTTTTCTACTTATGCACGCACAGAGAGACAGACATACACAAACACAAACAGAAATCAGTAACATAGATAGCCACATGATTTTTAGCTTACACTGATTGGACTAAATTGTTTTTGGAATCTTTTAGTTGTTATTGTAATAGACTATGCAGAGGTGATTTGATGAAGTTGAAATGGTGCTGGAATAGTGGATCCAGCTCCTGTTTTCTTTGTGATTTGCGGTAACTCTTCTGTATTCTAAATCAATAGTAGTTTAGTAGTCCGAAAAAATGTTGGAAACATTAACTTGATCATGCTTTATGTTATGTCACTGTTTGTTGCATGCAATAGGCTTTGTGGACTCCCCTTGCCAGATTTTGCTCTCCGGTTTTGTGATGAAACAAAGTTGTTGTTGAATTTATTCTGCCACTGTGTCTTCTTATTGTCTCAACCTTAGGTCTAAATATCATGGTGTCAAGGCATATGAACTATCAGGTTATAGAGCAAACAACGCAACTATCACACAGGTTGTAATATGATTTTTTTTCTGCCTTGGCTTCCCCAGTGATTTTAATACTTATGTTCCACCATAATTTGCAAATAAATTCATAAAAAATCCTACAATGTGATTTTCTGGATTTTTTTTCTCATTTTGTCTGTCATAGTTGAAGTGTACCTATGATGAAAATTACAGGCCTCTCTCATCTTTTAAGTGGGAGAACTTGCACAATTGGTGGCTGACTAAACACTTTTTTGCCCCACTGTACATGGGGTACCAGTATGGAGTCAGGATGTGCAGTATTACGAGGTAATTGACATTGATATGTACTAGAGGTCGACCGATTAATCGGAATGGCCGATTAATTAGGGCCGATTTCAAGTTTTCATAACAATCGGAAATCTGTATTTTTGGACACCGATTTGGCCGATTTAAAAAAATATATATATTTATATTTTTTTACACCTTTATTTAACTAGGCAAGTCAGTTAAGAACACTTTCTTATTTTTAATGACGGCCTAGGAATGGTGGGTTAACTGCCTTGTTCAGGGGTTAACTGCCTTGTTCAATGACAGATTTTTACCTCGTCAGCTCCGGGATTCAATCTTGCAACCTTACAGTTAACTAGTCCAACGTGCAAACCACCTGCCTCTCATTGCACTCCACGAGGAGCCTGCCTGTTACGCGAATGCAGTAGAAGCCAAGGTAAGTTGCTAGCTAGCATTAAACTTATCTTATAAAAAACAATCAATCAATCAATCATAATCACTAGTACACATGGTTGATGATATTACTAGTTTATCTAGCGTGTCCTGCGTTGCATAAAATCGATGCAACGCAGGGGGATAATTTAACAAAAGCGCATTTGCGAAAAAAGCACAATCGTTGCACGACTGTACCTAACCATAAACACCCATGCCTTTCTTAAAATCAATACACAGAAGTATATATTTTTAAACCTGCATATTTAGCTGAAAGAAATCCAGGTTAGCAGGCAATATTAACCAGGTGAAATTGTGTCACTTCTCTTGCGTTTATTGCACGCAGAGTCAGGGTATATGCAACAGTTTGGGCAGCCTGGCTCATTGTGAACTAATTTGCCAGAATTTTACGTAATTATGACATGACATTGAAGGTTGTACAATGTAACAGGAATATTTAGACTTAGGGATGCCACCCGTTAGATAAAATACAGAACGGTTCCGTATTTCACTGAAATAATAAACGTTTTGTTTTCAAAATGATAGTTTCCCGATACGACCATATCAATGACCAAAGGCTCGTATTTCTGTGTGTTATTATGCTATAATTAAGTCTATGATTTGATTTTTGATAGAGCAGTCTGACTGAGCGATGGTAGGCAGCAGCAGGCTCGTAAGCATTCAATCAAACAGCACTTTCGTGCATTTTGCCAGCAGCTCTTCGCTGTGCTTCAAGTATTGCGCTGTTTATGACTTCAAGCCTATCAACTCTCGAGATTAGGCTGGTGTAACCGATGTGAAATGGCTAGCTAGTTAGCGGGGTGCGCGCTAATAGTGTTTCAAATGTCACTCTCTCTGAGACTTAGAGTAGTTGTTCCCCTTGTTCTGCATGGGTTGCTTCGAGGGTGGCTGTTGTCGATGTGTTCCTGGTTCGAGCCCAGGTAGGGGCGAGGAGAGGGATGGAAGCTATACTTTTACACTGGCAATGCTAAAGTGCCGATAAGACCATCCAATAGTCAAAGTGTCACTAGTCCGACCGAGGGTGTTTCCCCTTCCCGGGCGGGTGGCGCTCGGCGGTCGTCGTCACCGGCCTATTAGCTGCCACTGATTGTTTTTCCTCCCCCTCCTTGTATGTTTAGTGGTAGCACCTGTTCATGTTTAATTAGTTTGTCTTTATTAGACAGCCGGCCCGCCTGGTTGTTGTGCGGGATTATTTCTATGTAACCTTCGGCTCTGTTGTAGAGGTACGTGTTAGTGCCTGGTCGTGATTTTTTCCATTGTACTTTTTGATTCCCTGTGGTTGGGAACGTAACTTTTGTGAGCACCCTGTGGTGCGTTGGTGCTATTAAAAGACGCACAGCATTGAACTCTGTCTCCTGCATTTGACTCCACACCCACGACACCCGGAGCATTACAGAATCCCGCACCTATCAAATTTAATGGAGTCAGCAGGAGCAGCAGCCAACCCTTTCCCATCGATGGAGGAACGGGTTCTCCACCACACCACCGTCCTCCATCGGATCGGATCCGCGATGGATCAAGTGATGGAGAGAATGGACAGATGGGAGAGGAGTGGTCTCCTCTCTCCACCTTCGGCACCCACGGTTCCGGACTCCCCATCTCCCGACTCCAGCACCCTCCGTCTGACGCTACCGAGGGCTTATGATGGAGCGGGTTGCCAGGGGTTTCTGCTTCAGCTGGAGCTATACCTGGCCACCATCAGACCCACTCCCTCAGGAGCAGAGAGGGTGAGTGTCCTCATCTCCTGCCTCACGGGTCGTGCTCTGGGTGGGCGAACGCAGTCTGGAATGGCCCAGACTCAGCGCGGGAGCACTACACAGAGTTTTCCTGCCGCTTCCGTGCCGTGTTTGATCACCCTCTAGACGGCCGAGCGGTGGGAGAACGACTATTTCATCTCAGGCAGGAGAGGAGGAGCGCCCAGGATTACGCGCTGGAGTTCCGGACCTTGGCAGCCGGATCTGGGTGGAACGACAGGGCCCTTATGGACCACTACAGGTGTAGTCTCCGAGAGGACGTCCGCCGGGAGTTAGCGTGTCGGGACACCACTCTGTCACTGGATCAGCTGATTGACATGTCCATTCGACTGGACAATCTGCTGGCTGCCCGCGGGCGTTCAGAGAGGGTCCTGTGCGTTCCACCACCCAGCCCCTCCGCTCCCATTCCGATGGAGTTGGGAGGGGCTGCGCCGAGGGGTACCGGAGGAGGAGGCCTTCCCTGCACCAACTGTGGTCGGAGAGGACACACGTCTGATCGGTGCTGGGGGGGTCCGTCTGGGAGTAGAGATGGCCATTAGGGTCAGGGATGGTCAGGGAGACCACGGTCCCACTGGACATGGTGACGCAGGGGAATCATAGGGAGCGTATCAGTTTCTTTATTATTGATTCGCCTGCATTTCCAGTGGTGCTGGGGACTCCCTGGCTCGCCCGGCACAATCCTAAAATTTCGTGGCGACAGGGGGTTCTCCAGGGGTGGTCAGAGGAGTGTTCTGGAAGGTGTTTGGGAGTTTCCATCGGTGCCACGTCGGTGGAGAGTCCAGACCAGGGTTCCACAGTGTGCATTCCCCCCGAGTATGCCGATTTGGCAATCGCTTTCAGTAAAGTGAAAGCGACTAAATTACCACCTTATCGACCGGGAAGGGATTGTACGATAGATCTCCAGGTAGACGCTGCGCTTCCCAAGAGTCACGTGTACCCGCTGTCCCAGGAGGAGACGTTGGCAATGGAGACATATGTCACGGAGTCGCTGGGACAGGGGTACATTCGGCCCTCCATTTCACCCGTCTCCTCGAGTTTCTTTTTTGTGAGGAAAAAGGAGGGAGGTTTGCGTCCGTGTATCGATTATAGAGGTCTAAACGCCATCACAGTGGGGTATAGTTACCCTCTACCTCTCATCGCTACGGCGGTGGAATCGTTCCACGGAGCGCAGTTCTTCACAAAACTGGATCTCAGGAGCGCGTATAGTCAGTCTGGTGCGTATTCGGAAGGGAGACGAGTGGAAAACCGCATTTAGTACTACATCCGGCCACTATGAGTACCTCGTCATGCCGTATGGGTTAAAAAATGCTCCAGCCGTTTTTCAATCCTTTGTAGACGAGATACTCAGGGACCTGTGCGGGCAGGGAGTGGTTGTTTATATCGATGACATTCTGATCTACTCGGCCACTCACACCGTGCATGTGTCTCTGGTGCGCAAGGTGCTTGGTAGACTGCTGGAGCATGACCTATACATCAAGGCTGAGAAATGCATGTTCTCTAAACGAGCCGTCTCTTTTCTAGGATATCGCATTTCCACCTCGGGGGTAGTGATGGAGGGTGACCGCATTAGGGCCGTGCGTAATTGGCCGACTCCGACCACGGTAAAGGAGGTGCAGCGGTTTTGGGGTTTTGCCAACTACTACCGGAGGTTTATCCGGGGTTTTGGCCAGATAGCATCTCCCATTACCTCACTGCTGAAGGGGGGCCCGGTGCGGTTGCAGTGGTCAGCAGAGGCGGACAGAGCATTCAACAAGTTGAAGGCGCTGTTCACTGATGCGCCCGTGTTGGCGCATCCGGACCCCTCTCTAGCATTCATAGTGGAGGTGGACGCGACCGAGGCTGGGGTGGGTGCCGTGCTATCGCAGCGCTCGGGTACGCCACCAAAACTCCGCCCCTGCGCTTTCTTCTCAAGGAAGCTCAGCCCAGCGGAGCGTAACTATGATGTGGGGGACCGGGAGTTGCTAGCGGTGGTTAGAGCTCTGAAGGTGTGGAGACACTGGCTTGAGGGGGCTAAGCACCCCTTTCTCATCTGGACCGACCACCAGAACCTGGAGTATATTCGGGCAGCTAGGAGACTTAACCCACGTCAGGCAAGGTGGGCCATATTCTTCACCCGGTTCCGGTTTACTTTGTCTTATAGACCGGGCTCCCAGAACGTAAAGGCTGACGCACTGTCCCGCCTTTACGACACGGAGGATGGGTCCACCGAACCTACTCCCATCCTTCCCGCCTCAAAGCTGGTAGCACCAGTGGTATAGGAGGTGGACTCCGACATCGAGCGGGCGTTACGGGCTGAATCCGCGCCTCCTCAGTGTCCAGCGGGGCGAAGGTACGTGCCGCTTGGTGTTCGGGACAAGCTGATTCGGTGGGCTCACGTCCTACCCTCCTCGGGTCACCCTGGGGTGACGAGGACAGTGGGGAGCCTTCAGGGGTGGTATTGGTGGCCTACTTTGGCTAAGGACGTTAAGGGTTATGTCTCCTCCTGTTCAGTGTGCGCTCAGAGTAAGGCTCCTAGGCACCTTCCTAGAGGGAAGTTACAACCCCTCCCCGTTCCACAGCGGCCATGGTCACATCTGTCCATAGATTTCCTGACCGATCTTCCGCCGTCTCAGGGGAACACCACGGTTCTAGTGATTGTGGATCGGTTCTCTAAGTCCTGCCGTCTCCTCCTGTTGCCCGGTATCCCTACAGCCCTACAGACTGCGGAGGCATTATTCACCCATGTCTTTCGGCACTACGGGGTGCCAGAGGACATCGTTTCTGATCGGGGCCCCCAATTCACGTCTCGGGTATGGAGAGCGTTCATGGAACGCTTGGGGGTCTCTGTCAGCCTGACCTCCGGTTATCACCCCGAGAGTAATGGGCAGGTGGAGAGAATGAACCAGGAGGTGGGTAGGTTTCTGCGGTCGTATTGCCAGGATCGGCCAGGGGAGTGGGCACGATACATTCCCTGGGCTGAAATGTCTCAGAACTCACTACGCCACTCCTCTACTAACGTGTCCCCTTTTCAGTGTGTAGGGCCCTTTAAAGTCCTGAGGAGAATAAACGAGGTGTGTTATCGATTACAACTCCCTTCCTATTATCGTATTAACCCCTCGTTTCATGTGTCTCTCCTCAGGCTGGTGGTAGCTGGTCCCCTGCAGGACAGTGAGGTACCGGAGGTCCCTCCCCCCCTCTGGACATCGAGGGGTCCCCGGCGTACACGATCCGGGCCATTCTGGACTCAAGACGCCGGGTGAGGGGCCTGCAGTACCTCGTGGACTGGGAGGTTTACGGTCCGGAGGAGAGGTGCTGGGTACCGGTGGGGGACATCTTGGATCCATCCATGTTGAGGGATTTCCATCGCCTCCATCCGGATCGCCCTGCATCTCGTCCTCCGGGGCGACCTCGAGGCCGGTGTCGGCGCGCTGCGGGAGCCGCACGTCAGGGGGGGGGTACTGTCACGAGTCTGACCGAGGGTGTTTCCCCTTCCCGGGCGGGTGGCGCTCGGCGGTCGTCGTCACCGGCCTATTAGCTGCCACTGACTGTCCCCCCCCCCCCCTCCTTGTATGTTTAGTGGTAGCACCTGTTCATGTTTAATTAGTTTGTCTTTATTAGACAGCCGGCCCGCCTGGTTGTTGTGCGGGATTATTTCTATGTAACCTTCGGCTCTGTTGTAGAGGTACGTGTTAGTGCCTGGTCGTGATTTTTTCCATTGTACTTTTTGATTCCCTGTGCTTGGGAATGTAACTTTTGTGAGCACCCTGTGGTGCGTTGGTGCTATTAATAGACGCACAGCATTGAACTCTGTCTCCTGCATTTGACTCCACACCCACGACACCCGGAGCATTACACAAAGGTAAATGAAATAGAAATGGTATATAGAGAAATAGTCCTATAAATACTATATTAACTACAACCTAAAACCTCTTACCTTGGTATATTGAAGTCTCATGTTAAAAGGAACCACCAGCTTTCATATGTTCTCATGTTCTGAGCAAGGAACTTAAACGTTAGCTTTTTTACATGGCATATATTGCACTTTTACTTTTTTCTCCAACACGTTGTTTTCACATTATTTCAACCAAATTGAACATGTTTCATTATTTATTTGAGGCTAAATTGATTTTTATTGATGTATTATATTAAGTTAAAATAAGTGTTCATTCAGTATTGTAACTGTCATTATTACATTTTTTTTCTCCATTTTTTGGTCCTCCAATAATCGGTATCGGTATCGATGTTGAAAAATCATAATCGGTCGACCTCTAATACAATGCTTTCAGAAATGATTGAGACCCCTTGACTTTTTCCACAATTTGTTACAGCTTTATTCTATAATGTATTAATTTTCTTTCCCTCATCAGTTTACACACAACATCCCATAATGACAAAGCAACATACCTTATTTACATAAATATTCAGACCCTTTGCTGTGAGACTCGAAATTGAGCTCAGGTGCATCCTGTTTCCATTGATCATCCTTGAGATGTTTCTACAACTTGATTGGAGTCCACCTGTGGTAAATTCAATTGATTGGACATGATTTGGAAAGGCACCTACCTGTGTATATAAGGTCCCACAATTGACAGTGCATGTCAGAGCAAAAACCAAGCCATGAGGTTGAAGGAATTGTCCGTAGTGCTCCGAGACAGGATTGTGTAGAGGCACAGATCTGAGGAAGGGTACCAAAAAATATCTGCAGCATTGAAGTTCCCCAAGAACACAGTGGCCTCCATCATTCTTTATGTATGTAATTTGGAACCACCAAGACTCTTCCTAAGGCTGGCCGCCTGGCCAAACTGAGCAATTGGGGGAGAAGGGCCTTGGTCAGGGAGGTGACCAAGAACCCGATGGTCCCTCTGACAGAGCTCTAGAGTTTCTATGTGGAGATGGCGAACCTTCCAGAAGGGCAACCATCTCTGCAGCACTCCACCAATCAGGCCTTCATGGTAGAGTGGCCAGACAGAAGCCACTCCTCAGTAAAAGGCACATGACAGATTGCTTGGAGTTTGCCAAAATTCACCTAAAGGACTCTCTGGTCTGATGAAACCAAGATTGAACTCTTTGGCCTGAATGCCAAGCATCACGTCTGGAGGAATCCTGGCACCATCCCTATGGTGAAGCATGGTGCTGGGAGCATCATGCTGTGGGGATGTTTTTCAGTGGCAGGGACTGGGAGACTAGTCAGGATCGAGGCAAAGATGAATGGCGCAAAGTACAGCGAGATCCTGGATGAAAACCTGTTCCAGAGCGCTCAGGATCTCAGACTGGGGTGAAGGTTCACCTTCCTACAGGGCAACGACCCTGACCACACAGGCAAGACAACGCAGGAGTGGCTTCGGGACAATTCTCTGAATGTCCTTGAGTTGCCCAGCCAGAGTACCGACTTGAATCAGATCAAACATCTCTGGAGAGACCTGTAAATAGCTGTGCAGCAACACTCCCAATCCAACCTGACAGAGTTTGAGAGGATCTGCAGAGAAGAATGGGAGAAACTCCCCAAATACTGGTGTGCCAAGCTTGTAGCGTCATACCCAAGAAGACTCAAGGCTGTTATTGCTGCCAAAGGTCCTTCAACAAAGTACTGAGTACTTGTGGGTTATTGTGTGTAGATTGAAGAGAAGAAAAAAACAATTTAATCAATTTTAGATTAAGGCGGTAACGTAACAAAATGTGGGGGTCTGAAGTCAAGGGGTCTGAATACTTTCTGTATAGGAGGGATCTTAGACCATTCCTCCATACAGAATCTTTCCAGATCCTTGATATCCTTTGGCTGCACTTATGGACTGCCCTCTTCAATTAAAACAACAGATGTTCAATAGGGTTAAAGTCCAGAGACTGAGATGGCCATTGCAAACATTTAATTTGGTTTTGCACATAGGAAGATAAAAACACAAATAATACACACTACCACCACCATCATTAGATACAATAAATACATTCTTCCTAACTTCCTAACTTTGGCCCATCCTTCTCCCTGCCGTGGAAAACAAAACCATGTGGTGCACCAGGTTGGGTAGGTTACTTTCTAAATGTAATCCATTACAGTTACTAGTTACCTATCTAAAATTGTAATCAGTAACTTACCTTTTGGATTACCCAAATTTAGTAACGTAATCTGATTTAAATTCAGTTACTATTAGATTACTTTCCCCTTTTAAGAGGCATTAGAAAAAGACAAAAATGTATGTTACCAATTGAACCACATCTATTGCAGGATAGATCAATGTTAAAGTTTACATAGCTGGCCATACATGGATGTAAAATTGTACTTTATGATGTGGGCTTCTTCTAACCCATCACTTTCTACTACATATAATAATACAAGTCAATTATATATTACATTAATATATATATTTAATTTATAAATCCAAAATAGATGTAGCAACTACAGATTGCCCCTTTAAATCTATCAAAAGTGTGCGAGTTTGAGCATGTGTCCATTAGGCCTGGCCTATGGATTTTTTAATCAGCATTAATTAGATTGAGCAATAAAAGCACCACTTTTATTCCATAGGCTGGGACCTGCACTATGCAGCTGTTGCAAGAGCACATTTTTCCCTGGCTGTCCACTGGTTTCAAAAACAATGATTGATAGGCAGCATAAACTTCTTGAATTCAACATTTATTTGGTTCAAATGCACATTTAGATTTGTGAACAGCCATCCACTATAATCCCAATACATAAGGCACACATGTCTAAATGAGAGAGCAGCAGTGTGATTCACATCAATGCACTATGTACATAGATATCAATAATAACTGATGTCCGTATCTCCGTAGACCACACCACTGCTGTCATCCACCTCCAAGTGTTTATTCAAATTGGATCATCTTTGGATGCTGGCATCTTTGGATGCCAATGGATGCATTCGCACCATTGGAAGACATAGCTTGGACTGTAGCCTACACAAACCTATTCCTGCTCTTTTCCCGTGATCTGTCCATCATAGTGGTCTCTGACTCGCTAAGGTGGAACAAATTTAAAATGTTTTTTTTCAATGCTGATTTGAATGTCATTGAATGTCATTTGAATGTCATGTCAAATATTTTTGGGCGCAAACATTCTTTCTGAATTTAAAAGTAATCTTCGAAGTAATCATCTAGTTTTTCAAAAGTATCTGTAATCTGATTACAATATTTTTGGTGGTAACATAACGGATTACAGTTTTTTATAATCCCTTACATGTAATGGATTACATGTAATCTGTTACTCCCCATCCCTGGTGGTGCATGCAGGACTGTGACAACTTCCTCCCCATAGAGTTCAGCCACTGTTCCTGAGTAAAGTGCTTCAGTAATCAGCTCCCCCCATGCATTCTGCAACATTGGTAGCCTGTCTGTCAGAATGCTTCCAGATGTCCCTTTTCTCAGCCATCATCTTGATTAAGTCCCAGCTCTGTTTCAGCTCTCTTAGCACAAGCGTGTGGCTCTAAATTGCCGGGTGCTGCCGGGTGCTGGGTGCGCTGTAATAGAACATGCAACGCTGCAGTCTCTACTGACTGAGTTGAGCCCAGTGGTGGTAGAGTGGGTGGAGGTGGTTAGAAAGGCCATTAACACTGTACCTCTTTTGTCAACATGTTCCAGGAAGGAACTCCAAACTCGCACAGTGATAGAGCCAACTTCAAATGGGATTGTGGAACCCCATATTTCACAGATTAAAGAGGGAAGAGAGATATCAGCAATCTGCAGCATCATTTTATATTATAAAAAAAAGGATGGCACAGTGTCTGCTTGAAGAGGTACTGTAGGTCCTTGGATTGGTTGACACCCAGTGCAGACAGTGAGTCCAGGAGAGGAGGTAGTTCACCAGTGCCATTAACTGCTGTTCCCATGCAGTGTTTGAGTAAGGATGAACAGCAGTGCTGTCGAGGAGTAACTTCCTCATGTTAAAACACCACAGGACACTTCCAACCCCTTCTGTGACTCTCAAGAGTCACGCCAACATTTCAACACAACCTTTCTGGGGAGGAAAAGGGGTGACAGATGACTATGCAGAACAACACACTGTAGCCTAACTTCCTCATTCCTTCAACACTGACACTGTCTCCTATAATTCCTGGGTCCTCTCAGATTTGGTGCCTGTTTTGTTTTGGGAACAGAAGGCATCTGGGGATTGATCCAGTTTAGAGATAACAACACCGGGACTCTGAACTCCAAACAGATCTATTGTGATAGCAGTCTCGGTCTCCTTAGGGACGGGAGTTTGTAATCCCACACGACTACAAAGCCAACCTGCCGAAAGACGTCTCTAAGTGATTGCCTGGTTAATTAGCTCTGCGAAAAACGTTGTGTTGGAGAGTGCTGGCCCGGAAGCACAAAGGCTAAATAAATGCGAAATAAAAAGGCCACGTTGCTGTAATCTTACCCCCTGCCTTCTCAGCAGACGGCCTGAGTCTGGGGGTGCTCTGATCACAGGGAAGCTGTGTACTCTCTGATAATGGAGTTTGAGACATTCTGCAGAATCACAGCACAGGCCTTTCACATGTGTTTTTATGTCATTATTATACTCTTGAATCGGCTGATTGTCAAAGGTAGTTTGAAGATGAAACGCTGTGTCAATTAAATTGATCTGCATTGGAAGTACGGCTGAAATAAACCACAACAATCACAATTACAGGCTTTTCTGATGTGTAGACATGAATACAAGCACGTGCATATGATTAAATATTGTTTTCTATTTGTTTATTTGGGAACGTCTAAAGTTAGTTCACACAAGTATAAAAGTGCCCCTCATCACCATGGAAACATTTTGAGATCTACATCAGAAAGACTGTACAATGGAAGCTCATGGTTTCAGGTTTTGTGTGGAAAAGTTATTTGACAGATTAATTTCAAACAGATACTCTGTCAGACTGATCTAAAGCTTCGGAATTTTAGAAATGTGAGATTTCTCCCAGAGCCAGGCAGCATCAAAAGAGATTGAACTCAGACTTTGCAAAATGTTCTCTCAAACACAGGCTACAGTCCCTCTTTACAAAATGTCCCTCTTTACAAAATGTCCCTCTATACACATGCACCACCTTTTCTTGAAGATCATGAATATGGCTCTCACATTTCACATAACATCAGTTTGTACAGCTGGCTAACCTAATCATTAAAGGTCTCTGGGGAACCTTTAGCAATATCCATCATCTGCAGACTGAGTTCTATAATCCAACTGCCACATATTCTATAATACTGTCTGTAGACTACTTTACAGGTGACCTCACTTTACCACAAGAATAGAGGAACGCTTTCTCTTCTATGCGGCTCCTGAGTTGCTATGACGATAACCAAAATGAGAATTTGATGAGGGACGCACAAGGGATGCCAGGAGAGGCTCAGTCGGTCCTCTATTGTCTCTCACCAGGTGGTAGAGTGGGATACACAACATAATTGTTTAGTGTGGGCTCTTCTATTCTCCCTCCAAAAATATATTATCACATTTGGATACACATGGAGGAGAGGATCATGGTGTTTACAGTTTTTAGGGCGCTTGTTGATCAAGTGTTCCAACAAAGCGAGGCTTCTCTGTCATCATCCCCCTTTCGCCTGGTCTCAAACAGCTCAGCTAACACAATGGAGGTTCCAGCTCTGAGCTCTGAATCACAGCAAGCCAAAGTAATTAACATTGTACAAATTCTCTCGTCTCGCTTCGCTTCTAATGGTGGGGGACTTCAAAAAGCATCTCTGAGGTTTTTCAGAAAACAAACTTTGCCAGGCATTCTTTAGACGTCGCAGCGCCTTAGCCTGGAATCAAAAGGAGCCCTGGCGTCCTCAGCCAGCGGACAAACTCCCCTTTCATCTCCCTGAAGCTGTGAAGGAATGGACTGTGTCCTGCTATGGCCGTGAACTTGCACAGCTTAAAACTGGTGAGGGCCACGTTTTTTCAGAGGGTTTCAATGTTTTTTCTCCAACCTTTTGATCTAAATCTTCTTAACTTTAAATGAAGTCCTTCAGCCTCTTGAAGATTCTGGAGCTTTCAAGTCACTATTTGTCTCGAGACGGACGGAAAATAGATCATTTGATCAAGCACAGTGGAGAACATAAATGTGGACGTTCAATCTCTCTGTCATCAGCATATTCAACTATCAGACATGACCTCATCTTTTTAAATGAAGGAAGAAATCACTTAGAAGTTTATCTCCCTGTAACAACTTTGACATTGGAAGTGATAGGGAAAGATAATGTTTGACTAACTTACTCTTCTTAATTATACACAACACTTGTGTAACTAAAGGACTATTAAGTTAACCAATCACCTACTGAGAAAAACATTAGTCAACACAATTTAGCTAACAACCCAATCACTTAGGGAACGTTTTCTTTCTCTCCTGTCATTTACTTGCCTGTTTGTTATTATCTTGCCGAAATTAGCATGGAGGTGTTATTGTGGTGGCCTAAGTGTTAAAGCACCAAGGTTCTGAGTACCCAGACTACCACAGGAACTTTTGGCTCTTGAGTACACATCCTGATAGGATAACACAATATCACGCCACATGACATCACCACTCACAGCTCAATCTGAAGAATCTGAAGTTCATTGGAATGCATGCTAGGACACCAGACCTGGGATCAAATACTATTTGAAATCTATCAATCTATTCTGCCTGGAGTGAAAGATGTTCAGGGTTTTCCTTCTTGTGACTGTTCTATTGGTTCCATTGAGCCAGGAAAGCTCATTGAAGCCCAGATAACAACACATTTGAAATGATTTTCAATAGTATTTGAACCCAGGTCTGTTCGACACTGATGGATGTCGTTCCCCCACATGTTCACACCGGGATCCAGGAGCACCACAAAGCCTCAGATAAGGTTTTGAATTTCCCTGTGTGTGAATGTGGAGATATGGGGCTCAGTGGATTCAACCCAACAGCTGGTGTGTGTGTGTGTGTGTACTGTGTGTACTGTGTGTGTGTGTACTGTGTGTGTGTGTACTGTGTTCCTCCAGGCATGAGAGCTGCTACAGTATGCATCTCCATTGATCTCACTCAACTGGACCAAAGCCATGCAGGTGATAGAATTCAGGGGTATTCACACATTCCTCTCTAGTATGTGCAGTTTTCATGATAGGCCTACTGTAAATGTGTTGAATTTAGTAGATGTACCCTATCTTCCAATGGTCGATTGCCCAGATATTCATCATTGAAGTAACTGTGGTGGGAATAAGCATAATATGTTGTCTACTACATCGACTACATGCCACTGGCATAACCAGGTCTGTCCCTCCGTGCTTGGACCACTGACCTCAGCAATCAGGGGTATCCCTCACAGGTCCCTCAATGGTGCTAAACTGGGCTTGTGTGGTGCTACGCTCCATCACTGGGCTTGGACAGACCGAACAGGACGATGGGCCGGCTCTCTCTGCTGCTCAGGGAGCTCCAGACAAAACCGCTCTTCTTTTCATCTGCTAAGCCACTTGGCCCATGGATGAAGGGATGGAGTGGGAGAGGGAGTGAGAGGTATAGAGACGGATAGAGCAGACAGGGGGAAGAAAGGGAGAGAAAGAGAGGCTTCTGGGAGATGGCAGGATTCCTGCCCTCTCTCCTCCTGCATTTGTCCTCAGCACCCTTGGTCCTGATTCACCATGAATTCTTTGGAACACTTTGGTCCTGCTTAATTTACATGTATGCCAACAGGCTTTTAATGTATTTAAAACTTGGAAGATGTTCAAAGGAAACCATAATTCCTCTGAAATGGGCCTTTTGAAGGCTTTATCTTGTTCTTTCTCTTCTGGCTAATCTTAGAGCCCCTCAGCATGCCAGAGCAATTTTTCTAATGCCAATTAAGCTAGACATTAGCATAGAAACAGCTTTTAACTTCATTTAAAAATATATATTTTTCAGAAACTAGAGAAGGAGAACGATGTTGAATGGACACTTATTTACACTCCAAACAAATGTCTAAGGAGTTTTACCATTAACAACTTAAGTGAAAGAAAGTGGCCTGTCTTTTGTCTTCATTGTTGTTATTCAGGCGAATGAGGGAAATTAGGGTGGAAAATTTTCCACAATTAATAAAAACTCTACACATTTTCTGCTAATGAGAAGTCTCTATGGTGAGACATCACAAATTCAGCTTTCTGTTCAAATGAAGGTTATGCTATAAATGCAGAACATGTTGGCAGCCTCGTTCATTCAATTCTCTCCAGAAATGTTGTAATTGCCATACAGTTGTGTTAGGAATCAATTAATTACCATTAGGGCTGCACTCCAAAGACCAAGCGAAACCCACGGCTGAAAATGGTTTCATTAGCCATAAATGTGCAAATGTGACCCAGAGGACAATCATAAATTCTTTGCAGATTTTTCGCATATTTGTGTGGAAGTTGAAAGCAGTTGAAAGCATAGCGCTTCCTTCAGTGAGGAGCTGGGAACATTCCTCTCTCAGGGATAGACAGACGTGGTCCAGGGCAGAGGCAAGGCAACACTGTGGGAACTGTCCCTGCTGCCTTACTGGGCCCTTTCTCGTCAAAGAAGCTGCCAAACTGGGGGCCCAAAGAATTGGAAATCTACAGAATTGTCCGTGCAACAGCTGTTGAATGAATCAATTAACTAACAGCGCTTAGGCTATGGTGTGTGGGTTATTTAGATGATGACAAATGGCTTCATTAAAGCAACACTTTCCCAGTACGATAGATCCCTTTTGGATAACTTACTTTGCTATTGTTTATTTAGTCAGGAGTTGAATATAGAGAAAATAAACTGGACAACCTTACCAGACCAAGTTGTCACAGGTAACCAAGGTGAAATGGACTGAGTGAGAACAGAACAGGTTTCTCCGGTTAGGTTTTCAATCAGTTGAGAGGGCTTTAAGTTAACTGAGGCAGGGTGGGAACAATTTCCTGAATTAAGTCGACAGTGTTGGTAGCACATTTTTGTGTGAAGCACGATGACAGGGAGCAGGTTTCTGAAAAGAGAAGTGGTGGGGTTGAGATTGTTTTTGAGATGCATAGACAGCCTAGTCTTTACTCTCTATATTGTGGTTTAGTCTTGTTATCCAGTTCTGTAATCACCATCCCTCCCTATGCCATCGCTCCACTAGAGTGACTATGCATTGCTTTGTTGCTGTCCAATAGTTGCGTTAGTCATTGGCTACAGAGCTACGGTAAAGCACTGTTATTGTGAGTCTCAGCCCGATCCTTCTGCAGCTCAGAGCAGAGCATTGAGAATCACAGCAAAGACAAGAGAGACTTTAAAAGGTAAAACACATAAAAGTGGGCTGTCATCCTGTCTGAGAGAAAGCCAAAGGAATACAAGAACAAACAAGATCATTTGCAAACTTCATAATTTTCTTGAAAGGAAATACAGTACTCTTCCTGTCCTGAAGTAAAAGACAGAGAGATAGAGAGTGAGAAAGAGAGAGAGAGAGAGCGAGAGAGAGGGGAAGAGAAAAGTGTGAGTGCAACCCATTAGCTGCTAGTCATCCACACTGATCGTCAGCATTAGAAAGTGCTTTTAACTCTGCTGGCTGTCAGCAGCTTTGGCAGCTTGGAAGAGCTTAGCTTCTAGTCTGAATCTTAGTGAGAGGGAGGGCTGTGGTCGGCAATGACAAAATCAGTTTGAACTTTTGCGTGGAGGATCTGTGAAAAGAGGTTTTGGATTAAAGCTGCCTAAGTGGGCCAGAATTACCTTGACCATCTGAGAACAGTCACATTTTGAGGAGAGGGGAAGCTAATCTGCAATATAGAGGGTAGATTAACATTTGCAGAGAAGATCCCTCCCAAAGAACACCAGCTTCAAAGCAGAAAGTCTGAAGTATCCCCCCTTCTTCTTCCACTTTCTACTCACAGTGTTCATTTGATCATTTAATTGGTGATCTCCCTTGTGTCTAGTGAGGCACCTTCCAGTGTTTGGAGACAGACTCCAGGGCCCAGTCTGCTTTACTTTTCCAAATGAAATACAGAGACAAAACCAATGTTTATTTTGGTCTTTTGAATATGAATGTACTCAAAACCACTCATGGTGTGTGTGTGTGTGTGTGTTAATGTGTGAAAGGAAGGACCAGACTGAGAGAGGTATGCTGCCTGCTCTCAGAGAGCTGATATGGTGGTCAGTTCAGGGCCCTGATGTTTTACTCTTCTGTTGATGCATCACATCCTGAGCACCCTTGAACAGAAGATACTTTGAGCTCAGTTGACATATGCAATAGGCCAGAGACAGTGTTATTTTGTGCGAACATATTTACAGCTCATGTTCATAATTGATCCTTCGTAATTGATTGGACTGAACCATAGGTTTAAATTGTTGATATAGCAGATACCAGGTAACGTTATCAAATGAAATCTGACTAGGTCCTGCTAATTATATACAGTGACCAGCAATCTCATTTCTTGACACTTTCTCCTTCCCTCCCTCTTTCTGTCTGCTCTCTCACATGACGTCCTTGTAGAAACACAACTTTCCTGTACTTATTCCATTCCCTCCTCGGTCATCTTCTTTATGCATAATGTGAAATATGAACAGTGTATCAGCCTAATTCTGAACTGGCTGCAGCAGTAACGAGACAGGGCAGATGGGAACACTGTTTGGGCACTGCTTGAGCAAATTAGGAAAGGAAATAAGCCATAATGGATTACTCTCAGACCCCAAAAAACACTATTGACCAGTGATTCAACTTCAGACTCTGTATTTTAGAGGGAAAAAAATTATTGAGAGAGAAAATACATATTTCCTTTCATTTGCTCTGAGGGAAGTTTCTGCTCCTAGTTGCATTGACGTGTGAAATCTAGACCAGTTAGCACATCAGTTATTTACACTAAACACCATTAGCTAGCCATAGGTCCTTCTTCATTAATTATGTTTCTTAAGAAATGTACAAGTTGTCGTATCACAAACAAGGTGATCTGTTGCTATAAGGAAGGATTTGCAGTTGGAGTTTGTTGAATTCTCCATGGTGTCTGAGTTCATTTGCAGGGGTGATTTTCGATCTAACCTATGCTGGTCTAATTTCAGCCAGGCCTTTGGTATATGTGAAATAGTCCTTTAAAGGCGGCCTGCGTTTGAAGCCCGCTGCTCTGGGGTGTTCAAAGCTGCAGCTGTTTTGATGGTGGATGACAGCTATAATTAATGTTTATTTTGGCATCGAGTTCCACAGTCCTTTCATGCAAATGTCCTGCATGCAGTGAAATGGGTCATGACAGCGCTGGGTGGTACAGAGCAGTTTGTGTTTTACCAGTATGGAGCAAAGTGCTTAATGAGGAGCATTTACATTTTAAATCGTAGAGACCTCAAAAACAAAACACAACACAAAAGGCAGCCTTGTTATTACTTAGTGCTCAAAGGGCTTCCACAAAGGCTAAACACAACTGACTTGGCTTTGATGAGATAAATAGAACAATGGATCATTAGCTGTCACATTGACATATAACATAAATTAATAGAGAGCCTGGTATAATCATCCTCTATTTAACTGAATCAGCAGGAAGAGAGGATATTTCATCATGAGAATGAGGCAGGCCTGACCCAATGACCTTGTGAGCAGCAGTATAATCATAATATTGACTTGCACTGTAATTACCTCTGATGCACATCTGCAGTTCCTCTTTATGAGTTCTGAACGAGGGACGTTTTTTTTATTTTCTCACTGTAGGTATCTGACGTGATAGTGTTTGTGTGTGTGTCAGTGTGTGTGTGTGTGTGTGTGTTTCCCCCTTTTGCTGTCGTTTACACAGCTCTCTGAGGGGAGGTTGTGCTGCTACGTCTGCTGTGGCTGTGGCCTACTAGAGACCTGCTGCAGCCTTTCAGACATTCTGGCTCACCGCACGTTTCCTCCGCCGCCACGCCCCTCTATCCTCCCCTTCATCCCTCCATCCTCTTTCCACGGCAGAGCCAACATTGACATCACCGGGGAGGCACGTTGGCTGGGGCTGGGGCTCTGGGCTGGGGCTCTGGGCTGGGGCTCTTTGGGTCTGCTTCCAATTACGACCCTGCACTAGGACTAACTCCTCGACTCCTCAACGGGAAAATGTCAAACTGTTATGAAACCAGGAGGAAAAACCTGAGACCAAGAGAAAACAAACCGCCGACGAGCCCCACCAGCAGGTTCAGGTCTGAGTCCGACAGGCAGACAGGCAGGCTGAGAGAAATTCATGTGGTCCTCTAACAACATTCAACGCCACTCAAATATTGGACATCTACAATATAAAGGGCCAGGCATTACATAATATTGTCTGTAGCGTGCAGTGGTGTTAGGGAGCTATGGTTGGATATGGGGAAAGTAGGATGAGCTGAAATAGGACAGGTCAGGATTGAGCAGCAGTACAGTAAGAAAATGGGATTAATGCCCTTCACATGTGTTATCTCTGATCTCAGTCTCTGTGACTGTGTTCCAAATGACACACTATTCCATATGTCATGCACTACTTTAGACCAGGGCCCATAGGGCTCGGATCAAAAGTAGTGCACTATACTGGGAATAGGATGCGTGAGAATCATAGGGTAGGTCTGTTTGTCTGTTTGTCCTGTACTTGAACCCTGTGCAGTTCTGGTTGTCCTGTGCAATGAAATACACCCTGAGAAGCCATCAAAATACAATGGTCAAAACAAAAGCATTAAAAAAGACCCTGGCATTCTTGCATTTTTGTCTCCCACCATGTTGTTTTTCGAATCCGTTATACTGTATACGTTACATTCTTAGTCTCGGCTGACATATTTCGTCTCATTTTCCTTTTTGGAGCTCTGCAATGTTTTAAAAAGCATTCCTCAGATTTCAGATAGGGGGAAATTTGTACTGAGGGCAGAGAACATTCTTAATCATGGATTAAGCTCCACTAACATTGGGAAGCCATGGTTCTTTCAGTTTATACAGGACATCAAGCATAAATGTTGATACGGTAGATAAAACATACTACAGATGAAATGTAAATACCTGGCTGTCAAGAATATCAGATATCAAACCAACAGTTTCCAACAGCTAGTAGAAGATGTGGTGGATATAAACACATTTTGACATTGTCATTAAGATGAACACTTCTTGTACAGGCAGAACATATTGGTTGGCAGTACAAAGAGAAAGGAATACCAGAGTTGAGATTGAAAACCATTGTTAAATATATTTAGACCAGAGCTTCCCTTATATCACTGTAGGTGGTGTAAAGCTACATTTCTTTAGTAATGTTGTGGCAGAATTGGAGTGAGCTGTTGTACAGTGCCTTGCAAAAGTATTCATCCCCCTTGGCATTTTTCCTATTTTGTTGCATTACAACCTGTAATATAAATGTATTTTTATTTGGATATCATGTAATGGATATACACAAAATAGTCCAAATTGGTGAAGTGAAATTTAAAAAATAACATGTTTCAAAAAAATAAAAATAATAACCTTCCGAAGTCACATAGTTAGTTAAATAAAGTCCACCTGTATGCAATCTAAGTGTCACATGATCTGTCACATGATCTCAGTATATATACACCTGTTCTGAAAAGCCCCAGAGTCTGCAACACCAAAAATGTTCTACCAACACTGTCGAATTAATTCAGGAAATTGTTCCCACCCTGCCTCAGTTAACTTAAAGCCCTCTCAACTGATTGAAAACCTAACCGGAGAAACCTGTTCTGTTCTCACTCAGTCCATTTCACCTTGGTACCTGTGACAACTTAGTCTGGTAAGGTTGTCCAGTTTATTTTCTCACCAAGCAAGTGGCACCATGGAGACCAAGGAGTTCTCCAAACAGGTCAGGGACAAAGTTGTGGAGAAGTACAGATCAGGGTTGGGTTATAAAAAAAAATATTTTGCATCTTCAAAGTGGTAGGTATGTTGTTTAAATAAAATGATACAAACACCCCAAAAATACATTTTAATTCCAGGTTCTTAAACAACAAAATAGGAAAAATGCCAAGGGGGTGAATACTTTCGCAAGCGACTAACTACTCATGTGTATGCTCTGCTCTGTGTTGAACTGTGATGTTATGCATGTCATAGACTCCTGGCACTCTAACACAATGCCATTGTGTTCTGGAACTGTTGCTTGTATAAAATAACTGTTGTTTAACAATATGATTGTATTGTTACCTCCCACTATATAAGGGACATGTAACCGTTTATTCTGCGATCAGAGAGGGATCTATCTTGCAGCTGATTATGTGTAGATTCACTATTCTAATTATAAATGAGTCTCTGACTAACCTTTGGATTGAGTTTTCCACAACAGTACGCAGCATGACAATACGTCAATGTAACAGCAAGTTACTTAGAAACAGGGCTTTAGTAAAGAGGTTCATTGAAACCATCCAACAGCTTGCCTGTATAATCCTGGTCCACAGCCATGGCGATGCCTTCACTCTGATAAGACTAAGTGGGTGAAGTAACTGTAGTGTGAAGTAAGTAGCTGGCACACACAGTGTTTTCACATGTGATTGTAAAGGCTGTTGAGTTAAAGCATGGAGGGTGGTGTTGAGACCCATATGCTGTCCAGATGTCCCTCAACATGTGGGGGAGACTGGCAGGGTTAGAGGCCCCTGGTACGGCCTTGACCCGGCGCGCCTCTCCTCAGCTGGGAGGAGCTGGACAGCATCACTGCTTCAGAGAGAACCAGGCGGACTACATTAAGATCTACTTTAGAATATCCTTGTAGATTTCTAGTCTTTTGAGATGGACGATCTCCATGTCTGGAATGAGTCCAATAAGCATGAGGTTTTAGAAATGTCCTTGACATTGTGAATCCATTCATGTCATATTACCATGTCAGGTAAAAGCTAACTGAGGATTGTGCAGAGTCCAGAGAGAACAATATCTGCCACTTTCATTTCCCCACCCCTTTTCCTTTCCCTGTCTCGGCCCCCTTCTCTTTCCTCTTAGTCTCCCACCTCTCCCCTAATCTCCCGCCTGCCCTCTCAATTCAATTCAATTCAAGGGGCTTTATTGGCATGGGAAACATATGTTAACATTGCCGAAGCAAGTGAAGTAGATAATATACAAAAGTGAAATAAACCATAAAAATGAACAGTAAACATTACACTCACAGAGGTTCCAAAAATAATAAAGACATTACAAATGTCATATTATGTATACAGTGTTGTAACGATGTACAAATGGTTAAAGTACAAGGGAAATTAAATAAGCATAAATATGGGTTATATTTATAATGGTGTTTGTTCTTCACTGGTTGACCTTTTCTTGTGGGAACAGGTCACAAATCTTGCTGCTGTGATTACACTCTGTGGTATTTCACACAATAGATATGGGAGTTTATCAAAATTGGATTTGTTTTCTAATTATTTGTGGGTTTGTGTAATCTCAAGGAAATATGTGTCTCTAATAAGGTCATACATTTGGCAGGAGGTTAGGAAGTGCAGCTCAGTTTCCACCTCATTTTGTGGGCAGTGAGCACATAGCCTGTCTTCTCTTGAGAGCCAGGTCTGCCTATGGCGGCCTTTCTCAATTGCAAAGCTATGCTCACTGAGTCTGTACATAGTCAAAGCTTTCCTTAAGTTTGGGTCAGTAACAACGGGCAGGTATTCTGCCACTGTATACTCTCTGTTTAGGGCCAAATAACATTCTCTTTTTTTTTTGTTAATTCTTTCCAATGTGTCAAGTAATTCTATTTTTGTCTCTCTCTCCCTCTCTCTTTCCTCCACATCTAGACTCACTTCCCATCTCTCTCCCTTCACTGTCTTGGAGCAGAGAACAGAAGCCACCTCCCCTTCGGCAGCAGCATTTCATGTGGGGTTGTTTCATTCCACTCAACTGGGGCAGCAGGTAGCCTAGTGGTTAGAGCCTAGTGGTTAGTGCATTGGGCCAGTAACCGAAATGTTGCTAGATCAAATTCTGAGCTGATAAGGTAAAAATCTGTCGTTCTGCCCCTGAACACTGTTCCTAGGCTGTCATTGTAAATAAGAATTTGTTCTTAACTGACTTGCCTGGTTAAATAAAATAAAAATGATATCCACCAGTGTTCTCTGCAGCATTTTCCCAGAGCACAACCAAAAGCCTAGCTGGCGTTAAGTAAGATGACATCATTGGCCTCACAGACCGGACCCCCATTCACCGTCCATACCCCAACCCCCAACCTCACCCCCACGCCTGGACAAAGGGAACCCAGCACAGCTGAGACAGAGGCCAGGGCTATCTGCCAGACCCTCCCCCCTGCAGCTTTACCCATAACTTCATTGGGGAGATGAATTGTCTCATTGTGTGTATCCAACTGCCAAGCTCACAGGAGAAGAGAGGGTGGAGCAGTGTGGAGCCATGCTCGCTGGACATCAGGGCATCATGCAGTGACCCTGCTTCAGGGGTCAGTTCACACAGTGTTTAAAAAACATCTCATGTAACGGATCACTGGATCACCCGCTTCTTTCATTAGGACTCAGAGGGATCCTCTCTCTACAATATCCTGAGGAGCCTGAGTTCCATCATAATGGTTGATATTTGGTAAGTGTAGCTAAATAGTTGTTTTTTACAATAATGATAATTGTCAAATCACATTCACGTCCAAATTATGTAAAGTGCAGTGAAACTTGTCTTGGTACAGGAATTGCTCCATCCACGACCGTAAGGCCCACCAGCGGTCGGTGAAGACAGTCCAGTAGGTCACTGGGACCGTGCTCCCACCCGTCCAGTACATCACTGGGACCGTGCTCCCACCCGTCCAGTACATCACTGGGACCGTGCTCCCACCCGTCCAGGACATCTACTCGAAACGGTGCCTGAGGAAGGCACACAGTATCATCAATGACCCCACACACCCCAGCCACGAGCTGTTCTCTTCCTTACCATCGTGGAGAGGGTATCGGAGCATGAGGTCTGATACCAACAGGCTCAAAGACAGTTTCTATCTACCAGCCACCAGATTGCTGAACACTTGAACTGGACTGACCACCTGCTCTGATTCTCCACACCTAGCACACATGCACACTTCTCATGCACACACCCACAGACATACACACACACACATCACAACTGCTTCTACCAGACTCGTATTATACTGCTCTGTTTATACACTGCACCCCCCTCCCCCCTTCCCCAATACACATGTAGATATTGGACTAATATTTGTTTCTTCATGTATTATACTGATGCTAAAATATTTATTATATTCTACTGATCCATTTATTTTATGTTCGTAATTGTATATTTTATTATTTCTTAGTTGTTGCATTGTCGAAGGAACCTGCAAGTAAGCATTTCATTGGACGATGTATACCGTGTGTATCCCGTACATACAACTAATACAATTTGAAACTTGTTTACCAAAAGTAACCGTGTTAACAGTTCAGAGTTAGTGGTGCCATTTAACCAGCTAATCAACTGGGATGGGGTTAACATTTGTAGGGAATAGGTTAACATTTGAACCCTCAAGTATTGTAGCCAGCCCTGCTCACAACTACATTACTAGCTCCGATGCTTGACTTCAGAGCCAGGAACAGTTGAGGGACTGAAGTGCTAAGCTGGTGGTATTTGGATTCCCTGGAGGACACACTAAACAATATGAACAAGAACAAAGGTGAAGAGTGAAAATCATACACTGCTCAAAAAAATTAAAGGAACACTAAAATAACACATCCTAGATCTGAATGAATGAAATATTCTTATTAAATACTTTTTTCTTTACATAGTTGAATGTGCTGACAACAAAATCACACAAAAATTATCAATGGAAATCAAATTTGTCAATTTATGGAGGTCTGGATTTGGAGTCACACTCAAAATTAAAGTGGAAAACCACACTATAGGCTGATCCTACTTTGATGTAATATCCTTAAAACAAGTCAAAATGAGGCTCAGTAGTGTGTGTGGCCTCCACGTGCCTGTATGACCTCCCTACAACGCCTGGGCATGCTCCTGATGAGGTGACGGATGGTCTCCTGAAGGATCTCCTCCCAGACCTGGACTAAAGCATTCGCCAACTCCTGGACAGTCTGTGGTGCAACGTGGCGTTGGTGGATGGAGCGAGACATGATGTCCCAGATGTGCTCAATTGGATTCAGGTCTGGGGAACGGGCGGGCCAGCCCATAGCATCAATGCCTTCCTCTTGCAGGAACTGCTGACACACTCCAGCCACATGAGGTCTAGCATTGTCTTGCATTAGGAGGAACCCAGGGCCAACCACACACTAGCATATGGTCTCACAATGGGTCTGAGGATCTCATCTCGGTACCTAATGGCAGTCAGGCTACCTCTGGCGAGCACATGGAGGGCTGTGCGGCCCCCCAAAGAAATGCCACCCCACACCATGACTGAGCCACCGCCAAACCGGTCATGCTGCAGGATGTTGCAGGCAGCAGAACGTTCTCCATGGCGTCTCCAGACTCTGTCACATGTGCTCAGTGTGAACCTGCTTTCATTTGTGAAGAGCACAGGGCGCCAGTGGCGAATTTGCCAATCTTGGTGTTCTCTGGCAAATGCCAAACGTCCTGCACGGTGTTGGGCTGTAAGCACAACCCCCACCTGTGGACGTCGGGCCCTCATACCATGCTCATGGAGTCTGTTTCTGACCGTTTGAGCAGACACATGCACATTTGTGGCCTGCTGGAGGTCATTTTGCAGGGCTCTGGCAGTGCTCCTCCTGCTCCTCCTTGCACAAAAGTGGAGGTAGCGGTCCTGCTGCTGGGTTGTTGCCCTCCTACGGCTTCCTCCACGTCTCCTGATGTACTGGCCTGTCTCCTGGTAGCGCCTCCATGCTCTGGACACTACGTTGACAGACACAGCAAACCTTCTTGCCACAGCTCGCATTGATGTTCCATCCTGGATGAGCTGCACTACCTAAGCCACTTGTGTGGGTTGTAGACTCTGTCTCATGCTACCACTAGAGTGAAAGCACCGCCAGCATTCAAAAGTGACCAAAACATCAGCCAGGAAGCATAGGAACTGAGAAGTGGTCTGTGGTCACCACCTGCAGAACCACTCCTTTATTGGGGGTGTCGTGCTAATTGCCTATAATTTCCACCTGTTGTCTATTCCATTTGCACAACAGCATGTGAAATGTATTGTCAATCAGTGTTGCTTCCTAAGTGGACAGTTTGATTTCACAGAAGTGTGATTGACTTGGAGTTACATTGTGTTGTTTAAGTGTTCCCTTTATTTTTTTGAGCCGTGTATATAGTCTGAATGTTTGTTTAATGGCTTAGATCTGGGTTTTTCCTTCCCTATGCAGCGGCAGTGTGCTCTGAACGGTTTGCTTTCTGTCTGAAAGTTTGACTTGTCAACAATATCCTGCAGGAGATAAAGTTCCGGCTGTCTCCTATGGGGTATGGCCGACAGGGGAGACCTTAAGGTCTTTGATGATGGGTAGCGAGGGTATTTTGGGGTCCAGAGGCTAATTGACCTGTGTGTGTGTGTGCTTTATTCAGGCTGGCGCCTGTATTGAAAGACTAGAGACAGTCAAACAGATGCTGCTGAGGTGTGTGTGTGCGCGCTCATGCCATTGTGTGTGTTACGAATCCCTTTTGGCCCGACAGTCTAGGGGGGGGGGATGGTAATGAGACCCGTAACATAACTCATGCAAATTATTATTGTGACAAAGTAAAAGTGTGCACGAAATAACCACGACAACAGAAATCTACCGTCAAACTCTAGGTTTATTTATAAACGCACAGTAATGGGGGGAGCAGGAAAAGGGGCTGAGCTGGACCCAAGGAAAGAAACAATAAGCATCCAAAACACCCCTAAGCTAGGCTAGCCTACTTTAACAACAGCTAACTAACTAACCAAAAATACAGTGGGTGGTCCGCCCAGTTCTAACTAGTGTATTTAACAAAGTTTACCTACGGGTAGTGTATGCCCATGGGCGACTTGTCTTGGTTTCCCCTTTTCCCACCAGCAAACAAACAAACGCCATAACCCAAAAACAATACTCACAGGTGATGACAAAGTGCTATGGAGGTGCTTAAACAAAAGAGAGGTTAAGACACAAAGCGAGAGTGAAACACAGAGACCTACAGACATGGCATTTACAGAGAGATTGAGCTAGAGATTGAGCTAGAGATTGCTTTAGAACAAACAAATGATGGGGTTTTTAAACCATGGGGAAGGAACTGTGATAGGGTAGGAAATAGGAGGAGGTGTGTCTTCTGATTGATGATTGATTGTTGACTGATTGGGGAGTGATGATTTTCACCTGTGAGGGGAGAAGGAGAGAAAAGAAACACACACACAGGATACACACACACAGGATAACTGTATCCGTAACAGTGTGTGTGCATGTGTGTTATGGGATGTTTTCTGCTCATTGTTCAGGTCCAGCCAGCAACATGTCCTTGTATGTAGTTGTAAACTCAGCACCGCTGCATTGTGGAAAGAAAAGTAGGCAGTGGGCACGCCAACTCAGGAAGGAGGAGTGGCAGACATCTGTGGAACGTTTCAGGAGTGCAGGGCCACAGGGCTGGGACGGAGAAGAACAGAGACAGAGGAGAACTCAGAGGGAAATGGACAGGGAGGAACTGGGGGAGAGTGTTTGATCGGCTCCTGGAGGAAGCAGAGATTTCCTCCTGGCTGCACAGGACAAAGTCCCAGTCCTGCCCTGTTCTAGACGCAGCATAGACCCTTACACCTGCCCCTGGTCAGTGCTCACACATATCACAATAACAAACGCAGGGTCCAAGGCAAGACAGATCAAGTTAGGCTACCGCAGTGATCCAAATGTTCAAATGGGGGAAAATTAAAGATTGACACATTTTAGGTGTGCAGTATCAAACCTTGACATGTCAGTTAAAGATTTCCTCACCAAGGGCATCTGAGGCTTGTAGGCTCATCTCATGGGTTGAGTTTTGTTTGTGTCTCGTGTTTAATTAACATAAGTGCCATTAGTGAAATAGATGATCCAATGACTTTTTCCCTTCCGAGGATGGACATCAATTCAGGCAATTTATGTTCCATTCATATTATTGAACATACTGTATACACAGTTTGTAGGTTACATTGTGTAGTGAAAGGAGATTGCTTGGAGATAAAGATTAATAATGGATGGATTGAATCTTGACCACAGTCATCTGCCTTTGTCTTCATTACTTCATTATTGTAGAGAGTCATTCAAGCATTTCAACTGGCTCATATACTGTACACTTTGAGTCAGAAAGAGTTGTATAAAATCTGTTTTAATATTTGCTCATTGTAACATGCTGTCATTTAAACATTTTATGGGGGTTGAAATCAGCCTATAAATATGTCTTTTATTGTTTTTCTTCTACAATGTCCTAGTTGCTGCTTCTCTAGCTCTGTAACCACAGGCATAATTCTGGTGGGATGGCTACGAGCCAACTCAGAAATGTTTTATTGTTGTGGAAAAATTATTTTAAGTGCTTGTTTTACAATGCTGCTTGGGGCATGCCTATTTCTGCTGACAGTATTGCGTGAGCAGCAGCTTTTGTCTGGCGAAACTATACGTTTTTAAAGAACTGTTTAAGTAAACAAATAAAACAGAACAATGTCAAACCGTTCTGTTGCATAGAATATTTCTGCAGTAGGCCTTCAGCCAGACCCATTTTAAAAAGTATAGGTCTGCTATGTTAGTGCGTTGTGTTTTTCCAGTGATATGGCCAGGGTTAGTTATAATGTTGCCAGGTTAGTAAGGACATCTACCCTCCGGTTATGTGTCATGGAGACCAGCCAGACAGTGGGACATTGCTGCACCATAGGTGACCAACCACGGGCATTGAGTCATAGTCTGTGTCTCATTTACAGTGCCTTCGGAAGGTATTCAGACCGCTTGACTTTTTCCACATTCTGTTACGTTACAGCCTTATTCTAAAATTGATTAAATTAATATTGTTCCTCATCAATCTACACACAAAACCCAATAATGACATAGCGAAAACATAAGTATTCAGACCCTTTGCTACGAGACTCAAAATTTTGCTTAGGTGCATCCTGTTTCCATTGATCATCCTTGAGATGTTAATACAACTTGATTGGAGTCCACCTGTGATAAATTCAATTGTTTGGACATGATTTGGAAAGGCAGACACCTGTCTATGTAAGGTCCCACAGTTGACAATGCATGTCAGAACAAAAACCAAGCCATGAGGTCGAAGGAATTGTCTGTAGAGCTCTGAGACAGGATTGTGTCGAGGCACAGATCTGGGGAAGAGTACTAGAAAAATGTCTACAGCATTGAAGGTCCCCAAGAACACAGTGCCCACCATCATTCTTAAATTGAAGATATTTGGAAACACCAAGATTCTTCCTAGAGCTGGCCTCCCGGCTAAACTGAGCAATCGGGGAAGGCCACAAACCCGATGTTCACTCTGTTAGAGCTCTATAGTTCCTCTGTGGAGATAGGAGAACCTTCCAGAAGGACAAACATCTCTGAAGCACTCCACCTATCAGGCCTTTATGGTAGAGTGGCTAGAGGGAAGCCACTCCTCAGTAAAAGGCACATGACAGCCCGCTTAGAGTTTACTAAAAGGCACCTAAAGACTCTCAGACCATGAAACCAAGATTAAACTATTTGGCCTGAATGCCAAGCGTCACGTCTGGAGGAAACCTGGCACAATCCCTATTGTGAAGCATGGTGGTGGCAGCATCATGCTGTGGGGACGTTTTTCAGTGGACTGGGAGACTAGTCAGGATCAGGGCAAAGATGAACGGAGCAAAGTACAGAGAGCACTTAGGCGTACAACAACCTCAGCCAAGACAATGTAGGAGTGGCTTCGGGACAAGTCTTTGAATGTCTTTGAGTGGCCCAGCCAGATCCCGGACTTGAACCCGATCGAACATCTCTGGAGAGACCTGAAAATAGCTGTGCAGTGATGCTCCCCATTCAACCTGACATAGCTTGAGAGGATCTGCAGAGGATCTGCAGAGAGGAATGAGAGAAACTCTCCAAATAAGCTTGTAGCGTCATACTCAAGAAGACTCGAGGCTTTAATCTCTGCCAAAGGTGCTTCAACAAAGTATTGAGTAAAGGGTCTGAATACTTACAGTATGTAAAAGTGACATTTCAGTTTTTTTATATACATTTGCAAAAATGTCTGAAAACCTGTTTTTGCTTTGTCATTATTGGGTATTGTGTGTAGATTGATGAGGGGGGGAAAAATACTTTCCGAAGGTACTGTAGATACAAACAAAAAAGTACATAGTCATTTACATTTGCCATTTGAGGCATTTAGCAGACACTCATATCCAGAGCGACTTACATTTGGTGGATTCATTAGTGCGTTAAGATAGCTGGGTGAGAACCACATACAGTGCCTTGCAAAAGTATTCATCCTCCTTGGCGTTTTTCCTATTTTGTTGTATTACAACCTGTAATTTAAATGGATTTTTATTTGGATTTCATGTAATGGACATACACAAAATAGTCCAAACTGGTAAAGTGAAATGAAAAAAATAACTTGTTTCAAATTATTAAAAAAATAATTGGTGTGTGCATATGTATTCACCCCCTTTGCTATGAAGCCCCTAAATAAAATCTGTTGCAACCAACTATCTTCAGAAGTCACATAATTTGTTAAATAAAGCTCACCTGTGTGCAATCTAAGTGTCATATGATCTGTCACATGATCTCAGTATGTATAAACCTGTTCTGAAAGGCCCCAGAGTCTGCAACACTACTAAGCTAGGGGCACCACCAAGCAAGCGGCACCATGAAGACCAAGGAGCTCTTCAAACAGGTCAGGGACAAAGTTGTGGGGAAGTACAGATCAGGGTTGGGTTATAAAAAAATATCCGAAACTTTGAACATTCCAAGGAGCACCATTAAATCCATTATTAAAAAATGGAAAGAATATGGCACCACAACAAACCTGCCAAGAGAGGGCAGCCCACCAAAACTCACAGACCAGTCAAGGAGGGCATTAATAAGAGAGGCAACAAAGAGACCAAAGATAACCCTGAAGGAGCTGCCAAAGCTCCACAGCGGAGATTGGATTGTCTGTCCATAGGACCACTTTAATTAAGCTGTACACTCCACAGAGCTGGGCTTTACTGAAGTGGCCAGAAAAAAGCCAATGCGTAAAGCAAAAATAAGCAAACACGTTCGGTGTTCACCAACAGGCATGTGGGAGACTCCCCAAACATATGGAAGAAGGTTCTCTGGTCAGATGAGACTAAAATTTAGCTTTTTGGCGATCAAGGAAAACTGGCGTAACTGGCATAAACACAACACCTCTCATCACCCCGAGAATACCATCCCCACAGTGAAGCATGGTGCCTGTTGCTCTGCCTGTTGCTCAGGCCCTGAAGCCAGGATATGCATTTAATTGGTACCATTGGAAAGAAAACACTTTGTAGAAATGTTAAAATAATGTAGGAGAATATAACACAATAGATATGCTAGGAGAAAATCCAAAGAAAAACCAACCAGGATGTTTTTTTTTGAGAGACCATCCTCTCTGAAAGGCATGTAAAAGGTCATATTGAAAATGAGCTCGCTGGATGCAATTCCTATGGCTTCCACAGGCTGTCAGCAATCTATGTTCAAAAACGAATGAGAAATATCAGTTTTAGTACAGGGCAGAGTCTTGGAAATTTGTGTTTGAGCGAGCCATGAATACAGGACGCACCTGCTAAAATGGGTGGGTGATTCTGTAACGGATGTCTTTGTCGTCTGACAACGCGTATGAAATATCGGACCAATAAGCAGCGTGGTAAGTGTCCATGTTGATTTATTAACTGAACACACAAAACAAAACAACGAAGTGAATGGAAGAAACAAAAGTTCTGCAAGGTGACATACACTAAACAGAAAACAATCACCCACAACCAAAATGGGGAAAACAGGCTACCCAAGTATGATTCTCAATCAGAGACAACGATCGACAGCTGCCTCTGATTGAGAACCATACCATGCCAATCTATAGATGACATGAGTGGTTTTGCAGTTAATGAAATGCTTGACGTAATACTCCATTTTGGAAGCTGTGTCAACAAAATACTTCTTCTGTACAATATTACTGCAATGGTTGCAATGGTTACATTTAAAAGTTTTTTGAGAGTCACCCGGAAGATAACTGTGGACTAATTTGTCATTTAGGGTAGGACATCTCTTAAAGCTTATGACTTGGCGTAGTAGCGTATCACTTTGGATGATTCCCCAATTGTTTTTAATGATTATTTTAATGCTCTCTGCTTCAGTGCTGTATTTTGTAACAAAATACACTCTCTCTGATGTATCACAAGGCTCTCCCCTTCGCAACAAGTTCTCTCTGTCAAGTAATCCAGCCCTTATAGCGGCATCTTTCAGGACCTGAATGCTGTAGCCCTGATTCAAGAAGCGATTCTCCAATTAAGCAGATTTGACACTGTGGTCTGTTTCCTGATCACAAATTCTGCGGACTCTTTGGAATTGGCCGTGTGGAATATTCTCTGTTAGCTTTCTGGGGTGAAAGCTGTCTGCCCTCAGAATGGTATTCCCATCTGTAGGCTTCCTAAAGATTGATGTGTGCAAACAACCGTTGTCGTTTTTACTAATGTCGAGATCCAAAAGATGAATGTTATCCTTGCTGTACTCCATAGTTAGTTTGATGTTAGGGTTAATGTTGTTAAGGTATTGGTGGAAGGAAATAAGTTCATCTTCTGAACCGGACCAAAACAGGCAAACATCATCAATATAGCGTCCCCACCATATAATCCGGTCAAAGAAATGGTTATTAGAAGAATCCAAAATGAAGTCATTTTCCCATTTCCCCAAGTACAAACCAGTGTAGGAAGGGCTGTAGCTCCCATGGCACACCCTTTGACCTGTTTAATACGGTCCTGAAAGATGTTATGATTAAGAGTCCATTCAGTCAGTGAGACAATGAATTCTGTAGAAGGCATCTCAGTACTCAAGAAATGGTGCACAGCTGCCAAACCTTGTTCATGCTCAATGGTGGTGTATAGAGATTCCACTTCCATGGTGACTAAAAAGGAAGCTGTACCTATATTGTTCAATTCCTTAATTTTGTTCAACACATCTGTGGTATCTTGAAGATGGGCTGGGAGTGACGTCAGAAAAGGCTTAATAAAGTAATCAATGGACTTAGAGATGGGTTCTGTCAGACTTTCATTACCACCAATGACTGGTCTGCCTGGGGGGTTTTCAAGACCTTTGTGGACTTTTGGAAGAAGGTTAAAAGAAGCCATACTGCCATTGAGAAGACATTTGAACTCATTGTCTGAAATGTAGCTGTTCTCCTTAGCTTCTGTGAGGATCCCTTTCAATTCAGTTTTTAGGTCCTCTGTAGGGTTGAAGGTAAGAGATTGGTATAATTCATCATTGTCTAATTGACGGTAGGCTTCTGTCACATATTTGTCTTTACTCCACACTACTGTAGCACCACCTTTGTCTGCTTTTTTAACCACAATCTGTTCATTTATGGACAATGATTCAACTGCATCCCTCTCTGTCTTAGAAAGATTACGTCGTGTTTGGTTGGAGTCAATTTTACCCTTAAACAGATTCTTCACGTCAAAATTCACTTTCTTGGTGTGGCATTCTGGACGATGGGACAAAAAGTGGACTTGAGCTTAAAAGGTGTTTTAGAGGGAACAGAAACTGCCTGACCTGAGACGCTGGTGTCTGTAGTTGGAGAGATGTTTGGCTTGTACCAGGCCTTCAGATGTAGATTCCTGTAGAAACGAAATAGGTCAATCTTTGTATTAAATTCATTAGTTGAATATGTGGAGGCAAAGGACAGTCCTTTAGACAATACCCTTATGCAATCATCAGAAAGGGGTTCTCCAGAAATGTTGATCAGAGCCTTGTTCTGGTCCTGCTGCGTGTGGTTGGATAGTCTTGATTTCTTCCTCCCCCTCTGTGTTGGCCTCTTCCGCATCCTCTCCTTCTCTTGTTGAGCAACCTGCGTGACTCCTCTTCCTGATCTAAAAAATCTTGGGAGGAGCTGGCCTCTGAGCGTCTGGGGTGATCCTCATCGTCACTGCTTGTAAAATTGAAAGAAACAGATCTAGGCTTCCTTCTCTGCAGATGTGATTCTGAATTCTTACGTGTTGGTTTTCTCCAGGCAAAGACCTTGCCATCTCTACAGTCTACTTCATTTCTTCTAAATTTTCTTAGCTTGTCTTGTTTCAATATCAGAGTGAATGTGTCTACTTTCTCTTTCAAGATCTCATCACATTGTGCTTTTTTAGAATTGTCACTGTGTTCTGTGATTTTCCTTTTTCAATTTCTGTTTGGACTACTTGTCTGTCCTTTATAGATTCTTCTATTAGAAGTAGCATTAGGTCAAAAGAACACTTGTTGAGAATAGCCTCCCATTTATCTAAATTCAGTTTTACCTTGTGCTCCATTAGCTGCAAACTTCATAATACGGAGTCCTCTGGGGATTAGGCCTTTCCTCCAATAGTCAGACAAGGTGATAGAATTGAGGTCAAGTTTGGTATCTTTCTCCATAAGGTGTTGCAAGTCTCTGTAAGCCTTGTTTAAGTCCATCCCAGTATTCTCTGTGGCTGTCATCTAATCTAGCAATGAGGTAGTGGTAATAATCCTTTGGCCCTCTTCATGGGAATACGAAAATCTTGTAGCCTCTTGGGTAAAATCCATAGTTTGAGTTGTAAAATGTCCTCAAAAAACACAGAAAGAAATGACTGTGGAGTTGCTTCCTCTAAGCACCACCCAAGTGCTATGCTTAACTAGTAGAAAGAGGAGGAAGGGAAGCGCTACTAAGGTACACAAATGTTTTGTTTGTACATGTATGTTTTGTTTGATAAAGTTCATATTTATATCAATAAATCTGAGTTTACATTGGAGCGTTACGTTCACTAGTTCCAAAAACATCCAGTGATTTTGCATAGCCACATCGATTCAACAGAAATACTCATCATAAATGTAGATGATAATACAAGTTATACACATGGAATTATAGATATACCTCTCCTTAATGCAACCGTTGTGTCAGATTTTTAAAAAAACTTTATGGAAAAAGCAAACCATGCAATAATCTGAGACGGCGTTCAGAAAATTAAGCAAATTAGCCGCCATGTTGGAGTCAACAGAAACCAGAAATGACATGATAAATATTCCCCTACCTTTGATGATCTTTGTCAGAATGCACTCCCAGGAAGCACAGTTCCACAATAAATGCTTGATTTGTTAGATAATGTCCGTTACTTATGTCCAAGTAGCTGCTTTTGTTTAGCGTCAGGTACACATATCCAAATGCACGAGCTTCGGACAAAAACTTCAAAAAGTTATATTACAGGTCGAAGAAACATTTCAAACTAAGTATAGAATCAATCATTAGGATGTTTTTATCATAAATCTTCAATAAAGTTCCAACCGGAGAATTCCTTTGTGTCTACAGGAGCAACGGAACGCAAGTCGATATCATGTGGAATGCGTGTGACCACGAAATGGCTCTCTGCCAGTAAGCTGACTCATTCAGCTCTTATTCAGTCCCACAACACAGCAGAAGCCTCATTCAAGTTTCTAAAGATGGTTGACATCTAGTGGAAGCCCTAGGAAGTGCAACGTCATTCATATCCCAATGTGAATTCAATAGGGCCTGGGTTGAAAATATACCAACCTCAGATTTCTCACTTCCTGTTTGGATTTTTCTCAGGTTTTTGCCTGCCATATGAGTTCTGTTATACTCACAGACATCATTCAAACATTTTTAGAAACTTCAGAGTGTTTTCTATCCAATATTAATAATATGCATATATTAGCAACTGAGACTGAGGAGCAGGCCATTTACTCTGGGCACCTTTCATCCAAGCTACTCAATACTGCCCCTGTAGCCATAAGAAGAACAAAATCTTATTCACAATGACGGCCTATGGGACTCCCAATCTGGATTAGAACCAGGTACTGCAGTGACGCCTATTGTACTGCGATGCAGTGTCTTTGACTGCTGTGCCACTCAGGAGCCCTATAAGATGGTTAAATAAAGAGCAAAATGATTGATTATTATTATATTATTATTTGTGCCCTGGTCCTATAAGAGCTCTCTGTCACTTCCCAAGCTGGGTTGTGACAAAAACTCACACTCATTCTTATGTTTAATAAATGTATTGTATAGTGTGTGTGTGTGTGTGTGTGGCAGGCTTACAATGATGGCAAAAAACAACATTTGAGAGTGCGCTGACCCTGGTGCTAGAGGGGGTACGCAGTTGGAGGTACGGGACTAGGGGTACGGGACTATAAAAAGTTTGGGAACCAGGGTCACCGTTGATGGTGGCAGACTTTGGCCATGACCCCACTCTCTGAGTGTATCTCAGGGGGGAGTTGTGAGTGCAAAGAAACATTTCCAATTCACACATATGTCGGAATACACACTTGTACTGTGTGAAATAGAACAAATATAAGCACCCACCAAATTATTATTATCATTACAACCTGAAAATTCAGTAGGCTATGGTGTGAAAAAGGATATTAAAAGTGCCGTCTTGTGATATGTTTTTGAATATGACTATTTTTAATATACAAGAACATATGATTATTCAAATATTTATTTATTTATCGTTCTTAAATATGGTCCGGAGAACAAAGGGATGATGACGCACTCTTTGCGAGAGGGAGGGCATCTAATTTGATTTCTCCTCAAACACTTCATTCAGGAAAAGTGAAGTTAGCCCTGAATTAGCCTGCCCCAAAGCAGGTTCTGAAGGATTTGTTGCCATAGAAATGTACTTAGCTAAAAGTGAGCCACTTTTGTGTTACCATTACCCCGAGTTGAACTCAGAGTTGACCAAAGTTAGCTTGCTAACTCCTCTATCTAGATTCGTAGTACACCACTCTGGAGTCAACATTGAATCCAGCACCACCACCCATCTCCATTGGCTCTTCTCCCCCCGACCCAGGCTCAGGCCCTAGGGGTTTCTGGGAGATTTAGTGCTGTATCTCCCTGAGAGATAAATTACTCCTGAACTTTTTCTCTCTCTCGCGCGCCGCTCTCGCGCTCGATTTAAGGGTTTTATTGGAATGGGAAACATGTTTACATTGCCAAAGCAAGTGAAATAGATAATTAACAAAAGTGAAATAAACAATAAAAATTAATAGTAAACATTACACTCAGAAAGTTTGAAATGAATAAAGACATTTCAAATGTCATATTATTTATATATACAGTGTTATAACGGTGTGCAAATAGTTAAAGAACAAAACGGAAAATGAATAAACATAAATATGGGTTGTATTTACAATGGTGTTTGATCTTCACTGGTTGCCCTTTTCTTGTGGCAACAGGTTACAAATCTTGCTGCTGTGATTGAACACTGTGGTATTTCACCCAGTAGATGTGGGAGTTTATCAAAATTGGATTTGTTTTCTAATTCTTTGTGGGTCTGTGTAATCTGAGAGAAATATGTCTCTAATATGGTCAAACATTTGGCAGGAGGTTGGGAAGAGCAGCTCAGTTTCCACCTCATTTTGTGGGCAGTGTGCACATAGTCTGTTTTCTCTTGAGAGACAGGTTTGCCTCTCTCTCGCTCTCCATCCTTCTCCCCCTCTACATAGTTCTATCAGCCTTACATCTCCCTCCAATGGTCCCTCTTTCCTTATTCTCCCTACCATCGTTGTGTAAGGAAAAAAATAAACATTCTCCTGGCTTGCCGTGTGTCTGTGTGTGAAAGGTTGTAAGCTCAGGGCCCATGGAGAGGATTCTCTCTGCAACCAGAGCCCGTGGGCCCACCCCACCAAACCCTGTCAAACCCTGGGCCATGTTATTCCAAACAGCCCTCTTTGCTGTGGATAAGCCCCAGTAAATATTTGCGTATTAGCCACCCTTGTCACGCCCTGGCCATAGAGAGGCTTTGATTCTCTATTTTGGTTAGGCCAGGGTGTGACTAGGGTGGGCATTCTAGTTTCTTTATTTCTATGTTTTCTATTTCTTTGTTTTTTGCCGAGTGTGGTTCCCATTGCAGAAATCAAAAAAGTGCAAAAATGATGCAGAAAAATGAATACATACTTTTGTTACTTCTAGGTTAGACTACTGCAATGCTCTACTTTCCGGCTACCCGGATAAAGCACTAAATAAACTTCAGTTAGTGCTAAATACGGCTGCTAGAATCCTGACTAGAACCAACATTTTTAATCATATTACTCCAGTGCTAGCCTCCCTACACTGGCTTCCTGTCAAGGCAAGGGCTGATTTCAAGGTTTTACTGCTAACCTACAAAGCATTACATGGGCTTGCTCCTACCTATCTTTCCGATTTGGTCCTGTCGTACATACCTACACGTACGCTACGGTCACAAGACGCAGGCCTCCTAATTGTCCCTAGAATTTCTAAGCAAACAGCTGGAGGCAGGGCTTTCTCCTATAGAACTCCATTTTTATGGAATGGTCTGCCTACCCATGTGAGAGACGCAAACTCGGTCTCAACCTTTAAGTCTTTACTGAAGACTCATCTCTTCAGTGGGTCATATGATTGAGTGTAGTCTGGCCCAGGAGTGTGAAGGTGAACGGCAAGGCTCTGGAGCAACGAACCGCCCTTGCTGTCTCTGCCTGGCCGGTTCCCCTCTTTCCACTGGGATTCTCTGCCTCTAACCCTATTACAGGGGCTGAGTCACTGGCTTACTGGTGCTCTTTCATGCCGTCCCTAGGAGGGGTGCGTCACTTGAGTGGGTTGAGTCACTGATGTGATCTTCCTGTCTGGGTTGGCGCCCCCCTTTGGGTTGTGCCGTGGCGGAGATCTTTGTGGGCTATACTTGGTCTTGTCTCAGGATGGTAAGTTGGTGGTTGAAGATATCCCTCTAGTGGTGTGGGGGCTGTGCTTTGGCAAAGTGGGTGGGGTTATATCCTTCCTGTTTGGCCCTGTCCGGGAGTATCATCGGATGGGGCCACAGTGTCTCCTGATCCCTCCTGTCTCAGCCTCCAGTATTTATGCTGCAGTAGTTTATGTGTCGGGGGGCTAGGGTCAGTTTGTTATATCTGGAGTACTTCTCCTGTCTTATCCGGTGTCCTGTGTGAATTTAAGTATGTTCTCTATAATTCTCTCTTTCTCTCTTTCTTTCTCTCTCTCGGAGGACCTGAGCCCTAGGACCATGCCCCAGGACTACCTTGATGACTCCTTGCTGTCCCCAGTCCACCTGGCCGTGCTGCTGCTCCAGTTTCAACTGTTCTGCCTGCGGCTATGGAATCCTGACCTGTTCACCGGACGTGCTACCTGTCCCAGACCTATTATTTGGCCATGCTGGTCATTTGAACATCTTGGCCATGTTCTGTTATAATCTCCACCCGGCACAGCCAGAAGAGGACTGGCCACCCCTCATAGCCTGGTTCCTCTCTAGGTTTCTTCCTAGGTTTTGGCCTTTCTAGGGAGTTTTTCCTAGCCAACGTGCTTCAACACCTGCATTGCATGCTGTTTGGGGTTTTAGGCTTGGTTTCTGTACATCACTTTGAGATATCAGCTGATGTACGAAGGGCTATATAAATACATTTGATTTGATTTGATACCTCCAGTGAAGGTCCATGCACCAGGGCCACCACCAAAGCAAAGGGATCTGCGGGCGGAGGCGGGTCTACGTCCCGCACCGGAGCCGCCGCAGTGAAGAGATGCCCACCCGGACCCTCCCCTTTAGAGTCAGGTTTTGCGGCCGGAGTCCGCACCTTTGGGGGGAGGGGGGGGTACTGTCACGCCCTGGCCATAGAGAGGCTTTTATTCTCTATTTTGGTTAGGCCAGGGTGTGACTAGGGTGGGCATTCTAGTTTCTTTATTTCTATGTTTTCGATTTCTTTGTTTTTTGCCGAGTGTGGTTCCCAATCAGAGGCAGCTGTTTATCGTTGTCTCTGATTGGGGATCACATATAAGTTGTCATTCTCCTTTTGGCGTTTGTGGGATCTTGTTTCTTGTTAGCTCTGTGAAGCCTGCAGAACGTGACGTTCGTTATTCTTTTGTTGTTTTTGTTTGGTGTTCTGAGTAATTAAAGAACCATGACTACCTCTGTCTTCTACGCAAGAATCACTCTGAGAGCCATCAGCTGGCCACTTACGCAATGTAGTCGTTTACGCTCATTCTTCAACATAAAGTCGTGAAACTATGTCAAAATGCTGTAGACACCTTGGGAATACGTAGAAAAAGGAATCTGGTTGATATCCCTTTCAATGGCCAATAGGGGTGCATAGGAAGACAACGGTTTCAAAATAAGAGGCACTTCCTGATTGGATTTTCCTCAGGGTTTCGCCTGCAATATCAGTTTTGTTATACTCACAGACAATATTTTGACAGTTTTGGAAACTTTTGAGTGTTTTCTATCCTAAGATGTCAATTATATGCATATTCTAGCATCTGGTCCTGAGAAATAGGCGGTTTACGTTGGGAACGTTATTTTTCCCCCCCCAAAAATAGTGCCCCTAGTTTCAAGAGGTTAAAGAATCATGAACAATTACCACGATGCACCTTGGTCTCCTTCCGACGATAAACGTTAAAGCCCTTTGTTTTTCTGTGTGGGCTACAGCCACGGCCGCAAAGCAGCTCACGGCGAATACCTTGAAGATGATATAACACTGTGGCCGCAATTCAAACGTGGTCCTCTAGCGATTGAACCTGAGGAGAGAAAGAGAGAGAGAGAGAGAGAAAGAGAGAGTGCACTTTCAAAGCCTGGTGAAACTATAGAAAACACAGGCGGCTCGTTTCCGGGCCTGGGATAATGAATTCCATGGCCATCCAGGCCTCTATGTGTAGGAGACTCAGAGCTTAGCTAAATAAACCAACCAGTCTGGAGGATGGTGGAGTGAGTACAGCGTATTGCAAAATTATTCATCCCCCATGGTGTTTTTCCTATTTTGTTGCATTACAACCTGTCATTTAAATGTAGTTTTCATGATTTCATGTAATGGACATACACAAAATAGTCCAAATTGGTGAAGTGATATGAAAAATAACTTGTTTCGAATAATTCTCAAAAAAAAAAATGGAAAAGTGGTGCGTGCATATGTATTCACCCCATTTGCTATGAAGCCCCTAAATAAGATCCGGTGCAACCAACTAACTTCAGAAGTCACATAATTAGTTAAAACCTGTTAAGCCTACCCCCTACTTTTTCGAACATTCTGTTAAAAATCGCGCAACATTTCAGCGTCCTGCTACTCATGCCAGGAATATAGTATATGCATATGATTAGTATGTGTGGATTGAAAACACTCTGACGTTTCTAAAACTGGTTAAATCACGGCTGTGACTATAACATAACGTGTTTCATCGGAAAGCGCAAGAAAAACTGATCACTGAAAACTGGAAAATATATCAATGCGCCACTTGCATGTATTGTCTATTGGAAAGCAAATAAGATGGGGCTGAGATTGCAAGTCCTACAGCTTCCACACAATGTCGCCAGTCTTGTCAATTGCCTGCGCTTTGTTTCTTGGTCAAACGAGTGAGAGAGAGCCCATTCCTTCCGGTCTCCGACAGGATGTTTTGGAGTAGAAATTTCTGAACATGATTTCAAGACGTGGAGCTATTGAATACACATCGCCCCGTGATCAATTTGATAGATTATTAACGTTTACTAATACCTAAAGTTGGATTACAAAAGTATTTCGAAGTGTTTTGTGAAAGTTTATCGTCGACTTTTTTAATTTAAAAAAATGACGTTGCGTTTTAAAACGGTGTTTTTTCCTTGATCACACAGTCTTCATAGATCGATATTTAGGGTATATATGGACCGATTTAATCGGAAAAAAAGACCCAATAGTGATGTTTATGGGACATCTAGGAGTGCCAACAAAGAAGATCGTCAAAGGTAATGAATGTTTTATATTTTATTTCTGCGTTTTGTGTAGCGCCGGCTATGCTAATTATTTTGTTTACGTCCCCTTCGGGTATTTCGGGGTGTTGCATGCTATCAGATAATAGGTTCTCATGCTTTCGCCGAAAAGCATTTTAAAAATCTGACTTGTTGGCTGGATTCACAACAAGTGTAGCTTTAAATCAGTACCCTGCATGTGTGTTTTATTGAACGTTTGAGTTTTAACGAGTGCTATTAGCATTTAGCGTAGAGCATTTGCATTTCCAGATGGCTAGATGGGACGCATGCGTGTCGGGTCGACGTAAGAGGTTAAATAAAGCCCACCTGTGTGCAATATAAGTATCACATGATCTGTCACATGATCTCAGTATAAATAAACCTGTTCTGAAAACCCCACCAAGAGTCTGCAACACCACTAAGCAAGGGGCACCACCAAGCAAGCGGCACCATGAAGACCAAGGAGCTCTCCAAACAGGTCCGAGACAAAGTTGTGGAGAAATACAAATCAGGGTTGGGTTACAAAAAAATATCCATAACTTTGAAAATCCCAAGGAGCACCATTAAATCCATTATTAAAACATGGAAAGAATATGGCACCAGAACAAACCTGCCAAGAGAGGGCTGACCACCAAAACTCACGGACCAGGCAAGGAGGGCATTAATCAGAGAGGCAACAAAGAGACCAAAGATAATCCTGAAGGAGCTGCAAAGCTCCACAGCGGAGATTGGAGTATCTGTCCATAGGACCACTTTAAGCTGTACACTCCACAGAGTTGGACTTTACAGAAGAGTCACCAGAAAAAAGTCATTGCTTAAAGAAAAAAAATAAGCAAACACGTTCGGTGTTCACCAAAAGGCATGTGGGAGACTCCCCAAACATATGGAAGAAGGTACTCTGGTCAGATGAGACTACAATTGAGCTTTTTGGAAAGCTCAAGGAAAACGCTTTGTCTGGCGCAAACACAACACCTCTCATCATCACCCCAAGAACACCATCCTCACAGTGAAGCATGGTGGTGGCAGCATCATGCTGTTGGGATGTTTTTCATCGGCAGGGACTGGGAAACTGGTCAGAATGGAAGGAATGATGGATGGCGCTACATACAGGGAAATTCTTGAGGGAAACCTGTTTCAGTTTTCCAGAGATTTGAGACTGGGATGGAGGCTGGGACCTTCCTGCAGGACAATGACCCTAAGCATACTGCTAAAACAACACTCAAGTGGTTTAAGGGGAAACATTTAAATGTCTTAGAATGATCAAGTCAAAGCCCAGACCTCAATCCAATTGAGAATCTCTGGTATGACTTAAAGATTGCTGTACACCAGCGGAACCCATCAAACTTGATGGAGCTGGAGCAGTTTTTCCTTGAAGAATAAGCAAAAATCCCAGTGGCTAGATACCCCAAGAGACTTGCAGCTGTAATTGATGCAAAGGATGGATCTACAAAGTATTGACTTGGGGGGGGGGGGGTGAATAGTTATGCACGCTCAAGTTTTCATTTTTTTCTTGTTTGTTTCACAATAAAAAAGATTTTGCATCTTCAAAGTGGTAGGCATGTTGTGTAAATCAAATGATACAAACACCCCCAAAATCAATTTTAATTCCAGGTTGTAAGGCAACAAAATATGAAAAATGTCAAGGGGGGGTGAATACTTACGCAAGCCACTGTAGCCCTGCTGGTGTCCAGCCCTGCAGGGTGGAGAGAGAAGCCTGGTCACTCACAGATCACTGCATGGCTTAGGCCCAGTCACTGTTACTGACAGGCTCAAAATGCCAACAAGATCTCATAGTTTCCCTTCAAATGTCAATGTATTATGGATTAGGGAACCAGTTAAAGCGAGGCGTCCCTCTCAGGGTCCGCCCCCCCCCCCACGTTCAGCTGAAACGGTGGCGCAGGCAATGCAAAAATGTTCTTAGAAATATTTAACCTCCACACATTAACAAGTCCAATACCTCAAATGAAAGGTAAACACCTTGTTCATCTACCCAGCATGTCAGATTTTTAAAATGTTTTACGGCGAAAACACAGCACATATTTATATTAACCCACCACCGAAACAAAGACAAGAGGCAGCCATTTTGTCCCAGAAAATATAAAATTATAAAAGCAGGATTAAAAAATAAATCATTGACTAACCTTTTGAAAATCTTCATCAGAAGACAGTCATATGACATGTTACACAGTACATTTATGTTTTGTTCAATAATATGCATTTTATATCCATAAATCACGGTTTACATTGACGCCATGTTCATAAAATTATCAAAAATGTCCGGAGAAATTATGGAAAGCTACGCCAGATAACAGAAATACTCATCATAAACTTTGACTGAAGATACATGTTTTACATATAGTTAGAAAGATACACTGGTTCTGAATGCAACCGCTGTGTCAGATTTGTTTTTAACGTTACAGAATTAGTTGACTATGCAATAACCTGAGACGGCGCTCAGACGTAAGCAATATTTCTCCTCTATGTTGGAGTCAACAGAAATACAAAATTACAACATAAATATTCCCTTACCTTTGATGGTCTTCGATCAGAATGTAGTGGAAGGAGTCATACTTACCCAATACATCGTTTTGTTTCAGTTTGTGTGTCCTTATAGTAGCATCTGCTACCACTTTCAGCTGAAATTCACCCGAAATGACTTCTGGTCCCGAACAGTTGCGCATCAAAACTTCAAAATTACATATTATATGTCGACTAAACTGGTCAAACTAAGTGCAGAATCAAGCTTTAGGATGTTATAAACGTACAAAACAATTCTCAATTCAACCGGACAATCATACTTCTTCTCAGGCAAGCTGGAACAGAGGAAGGTCTGTGTCCAATTCGCGCTCTAACGCACATGTATTTTCTCGCGACACCCACTCTTTTGCCTCCCAAAGGGTCAAAGCTCGCAGGATTTGCACAATTAAACGCTCTACTGAATGAGGACATCTAGTGGAAGACATAGAAAGTGTCTCCAGATCCATAGCTGGTTGGGAAGGGTGGGGGCGATGACGTCAAAGTTGCCCCAACTTTCAGTATTCCAAAACTAGTTTGGGAGATTGCCTGCCCTGTGAGTCTGCTATACTTACAGACATAATTCAAACGGTTTTAGAAGCTTTAGAGTGTTTTCTATCCAATAATTATTATTATATGCATATATTAGCAATTTTGGACAGATTTTTTTCAGTTTACTATGGGCACGCAATTCATCCAAAGGGGGAAGTATTATGCCTAGCCTTAACACGATTTATTAATTAACATGGGTAACCGTGATCCCAGGACTGTCCCAGGAACACTCTTCACATTTCCCCAAAAAATAAAATGACAAGACCAGGGAAATGACAAAACATGTGCAGGATCAGACTAGCAAAAAAATAGCACATTGTCCAAACAGGTCGTAGCATAGAACCTTTTAGCCTAGCATATTTTCTTCACACAAAGACAACAAAAATTCAAAGCACAATGCATAATTGACATAATTGACTGCACACACGACCTGAATGTAGTTAATAAACCCTACAGGAAACCCCTACAGTATAGCCTATAATATAATGTATGCCTCTTTGAGCTGTCATTGAGACTCTTCAGACAGTCACAAATGTGATAGGCCTATGCACAATTTACTACATAGGCATATCTGTCACAGACATGAAGTCTGTTGACAATCCCAAGAGGCATAAGGGAAAATTATATCTTCTCCTGTCCTAGAGCCTCCGAGGCTATTTTCCTTTCCAGTCCCAATCCCACTGAACCCAAATCCTAACTTTTGTCTCGCATGAAAATTCCTAACTATTCTGTAATCCATAGGTTGTATTATCAAAACATATCAACTATGCATGTCAAAATACCCCTAGTATAACATCTCGTACTTGCCGTCCATATGAGAGCGTTTGTGTGATCAACAAACGGTATGAGTAGATATGGATATTTTTTAAATGGAGTTGGTCCCCATAAAGATACCTAGATATTTAAACTATTTCCACTCTTCATCTCCCCGTTTTTCATGAGCTGATATGCTATCTGTATAATCATCAACCCGATTTTGCCAAATATAAGAGATATTATGTTATATGTGGATGGAGGTTGTCTAGCAAGTTTAGTGACTTTGGTCATTTGACTTTTGTTTGACTGCCGTTACAAAGTTTGTGTGATTTTACAATGATATACTCCGGGTGCGCTCTGTGCCGAGATGAAATGCTCTGAATTAGTTGAAGATCATAACGCTCAGAACTTATGAACAGCCTGTTTTGCAATTCACAACAATGTAATTGGCGATCAAAGATAGCCTACTCTATCATTACTTAAATATCAGTTTAACATGCTCTGAAATCTTTACATATAGTGGCGCAACCAAGCCGACAAGCGCCCCTCTCATTTGGGGAGTCACGACTTCCACCGAAGGTGGTTCTTCTCCTTGTTCAGGCGGTACTCGGTGGTCGGCGTCGCCGGCCCACTAGCCATCACCCATCCATTTTTCCTTTTCTGTTTGTTTTGACTTTGGTTCATTCACACCTGGTTTTAATTTGTTTTAATTTCTGTGTGTATATTTACCCGTTTCCCCACTTAGGTTTGTGCAGAATTATTTTCATGTTGCTTGTTGAGGTGGTTTCCCTCAGTTTATTCACGTGTACCGTGTGTTAAGTATAGTAAGGAGCGTTGGTTTTTCTCCTTCCGTGAGTATCTGTGTATTCCCATGTCTTGGGCGTTTATGGACATTGTGCCTGTACCGTTTTGGGACTTGCCTATTAAAGACACTACATTGACATCTCTGCTCTCCTGCGCTTGACTCCTTTACTACCTTCAGTGCGATTACGCAACAGGGAGAACCCAGGCATAGTGACCGTATCTTGGTTGTAAACACTTTAAATGGGCACTTCCTATTTTTGCGGTATTTCCCAGGGACTCTTGGGATAATTATTAATTACTCACGGTATTGAAACTTGGTAGATTTTCGGGAAATATTCATCCTTATTATGGATGAACGTCTTCTTTCACGCATGAATTCTGCGTGGTTACATTGTACATTGTTAATTCCACATGGTTACAACAAAAACAACTCAAAGGTTAACAGTTTAGGTATTAATTCTGAGTGGTTTAGGTTAGGGCTATGGTTTGGTGAAGGCTTAAAATAAAATAAGAATAAATGACACGCTTTTACCATCAAGTATTCTCACGACTTGCTAGAGCATTCTGAACTGCGGTGGTGCAGTGGTCATAGCAGTGCGCTTCGTCTCCAAGGTGGTGCGGTGGTCATATGAGTGCACTTCAACTCCAAGGTGGCGCTGTGGTCATAGCAGTGAGCTTCATCTCCAAGGTGGCGCTGTGGTCATAGCAGTGAGCTTCATCTCCAAGGTGGCGCTGTGGTCATAGCAGTGAGCTTCATCTCCAAGGTGGCGCTGTGGTCATAGCAGTGCGCTTCATCTCCAAGGTGGCGCTGTGGTCATAGCAGTGCGCTTCATCTCCAAGGTGGCGCTGTGGTCATAGCAGTGCGCTTCATCTCCAAGGTGGCGCTGTGGTCATAGCAGTGCGCTTCATCTCCAAGGTGGTGATGTGGTCATAGCATTGCGCTTCATCTCCAAGGTGGCGCGGTGGTAATAGCAGTGCGCTTCATCTCCAAGGTGGAGCTGTGGTCATAGCATTGCACTTCATCTCCAAGCATCACGAATTTCTTTCCCAATTCCCAATTATTTTTTTTTGCTGAGGAAGGCATATATCGACGTTCTCAGGACTATTTCAAACGTCTGAAATCGAAGTCTATTTCTAGTGATCAGGCTGTATAATGCACTGTAAAAGTTGGCTACTTTTTGTGGATTCAATTTGTGGGATTTTGGCTCTGATTGTGCAGTAAAGTGTCAATAGAATCTGGCAACACTGCTCATTTACCCATGGTGGAAGCAACTGTGAGACTCACTAGTGACTACATCACAACTCACACCTCACAGTCATGTAGGATAGAATAGGTTTCCGTTAGTAGGACAAGGGGTACTGTTAATGCCACAGTTTGAGATGACAAATCAACGTCTATAGAGACAGGGTTTGTGTGAGATGAGCTGGTGCTGGTTCGAGGTGATATGAAAGAGATTTCTGTATTTTTCTCCCCCTGACTAGTAGGTGTGGCAGAGCGCTGCTCTGATGTTTTTTAGTGCTTCTCATTAACCATTCACATTTGTACCTTGTGTGCAGATCACCATCGCTGCTCAACGTGGGGCCAAGCAGTTCAAAGGGAAGCATTGCTTTGGAAGTGTACGAGCCACCCCAGGAGGTGCCGAGCCTCGGACACCTGCAGAGTCGTGGGTGCTGAGAACCAGGGCGTGTTTGGATCAGGGACTGAATTTCCCTCTGAAGATGTGGAAAGGTTTACGGCGCGCTCCCACGAGAGTGGCTCTCTGCTCTTTGAAGCTCCTGTCTTGGTGGCGTCTCTTATCTCAGGAAAGGATTATTTTATCCCCTCCCTTTTTACTTCTCTCCCTTTATTTCTCCATTCAGCTTTCTTCTTCTACTCTCTCTCTTACTTTCTTCTTCTACTCTCTCTCTGTTCCTCTTTCTCTTACTTTCTTCTTCTACTCTCTCTCTGTTCCTCTCTCTCTTACTTTCTGATTCTCTCTCACTCTCTCCCTCAGATTTTGCCCCAGCACTCTTTCACCCCAAGACCATTACACTCCTCTGTCCCGCCTGTTCTGTCTGTTTCTCTCCCTCTGTCCCCAATTTTCCCCTCACTCTTTTTACACTCATCTTCAATCCCAATTTTCTCTTTCACAGACTAGTACACCCAGCCTCTTTCCTCACCTCCCCACTCTCTCTCTGCCTTCATCCCCTTCCCCTTCCTCCGTTGCACGCCACTCCCTTTCTCTTCCTATCTGCTTTTCTCCCCTTCCAGCACATGACAGGCCATGTAATTAATGAGCATCATAAACCTCTTTCTATTAGCTACCCATTAGTAAACCTGGCAAGCCTGTCATTTTGGACAAAAACACACAGCTCCTTCATTTGATCCCCACATCAAAGGGGGATCCCCACTGTTTTCGGCTGAATACACTAATTGTGTCCTCGTTCTGGATGGGGCTACACCCCCACCGCTTCAAAAAGGAACCAAACTCAGTGCCGGGTGCAGAAAATTGTGAAAAAGAAGAGGTATTGATTATAGTAGAGCTAAATTTGGTACAAGGTTTTGTGCCAGAGAGGAAAAATGAATACAACCATCTGGAACTGTGACTGAAAGTCTGTGGCAGACAGCGTACGTTAACTTCGTTATTACACACTACACATCATTTACTCCATTACTGTCTTTTCTATACTGTAGACACATTTAGCAGAATTTCTTTTGAGGGCTTAAGGCCCTATTAAGAGTGTTTTTACATGCTGCCTTTATTAGATAAAAAGGAATTTTTAAGTGGGACACCAGAGTTTCCACTCTTTTACACTACAAGCCAATAACATAAAGTACTAGATCAGCAGCTAATTAAGATAAGTCTCTTAATTAAAAGAAATAAGCCGGGCGATTCTTTATTTGTAAGGTATGCATATATTCCAGTTTAGCAGCACCTTCAGTTTTAATTTTGCCTTCTACTTTCATTAAGTTTTTATTGATATCGCGAAAACTGCATTTAAGCATAAAAGTGTCAGAGTTGGAAAAATGGTCTGCAGCTGGTCACTTGACACACCCCAATACTCTCCTTGAAGAGTTCAATCATATACATTTAATGTAACGGCCGCCGGCGGTGGAATAAGGTGAGGACCAATGCGCAGCGTGGTACGTATTCATCTTTTTAATAAAGTAAACTGAACACTGAATAACAAAACAACAAAGAAACAACCGGAACAGTTCTGTCTGGTGTAGACACACAAAGACTGAAAACAACCACCCACGAAACACAATCGAAAACAGGCTACCTAAATATGGTTCTCAATCAGGGACAACGATTGACAGCTGCCTCTGATTGAGAACCATACCAGGCCAAACACAGAAATAGAAAATCATAGAAAAACTAACATAGACAACCCACCCAACTCAAAACAAAGGAACTAAGGTCAGAACATGACATTTAATTAGGTATGTGTATTACTATGTTTGGTCAGCCATAGTGGGAATTTGTATATAATACTTGAAGATGCATTATATGATCCACAGTCACTTTAATCTAACACAATGTGGTATCTTGTTATAAGTGTTGATATCTGGCCTAGCCAGAAACATAAAGCAGATGATATGAGATAATGGAAGTGGTAATATGCAGGAGGAGATATGGTCTGTAGTGATCTTCTAATACATGTGAAAATGTCAGTGTAGCTTTGTGTGACAATGGGGTATTTCCATACACAATGGGATTTCTTCGGTGGGTGAATTGTTTTGGAAAAACTTCTCACACCTAGAATTATGCAAAATATCATTGTCTTGATTTAGTACATGTCTACTGCTATTTTCCATAATAATGATAGGCCTAAATGCTACATAGCAGTGTTACACTCAGACATTAAAACCACTAGATAGTAGTGCTGATGTCATCCACGTATCCCTATGGAAAATGCCCGATGGCGCCAGTGGCGTGTATTTATAGATGCCAAAGGAAGCCAGGCTCCCTCAAAAAAATGACCAAGAAAAATGAAATAAACATATACAATAATGTATATTTCATCTCTTTGTGTTTACATAATTTACCTTGTATCTCACCAGAGAAAGCATCCGAGAGAGCGAAACAGTGGCCCTTTGTCTCTGTAGGCAATCTATCTGAAGCTGTAGCATTGAATGGAAGGTAAGTCAGTAAGCATTTGGCCACCGATTAGTACAATTAAATACAGAACATGTTGGCATGGTGACTCTCTTTGTAAAATCTAACTAAAATTGCAGTAAAGTTAAGTGCGTGTGAGTACCCTTTCTAGTCTATCATATGACCATGATCCTTCCACCTGAAAATAAAAAGGTAATGGGCTACCATCGCATCACAACTCGGTTAGGCAATATTGGATTAACCCATGAGACTATATATAAATTATACATTTATTTTATCTCAATTCTGTATTTTTATCCGATTGTAGACTATCATTTGTGCAACTGCATCATTTTGTCATCGTAAAAAATAACCTTAGACATATGATGTAGTTTGGAATTCAAAATGTACTAAATTATAATTGCGTATTACATTCATATTTCAAACATAGTGTGAGCTAATCCTCCATGTCCATCCTCTGTCAGCCCTATAGCCATTGATCAGCCCCTCCATCTCCACTTGACAGGCTCGTTAACTCCGCGCTCTCATCTGGTACTGTAGCACACCACACCAGGTCTGCAAAGAACTTGCAAGAGAGTGTGAGCCTCCTCGTAGCCTGCCGGTCTGTGATTGGTTTGTGTCAGAAAGGATAACTATTTAATTAAATATCTTGATTTGTAGCAAACTTAATAATTCACAGTGAGGACCGAACTTGATCATAATAAACATATTTTAAAGCCCCATACGGTCGTCTAAAAAAAATGTTTTGCCATTCTGGCAATCGTAATTTACATACAGTATGCTTTCTAGGTGCAGACAGGGGCTTTTGGCACTGCTAGGTTGCTACCATCAGAGCTCGTGACTTCACGCTCCAGACCAGACACTGGGGCCCTGGTTACAATACACTGAGTCCATACATTTTTTGTCGATTAATTCAGCACTGGATGACTATAGGCGGCGTTCTCTATTCTCCATATGGAATGGCATACACACGACAGGGCAGAGCTCCCTTCCCGAAGACCCCTCGCCTGACACATCACACGCTGAGCTCACCACAATCAGCTGAGTCACCACCGCTCCAGGAACCAACACTGTACTTCAATCACGATTGTCTTCTGCCCTTTACAACATCCCCCTCCTTTTGTCCCACTACAAAAAGGCAACAGTCACATGTTTGTCCTCTAAGCGCCCAGCAGCTGCTCAGCTAGAAGCTAGGCCCTTTCTCTATATGCTCCCTCCACACCCCCTCCTCACTGAAGCGGCATCCAGTGTGCACCCCAGGCAGCCTCCCTAACATTGTTACAAGGACATAAACACAGACAAAGCATTAGATCCCCCCGAATCCAGGGAGCTGAATGTCCCCTATTATTCCTGTTGCCAGGGAGAGGACAGGGTGGAATCAACTGGGCTTGGCCACCAAGGTGGTTGGTAAATAGGTTGACAGCCAGGCAGGCGTCCATCTTAAGACCTCAGTCTACACTCTTCTTCCGCTGTGTACTTATACCTCAAAGAGCACCTTCCTTTCACCTCTATGTGACTGTTGTTATCTTGTTTACTCTCTGAAGTCCAAGCCAGACAGATAATACTGCACTGCTCTGTACATGGCATATCAAGTTTGTAATTAGAGACACATGAATAAGAAGATGACCCTTTTGAAATATATTTTTGGTCCATTCCATAGCGGGATGATGGGTAATGGAGCTGAAAGTAGCCCAGTGCACAACAGCAGAATCAATGGGTGTGAGTGGTTGGAGTTTGATTCAGATCCATCCTTGCGATGGAATTCTGGCTTGAAACCCCGTCCACCTCCTCTCCCAGGCATCAAAGCGCCAGGCTCGGAAATCGGGACGCCAAGCCATCTCTCCGTTGGCCTCTTCAAAGAACAGGAAGTGTGTCAGAGGGACAGGCCTTGGTTCCCAGCGAACGCAAGCGAGCCGAGCGGCTATAATAACAAGCTCATCTGCGTGTCTTTGGCAGAGGAGTTCAAAGAGAGAGGCCTGATTCCTCTGGTACAACGTGATGATAGACTCAGGATGCGGAAAACCGCTGTTTAGTGGAAATGCACTTGGATGGGGTCTGTGGTGGCTGGTGTCAGGGACAAGCTTGCTGCTTCCACTGTATGTACATTTGAATCCTCCAAGAAGCGAAAATCCCCCAGAAAAGTGGGAGGAGATTAGATTATTGAGCATGACCTCCCCTTCAAAAAACATCCCACTTGCTTTAACTTAAATGAAACCACAGTAATGTTTCTCTTAGTGCACTACTTTAGCAGACTTCCTGTGCAGGTAGCTGGTATAGTGCTCAGTACCATACCGCCACCACACCACACACTCTGAGACCAGACCTCCCACATGGACCTGCTCCCACGAGTGTTTTCAGGCTTGACTGCATCAGAATACAGATAGAGGGGAGGGGGAGGGGGAGGGGGAGGGGGAGAGGGAGAGAGAGAGGAGAGAGAGAGAGAGAGAGAGAGAGAGAGAGAGAGAGAGAGAGAGAGAGAGAGAGAGAGAGAGAGAGAGAGAGAGAGACCAGAAGTTTCCAGTGAAGGAGAGAGAGAAGGCCCCCTTCCTCTAACACATACTCCACAGTGTCATAACTCACTCTACCAACTCTTATCCAGCCAGATCTACAGACTCCGGTCTGGCTGATTCAGAAACTACACTCTTTGGTCTTGCTGAACCATGTCTGAGAGGCAGGCAGGCAGGCAGTCGACCTGAGTGGTTTTGCGGCTACTGCCAGCAGTTATGATTTCAGTGGAGGCCCTGGTGCCAGTGATTTTATCCGCTGCTGCAGGGCCCAGGGCCTGTCAGAGGCAGACACTGCTAATGGATCATGGCCTGGAGCCTTTGGGGCGGGAAGTAGCCTGGTGGTTAGAGCGTTGGGCCAGTAACCGACAGGTGGCTGGATCAAATCCCCAAGTTGAAAGAAAATCTGTCATTCTTCCTCTGAACAAGGCAGTAAACCCACTGTTCCCTGGTAGGCTGTCATTGTAAATAAAGGTTAAATAAATGTTAAAAAAAATCAGGGTAGGACCAGCAGAGTGCAAGCCAGGCGTGGAGTCTTGAGCCCCAGGGAAGGACTAGCAGAGAGCAGGCTGTGGAGCTGCACACCCAGGCACAGAGTGCAAATTATACTGTTAAATTCGGGGGTCTCTTTTTTTCATGGGACTTCCTATTTGTGCCGTGCACTAAAAATGTAATAGGCCTAATAGTAAAGACATGTATTTTAACAGTAAACATGTATTATCTTTTAATGTGGCATGAACAAAAACCAGTCGTGAGGTTTTTATCTGATTGTCAAACAAATTATTTCAAAAAGTAGGCTACCTGTGCACATTCTTCCACTTCCACACACAAAATAATTCCAGCTTCCAAACAGTGCACTGTGCACCAGCCATTGGGTGAATGGAAAGCGGCATATGTTCCAAAACACCATAACGTGTAGCATGATGACCTTCGTAGCATTATGACCTTCGTAGAATGATGAACTTCGTAGCATGATGACCATCGTAGCATGATGACCTTCGCAGCATGATGACCTTCGTAGCATGATGACCTTCGTAGCATGATGACCTTTCGGTTATTGTCATCAGATAGACACTCTTTTAGCCTAAATTAATTGATGTGTCTTGCTGACGAATGGATATTTTTTTGTAAAAAAAAAAGTTGGACTCCTGAAAAGGGGCTGATATACAGGATTCAAATACAGCTGTGTCTGTCCTGAGCTCATCTGCATGGAAACTGTGACAGGGGGAGTAGAAAGATGAATGTGATTTGAAAGAACCTGAAACAACTGTCACTTGTTTAAACCATAACAGAGGTGTGGGGTGTTGGTTTCATTTGGAATAAACTTTTAACTTCATATTTACCACTGTATCAGTACAAAATAGCATTTGAAATAAATAGGAGAACGGTTAAATTAGAGACGCCCCAAAGCTTGACTTTTGTTGCATTTAGGGGAGCTCATGTCTCATTCGGGGGTCTGAGCCCCCTTGTAATTCGCACACTGTCCAGGCATGTGGGTTGGTGGTGCAGGTGGCTGCATGGCTTGATAGATCTAAACTGCTGCAGGAGGCTGACCAGGCCTGTAAACTTAAACATAGCCTTGACTGTTATAGAGGCCCGAGATCATTTAGGGGCCATTACACTTGGGCCACGTGGGAGCCATCCTGTGAAATTGTGCACTTTTTTTGTTAAAGCAATAATTGCCTTTTTTTGTAAGACCTTGTACAAGTCTCAAAGCTGTATGGGACTTCATGAGATTTGAAATGTAGCTAGTATTATATACAACAAAAAGGTGATGTGTCTCTAAACTGTGCTGTCAACAGGCTCATACAGTATGTTGTAAAATGTCTGAAGGGGATTTATGGTTTATCAAATGTATGCCTCAAATGAGTTTGTCTTGTGTTTATTTTAGTTTTAAAACTGGGATCATAAAGTGTTCTATAAGTGCCATAAATATTATAAATTGTATTCTATAAATATTAGTTTGTGTTTATTCAGGACTCTCTCCCAAAATGTGAACTATGAATTTTTTTTGTAAACAAGTTATTATAGGAAGCAATTAACCCAAAGTTTGTATGAGTCATAAAATATTATGTTTGTATGTCTATCAATCAAAGACATGTTTTTAATCATTATTTTTTTTAATCGTCCTGCGAAATATCCTTTTAGCCCTATTGCGCTGCTCTTCGACCACTGCGCCTACTTGGCTGGCTGGGAGTGGTGGTAGTGGTGACGGGGGCTGCTGCATTGCTGCTCTTTTTATATGTGGAAACTCCGAAAGAATCTCGGCTGGCTCTCATGTGCCGCCTTCGTCCAATAAAACAGAAGAGGGCCTGCCTGCAAATCGACTAATCTTGGGCGAGGTGTCAATCATGTTCATTCAGCGGTTGAAGTGCGGGTTTTGGTAACCGCCTCCTTTACGCTTGGAAGGGAGACGAAGGAGGGAGCTTTCTTCGGATCAAAGGCTGGTGTGGCGCTGTTGCCGTAGGATGTGCAGAGTGCAGCCTGCTGCTTTCTTTACGGACGCTTCTTGTATCGTCTGGATATCGCTGATTTCTGGATTATAAATACATTTGATGGTTTTCAATCCCAACTCAATGCAGAGAAATGGGTAAACTTCACTCGAAACATGGTAAGATATGATGTTTTACCGAAACATGTCACCCCTAATCGTTGATTTGAATGCTCACTTGCGGTAATACATTCGAGTAATGCCTATCTTTATGTTCTCTGTTTCTCTCGACAATTGTCCCGAAAAGCTGCGATTTGTAAACCGAGGGAAAGTCCGGAGGGTGAGTAGCCCACAGGCCTAGACTTAGGACAGGCTATATATTTGTTGTCTATATTTTATTATATTTGTTGAAAATATACATTGTTAAAAGTATGTCCAGTCTATCATCCCATTTATCCATGCACCAATAATGACCAACTCGTTGACAACATCAGACGAAGTCTGCTATCATTCAAGAAAAGTTAGAAAAAAAACACAATGCTGAAGAAATATGTTACATTGTAACCTAACCGTAACATGTTGTTTACATTGTAATAACACACCTTTTATGTTGATTTCAGGCGACAGTTTTGTAGTTAATGCCTGTTTGGCAAGGAAAGGAATTGACGATTGGCTCGTGAAACAGAAATACTATTGCTCACGGCTTGAGCAACAGGACTGTCACCACACGAATAAATGCGGCTTGTCTACTCGGGTAAGTTAAATACATGTTTCAATAAATTATTATGATTTCAAAAACAAGATTGTTAATCTGTTTGATGTTGATACAATGAAGCCTGTACGGTCCTAACTTTCTTAGCTTCCCATTCGAGGTTTAGCCAAGGCTGCAATTTATTTTTACTGGGATAAAGTTTGACTGAATTTATCGGTTGTTTCGAATTAAGTACATTAAAAATAAATACCATAGTACAAAAGTAGATTCTCAGTCACCTTATTGCAGTACACCAATGGAATGAGAATAGCCTTCAAATCTTCAGATGTTGCCCGCTTAATTTTTCTTCAAACACTCGTAAAGCAAAAAGTCATCTTCTGACGTAGACCTATTCAATGACATTCTCAAGCAATTTTGCTTATTTATATGTATTCTGTGCATTATGCAGAAGTTGAAAAGAAAACCAGAAATGTTGTAAAAAGAAAGTAGCAGTGTGTTTAGTTATAGGCTTTTTGAGGGAAAGTTATAGGCCAGACTAATAATCTCAGTAAAAAAGGAAAATAATAATATAAAACTGACATCATATAGATAGTCAGCACATGCACATGTCTTTTTTTGTTTGTTTACATAATCATTATTTGCTTTTTTGGCTAGACAACATAGATAGACATTCTTGACTCTCTCATCCAGACACATGGAAATGATTGAATGCAGTGGCACATTAGAAGTCTCATGCAGGTGTGGCAAGATAAAAGCTGCTATTTAAAATTCTGTGTGCACGAACTTCATCCTCTTCTTTACCTGTGACGTTCTTATCAGTGTGTGCATTTCATTCCCATTGTAAACTGCTAAGGATGTTTTGTGATTCTGGAGAATACAAGTGTGACATGTTATCTCAATGACATGGCTGTTGACAGTACACACTTGGCCCCATATACATGATAGACCAAATATTTAAGTGGGGAAACTTTGTAGGCTTGTCGAAACCTCTCTATTAACACATTTATTTCCCACAACACTTTTCAGTCTTTCAGCCATGTTTGTTTCAACATACAGTACAAAACAGCATATGTTAATACAACTTTTTACAAAAGGAGCCCTGACTTGCTACACACTGCTTGCGTTGGTAACTGTCTAATCATCAGACACTTTTGGTGCATGGGAACAAATGTGTCACACCACCAAGAACAGATGCTGCTAAAGTTTATACTCTAGGCAATAGATCACGGCTGAGTTGAAAGCATTGCAGTCTGACAGACCGGTGACAGGACTGCATTGTAAGGCTAGGATAGAGGTGGTGGAGGTCATGTCTGTTTCAGATTTGTCATCCCGGTAAACACACAGTGGTTACATTCCAAATGGCACCCGATTTCCTATATAGTGCACTACTTTTAACCAGAGCCCACTGGTCAAAAGTAGTGCACTATATAGGGACTAGGGCTCTAATCAAAAGTAGTGCACTATATAGGGACTATGGCTCTAATCAAATGTAGTGCACTATATAGGGAATAGTGTGCCATTTGGGACGTAACCTGTGTTGTTGTCGAGAGGAGAAATCCTTTTTTGGAAAAGCTTCAGAGGAGCTGGGTGTAAGCCTCTTTGGTTAGGGATGCTCACTTCACAAAGGCAGCATTTTTGAGGATTGGGAGCTCATCAAAAAATCCACCAGGACTTTTCCACTTCTCAGCTACTGAGCTCACTCAGCCCACTGGAACAGAGGGAAGCTAATACACTCTGTCCAGCAAAGTGGCCATCATGTTGTGACCACAGACATACCACCATTAGGATGTTTACATGCTACATTTCATGCTGCAGTTGCGTTCAATGAGAATCATGCATTCACTGTCACACTATTTCATGGACATTGAATTTCTAGTGAGCTGCTCATGCTTGTGTGCATGAAAAGCCTTGTGTTAACTGAATAAGAGGCGTTTGCTGTTGTTTCTCTGGTTGGATTATCCCAAGCATTTATCACCCCAGCACTTTACAACTTTGGCAATGCACACAAAGGAATGTATCTAAACTGAATCTTTTATGTGATTGCATATGCCTCTTTTTGCTTTGCTTCTTCTGATTTATCATGTCATTATCATAAGGAAGTGACCGATAGCAGCGCATACCAGACCAGTCTGGTTCATTTCATTTAAATGTCTCTGGTATGAGGAAGACACAGGGATATGCTGGTGAGGAGCCAAGTCAAGGACTCCTTCAGGGACTGACAATCAGCCTCATGCACGCTGGCAACATATCTTGATCAAAGTCCAACCTGTGTCTAAAGTACACAGTTGTTTTCTCTATCCCTGCCGTGAGGTGTTTTTAATAGCATCACATTGGTCGGCGGGCTGTGAAGGTGTGAGGCTCTATTAGCCCAGGGAGGGCTACGAGAAAAGCAGCGGGCTGTGAAGGTGTGAGGCTCTATTAGCCCAGGGAGGGCTACGAGAAAAGCAGCGGGCTGTGAAGGTGAGAGGCTCTGTTAGCCCAGGGAGGGCTACGAGAAAAGCAGCGGGCTGTGAAGGTGAGAGGCTCTGTTAGCCCAGGGAGGGCTACGAGAAAAGCAGCGGGCTGTGAAGGTGTGAGGCTCTGTTAGCCCAGGGAGGGCTACGAGAAAAGCAGCGGGCTGTGAAGGTGAGAGGCTCTATTAGCCCAGGGAGGGCTACGAGAAAAGCAGCGGGCTGTGAAGGTGAGAGGCTCTATTAGCCCAGGGAGGGCTACGAGAAAAGCAGCGGGCTGTGAAGGTGAGAGGCTCTGTTAGCCCAGGGAGGGCTACGAGAAAAGCAGCGGGCTGTGAAGGTGAGAGGCTCTGTTAGCCCAGGGAGGGCTACGAGAAAAGCAGCGGGCTGTGAAGGTGAGAGGCTCTGTTAGCCCAGGGAGGGCTACGAGAAAAGCAGCGGGCTGTGAAGGTGAGAGGCTCTGTTAGCCCAGGGAGGGCTACGAGAAAAGCAGCGGGCTGAGAAGGTGAGAGGCTCTGTTAGCCCAGGGAGGGCTACGAGAAAAGCAGCGGGCTGTGAAGGTGTGAGGCTCTGTTAGCCCAGGGAGGGCTACGAGAAAAGCAGCGGGCTGAGAAGGTGAGAGGCTCTGTTAGCCCAGGGAGGGCTACGAGAAAAGCAGCGGGCTGTGAAGGTGAGAGGCTCTATTAGCCCAGGGAGGGCTACGAGAAAAGCAGCGGGCTGTGAAGGTGAGAGGCTCTATTAGCCCAGGGAGGGCTACGAGAAAAGCAGCGGGCTGTGAAGGTGTGAGGCTCTGTTAGCCCAGGGAGGGCTACGAGAAAAGCAGCGGGCTGTGAAGGTGTGAGGCTCTATTAGCCCAGGGAGGGCTACGAGAAAAGCAGCGGGCTGAGATTTTTATGACTTATGCCCAGTTTGTATTGAAGTGCGAGTGATCAAGTGTAGCACTGAGTGCCGTGATGGGGTCAGCCTCAGGTCTGCTTGTTGTATGCACATGGTGTCAAAGCCACTAAGCCTGACATGCTGTCAGGCCTCTAATAAACATCTTCATATTGTAATCGGACCCTCCTTATGACATCATCATCGGGGTAGGAAGGGGTTCGGTGTTCTGTTCCGTGTAGTGTAGCAGCCCTCTGGGCACAGTTAGGGTATCCATGGGCCCTCTTCAGTTCAGCAGACTCACCAGAGGGAATTGTGGGATACATGTGAAAGGGTGGGATTGTTTTGTGGAGCTCTTTTTCATTCCCCAGATGGTGTGAAGTGATATTTGGCCTGGATGGAAAAGGCACCCCACTGAAAAAGTAGGATGGTTTTGAACAATTTGGGCTAGCAGGGTTTTCTGTTTTACAAATGATTTATTTCTATGTGCCTAATGGCTTTCCCAGCGCTGTGGGAAAATTAATAGAATAGGACGAAAAGTGTTCCTGACATCAATATTTATTTGGATGCTTTTCCCTTAGTTTTTTCCCTTCAACAAAGTGGTCTTTAGAACTTGAATATTTCATTGTAATGTTTTTAATATTTTGTTTGTTTGCTTTGACATGGCATTTCATGTGTTTATTTTAGGGCTTATTTTAGGGACCATCTGGCATTTTAGATTTATTCACAATTTTTTAAAATATTTTAAAACACTTAAGTATGACAAGGCTTGAAATGAATGAGATATTAACTAGCAAATGTCTTATAAATGATCTATAACTTAACCTTATCATGAAGCGTTAGCATTACGAAACTTGACAGGAAGTTTGTGGAAGTTACTGCTTTCCATAAGTCATAGTAAATACCCTAACCCCATAGCATTGTCAAATGAAAAGGGGCTAAAACCTTAGCTAGGTGAGAATGCAATGCAAACAACCCTCTTTTAAAAGCAGCCCATGTTGTATAGGATACATATACTTTATAGGCCGTTCTTTTTGCCTCCCGGCTGAACTGGGGTCCCGGAGAATGTGGGTCAGATGGTGGCAGCAGTGGGGAGTCTGAGACTGGAATCCTTTTGATCTGAAACCTCCCAAACCAAACTATCATATTCTTGAAAGGAGAGAGGGGATTACTGCCATAGCCTACCTCCATTAAAATGAAATGCCCATTTATGGAACATGTTTGTTTTGTAGAGCTTACATTAGCAAGGTTATCATTGGTTGAGGTATATATGCATTGAGTTGTGTTATGTGATAGGGAGAGGAGAGACTCCAGAGTCAAGAAAAGTTTTCTTGCATATAGATGTAGTGCATATAGAGGATTTTAAACTCACTTGTTCTTATGTATTCGAAATCAAAATGTAAGTAAGTAAGGGGAAAAAACTGTTTGTTTTTCGCAGTAACTTCTTTGTTGGTGTGTTATCCCAAACAGATGTGTCAGTTTCACCACTAAGGTTTACAGCTTTAATTCTGACTCTAAGCACAGTTTTTGTTTTTTACTATGCTGTTTTTATATCTCCTATACATTTTTGTAATCTAGATTATTAAGAAGAAGTAGAGAAGTCAACAGTATATGATTTGGCAGTTCCAATGCCTGTCTGGTTTGTTGGGTCTTAAGAAGTCTCTAAGCCCAGGTGTTGAAGGTCTCCTGCCCTCCCCTGTCTTCTCCGGTCCTCTTCAGGCAATGTTGTGAGTTGTACCCTAAACCAGTGGTCTGTCTAGGGAATTTGCAATGTGCTGAAAGCAAATGTAAAAGATTTAATTTGATGATTTGTTAACACATTTTCCCCCACACCCTTGCCAGTAACTTTCATCCTCCCTTAAGCCCCCTCCCCCCATCTCAGCTCTCTCCTCTCCACCTCTCCCATTTTCCCTCTCAGGCTCCATCTGTTTCTTGTGTTTACCCTGTGGCCTTGCCTGGTTGTTTCTGATGAAATTAGACTGCATTTGAAGTGGGCCAGTGAGGTGAATATATAGAGGCCCCCTCTGTGAGACCTAACCCTCTGTGTAGTAAAAGGAGGCCCCCAGTGATGCTACTGCTGGAGTCGCCAAACTCCTGCTCTGGGCTGACAATTCCAAAGCATATTTTTTCAAAACCTTCCATCTAAGGTTTAGGTTCTAAACCCATACAAAACTGGGACAAAATATCTTAAGTTACATCTGACAACTAATAGCATTCCGAAATGAATCACAGAGTAGAATTTCTGCCCACATCCCCGTGTTTCTCACTGGGTTCTAGCGCTCTGATTTTTGAAGTAAAGCTTTTAAATGTGCTACCCTCAGCCTCTGAGTCTGATAAAAGACATGGCAGTTCTGGGCTTCTTTTCTTACTTCTTCTCCTGTATTGTTTTTTTATTGTCTTCACAAAAGCACAGGGTCCTTGTCTCAGTGCTGAATGCACCTTTCAAATGCTTACTCCTCTCTTCCTTTCTCTCTCTCGCTTTCTGTCCTCTCTCGCTTTCTGTCCTCTCTCGCTTTCTGTCCTCTCCCCATGCATGTGCTGTTCCCACCAGCTGTCCCCCTATGTGCTGTGCGTGACAGTGTGTCATATACCCCTCTCCCACCAGGCCGTACCCCTCCACAACCCCCTGGGAGGACAGGCCTGTTGTTGGTCTTTGAAGAGGCTGGGAGAAGTTTGGAGTTGTTGTCTAAGAAATGAAAGCGTTTGCCTTTGGGGAGAGGGCTGGGGAGTAGGGGGACATGCACCTGGCTCTGTTATTACAATGAGAATAGAATAGAAGAGAGGAGAGGAAGTCTTGGGTTGTCCTTTACGTATCTGGGAGACTGGGAGGGAGAGGAGACACAGGTGGCATTACTGTCACTTCCCAGATCGTGTGTCACATAGATTGCATAGCTGGAGAAATTTCACCCTATGTGACAATGTGAAGCAGATAACCCTCATTGGGTGTTGTGAATGGGACTGCCGGAAATGGTTTTGGTGAAAGAAGGAGATGATAATGATATACTAAATGAGGTAAAAGTATTGATACACATACATTAGATCTGTTGGCCCTGTTGTTTACAACTTTCTGTTGTGTGTTGTGATTAGAGGTCGACCGATTATGATTTTTCAACGCCGATACCGATACTGATTATTGGAGGAAAAAAGCCGATACCAAAAAAGCCGATACCGATTAATCGGCCGATTAAAAAAATAATATATATATATATATATATTTTTTTTTAATAATGACAATTACAACAATACTGAATGAACACTTATTTTAACTTAATATAATACATCAATAAAATCAATTTAGCCTCAAGTAAATAATGAAACATGTTCAATTTGGTTTAAATAATACAAAAACAAAGTGTTGGAGAAGAAAGTAAAAGTGCAATATGTGCTATGTAAGAAAGCTAACGTTTCAGTTCCTTGCTCAGAACATGAGAACATATGAAAGCTGGGGGTTCCTTTTAACATGAGTCTTCAATATTCCCAGGTAAGAAGTTTTAGGTTGTAGTTATTACAGGAATTATAGGACTATTTCCCTCTATGCCATTTGTATTTCATTAATCTTTTAATATTGGATGTTCTTATAGGCACTTTAGTATTGCCAGTGTAACAGTATAGCTTCCGTCCCTCTCCTCGCTCCTCCCTGGGCTCGAACCAGCAACACAACGACAACAGCCACCATCGAAGCAGCGTTACCCATGCAGAGCAAGGGTAACAACGGCTAGAAGGCTCAGAGCGAGTGACGTTTGAAACGCTATTAGCGCGCACTAACTAGCTAGCCATTTCACTTCGTTACACCAGCCTAATCTCGGGAGTTGATAGGCTTGAAGTCATAAACAGCGCAATGCTTGACGCACAGCGAAAGCTGCTGGCAAAACGCACAAAGGTGCTGTTTGAATGAATGTTTACGCGCCTGCTTCTGCCTACCACCGCTCAGTCAGATACTTAGATACTTGTATGCTTGTATGCAAGTATGCAACGTAGGACACGCTAGATAATATCTAGTAATATCATCAACCATGTGTAGTTAACTAGTGATTATGATTGATTGTTTTTTATAAGATAAGTTTAATGCTAGCTAGCAACTTAACTTGGCTTACTGCATTCGCGTAACAGGCAGTCTCCTTGTGGAGTGCAACGAGAGAGAGGCAGGTCGTTGATGCATTGGACTAGTTAACTGTTAGGTTGCAAGATTGGATGCCCCGAGCTGACAAGGTGAAAATCTGTCGTTCTGCCCCTGAACAAGGCAGTTAACCCACCGTTCCTAGGCCATCATTGAAAATAAGAATGTGTTCTTAACTGACTTGCCTAGTTAAATAAAGGTATAAAAAAAATAAACAAATAAAATCGGGAAATCGGCGCCCAAAAATAAAGATTTCCGATTGTTATGAAAACTTGAAAACGGCCCTAATTAATCGACCATTAGGATTACTCGGTCGACCTCTAGTTGTGATACTCCTGGGCTACATCTCACACGGTTCTCCTCCATTCATTTTAGGTTGAGTATCTTCACAATATTGTTCCATTGTTGATTTTGTCTCAGTTTATTGTTGGGTTCCATGTCTGTGTGTTGTTTTGATCTGATTATTTTGATTTGTGAATGTGTAAAAATAGTGATTGAGCATGTGAGGTATGGGGGTGTGCAGGGGGACGGCATGAGACGTGTGTGTATGAGGGTGCCGTGTGTCTGGGATGGGCTGTCCGGATGCACTCAGGAGATCAAAGCAGTCCCTGGAATGTGCTCTGAATCCCCAGGGATTAGCAGCTGAGATTTGGGCTTTGTTTCCCCAAATATCTGCTCACTGTGGAGCTACAGATATCCCAGGATCAATTGGAAGTGTTTCTCTTCTCTCTCTTCTTTTATGATGCTTGGCTTTCAGTAGGAGTTGTTTGTATGCTAGAAGAGCTACTTTTTGTTGTTGTAATTTTAACACTACGGACCACGGATTGATATATTCTCTTTGACTCTCCCTTTGCATTTGTTTTGTGACAGAGTTTATAGTTCAGATTTTGAGATGGCTTATTGAATTGATGAGCGTGTGCATATTAAGTATCAGTGAAAGGCCTAATTAGCAGATTAACCATCTAAATATAGAGCTAATCACGCTGACATCATCACGCTGAGATGAGATGCTTGCTTCTCTTTATCCTTTTGATGTGTGGATGCATCAGACACAGAACAACAGATTTAGAAAGCAAATACAGATGTAGGATCTTAATTTGAGCCAGTTTCCTACAGCGGGAAAATAATCCTGCAGCAAAATTAAATGTGGATTATAATTAATGGATTTTTTTTAGGAGTTGATACATTTTTCATTAGGGAAAATCAAGTCTGAAATTTCAAATTGGAAATGACAAACTTTAGAAGCATTTTAAAAACTCATACACTACAAGTTTGCACTTCCTGCTTTGCAAAAGAGTGATCAAATTCAGATCCTCTATCGGTAAACTATATCCCCATTTTTTTTTTTTACACTGGCTGATTGAAAAGGGATGGTCACAGAGAGTGTTGGTAGTAATGGATGTTATATGGGACAGGAAGACTTGGTAAAGATGGCGCGTGTGAGGAAGGACCATGTATAGACTGAGTGGGAGAGAAGGAGAGGGGGAGATTGAGAGGGACAGAAACTCCTGTAGTGGCGTTGGGTTCCGCTGAGCATTCCATGTGAAGCTCAGTGCCCGTTTTAATCACACACTTAAAAGGCTCTGCTGAAGTGGGCGTTTAAGCGTTTAAACCCTGAATAATTATCTCTTGTTTGTTTATGTGGTCCCCCAGTGGGTTGCGCTCCGGCCCATATAGTAAGCACTGAATAATTTGACTGAGCAGTCAAAGTCGCTGCAATTATATGGCTCTTATAAATAGGACAAGATCATCATCTGGGGCGGCAGGTAGCCAAGTGGTTGAGCGTTGGACCAGTAACCTAAAGGTTGCAAGATCGAATCCCCAAGCTGACAATGTAAAAATCTGTTGTTCTGCCCCTGAACAAGGCAGTTAACCCACGGTTCCTAGGCCGTCATTGAAAATAAGAATTTGTTCTTAACTGACTTGCCTAGTTAAATAAAGGTGTATATATATATATATATAAAAAATCTGAGTAAAACTGCAATCACACACATAGTCAGGCACACTCTCTCTCAACATATTTATTTACTTGTTGATTTAGGATTAGTAACAGCCAAATACCAATTTAGTCTACTTCCACATTTGTATGTTTTCATTAGTAGGATGACACCAATGATGGTCTCCAGTCTACAACTCTTGGAGTAGTTACTCTCTGCTTCAGACACAGGATGACCACTAAAGGAAGTGGGGCATAGATAAACATTAAACAGCTCTGGGACCATTGTGGCCTCCTCCTGACATCCAGCGTGGGACGTAGGCCCTTCCCATGGCGCCTGGAGAGAGGTTGCCTACCTGGGCCTGGATTGTCTGTTAGGGGATGTTTTCGGCATGGGTTGGAGGGAGCTGGCATGGGCTGGAGGTTGCATTGGATTGTCTGTTAGGGGATGTTTTCGGTTGAGTGAAGCCCAAACACAGGACAGGAGCGGGGGGCCCAGCTGTAAAGGAAGGCACTGCTCTCCGGTGTGTTTATGCTCCACAGGTGCCTGAGTGAGGCCCAGAGAGGAGAGGACTTTACCCCACGTCACAGCCTGTCACTGGGTCAGGACGACCAGGGAGGAGTCCCTGAAGGCCCATTTGGCCTGGCTGTTAACCTTAACCCCATTACTCATGCTAAACACAGGCAGAGGAACCTCAACCGGAAGAGTGCTTGGTCTGTGTGAACTCTGAATGGAACTGAAAGTAAAGTGGCCACAGGCTGTCAAGCGTTTAACTGTGGCTACTGGTTTGTGGGGGTACGTGGCTGGTTGGTTCTTCATCCGTGACCTCTGATTATATTGTCCAGAGTTGTTTTTGTTGGTTTATGTCTGCATGTGACTGTGTGGATGACGAGGACAGCTGGGGGAATCTCCTGAGGGCTAATGCCAGTGCTCCGGGGACAGGGATGAGTGTGTAGGAACATCCAGGGGCCTGAGCTGTAGGCCTCCCCACCAGGCAGATGTTAACACATGCCTCACTGTCTTGCCTCTGCTACCCCATTTCAACTCTAATAGCACAACTTTAATTACTAAACACTGTAACATCTATGGGTCATTTCCACTCCAGAAGCTTCAGTGTTCTTCTAGCTGACGTCTGCCCAGACATTGGACTGTGGTGGGCCTAGCTTAGGTGTTCCCAGACATTGGACTGTGGTGGGCCTAGCTTAGGTGTTCCCAGACATTGGACTGTGGTGGGCTTAGCTTAGGTGTTCCCAGACATTGGACTGTGGTGGGCCTAGCTTAGGTGTTCCCAGACATTGGACTGTGGTGGGCCTAGCTTAGGTGTTCCCAGACATTGGACTGTGGTGGGCCTAGCTTAGGTGTTCCCAGACATTGGACTGTGGTGGGCCTAGCTTAGGTGTTCCCAGACATTGGACTGTGGTGGGCCTAGCTTAGGTGTTCCCAGACATTGGACTGTGGTGGGCTTAGCTTAGGTGTTCCCAGGCATTGGACTGTGGTGGGCCTAGCTTAGGTGTTCCCAGACATTGGACTGTGGTGGGCTTAGCTTAGGTGTTCCCAGGCATTGGACTGTGGTGGGCCTAGCTTAGGTGTTCCCAGACATCGGACTGTGGTGGGCCTAGCTTCGGTGTTCCCAGACATCGGACTGTGGTGGGCTTAGCTTAGGTGTTCCCAGACATTGGACTGTGGTGGGCTTAGCTGATGTTGCATCCCTTTCTGCGGTACACCTGGGGCAGATGGAAATACTATTTCAAATGCAGTGTGTCGATCACCTCCTCCTTCTGAGTGAGCTATCTATGTGAAACGGTTCTGCTTTAACTTTCTGCTGCACTATCAGTGGAACCTCACAGATTTTGAAATCTGTGAGTGAAATACAGCGGTTGCCTGAAGGGAGTGGAAGTGGAACAAACTGACGGTGCCGATTCATATTTGATGCTTCAATGCCAATCCGCCTGTATGCCGTCGATGTGATACTTTCACTTGAGATTATGAGGCCACTGCTAATGCTACACATTTCCCAAGATCTTTGAAACCAACAAAAGTGAGAGGTTCAATGATGGAGTTCTAGATTCTGTGAGTGGGGTGCTCAGAGATTTGTTTTGGTCCTTCCTGTTTGAGTTCCCGTTTCCTGATTGGTTTGTCACTGGTAACTTTTCCTGTGTGTGCGTGTGCGGTAGTGCACACACGTGCTGTACAGGCAATTGTTTGTGTGTGTGCTTGCAGGGGATTCAGTCAAGCACAAGCGTGAACAACATGCTCCACCAAAGTTCATTATCATGACCAACGGACAGCTAACCCTGACCACTAGTTCTGGTTAGAGCTATGACTAGAAACCCTTAAACCTGCCACTGGCACCAGAGTGCTCTCTGGAGTTGGAAGTGCTTATTTCTGCCCCTGTGTTTATTTGCTAAGTTGAGAAGTTGTCTGTAATTAGACATAATGTTTGTGTAAAGTTTAAAGCTCAACATGAGAGAGTTACATATGACGTGGACTAGGGAGGGTGTCTGTCTGGACTGGGCTGAAAAAGTCCTCCTATAGGCTCTAATAAAGTCTGTGTGGTCTAAGGTGTGGTGACTGTCTTCCAGGTCTCTGGGTTCCTTCTCATGTCAACCTTAGAAAGTTTTCACCTAAACCTTATTCCACCTTTGTTCTAGGTTTAAAAACTAGACACAACTATCTGGAAGTGGCTGTGAATGGTCCCTTTAGATAATGGCTTGGGACATTGAAAGAAGGGCAGTCAGAGCAGATGTAGGACCAGATGTAATTTCCTGACAAGGTAGAGAACAGAGGTGTGTTTAGCTGGATATCTCCCCAGTGCTCTGTCTGTGGTAAGGCTGAAGTGCCTGTCACTTTCTACTTCCCCTGAGGGCTATAGACCCCTTCCTCCCTCCCACATTCTGAAGCACGTTAGACCTGCGTCTGAACCCACACATACCCCTACAGCACCGCCTCCTAAACCAACTCATGATACTTCAACTAATTACCCAGACTTCCTAGACACACTGTGTCAAGCCCTCTGGAACGCATACAGCTCTCGCTCTCTGCTGCTGCTTGGCAGTATAGCTAGATGGTTCCAAAGAGCTCCATCATTTCCTGTGCGGAGGTGAGAGGTATGTGATTGCAGTTTTAACCCCCCAGACCCTCAGACAGAGATGAGGTGTAACACTGTCGCTGCTGCCCATACTGCTCCTCTCCCCTCATCTCTTCCATTCTTTTGAAATGTGCTTCACTTCACTCTGCATTCAAAGACAAGGGCTATAACATAGTGATTTGCTACTGTTGGCAGACTGGGCCACCTGTAAATCAAGGCCAAGTGACAAGCAGTCACCATTCCTTTCCAATCCCCCTGGGAATGGAGGCTTTCTCCCAGAGAGGGTTCATCATGGCTGGGCTGGCTGGTGGAGAATGTGTTCGAGAGTGAAGAACAAACGCAACCCATATTTATGTGAATTTTTTTCCCTTTTGTACTTGAACTATTTTCACATCGTTACAAGACTGTACATAGCCATAATATGACATTTGAATTGTCTCTATTCCTTTTGAGACTTTTGTGTAATGTTTACTGTTCATCTATTTCACTTGCTATGGCAATGTAAACATATGTTTCCAGTGCCAATCAAGCCCTTTGGGGGGTGGGGTGGGGGGTGGTGTGTATGACTGAGACTGACTATTGGCTATACTTAAACTCTTTAACATCATCCTTAGCTCTGGCATCTTCCCCAATATTTGGAACCAAGGACTGATCACCCCAATCCACAAAAGTGGAGACAAATTTGACCCCAATAACTACCTGTTGGGTATGCATCACAGCATACCTTGGGAAAATCCTCTGCATTAACAGCAGACTTGTACATTTCCTCAGTGAAAACAATGTACTGAGAAAATGTCAAATTGGCTTTTTACCAAATTATCATACGACAGACCATGTGTTCACCTTGCACAACCTAACTGACAAACAAACAAATCAAAACAAAGGCAAAGTCTTCTCATCCTTTGTTGATTTCAAAAAAGCCTTTGACTCAATTTGGCATGAATGTCTGCTATAATTGATGGAAAGTGGTGTTGGGGGGAAAACATACAACATTATAAAATTCATGTACACAAACAACAAGTGTGCGGTTAAAATAGGCAAAAAACACACATTTCTTCCCACAGGGCTGTGGGGTGAGACAGGGATGCAGCTTAAGCCCCACCCTTTTTAACATATATATCAACGAATTGGCGAGGGCACTAGAACAGTCTGCAGCACCCGGCCACACCCTACTAGAATCTGAAGTCGAATGTATACTGTTTGCTGATGATCTGGTGCTTCTGTCACCAACCAAGGAGGGCCTACAGCAGCACCTAGATATTCTGCACAGATTCTGTCAGACCTGGGCCTGTCAGTAAATCTCAGTAAGACCAAAATAATGGTGTTCTAAAAAAGGTCCATTCACCAGGACCACAAATACAAATTCCATCTAGACACTGTTGGCCTAGAGCACACAAAAACTATACCTTGGCCTAAACATCAGCCCCACAGGTAACTTCCACAAAGCTGTGAACGATCTGAGAGACAAGGCAAGAAGGGCATTCCATGCCATCATGGAACATAAAGGAACATCAAATTTGACATACCAATTAGGATCTGGCTAGAAATACTTGAATCACTTATAGAACCCCTTGCCCTTTATGGTTGTGAGGTCTGGGGTCCGCTCACCAACCAAGAATTCACAAAATGGGACAAACACCAAATTGAGACTCTGCATGCAGAATTCTGCAAAAATATCCTCTGTGTACAACGTAGAACACCAAATAATGCATGCAGAGCAGAATTAGGCCGAGACCCACTAATTATCAAAAAAACCCAGAAAAGAGCCGTTCAATTCTACAACCACCGAAAAGGAAGCGTTTCCCAAACCTTCCATAACAAAGCCATCACCTACAGAGAGATGAACCTGGAGAAGAGTCCCCTAAGCAAGCTGGTCCTGGGGCTCTGTTCACAAACACAAACACACCCCACAGAGCCCCAGGACAGCAACCCAATTAGACCCAACCAAATCATGAGAAAACAAAAAGATAATTACTTGACACATTGGAAAGAATAAACAAAAAAACTGAGCAAACTAGAATGCTATTTGGCCCTAAACAGAGAGTACACCGTGGCAGAATACCTTACCACTGTGACTGACCCAAACTTAAGGAAAGCTTTGACTATGTACAGACTCAGTGAGCATAGCCTTGAAAGGCCGTCATAGGCAGACATGGCTCTCAAGAGAAGACAGGCTATGTGCACACTGCCCACAAAATGAGGTGGAAACTGAGTTGCACTTCCTAACCTCCTGCCCAATTTATGACCATATTAGAGACACATATTACCCTCAGATTACACAGATCCACAAAGAATTCAAAAACAAACCCAATTTTGATAAACTCCCATATCTATTGGGTGAAATACCATAGTGTGCCATCACAGCAGCAAGATTTGTGACCTGTTGCCACAAGAAAAGGTCAACCAGTGAAGAACAAACACCATTGTAAATATAACCCATATTTATGCTTATTTATTTCCCTTTTGTACTTTAACCATTTGTACTTTAACCATTTGTACATCGTTACAACACTGTATATATACTTATGTCATTTGTATTTTATTATTTTGGATCTTCTGTGAGTGTAGAGTTTACTCTTCATTTTTACTATTTGTTTCACTTTTGTATATTATCTACCTCACTTGCTTTGGCAATGTTAACATGTTTCCCATTCCAATAAAGCCCCTTGAATTGAATTGAATTGAGAGCAGTCCACCTGGAGTTCATATGGTCTATCTACTGTATCTCCATGAACACCTTCTCTGCTGCTGGGCTGGGGGGAACCAACTGCAGAATAACATGAGCTTTAAAGACCCTTGATCAAGCAGCCATTTTCTCCTCCTCTCTGTGAGATACTTGTTTGATAAACAGCCTGATAAAAGCTAATTGGTGTGGTTACATATTTTTCAAAGCCCTAATAAATACCTTGCTTTATGCCTTGAGAAACAGGCAGGTTACAGTGGTGTGTGTTGCTGAAGGGGTTAGCAAGCTAGCAGAGCTGTAAAAGATTATCTTTGCAGGTGTAAAAGTTTTGTAAATGGGTCATTAAGGCGTTGGCTAACTTCACACATGAACCACGAAGAGGGAAGGAGGGAGGGAGATTAGCTCAAATCAGCATGTTTCTGAAGCACAGAAATGAGGGCTGTAAATCTCCACTAATATTCTACTGAGCCTTTTAAGGGGAAGCCTTTGATGTGGATGAGGTCATGTGACCAGCAATGTTAATCTGATTTGGTTAAAATGACTGCACACGGCCTGTCCACCAATCAGACTATAAAAGCCAGAGCCAGTCATTAGGGGAGGAGTCTTCTGGGGGGGCTGTCAACAGAGCTGGATTCACGCAGACGGGCCCACATGCAAGCAGGCACGGTCATGCACACACACACACACACACACAATTTTCTCTCTCCAGGCCCATGAGTTAAATCTGGGATCCAAAGGCATCACATTCAGCAATGTTATGTTATGCAGTTGGTCTGCACAGACACACCAAATGTCACTAAACATACCAGCATTAATCCATGAGGTTGGATACCACAACACCTCCAATCACAGGACTTTTTTCCCCTTCCCAGTGTTGAGAGCTGTCTGTGTGTGACCTGTCCAGTTAACTAGAGATAAGATGGTAAGCCCACTGGCATGCATCCTTCCAGGCCTCTCCATCTCTCCTAACCAGCCCAGTGTAGCCATCACTTAGCCCTGGTGCTGCTCACTGCATACCATACACACCATAAGGCAGCTTCCTCCAACCTGACTGGCTGACTGACTGCTGACGAATCCCCAGCCTGTGGCAATAATTTCCTTCCTGGGTCACAGGCAGGAAGGGAAGACACGTGGGTGTGCTGTGAGTAAGCAGTGTCAGGCATGGGGCCGCAGAGTATGCACCGTAACCTCGTCGACTGCAATGAAGGTGTCTGGTCCACTCTGCTCCTTCAGAAGTGTCCAATGAGCCACCGGCATCCTCCGACCATCTGGCATGGTGTTTCAAACGGGCGACCTGGAGTTCAGTCAGTGAGTTGTTATGGTCCAGTTAGAGTTCAAGGAAACATTCTCTGTTTCCTTGAAGAGGGTTTTATCTGATCAGGCTGGACTTGGCTCACAAGTTGAAAAGAACCTCCAGATCAAACCTTGGATTGCCTTGACATTCTTTGATCTCAGCGAAAACATTCAGTTGATTATCAAATGTGCATCAAATAGCATTGTAAAAGAAAACAGATATGTCTCTTTTCTTGGCATGTCAAACGGCCTCTCCTCTGCTTTTATGCAGTTGTGCATAATAAAGATCTATGATGTTGGAGTCCGTCCAAGTATCTATGATTTTGGAGGGAACCCAAGAAATACCTCAAAGTAGCATCAGATGTTTTGGCCCGAGAGGATAGGCTCTTCACAGTTGAACAACAGAACAGGTCTCTCTGGTTCTGGCTCATAGTTCTACATGCTACATGCAGACACCTACATTATGTTTACTCAGTGCACAACGATCTAACAGATGTGTTGCACAATAATTGGCTGTCTGCTTTCTCCACCCTGGTAGATGTGTCTTTCTGTTTCCTGCCAAGTTCACTACAGTATATGATTATCTGAGATCTTAATTTCAGGTGTGCAAACCGATCCTTTTTGAAGCCATGCTTAGAGGCAGTGCTCCGTTCACTACCTCACAACAACACTTTCTATCTTGGAACGATCTCAAGGCGTCGTGTTTTGTCAGTACGTGCCGCCTTGTCTGACTGTGGCTGTTAAATGTCAGGTAGAGACGAGTGAGGAGGAGGAGCGGTTCACATGAAGAACTAAAGCTGAGTCTTGGGTCATGTTCATTATGGCAACAGAAAACACATTTGCATTTCTTATTGGACAAATCCATGTAGTTCCACCCCATTTGACTCAGTTTTCAACCTGCTCTCTGGTGTCTGCTGATGCGGTCTGTTTTTCCAAACAGTACCACACAATTAAAAGGGTCACTGCACTTCTAACTCTCTGATCCGGATCCTCCTTCTCAAGGATATAGTCACAGCACCAGACCCAAACCTTTGAACCAGCCTCCGGAGAGTCTCAGCTTACTCTGTTGGGGGCGGAGAGGGGATGGGCATTTGCTCTCAAGATGTCCTGTTCCATTAACACTACACCTTAAGCTCATTTCCTAAAACCAATATACATTTTGTTCTTTTAGTTCTAAGATTTCAACGTCAGCCATTTGTGTGCAGCAACCTATAGTATTGCCATCAAGCCATTTGGAAATGTCTTGGCTTTAAAAACTAGCAGTTTTAGTTGATTTCTTTCATTATGAATTGAATGTATATATACATTTCAGATGTTCGCAATGGTGTGGTGTGGTTTTCTAGGGTATTCATGACCCTTTCCTTTTTTGAAACCTGGGCTCCCTAGTGGCGCAGCGGTCTGAGGCACAGCATAGCATCCCAGTGTTAGAGGTGTCACTACAGACATCCTGGTTCGAATCCAGGCTGTATCACAACCGGCCGTGATTGGGAGTCCCATAGGGCGGTGCACAATTTGCCCAGCGTCGTCCGTGTTTGGCCGGGGTAGGCCATCATTGTAAATAAGAATGTGTTCTTAACTGACTTGCCTTGTTAAATAAAGGTTACATTTCCTCTGGCTTCGGGTAAGGCCTATGGGCTGTGATCCTCTATCTCTGTCAAAAGGACCCAGCAGGCCTAACAGACAGACAACCAGACAAACATGGCCACCAACCATTCCCTTGTTCTCCCCTCTCTCTTGTCTTCCTCACATTCCCTAAATGGCCTTCCATGTGTTGTTTCCCTCCCTGCTCGGCATGGTGGGCCTGTCTTGCTCCAGCCTAAATGTCAGACCTGAAGGTGTTCTCCAGTTCCAGCACTGCCTGGGAGAGCAGAGCAGAGAGCAGCGGGAGGCTCCCAACTCAACGCTTCACTCTCATCATTTGTCCTGGGTTTTGAAGGAGTGCTAGTAACACTGCTCCAACCCAACGCTGCTCCTGAGGCCTCCTGTTTGCCTCCACCGAACCCTGCGCCCCGGCTGGCTGGCGCACGATCAGGGGGAGCTGTCGTCGGCCGCCCAAGTAAATTGTCAGCCGCCTGTGTTGGGTGGAGGCAGACAGCGTTGAGACCAGGACCTTGTAGGACTTTCCACAACCCCACACTTACACACGTAAACACACACATGGTAGTTACACACGCACTCATACACTGAATGCACTCACAACCACACAGTCACACACATGTAATTACACACGCATTTATGCACACGTGCACGTACACACACACGGCCCAGTCTGTCTGTGAACACAGTGCCTGGGTAAGGCTGGCGGGCCCCCATGGCAACCTCATGCACTAACTTGCCAAACTTCAGTCAGTCTATGATTTGCTCTTCACCCCTGCAGTCAGTGGTTCCTTGGCTCACTTAAACTCTCAATATAACCAATGTTAGTTCTTAAAAATATTATTATTTGTAAATACGCAAATCTGGGTTTTCCTTTATTTTTCTTTATTTTCCCTTATTCAAATCCATATTTATGTGTCTCATTGTGGGTCCGCCATTTTGATTCAAAGGTCAAATCAAACAACCCTAGTAGACGGAGCGGGCAGCCTGTCCAGTACTGATGTAGCTAGCTGGGACGCTGTAATGCAGCATAGTCACACTGTGTTCCTGTCTTGTGCTGCTCTAGGAATAAATCACTTTCTGCGAAGGGGCTTTAACAACTTTAAAACACACTGGGGCCATACAATCCTCCATCCTCCAAGCCCAGAAGAGAAAACGCTCTGAAGGGTCTGGCTCCTGTTGAAAGCAAAATGCTTTAAACTTTGGTTTCCACAGAACATTAAACATCATGTCTGGAAAATTGTTTTTGGTGGTCCCAAGTGTTGGAGGAGAGGCTTGTTCATGTGCTTACAGCATTTCATGATACTCTGAAGCTCTGGAGTAGCACCCAAATACGTTCTGCAGAGCTGGGAAAGTGACACTTCACTGTAGTCTTCGTAAAACCTTCATAAACACTCCATAACACCAGTCGTGAACACACAGAAAAAAAGCCAAAAGACCTTTACACGTACAGTATCACGCAATGTTCATCATCTGAGCAATTCATTCTCCTCGACCAGTGCTTAACTGAGTAGCTGGGCCTTTACTTTTTTGTTTTGTATAGAGTTAGACCAGGGAAGCACGTTTGATTAGCATATATAGTATGGAAGACTATTACTGAAGGTATGAACGATACAGGAAGAGGCAGTGTTCATTGAGGTCTACTTGAGATGATCAAAGTGGTGCAGCTCTTGGCCTTGTCCCTGACTCTGTTTACCTTAAGCTGCACTCCTATTGTGACCCTTGACCCCACATAGGTCACCAGACAGGCCTGTGATTGGCTCATTGGCCTGACACGACAGGTCAAAATGGATGGCTCTTTTTAAGGTCAGCTGATTACCATGCTTATAGCCAGTGGAAAACACGGTCATTGAAGATAAAGAATAAAGGTTGGCTGAACAAAAGATGCTATCACTGAAAAACATTTTAACAATAGTATAAATTATTCTTTAATATAGTCACTTGTGTATTTGATCCCACATTGACCCTGAAGCAGAGGATGAAACAACATTGAAGTGGGAATTTAAAAAAATCAGTAAGGATCCTGTGTGAAATCTGCCATTTATTGAGCCAGCAAAGAATCCATCAATGAACTAAAACAAGTCCTAAACCTTTTTTAGAACCCCCTAAAAGAGGACAGAGGTCACTAGTCAGTATTCGCTAATCCTCAAACCTGGGGGCTGTGGGGTCCCTCTGAGCTCCCCAGGAAGAAAAGAGCAGTCAGTCCCACAGTAGAGAGGGGTTCGGGCCTGAGGGGTGCGGGCCTGAGGGGTGCGGGCCTGGGCCAGGTCCTCCATTGATCTAAATGGAGATGCTGAGGTGGCAGGGAGGGGCTGAAGACAATGGAGTGCTCAGTGTGTCACCACCAGAGTCTGAAGTGAGGTTCAGGGGATTAAACTTAATTCTCATAGCGCTGAATAAAGCTGGTCAAGCCCTCTGCCTGCCTGGTGAGGAGGTGAGGACCTGAGCCTCACGGAAAGTGTTATTGTAGCTCCATTAAAGCCTGCTGACTGGGCCACAACAGGCCCTGGAGCTGCTGAACAAAGAGAGTGGCCTTAGTGTTCCTTTGGGACAAGGCCCTGAAAGAAAGAACGAGAGACATTGTCACTTCACTGCTAAGACCAGAGGAATCTTAAGATGGGGAATTTTGGGCAGTTCTGGAATTTTAGGCAGTTCTGGAGTTCAAACTTTGTGTCGAGAGGGGGAGTGAGTGAGAGGAGAGGGGGAGTGAGTGAGTGAGAGGAGAGGGGAGTGAGTGAGAGGAGAGGGGGAGTGAGTGAGAGGAAAGAGGGGGAGGAGAGGGTGAGAGGAGAGGGGGAGCGAGTGAGAGGAGAGGGGAGTGAGTGAGAGGAAAGGAATGGGAGAGGGGGAGCGAGTGAGAGAGGAGAGGGTGTGAGTGAGTGAGGAGAGAAGTGAATGGGAGAGGGGGAGTGAGTGAGAGAGGAGAGGGGGAGGAGGAGTGAGGAGGAGGGGGAGAGAGAAGAGAGAGAGGTGAGTGAGGAGAGGGGGAGCGAGTGAGGAGGGTGAGAGAGAAGAGAGTGAGTGAGTGAGAGAGGGGGAGTGAGTGAGAGGTGAGGGGGTGTGAGTGAGTGAGAGAGGAGAGGGCGAGCGATGGAGGAGAGAGGGGGAGTGAGGGAGGGTGAGTGAGAGGAGTGAGTGAGAGAGGAGAGATAGTGAGGAGAGGGTGAGGAGTGAGGAGAGGGGGACTGAGTGAGTGATGAAGGAGATGGGGAGTGATGTAGGAGAGGGGAAGTGATGGAGGAGAGAGGGGAGGAGTGAGTGAGTGAGTGAGTGAGTGAGTGAGAGGAGTGGAAGTGTGATGGAGGAGAGAGGGGGAGTGGAAGTGAGAGAGAGGAGAGGGGGAGTGAGAGAGAGGAGAGGGGGAGTGAGAGAGAGAGAGAGAGGATAGGGAGAGGAGAGGGGAGTGAGAGAGGGGGAGAGTGAGAGGTGAGAGAGAGATGAGAGGGTGAGTGGGTGAGGAGAGGGGGAATGAGTGAGTGATGGAGAGGGGGAGTGATGGAGGAGAGAGGGGGAATGAGTGAGAGAGGAGAGGGGGAGTGATGGAGGGATGGAGGAGAGAGGGGGAATGAGTGAGAGAGGGGAGTGGGTGGGTGAGTGAGTGAGGTGAGAGCGTGAGGAGTGGAAGAGTGATGGAGGAGAGAGGGGGAGGGGTGAGAGAGGAGAGGGGGAGTGAGAGAGAGGAGAGGGGAGAGGGGGAGAGGGGGAGGGAGAGAGAAAAGAGAGAGAGGGAGTGAGAGAGTGAGAGATGAGAGGGTGAGTGGGTGAGGAGAGGGGAATGAGAGAGTGATGGAGAAGAGGGGGAGTGAGAGAGGAGAGGGGGAATGAGTGAGAGAGGAGAGGGGGAGTGATGGAGGAGAGAGGGGGAATGAGTGAGAGAGGTGAGTGAGTGGGAGGGTGAGTGACAGGGTGAGTGACAGGGTGAGTGGAGAGGTGGAGTGAGTGAGTGAGAGGGGGAGTGAGAGAGAGAGAGGGGGGTGGAGAGGGAGAGAGAGAGGAGAGAGGAGTGAGAGAGGAGAGGGAGAGTGAGTGAGTGAGGAGAGGGGGAATGAGTGAGTGATGGAGAAGAGGGGGAGAGAGAGGAGAGGGGGAATGAGTGAGAGGGGGAATGAGTGAGAGAGGAGGAGTGATGGAGGAGAGAGGGGGAATGAGTGGGAGAGGAGAGGGGGAGTGAGAGAGGTGAGAGAGGAGTGAGTGAGTGAGTGAGTGAGTGGGGGTGGGGGAGTGAGAGAGAAAAGAGAGGGTGAGTGAGAGAAGAGAAGGGGAGTGAGAGAGGAGAGGGGGAGTGAGTGAGAGAGAGAGGATAGGGGGAGTGAGTGAGAGAGAGGAGAGGGGGATTGAGTGAGTGAGTGAGAGGAGAGTGGGAGTGAGTGAGGGACATGGGTAGTGAGTGAGAGAGGAGAGTGGGGGAGTGAGTTAGTGATTGAGATAGGGGAGTGAGTGAGAGAGAGTGAGAGAGAGTGAGTGAGTGAGTGAGTGAGAGGGGGAGTGAGTGAGGGGAGTGAGTGAGTGAGTGAGTGAGTGAGTGAGTGAGTGAGTGAGTGAGTGAGTGAGTGAGTGAGGGGAGGGGGAGTGATGGAGAGTGGGAGGGAGGAGGGAGAGAGAAACGAGAAGGGGTGAGAGAGGGAAACGAGAGGGGGAGGGGGAGTGAGAGAGCGAAGGAGAGGAAAGGAGTGAGAGAAAGGAGGGAGTGAGAGCGACACGAGATGGGGGTGAGGGAGGGAGGGGCAGGAGAGAGGGCATAGGGAGTGAGAGAGAAATGAGAAGGGAGTGAGAGAGAGAAACGAGAGGGAGTGAGAGAGGAACGAGAGAGAAACGAGAGGGGCAGGGGAGAGGGAGTGAGAGAGAAAGGAGAAGGGGGCGAGAAAGGGGTTGAGGTTTTTACCGAATGTATAAAAACATTTTCAACATTAAGCAGCGATGCCAAGAGCAGATCCCGGAGTAACCCCAGCATACTAATAATACTGCTGCCATCCATCATCACAGACAACAACCAATTAGCACATTCCTCTTTCCCCTGTTCTCATGTTCTTGGCTAATCCCTCCATTTTGTGTCATTCATCAAAAACAGAAAATGTTTTCGACTCAATACTGAGTGTGAGCGTGAGAGGCTGGAGGAATGTTGATTGAGGGGTGATTTTTCTGGGTGTTTATGGAAGGAGGCTGTGGCCTGGGCTGGGTCCTGGGCTGGGGTTACTGTACAGGCCTGGACCTTAATTGTAAAGAGTACTGTAGACCTGGAGCTCTGGCTGTGGTGCCAATGCTGGCTGCAGTACTACTGACAATTAAGTTGTCAGCTGGCGCTCCAGAGCCCTCCTCCTCTGACCTGAAGAACTCTGCCTGCCTGTCTGACCTGCAGAGACAGTCCTGACGCCACTCAGGGACAGCCATCTGACTGCAGCTCTCTCTGTCTCTCTCTCTCACACACACACACACACACACACACACACACACACACACACACACACACACACACACACACACACACACACACACTACAGCTTAATCTGTGCTACATTCAGAGCCCCCTGCTGAGGATCTTGTAAATACGAGGCATTCAGAAATGCTTTACAGATGTGTGCTGGCAGCAGGATTTCAGCAGCGTTGAGATATTGAGGTCTCTGAGTGTGTTCTTATGTTGGCCAGGGATATCTTTTAAAGCAGCATACACATGGAGAGCCTCTCCTGTTACTTATCCTGTCTGCTGCAGACTGCTCTGCTGGCTGCCTCGCAAAGGCAAAGCAGGGGCTGAGTGCCTAAGCAGCAACACAACACTACTTCATATAACTCTCTCCCCACCGCCCCACCGCCCACTCCCTCCTATCTCCATCTCTACTCTCAATTCTTCCACACAGTCAGTGTCTGATTTTTATCTCCTGGGCTGGCTTCTTTTGGGCCTGACCATATTAGTCTGGGCCTAGTTTAAATAGCAGGCTGGTAAGGTTTCAGCTCCGTGGGGGAGAGAGGAACCTGGCTACATCCTGAAGAGGTTTTAATGATTCAGACAGCCTCAGTCAAGCTGTGTTCCAAATGGCACCCTACTCCATATTTAGTGCACTATAGTTAGTCAGTCAGTCAGTCAGTGATGTGGTGTATACTCCTCCTGAGGTGCGACCCCACTGGGTACACTGCAGAGCTGCTCTACTAGGCTGACTGGGCTAGGATCACACCAGCTGAACTCTACCTCTCTACTGGATTAAACCCAAATCTCTCCTACACGTTCTCACTGTCATAAATCCACCTCTTTAACACAGAGAGGGGAGTGGGGAGAGAGCTAGTAGCTCCACATAGACTAGATCAAGCAGCTCAGGTGTTGTTTTAGTGGTTTTTTATTTGATTGCTGGAGTAGGTACTTCACACAAAGGATAGGGTGTACTGTGTTTATAATGTAGTTAGTATGTCTCTGGGTTTATATCTCTGTAGGTTTATGGTGTGAGAGAGTTTTCATTATTATGTATGTCTATACCAGAGCGAGAGAGAGCGAGAGCTTTTTCCGATGTGTGTAAAAGAGAACTCTCAGATCAGGGGTGTGTGTCTGAAAGAGAACTCTCAGATCAGGGGTGTGTGTGAAAGAGAACTCTCAGATCAGGGGTGTGTGAAAGAGAACTCTCAGATCAGGGGTGTGTATGAAAGAGAACTCTCAGATCAGGGGTGTGTGTGTGAAAGAGAACTCTCAGATCAGGGGTGTGTGTGAAAGAGAACTCTCAGATCAGGGGTGTGTGAAAGAGAACTCTCAGATCAGGGGTGTGTGTGAAAGAGAACTCTCAGATCAGGGGTGTGTGTGAAAGAGAACTCTCAGATCAGGGGTGTGTGTGAAAGAGAACTCTCAGATCAGGGGTGTGTGTGTGTAATGGTTATTGGGCCAGATGACTGTAATGCCACAGAGACACCTGAGTTGGCATTTTCCATGGTGAAGCCCTGTGCTCACATATCACGCAGTCCCATTGGTATGCACTCACAGACACGGCTGCCAGGAGGGGCTCGGGTCGGGTGGACTGAAAAAACAATCCCACCAGCGTATCGCTACCCCCAATGACGATAGACCCCGTCACGGAAATAACCTCACAGACAACCCACAATTCCCCACAAGAAGATTGTGACCAGTGATTTGAGGCCGTTCTTTGACCAACTCCAGTACTGTGTGTCAGTGACAGTCAGTCATACGCTCACTCTGTTTAGATTCTTCAATTACAGTACTGTCTTCTCTAACTTTATGGTTCTGCTCAGCTTCAACTCACAGTTGTCAAACATATACAGTGTATATAGAGCTGAATACTGTCATTTGGATTTAGCCATGTCAGTATGTATTGGCGGCTCTAATGTAGATCTCCAGTGTCCATCTAGAATAGTTTGTTTATATGGTGACTACTCTTCCTCTTTACTGTATGTATGACAACAAACATGGAAATAAACTCTGTAGCTAAATCTGGTGGAATATATATTTGTTGTGCTTGGTCCGTGACAAATACACTAAAATAAATGTGTTTCTGTTTCTCTTTCTCCAGGATGTGTTGGACAAGGCGTGTGCAGAGGGGATCAGTGATGAACATTACCGTTTAGAAGGTATGACCCCCCCCAAAGCTCCTGAAATGTGCTGATGAGGTGGATGTATGGAACCCCTCCCCCAGCTCCTCTCTCCCCCCTTTACCTACCTTCTCCTTGGCCCTCCCCTCCCACTCTGTGCTTTGCAACCCACCTCCATCTATTCTGTTTTCCCCCTGTGTGGTGTGATCTTGGATTAAAGAATCAGGGTGAAAGGCCTCCCCCTTCATCTGAAAAGAGTACCAGAGCTCTGTTGTGCTACCTAACTGGCAGTAGGGGAGACTGGGATGGGACCAGCCCAGAGCTCTGTTGTGCTACCTAACTGGCAGCAGGGGAGACTGGGATGGGACCAGCCCAGAGCTCTGTTGTGCTACCTAACTGGCAGCAGGGGAGACTGGGATGGGACCAGCCCAGAGCTCTGTTGTGCTACCTAACTGGCAGTAGGGGAGACTGGGATGGGACCAGCCCAGAGCTCTGTTGTGCTACCTAACTGGCAGCAGGGGAGAGTGGGATGGGACCAGCCCAGAGCTCTGTTGTGCTACCTAACTGGCAGCAGGGGAGACTAGGATGGGACCAGCCCAGAGCTCTGTTGTGCTACCTAACTGGCAGCAGGGGAGACTGGGATGGGACCAGCCCAGAGCTCTGTTGTGCTACTTAACTGGCAGCAGGGGAGAGTGGAATGGGACCAACCCAGAGCTCTGTTTTGCTACCTAACTGGCAGCAGGGGAGAGTGGGATGGGACCAGCCCATAGCTCTGTTGTGCTACCTAACTGGCAGCAGGGGAGACTGGGATGGGACCAGCCCAGAGCTCTGTTGTGCTACCTAACTGGCAGCAGGGGAGACTGGGATGGGACCAGCCCATAGCTCTGTTGTGCTACCTAACTGGCAGCAGGGGAGACTGGGATGGGACCAGCCCAGAGCTCTGTTGTGCTACTTAACTGGCAGCAGGGGAGAGTGGAATGGGACCAACCCAGAGCTCTGTTGTGCTACCTAACTGGCAGCAGGGGAGACTGGGATGGGACCAGGCCAGATATGTGGGTCAGGGTGTCTCGGCTGGCTAGTTTTGTCGTTGAGTTGAGCTAGTTCAGGCTGGTTTATTTTAAGGGGTGGGCCAGGTATGCTTTGGTCCTCATTTAATTTATTTTTTATTTTTGAACCTTTATTTAACCAGGCAAGTCAGTTAAGAACAAATTCTTATTTTCAATGACTGCCTCATCACTGTCTTCTCCTCATAAACGTGCCTAAAGAGCTGGTGAAAAGCACAATGAATACAACCTATTATGGAACATGTAGCTATGATAATGTTAGATGACCACACACCAGACCTTGTCCATGTCAAAATCCCTCCGTGTGTCCGCTTCGGAGCCATCTTGGTCCCTTTCTCTTCCCCTCATTCTCAGAAGAGTAGAAACACCATGGTTCTCTTACAGACTCTGTAAAAGTACAATTTGTTGTACATTTCAGTAAGAACTTATGAGAGACATCTTATTATTAAAGTAGTTCTTGATTTCCATTTGGTACAATTCTTCTTTAGACCTGGGGGTTCATTGCTTAAATCACATTTAAACATGAATGAAAGCCTTTATGGAGCATTCCGGCTTCTTGATTCTTTATAACCCTGGAAAGAAAGTGGTTTGTTGAAGGGGAAAGGGACAGACATAGAGAGCCAGAGAGAGGTTACGGATGATCGTTAGGCCAAAGCACATATGAAAGCTTGTCTTTCCTCAGGGCTTCAGTAAGCATTTTCAAAGAAAGTTTGTGAGGATTAAAAAATAACTTGCTTGCAAAATTGCAAAGCGGGATGAAGCAAAAGGGATCCAGGATGGTAGTGTGTTTTGACTCTTTGGATCTTGCAGTTACGTCCTCTGTGCCTTTTCAAATGTAGTTTTCACAAGGCCATTAACTGAGGCTTAGATAACTCAATCAGCTATATAAACCTGTATCTCTGTGTCTGGTCACACTTGCGTGACTCTCAGCTTTCACTTCTGTGTGGATGGTCTGAGAGTGAGTGACAGCGGTCTTGTGTGTGTGTAATGGCAGGGCTGTTGGATCAGGCATGATGGCATTTTGAGAGTGCCAGCCCAGCCCCTCCTCCACTCCCATCAGATCACCAGCCAATCCTCTGGCAGCATTTAGTTCCACTCATGAAGAGCAGGCCTACTGTATTTCAGTGACGTCTGAGAGGTCTGAGAGGGAGATAGCAGATTATGTCTACATAGGGGATAGGGTGCCCTCTTGGACATAGCCTACAGTATTCCTCTGGGTCTTTTCATTAGCCTGGAGATAAGCATCACCATCTCCACATTGGGCTTGTTACCCAACAGATTTGCCCCCTCGCATGGCACAATGGTACCTTTGAGCATCTGTGATGATCAAAGACGGGGTTCAATTTTCCTCCTTCAAAAAGTTTTTGCTCCCCGGGACGCTGCCTTTCATTGTGCCTGCAGCCGAGAGGACATGAGACGGGACAGACATGATTGATCTGCTTGGATACGGAGGAAAGAGAACGAGGCTGTTGTGTCTGTCTGTCTGCTCCTTTGGCGACCACAACAAACGCTGTTTCAGATTTGACTTGGCTTAATTAATTAGTGATTCTGTTTTACAGCCGTCTGGTCTGATCCTTGGCCAAAAGGTTTGAGAATGGAACTTCAAAGTGCAACAGGGGGGAGGGGGTTGAGGGGGGGGGGGCTGTGTGTGTGTGTGTGTGTGTGTGCATGCGCAGTAACCCAGCCATCTCCTGATCCTGATTGGTCAGGCAGGAGCACAAGCAAAACCAAATGGCCACCAACTGCGTCCCAATGAAATGCCACCCTATTCCGTAAATAGTGCACTACTTGGACCCATGGAGTGACTCTGTGTATTCATGGCCTCTGCCCTTGGCCTATCAGTCTCTTTTTAATTTGTAGTACCCAGGTCTGAAACATCTCAGAGGTTTTAGTTGGATTCGGATGTGATGAGAGGATATGAAAGGACTGTGACATGTTACAGTAGGAGATGTTGGTGGGCTGACATACACTATACAGGTTTGATACTGTAGTTGGGGCCTACTGTTGATGAGGATGTGCGTAGCGGTGGAATAGGATGTGTGTGTGACAGACGAGGTGAGGCCTCCCTATGGACGCTGTCTGTCTGGGCTATATGTCTGGAAGCTATAATACTCAGTGAAACATCCAGCATTATGAGCTCAGCTACAGTGGGCACAGAGACCGAGGCAGGGCTCCCACGGGGTTCTTTGATGTTCAGATCAGATGATGTTCCCACTTTAGAATGTAATATCTTAAGCCACATTATACAGTAGCATCATGTCCTGTTGTTGGCATGTAGGGCATGTTATGTCTGTTCAGTTCCATGTTCTATTCCTCCACCTCCTCTCCCATTCCTGGGGCTATGCTAGCACTTTCCCATGGCAATGATGTGCATCCAAGCCCAGGAGTATTTTGTGTCTGTGCCTTATGCTTATTTATACACTGGATTCTTGACGTAGCTTACTGTAATATATCTACTGCTGTACATATCTACTGCTGTACATATCTACTGTTGTACATATCTACTGTTGTACATATCTACTGTTGTACATATCTACTGCTGTACATATCTACTGTTGTACATATCTACTGTTGCTGTACATATCTACTGTTGTACATATCTACTGCTGTACATATCTACTGCTGTACATATCTACTGTTGTACATATCTACTGCTGTACATATCTACTGCTGTACATATCTACTGCTGTACATATCTACTGTTGTACATATCTACTGTTGTACATATCTACTGTTGTACATATCTACTGCTGTACATATCTACTGTTGTACATATCTACTGTTGTACATATCTACTGTTGTACATATCTACTGCTGTACATATCTACTGTTGTACATATCTACTGTTGTACATATCTACTGCTGTACATATCTACTGCTGTACATATCTACTGCTGTACATATCATTCTTAGTTGATCTTGTGTACATTCTCCCTACAGTGCTATTTGGGTTGTCAATCAGATTCATCCCACCGTTGTTGATTTCTTGTCTTTTTTTGTATTTTCTTTCCTTACATTTTCTTTGACATTTTACTGCATTGTTAGGAGCTAGTAACATTAACATTTCACTGCACCTGCTACAACATCTGCTAAACTGTGTACGCGACCAGTAAACTTGTATTTGATCATTTGGTTGCGTGTCTGTTCTTACAGTGGCTCTGCCCCCGGAGAAGACGGTGGACAGTTGCTGTGTGGAGGAGAAGATGCAGGGGAGAGCGAACCAGGCGCCCACAGGCACACAGAAACAGCTCCAGTTGGAAGTGAGTGTGAAGTTGAACTGTGAACCACCAACATGGACCATTTATTAGTGCTTCTGGGAAGAACTAGAGCGACAATATAATACTCTTTCAGGGATGGAAGGAGGCACACTTGCACACAGTCGTGAATGTATTGATACTTATATGGCAATGCGATTCGTTTCAGGAGCTTGAGTGTGCCGTCTCTGTAGAGGAAGACAACAGACAGGAGTGGACATTCACGCTGTATGATTTTGACAACAATGGCAAGGTCACCAGAGAGGTGAGGGTTCAAACACATTTTATATTCAAACAGACTCTAACACATAACAGGGCACTTTCCTTTCCCCGCCCATGATCTTTTCCTCTTTCACACACACACACACACACACACACACACACACACACACACACACACACACACACACACACACACACACACACACACACACACACACACACACATACACACACATACACACACACACATACACATACATACATACATACATACATACATACATACATACATACATACATACATACATACATACATACATACATACATAGACTAAGGGAGACACAACCAGATGAAGTTACATTCATCCATTTCAATAATACAGCCACTAGGAACCAAAGAGACTTTTTCCTTCCCAGCGATAGATACCTAGTGGCTGGCTGCTGCCTTGTAAAGATCTGAGCAGTGCAGTCAGAGAGGCCTGTATTTTTGGAGAGCTGAGTTGAAACGGTGTGAAGAGACAGAAGCCGTCCTCTGTGTGGTGGGATGGTTGGATCTCCAGTTTCTCTGGCATCGCCCATGGCCCCGCGGCACATGAGACGGCAGGCGGCAGCTCACACAAAAAGAAGAAGAAGGAAATGGCTTTCTTCTCCAGCTCCCTTTCTTTATTTCTTCAGACGTATGAAAAAAATGGAAAACTAAAAGTGACATAGGAAGCTTTTTTTTTTACGCCTTAGCGTTTGAAACGGTATCTGGAGCCAGTCCCCAAAGAGCTCATAATAGGCCTTTATGTTGCATTGAGAGAGAGGCAAGGCAATAGGAATGCAGGCATTTGGACGTTTTAGAGGAGCGAGAGCAGAAGCTAGGCTAACAGGCCCAAAAAGGTCCCTATTTCTGAGTGGTTTTGTAAGCCCCTTTTCTCAGCAGTGACAGTCCAGGGAACATTAGTAGAAATGCAGTAATTACCTTCAGAGGGAAAATGCTAACAAGACTTGAAATATGTATAATTAAACATACTATGCTATTGATCCATCTGTGGATGTTCATGTTGCTCTCTTCCTGAACAGGCTTTTAAAGACTTAAGCGAGTGCAGATTTCAGATGTCTGCTCTATGCTCACGGACTTTGTGTGTGGATGTTATTCAGCCTTTCTACAGGAATCCCACCCTACAGGATGTTCCCTCTTATGTTCTCTCTTTCTTATTCTGTCTATGTCTGACTCTTAGCCCTGAGGCAAAGGTCTGTGCTATGGCCCTCAGCTACTCGACTCATTCAAAGAGCGAGAAAGAGAGAGATATTGAGAGGGAGAATACTTTTAAAAGCTCTTAATTGAACCATTTCCAAAGTTACACAGAAAGCCTACAGAGAGAAAGGGTAATGGAGGCTCTATTAAGAACAGAGCTGCTATAGAGTGGGTTGTGCATCATTTCATCTTTTAGCACTTCTCCTCCCACCTCCCAGACATATCTTGTCATGCATTTATCCTATATTTGTACTCTCTGCCTGATCACTTTACAGGTGGAACACTGAAATAAAACAACTGACAACTCAGCATGTACTTCTCTTCATCTCTCCTGTTTTCCTGTAACAGACTACAGTAACTGAGTTGTTGGCTGTACACTAACAAAGACCATCTCGCGCTCTCCCTTCCCCTCAGGACATCACCAGCCTGCTCCACACCATCTATGAGGTGGTGGACACATCGGTCAACCATTCCCCCAGCAGCAGCAAGACACTGCGGGTCAAGCTCTCTGTGGCCCCCGACTCCAGCCAGCGCTGGCGGAGCTGCACTCAGGGCCCCGCAGGTAACCACCAGGCTGGGGGAGGATCACAGGGCTGGGAAGGGGGAGGGAGGATGGGGAGACAGAGGGGGAAGAAGAGGTAGGGAAGGGGAGAGAGCGGTGTTCTTTGGGCTCCCCTACTTGACTGTTCTGCTGTCAGCACATCCAGAGTCTTGTTTGTTGTCATGCGGAAAGGCACCTGCTTCAGGCATGTCAGACTCTCTCTCTCTCTCTCTCTCTCTCTCTCTCTCTCTCTCTCTCTCTCACTCTCTCGCTCTCTCGCGCTCTCTCGCTCTCTCGCTCTCTCTCTGCCCGTGTCTTCATCCATTGCTCTCCGGCACAATGGGGTTCATTTTTAATGATGGGAGTAGTGACAGAGCTGAGAACCCTCCAGTGCCTTCAAACACTCTGAAAGAAACCTTAAGAGATGCACCAACTCCTTTTGATAACCACAACCATTTTATTTTTCTCCAAAGTGTTTCTTCTTCTCCCTCACCCCCCACTTCTCAGAGCTGTCGGTAAAATATAGCTACATTCCATGTAACTTTTCTAACTGACGACTTGGTAAGCAAGCATTGAGATTTTCCTTTAAATTGCTACAAAATATGACGCCCTGTTTGTTTACTTCCTGTTGTTGTGTCTATTTATAACGTCAAGGGATTCAAAAGAAGCAGGCTTTGAAAACGAAACATTAGCTGTCAGTCTTCACACTAATTTCAGCTGTCTTCATGCTAATTTCAAACCACAACATATCACACTTCATTAATAAACTCTGGGTTATATATACAGTACCAGTCAAAAGTTTGGACACAACTACTCATTCCAGGGTTTTTCTTTATTTTTACTATTTAATAGTGAAGACATCAAGACTATGAAATAACACATATGGAATCATGTAGTAACCAAAAAAGTGTTAAACAAATCAAAATATATTTCATATTTTAGATTCTTCAAAGTAGCCACTCTTTGCCTTGATGACAGCTTTGCACATTCTCTCAACCAGCATCATGAGGTAGTCACCTGGAATGCTTTTCAGTTAACAGGTGTGCCTTGTTAAAAGTTAATTTGTGGAATTTCTTTCCTTCTTAATGCGTTTGAGCCAATCAGTTGTGTTGTGACAAGTTAGGTGTAGTATGCAGAAGATAGCCCTATTTGGTAAAAGAACAGCTCAAATAAGCAAAGAGAAATGACAGTCCATCATTACTTTAAGACATGAAGGTCAGATAATCTGGGAAAATTTGAAGAACTTTGAAAGTTGCTTTAAGTGCAGTCCCAAAAAACATCAAGCGCTATGATGAAACTAGCTCTCATGAGGACCGGAACGAGAAAGGAAGAGTTACCAGCCTCAGAAATTGCTTCACAGAGTTCAAGAAACAGACACATTGAAACATCAACTGTTCAGTAGAGACTGTGTGAATCTAGCCTTCATGGTTGAATTGCTGCAAAGAAACCACTACTAAAGGACACCAATAAGAAGAAGAGACTTGCTTGGGCCAAGAAACACGAGCAATGGACATTAGACTGGTGGAAACCTGTCCAAATTTGAGATTCTTGGTTCCAACCGCCGTGAGACGCAGAGTAGGTGAACGGATGTTCTCTGCGTGTGTGGTTCCCACCCTGAAGCATGGAGGAGGTGGTGTGGAGGTGCTATGCTGGTGACACAGTCTGTGATTTATTTTGAATTCAAGGCAGACTTAAACAGCATGGCTACCACAGCATTCTGCAGCATTACGCCAGTCCCACTAAGCACAAACCAGATGTGATATAATTGTTTTTCAACAGAACAATGACCCAGCACACTTCCAGGCTGTGTAACGGCTATTTGACCAAGGAGGAGAGTGATGGAGTGATGCATCAGATGACCTGGCCATCCCAATCACCTGACCTCAACCCAATTGAGATGGTTTGGGATGAGTTGCACTGCAGAGTGAAGGAAAAGCAGCAACAAGTGCTCCGCATATGTGGGAACTCCTTCAAGACGGTTGGAAAAGCATTCCAGGTGAAGCTGGTTGAGAGAATGCAAGGAATGTGCAAAGCTGCCATCAAGGCAAAGGGTTGCTACTTTGAAGAATCTCAAATATATTGTGATCGTTTTAACATATTTTTGGTTACTACATAATTCCATATGTGTTATTTCATAGTTTTAATGTCTTCACTATTATTCTGCAATGTAGAAAATAGTACAAATAAAGAAAAACCCTTGAATGAGTAGATGGGTCCAAACTTTTGACTTGTACTGTATATATTTTTTCTTTGTCTTATATGAGGCCTGGAGTAAATAAATGAAGCATTGTTGTTTTTTCTCTTTTATAGATCTTCAAAGTAAAAGGCTGTGAACAAAGATTTCTTTCTTCTGAGAGAAATAGACATGCGTGTGTGCGTGTGTGTGTGTGTGGCTGTTCTTTTTGATAATGTCCTGCTCACTCTCTCACAGACATGCCCCACCCCAGAACCAAGACTGACAAGTGCATTGAAGACCTTAAAAGTGCAGAGAAGAAGTCTCGAGCCCTCCTCAGGTAACAGATGTTTTACAGCCTGCATCAAGGATTTACAAGACAATAATGTGTATCTGTGCATTTTTGACACCAATAACAACATTTCTTTTGACACCGACAGAATGTATGTTTTGCAATGCATCTAAAAGAGCTAAAATACTGCTTCAAGCTGTTGTAAAGTCGCATCTCTCTCCCCTCCAGGCGCCATCACAGTGACCACCACACTATCCAGCACCAGGTTTTGACCCAGCAGGGTCAGAGTCAGGGCTGCCAGCGCCACTGTGTGGATGAGAACCTGGAGCGCAGGAACCACTACCTCGACCTGGCCGGCATCGAGAATTACACATCCCGCTTTGGAGCAGGTGAGCTGGTCTGGGGGGGGGTGATGATGGAGAGATTGGAGACTAGAGGCACTGACCGATCACAGCACCCGGGTACTTTGAAGCTGTGTCCAGATAGAGGGAGGCCTTCATTACGCCAGCACCTGAGTGGAGGGAGACAGGCAGGCAGGTCTGGCCAGTAAAACATCTGGACCCACCGGGGCACAATACGATATGTCATCAGGGGCCAGGCTTCATCATGAAGTGAATTAAATTCTGTTTAATATGGGGCTGCTTTTGTTTAAATGTCTGTGTTGACGGGGAGTTTTTTTTAGTGTGACACCCTCTAGTTCAAAGAAGAAAATACTCTTTGTCCCGTGAAAAAAAAAAAGCAGAAAAAATGGGAAAAGTAAAATAGTATTGGGACTGGTAATATTAACGTTTATGAGTTCTCAGTCTTTCAATGAAGTTAGTGATTTATCAATTGACCCATCATGGGTTATTTATCCTGACCTGTATTTCTCCCCTCTCCAGCCCCCACCACAGAGCCTGTGAAAGCAGAGCCTCAGACCCGACCATCGAACCAGACCAGGTCTCGCTCTCATGAACCAGAGAACGGCCACACCTACTCCCACCACCGTCGCTCACAGGTGGCCATGGAGAGCAGCGCCGCCCCAGGCCCTGACACCCTTTGTCCCCCACGACCGAGTAAAGACTCAGGTAAACACGCCCTGCGCTCCCCCAAGACCCACAGCCGGACACACCCCACACAGACCACCACAGGCAGGGTGATGAGGAGCAGAGGGGCCCCACCTCCCCCGGCCCTACCCAGCCAGGCCCCCCCTCACCAGTCCTCAGCCCCCTACCGCAGGCACAAGCAGAGGGCCAGGGAGGGCCAGCAGCAGTACCAGGCCCTGGGGGCTCCAGTGGGGCCTGTGGTGGAGAAGGAGCAGGTGAGGGTCCTACCTAGTGTGCTCCTCTATGAAGGAGGGCTGGCCCAGATGGTTCAAAGGCACGAGCATCATCACCACCATGAACACCACCACCACTACCACCACTTCTACCAGTCCTGAGGCAGCCAGCCAGCTCCCTGCCCTGCTGCACCAGAGCACCTTCTCACAGCCCCACCTCAACCTGGCTCCACTGCCAGGCCAGTAGATCCTACAGACAGACAGACAGACAGACAGGCCCCTCCCACACAGCACAGCAACAGCACAGCCAGAACTGTGTCACTGTTAGGGGGAGTTGGGTCTTGCATGGCCCTGTGGGCTAAGAGGACAGGACATCAAGAGTAGTTGGACAGACAGGGGGAGGACAGGGGGAGGTGCAGGGTGAAGAGGGTTATTATGGGGTTGTCCAGTCATGAAGAGTCCCTGTGAGGCAGCGGGACAGTGTCTTGGTCTTCAGGTGTGCCAGGAGCAGGACACAGCAGAGGGATGTAACAGGGGAGCCTGAGAGGAACAGAAGGAGAAAAGAGACTTGACTGTAAATCCTTCAGAGGACTCCTCTCATCCCTCTCTGTCTGTCTGGTTCTCTGAAAGCCTCTACTCTGATGGACTAGGTGACTTTACGAAGCCATACTGGCCATCCTCACATACCTCTACGTTTTGGGGAATGAGAGGTGAGGGTCTGGTTTGGAGAGCGAGAGCGAGAGAGATTTGTGTGTATGAATATACAGTGTGTGTGAGAGCATGTGTTACCTGTCTGCTGTGACGCCACTGAAAACCACTTGAAAAGCACTTGTGGGTGCAGTTGCATTGGAGACACTTTGGGCTGTCAGAACAGAGGGCTGACAGGCATCGGCTGGATATGATGAAGACAAGATCATCCAGCTCCTGAATCTCACATGCAATACAGGACCCTCCCTGAGAGAACGATGTTGAAATGTTCAGTGAGAATAGAAGACTGTAATCAGCTGCTACCTCTAGTGTTATTAATGGAATTGTTGGTGTTATTATTATTGTTAATAATCAGATGCTATTTTTCAGTTACATTTTGTTTTATTTTTTAAAGATGACACAATCTGCAGTAATGTAGTGTTGAAACGCTCCTACATTTTTTACCTACATATTGTATATATTATCAACATTATAATCTTTATTTATAATGTGACGTTTGTATCAACAATCTACATTTATTTCTCACTCAACCCCATTTTCCCAATGTACCCTGTTGAAAGACCACTATGTATTCAATTTAGACCATCAAAGATACAACTCTGACTCCCCCTAATATCACCACACACAGTTCTTTCACACCAATAGTCAGTGTACACCTTCTCAAGTACATCTCTGCCTTCTGAACAGTGTCTGTCTAATCGTTGTGGTCAGCAGTTCACAGTAAGGCTCTTTCTCATTAGCTGAATCATAAGTATGTGGTGGTTGACAATCCACAGCAGTCCCATGATCCTCCAGGTCTGATCATAACACATGACTCTAACCGCTGTCCCCTCATGAGGCATCCCCCTGTCCCCAGCTGTCAGCACCTGTTTCACCAGGCCGCCATCACGCCATGTGTCCCCAGCACTCAGGCAACAAGGCTCTGTTTATGATGCTGGCTGGACTGGGATGGAGGCTCTCAGCTGTCTGTCTCATTCCTCTGGTGCGAGGTGACACCAGGCCCTGCCCGCAGGCTCCACCAGGACCATAACTCACCCTGCTGAAGGCCTGCTGTCGGGTAGGCAGCTCCAACCACACAGGACCTCTCAGATCTTCTCCCACCCTAGGTGAACCATCAGAGCCATACACCACTGTTTAGGACAGGTTACTATGGTATGCCTGCATCTAGTCCAGGAGCTCCTGACTGAGTATCATCTGGTCAGGGTAAAGAGGAAAATACTGTAATCAGCAATGTTCCCTCTATTTTTTTTCATCACTGAGCAAATTTCAGGCCTGCTGAGCAAACTTGAACATTGTGAAAATTCGGTGCAACTTACGAAGCACGTTTAATGTGAACACTGAGGCTGTACCCGATTAGGGTACACCTTTAACAGTGGTCAAGTAGGCTACTGTGGCTTTTTGATAATAATGTAGGCCTACTTGACTGGCCAACCATCAAAAACAATGGAGACAATTCACCCCATAATATGTTAACATGGAATAGCTGTTCTATCGTTTAGCCTACAGTAGCGGACAGTGTGTGGTGTTCAATGTAGGCTACATTCTATGAGACTATTGAATACTACATGTAGGGCTTGACATTAGCCTGTTTATCCACTTGTCCTTCAGACAAGGAGGTGATTGAAAATGTTGTGTTTGATGCAAGAATCCACTTTATAAAATGAAAAGCATCATTATTCACATACCATTATTACAGAGAATCAGGCAAAAATATTCTACCCTCTGCCTATTGGCTACACTGCCCGTTTAAGATAAATAAGCAATTTGCTTTTCAAAGATGTCTAGAAATGCACATGTTTTGTGCTCTTGTAGGAAGCAATCAGTCCCCCATTGCTGACTAGAAATGATCTATAACTGGGCTAATAACTCACTAACTAGTGAAGGATATGACCACAGGTACACATGTTGCTACATGCAGCTCTGGCTTTGATCTCATAACAAATTCATCTACTCACCACCACTCATGCTGTATAAACAGTTCAAAGTAAATGGCACAGATCCATATATGCCAATGGTCTATTTGCATATAGGCCTACTGCAGCTCTGATTGGTTATGGTCCACCCGTCTGTGTAGAGTATGGCCTATGTTGTGCCTGTCAATGCAATAAAATCCTACTCCGATGCGTTCTGCCTACAACACATCTCTTGCATGGTTTTGTTTCGGTATGTTGCATTGAAAGTGCCTAATATTGCATTGATTCGATCACAATTCCCACAGTAAACGGAAACGTTGATTGTGTTAACTAATGGGGGAAAACTCTAGACAGTTTGCTTCTCTTTGCGGGCTGATATTTCTTCTGCACGGCAGTCCTGGGGGAGCTGCATGCCTGCTCTCTCGCGCATCTGAGAGGGAACATTGGTAGTCAGTATGAGCTAATAGACATTGCTACTGGCTATGCGTTGTGAGTAGGTGTGAAGAGTTCACTAATTCCCCTACACCAGGTGTGTGGACATCAAAGCCAACTTTCCACTCTGGGTCATGTCTAGGTTTAGAGCTTTTACTACAAGTTTCCATTAGTGTGTGTTTTGGGTCATTTGGGGGAATCTGGTGCATTCCAGGCTTGTCCTGAGCTCCAGTGCTGCACTCCCTCACACAGCTGCAGGCTGTGCATTAGCAGAGGCACCAGTCAGGCTGGCCTCACCACAGGACACAGTCACCCCCAAGGGGAACGCAGCTGCACCCCATTCCACAGCCCCTCTCTCCCCTAGAATGCTGCCGCTCTGCAATCTGCTTGGCACTAGCATCTGTCTGGATTAGCATGGCAGCACCCCATCTGACAGGGCCCATCGCAATACTGTAACTCATGTTGTTGTCTTCACACCATGACAACACCACAGCTAAACAGTACAGGTGTTGATACTAGCACCTGCCCATAGGATAGACATGCTTCAGGTGGAAATGGCTTGTGGCTGCATTGGGGACTATATCAAGCCAGTGAGAGGCAGAGGGCTTGCGTCTCCCTTCATGGTGGTCCTCATTAGGCGTGTGTGTGTGTGTGTGTGTGTGTGTGTGTGTGAAGGTGTCTGCAGTGATCACCCTCAGACAGACACCATGGCTAATAGGCAGGGATCTGCTTGGGTTCTCATCCTCAGTTAAACTTACAAATCCTCCGCCATCTTCCCCCAACACCACAGACACTAGATGAATGGTGCCATGTGCCTCTAGAGTACTGTGGTATTAGTGGGGCAGCCGCTGGAACAGATATCTCTGTGGTGCTTTTGAAATGCAGCCCTATTCCCTATATGATGTACAACTTCTGAACAGGGCCCAGGGTCTGGTCAAAAGTAGTGCACTGTGCCTCTTTAAAGGGACACTCCAGCTTCACCGGCATCTAAAGTTCTGCTCCAGAATGACCCACTGTATCTTCTCCATCTGTAAATGTATTCAGTTTTGGTATTTACAGACAAGACTGAATTTAATTTTCTCACTGTATTGCACCACTTCTCCATCTGTAAATGATTTCAATTTTGGTATTTACAGACAAGACTGAATTTAATTTTCTCACTGTATTGCACCACTTCTCCATCTGTAAATGATTTCAATTTTGGTATTTACAGACAAGACTGAATTTAATTTTCTCACTGTATTCCACCACTAAGTTAAGTTTTGTCAAATTAATGTATCTCCATGTTAAACTAATGTATATAGTATATGGACTGCAGAAAGGTTATACCAGTATCGTGTAGAAGGAATAAACGTATTTATAATAATTGAATGACTGAGCAGAAATACAGTATTTTTGCCAAGCTATCACACTTGCCTACTATATTGTCACTTCTCTACAGTATCCACTGTGTCAATCAGTGCTATCAGGGAAGGGTAGTTGTCTCTCTCTCGCTCTCACTTCCTTCACTTCTTCTTGGTGATAGTTGTAAATGAAACATGTCTAACACTTGCTGTTCAGTTCCTCAATAGCAGACCAGACCCTTTCTCTCTTTTCCCTAATGGCTTTTTCATGACTTTGTTTAGTTTATATAGACGGTTTTTGATTAATTGCTTTATTTATTTGATAGCAGAACTGTGCCAAGGGAGATACCCTTTCATTAAAGTATGAACCTGTTCCCTAGAATACGTCTGCTGACTCCTTTATGTGGCTTTGTGCTGTGCGTATTTGTGTTGGATGAATATGGATGAGGGAGGGAGTGTGTATGTGTGATCTAAACCACCGCAGGTCGCATATCTGTCTTGGAATCTGTTTCTGCTGGACCTCTGTGCCCGTGGTGTTTTTTCTGCATACATTTCCTCATTGTGGTGTTTGTGCGTTTGGGTTTATTTCGGGCTGTTTTATCCGCTTGTGTGTGCGTTAGTCTGTGTGTGTGTGTTTTGATGTGCCTTGTATGCGTTTGTTTGATGTGGCTGAATGTGGGGATGAGGGAGTCGGAGGACAGGGGATTGGGGAAGGAGGGGGGATGATCCTTTCCATCCCACCCCATGGAGCCTCGGTGGGCTCCCAGATCTGGCTGGCAACAGCTGTCCTCCGTGCCACGCTCTCTACATGCACACCCTTTGATATGCAGCTTAAGCTCTTATCTCTCATTGGGACGAGCACAGAGTGTCCACGGCAACGTGTCTCTCGGCAACGTGACCTGCCATTCTCTCCCAAATACAGCCCATTTAAATCAACCACGTTTTGTGTCTGGAGAAGTCGGCATCATGATAAAGAGTATCTATCCCTCCGACACTGACACATCAAACCATTTCCAAAGCTCCCTTTCTTCATTTCATCTTTTAGTACATCAATCGTATCCCCAGCCCACTGCAGGGTCTACATGGAGATGTTAGCCAGGAGTGGGTATAGAAAACACAGCAATATCTAAGATCAGTCTTTCCAAGTCATTTGCATTCTTGGACTTGTTTGACTTTGACATGTCTTTTTGAACTCTGGTATTATGTTTATTAACTAACGCACAAATTGGAAATTGCACTGCTATAATTTCTAAGGTGTTTGATTTGCTCTGTACTGTAAGTATTTGCTCTGCTGAATTTCTGTTCTCCTTTTTGCCATCTAATGTATGTGTCATCTCCTGTTAATCCTCTCCGAGCAAAGCAGAGTGGAGCAGGCAGGTTGGTTTAGTATGATGAGCACAAGAGAGATATCACCACAGGAATAATTAGACTGACCTCAGATCAATATCTGGCTCAGTTGCTTGCTTTGGCTCTTTCTCTGCCTCTTTCTCTCTCTCTCTCACTCTCACTCTCACACTCACACTCACACTCTCTCACTCTCTCTCTCACTCCCCCTCTCCTCTCTCTCTCACCCCCCCTCTCCTCTCTCACTCCTCCTCTCTCCTCTCTCACTCACTTCCCCTCTCCTACATCTCTCACTCACTCCCCCTCTCCTCCATCACCCCTCTCTCCTCCATCACTCTTCTTCTCTTCTCTTCTCTCTCTCTCTCTCTCTCCTCACTCACTCCCTCCCCTCTCCTCACTCACTCCCCCTCTCCTCTCTCACTCACTTCCCCTCTCCTACATCTCTCACTCACTCCCCCTCTCTCCCCCCTCTCTCTCTCTCTCTGTCTCTCTGTCTCTCTGTCTCTCTCTCTCTCTGTCTGTGTGTGTGTGTGTGTGTGTGAGCATTCAGATGAACCCAGGTCAGAGGGTTATTATAGAGCCCTGATCATTTACAGACCACTGTAATACAGCCATTACTCTGTGATGGCCCCTGAGAGACATGGGGAGAACACGTTGGAAAGAAGGCAGTTAGGATGGTGCTCTGTTCACTCAGCTGAGGAAGAGCTCCATTCCCATCACACAGTGGATATTTAAAGCTACAATATCAAATCATTACTCATTCATACAGTTGAAGTCAGAAGTTTACATACACTTTAGCCAAATACATTTAAACTCAGTTTTTCACAATTCCTGACATTTAATCCTAGTAAAAATTCCCTGTTTTAGGGGAATTAAAAATTCCCCGTCAGTTAAGATCATTACTTTATTTTAAGAATGTGAATTGGCAGAATAATAGAGATAATTATTGCTTTATTTCATCTTTTATTTCTTTCATCACATTCCCAGTGGGTCTGAAGTTTACATACACTCAATTAGTATTTGATAGCATTGCCTTTAAATGGTTTAACTTGGGTCAAACGTTTTGGGTAGCCTTCCACAAGCTTCCCACAATAATTTGGGTGAATTTTGGCCCATTCCTCCTGACAGAGCTGTAACTGAGTCAGGTTTGTAGGCCTCCTTGCTCGCACACGTTTGTTCAGTTATGCCCTCAAATGTTCTATAGGATTGAGGTTAGGGCTTTATGATGGCCACTACAATACTTTGACTTTGCTGTCCTTAAGCCATTTTGCCACAACTTTGGAAGCATGCTTGGGGTCATTGTCCATTTCAAAGACCCATTTGCGACCAAGCTTTAACTTCCTGAATGATGTCTTGTGACGTTGCTTCAATATATCCACGTAATTATCCCCACCTCATGATGGCCTCTATTTTGTGAAGTGCACCACTCCCTCCTCTAGCAAAGCACCCCCACAACATGATGCTGCCACCCCCGTGCTTCACAGTTGGGATGGTGTTCTTCGGCTTGCAAGCCTCCCCCTTTTCCTCCAAATATAACGATGGTCATTATGGCCAAACAGTTCTATATTTGTTTCACCAGACCAGAGGACATTTCTCCAAAAAGTATGATCTTTGTCCCCATGTGCAGTTGCAAACCGTAGTCTGGCTTTTTTATGGTGGTTTTGGAGCAGTGACTTCTTCCTTGCTGAGCGACTTTTCAAGTTATGTCGATATAGGACTCGTTATACTGAGGATATTGATACTTTTGTACCCGTTTCCTCCAGCATCTTCACAAGGTCCTTTGCTGTTGTTCTGGGATTGATTTGCGCTTTTCGCACCAAAGTACGTTCATCTCTAGGAGACAGTCTCCTTCCTGAGCGGTATGACTGCTGCGTGGTCCCATGGTGTTTATACTTGCGTACTATTGTTTGTACAGATGAACGTGCTACCTTCAGGCGTTTGGAAATTTCTCCCAAGGATGAACCAGACTTGTGGAGGTCTACAATTTTTATTCTGCGGTCTTGGCTGATTTCTTTTGATTTTCCCATGATGTCAAGCAAAGAGGCACTGAGTTTGAAGGTAGGCCTTGAAATATATCCACAGGTACACCTCCAATTGACTCAAATTATGTCAATTAACCTATCAGAAGCTTCTAAAGCCATGACATCATTTTCTGGAATTTTCCAAGCTGTTTAAAGGCACAGTTAACTTAGTGTTTGTAAATTTCTGACCCACTGGAATTGTGATACAGTCAATTATAAGTGCAATAATCTGTCTGAAAACAATTGTTGGAAAAATGACTTGTGTCATGCACAAAGTAGATGTCCTAACCGACTTGCCAAAACTATACATTTTTTAACAAGAAATTTGTGGAGTGGTTGAAAAGGGGGTTTTAATGACTCCAACCTGAGTGTATGTAAACTATCGACTTCAACTGTATGTGCACCTCTGGTTACTCTAAGGCTGCATTTATACAGGAAGCCCAATTCAAATATTTTTTGACCAATCAGATTAGCTCTGAAAAAGATCTGAGGAGAAAAGATCTGATGTAATTTGTCAAAATACTAATTAATGGAAAAAATATTTTATAATATATTTTTGTGACCTCAGTGCAGTTTGCTTAATTTCTTGTGGAATGTGAACATTCCAAACCCCTCAAACCCCTCAAACCCCTCAAAGAGCCCAGAAACTAACCAAACTGAGACCATCTTGAGAGGTGGTCTGAGTTCGGTTCGCTTGAATTCCAAGGTTCGGTTCCGTTTAAAGGGCAATGTGAACAAAAAGCTCACCAGGTTCGCTTGTCATTATTACCACACACTAGACTACTGTTACACCATTTCCCCTGCCATAACCCCTCACACTAGACTACTGTTACACCATTTCCCCTGCCATAACCCCTCACACTAGACTACTGTTACACCATTTCCCCTCCCATAACCCCTCACACTAGACTACTGTTACACCATTTCCCCTGCCATAACCCCTCACACTAGACTACTGTTACACCATTTCCCCTCCCATAACCCCTCACACTAGACTACTGCAACACCGTTTCCCACGCCATAACCCCTCACACTAGACTACTGTTACACCATTTCCCCTCCCATAACCCCTCACACTAGACTACTGTTACACCATTTCCCCTCCCATAACCCCTCACACTAGACTACTGCAACACTGTTTCCCCTGCCATAACCCCTCACACTAGACTACTGCAACACCGTTTCCCACGCCATAACCCCTCACACTAGACTACTGTTGCACCATTTCCCCTCCCATAACCCCTCACACTAGACTACTGTTACACCATTTCCCCTCCCATAACCCCTCACACTAGACTACTGTTACACCATTTCCCCTCCCATAACCCCTCACACTAGACTACTGTTACACCATTTCCACTCCCATAACCCCTCACACTAGACTACTGCAACACTGTTTCCCCTGCCATAACCCCTCACACTAGACTACTGTTGCACCATTTCCCCTCCCATAACCCCTCACACTAGACTACTGCAACACTGTTTCCCCTGCCATAACCCCTCACACTAGACTACTGTTGCACCATTTCCCCTCCCATAACCCCTCACACTAGACAACTGCAATACCATTTCCCCTTCCATAACCCCTCACACTAGACGACTGCAATACCGTTTCCCCTTCCATAACCCCTCACACTAGACGACTGCAATACCGTTTCCCCTTCCATAACCATTCACACTAGACAACTGCAATACCGTTTTCCCTGCCATAACCCCTCACACTAGACAACTGCAAAACCGTTTCCCCTGCCATAACCCCTCACACTAGACTACTGCAACATTGTTTCCCCTGCCATAACCCCTCACACTAGACTACTGCAACACTGTTTCCCCTGCCATAACCCCTCACACTAGACTACTGCAACACTGTTTCCCCTTCCATAACCCCTCAGACTAGACAACTGCAATACAGTTTTCCCTGCCATAACCCCTCACACTAGACAACTGCAATACCGTTTCCCCTGCCATAACCCCTCATACTAGACAACTGCAATACCATTTCCCCTTCCATAACCCCTCACACTAGACGACTGCAATACCGTTTCCCCTTCCATAACCCCTCACACTAGACAACTGCAATACCGTTTCCCCTGCCATAACCCCTCACACTAGACAACTGCAATACCGTTTTCCCTGCCATAACCCCTCACACTAGACAACTGCAATACCGTTTCCCCTGCCATAACCCCTCATACTAGACAACTGCAATACCGTTTCCCCTGCCATAACCCCTCACACTAGACTACTGCAATGCTGTTTCCCCTGCCATAACCCCTCACACTAGACTACTGCAACACTGTTTCCCCTGCCATAACCCCTCACACTAGACAACTGCAATACCGTTTCCCCTGCCATAACCCCTCATACTAGACAACTGCAATACCGTTTCCCCTTCCATAACCCCTCACACTAGACAACTGCAATACCGTTTTCCCTGCCATAACCCCCCACACTAGACAACTGCAATACCATTTCCCCTGCCATAACCCCTCACACTAGACAACTGCAATACCGTTTCCCCTTCCATAACCCCTCACACTAGACGACTGCAATAACGTTTCCCCTCCATAACCCCTCACACTAGACAACTGCAATACTGTTTCCCCTTCCATAACCCCTCACACTAGACAACTGCAATACCGTTTCCCCTTCCATAACCCCTCACACTAGACAACTGCAATACCGTTTCCCCTGCCATAACCCCTCACACTAGATTACTGTTACACCATTTCTCCTGCCATAACCCCTCACACTAGACTACTGCTACACTGTTTCCCCTGCCATAACCCCTCACACTAGACTACTGCAACATTGTTTCCCCTGCCATAACCCCTCACACTAGACAACTGCAATACCGTTTCCCCTGCCATAACCCCTCACACTAGACAACTGCAATACCGTTTCCCCTTCCATAACCCCTCACACTAGACAACTGCAATACCGTTTCCCCTTCCATAACCCCTCACACTAGACAACTGCAATACCGTTTTCCCTGCCATAACCCCTCACACTAGACAACTGCAATACCGTTTCCCCTGCCATAACCCCTCACACTAGACTACTGCAACATTGTTTCCCCTGCCATAACCCCTCACACTAGACTACTGCAACACTGTTTCCCCTGCCATAACCCCTCACACTAGACTACTGCAACACTGTTTCCCCTTCCATAACCCCTCACACTAGACAACTGCAACACTGTTTCCCCTGCCATAACCCCTCACACTAGACTACTGCAACACTGTTTCCCCTTCCATAACCCCTCACACTAGACAACTGCAATACCGTTTCCCCTTCCATAACCCCTCACACTAGACAACTGCAACACCGTTTCCCCTGCCATAACCCCTCACACTAGACTACTGCAACATTGTTTCCCCTGCCATAACCCCTCACACTAGACTACTGCAACACTGTTTCCCCTGCCATAACCCCTCACACTAGACTACTGTTGCACCATTTCCCCTCCCATAACCCCTCACACTAGACAACTGCAATACCGTTTCCCCTTCCATAACCCCTCACACTAGACTACTGCAACACTGTTTCCCCTTCCATAACCCCTCACACTAGACAACTGCAATACCGTTTCCCCTTCCATAACCCCTCACACTAGACAACTGCAATACCGTTTTCCCTGCCATAACCCCTCACACTAGACAACTGCAAAACCGTTTCCCCTGCCATAACCCCTCACACTAGACTACTGCAACATTGTTTCCCCTGCCATAACCCCTCACACTAGACTACTGCAACACTGTTTCCCCTGCCATAACCCCTCACACTAGACTACTGCAACACTGTTTCCCCTTCCATAACCCCTCAGACTAGACAACTGCAATACCGTTTTCCCTGCCATAACCCCTCACACTAGACAACTGCAATACCGTTTCCCCTGCCATAACCCCTCATACTAGACAACTGCAATACCATTTCCCCTTCCATAACCCCTCACACTAGACAACTGCAATACCGTTTCCCCTTCCATAACCCCTCACACTAGACTACTGCAACACCATTTCCCCTGCCATAACCCCTCACACTAGACAACTGCAACACTGTTTCCCCTGCCATAACCCCTCACACTAGACAACTGCAATACTGTTTCCCCTGCCATAACCCCTCACACTAGACAACTGCAATACCGTTTCCCCTGCCATAACCCCTCACACTAGACTACTGCAATACTGTTTCCCCTGCCATAACCCCTCACACTAGACTACTGCAACACTGTTTCCCCTGCCATAACCCCTCACACTAGACAACTGCAATACAGTTTCCCCTGCCATAACCCCTCATACTAGACAACTGCAATACCGTTTCCCCTTCCATAACCCCTCACACTAGACGACTGCAACATTGTTTCCCCTGCCATAACCCCTCACACTAGACACTGCAACTGCCCCTGCCATTTCCCATAACCCCTCACACTAGACAACTGCAATGTTTCCCCTTCCATAACCCCTCACACTAGACTACTGCAACATTGTTTCCCCTGCCATAACCCCTCACACTAGACAACTGCAATACTGTTTCCCCTTCCATAACCCCTCACACTAGACAACTGCAATACCGTTTCCCCTTCCATAACCCCTCACACTAGACAACTGCAATACCATTTCCCCTGCCATAACCCCTCACACTAGACTACTGTTACACCATTTCCCCTCCCATAACCCCTCACACTAGACTACTGCAACACTGTTTCCCCTGCCATAACCCCTCACACTAGACTACTGCAACATTGTTTCCCCTGCCATAACCCCTCACACTAGACAACTGCAACACTGTTTCCCCTGCCATAACCCCTCACACTAGACAACTGCAATACCGTTTCCCCTTCCATAACCCCTCACACTAGACAACTGCAATACCGTTTCCCCTTCCATAACCCCTCACACTAGACAACTGCAATACCGTTTTCCCTGCCATAACCCCTCACACTAGACAACTGCAATACCGTTTCCCCTGCCATAACCCCTCACACTAGACTACTGCAACATTGTTTCCCCTGCCATAACCCCTCACACTAGACTACTGCAACACTGTTTCCCCTGCCATAACCCCTCACACTAGACTACTGCAACACTGTTTCCCCTGCCATAACCCCTCACACTAGACTAACTGCAATACCGTTTCCCCTGCCATAACCCCTCACACTAGACTACTGCAACACTGTTTCCCCTTCCATAACCCCTCACACTAGACAACTGCAATACCGTTTCCCCTTCCATAACCCCTCACACTAGACAACTGCAATACACTGTTTCCCCTGCCATAACCCCTCACACTAGACTACTGCAACATTGTTTCCCCTGCCATAACCCCTCACACTAGACTACTGCAACACTGTTTCCCCTGCCATAACCCCTCACACTAGACTACTGCAACATTGTTTCCCCTGCCATAACCCCTCACACTAGACTACTGCAACACTGTTTCCCCTGCCATAACCCCTCACACTAGACTACTGCAACACTGCAACATTGTTTCCACTGCCATAACCCCTCACACTAGACTACTGCAACATTGTTTCCCCTGCCATAACCCCTCACACTAGACTACTGCAACACTGTTTCCCCTGCCATAACCCCTCACACTAGACTACTGCAACACTGTTTCCCCTGCCATAACCCCTCACACTAGACTACTGCAACACTGTTTCCCCTGCCATAACCCCTCACACTAGACACTGCAACACTGTTTCCCCCATAACCATTCACACTAGACAACTGCATAACCCCTCACACTGTTTCCCCTGCCATAACCCCTCACACTAGACTACTGCAAACTGTTTCCCCTGCCATAACCCCTCACACTAGACTACTGCAACATTGTTTCCCCTGCCATAACCCCTCACACTAGACTACTGCAACACTGTTTCCCCTGCCATAACCCTCACACTAGACTACTGCAACACTGTTTCCCCTTCCATAACCCCTCACACTAGACAACTGCAACACCGTTTCCCTGCCATAACCCCTCACACTAGACAACTGCAATACTGTTTCCCCTGCCATAACCCCTCACACTAGACAACTGCAATACCATTTCCCCTCCATAACCCCTCACACTAGACTACTGCAACACTGTTTCCCTTCCATAACCCCTCACACTAGACAACTGCAACACCGTTTCCTGCCATAACCCCTCACACTAGACTAACTGCAACACTGTTTCCCTGCCATAACCCCTCACACTAGACAACTGCAATACTGTTTCCCCTGCCATAACCCCTCACACTAGACAACTGCACACCGTTTCCCTGCCATAACCCCTCACACTAGACTACTGCAATGCTGTTTCCCCTTCCATAACCCCTCACACTAGACAACTGCAATACTGTTTTCCTTGCCATAACCCCTCACACTAGACAACTGCAATACCGTTTCCCCTGCCATAACCCCTCACACTAGACTACTGCAACATTGTTTCCCCTGCCATAACCCCTCACACTAGACTACTGCAACACTGTTTCCCCTGCCATAACCCCTCACACTAGACAACTGCAACACTGTTTCCCCTTCCATAACCCCTCACACTAGACAACTGCAATACCGTTTCCCCTGCCATAACCCCTCACACTAGACTACTGCAACATTGTTTCCCCTGCCATAACCCCTCACACTAGACTACTGCAACACTGTTTCCCCTGCCATAACCCCTCACACTAGACTACTGCAACACTGTTTCCCCTGCCATAACCCCTCACACTAGACTACTGCAACACTGTTTCCCCTGCCATAACCCCTCACACTAGACTACTGCAACATTGTTTCCCCTGCCATAACCCCTCACACTAGACTACTGCAACACTGTTTCCCCTTCCATAACCCCTCACACTAGACGACTGCAATACCGTTTCCCCTTCCATAACCCCTCACACTAGACTACTGCAACATTGTTTCCCCTGCCATAACCCCTCACACTAGACTACTGCAACATTGTTTCCCCTGCCATAACCCCTCACACTAGACTACTGCAACATTGTTTCCCCTGCCATAACCCCTCACACTAGACTACTGCAACACTGTTTCCCCTGCCATAACCCCTCACACTAGACTACTGCAACACTGTTTCCCCTGACATAACCCCTCACACTAGACTACTGCAATACTGTTTCCCCTGCCATAACCCCTCACACTAGACAACTGCAATACCGTTTCCCCTGCCATAACCCCTCACACTAGACAACTGCAATACCGTTTCCCCTTCCATAACCCCTCACACTAGACTACTGCAACACTGTTTCCCCTGCCATAACCCCTCACACTAGACTACTGCAACATTGTTTCCCCTGCCATAACCCCTCACACTAGACTACTGCAACACTGTTTCCCCTGCCATAACCCCTCACACTAGACTACTGCAACACTGTTTCCCCTGCCATAACCCCTCACACTAGACTACTGCAACACTGTTTCCCCTGCCATAACCCCTCACACTAGACTACTGCAACACTGTTTCCCCTGCCATAACCCCCCTCACACTAGACTACTGCAACATTGTTTCCCCTGCCATAACCCCTCACACTAGACTACTGCAACACTGTTTCCCCTTCCATAACCCCTCACACTAGACTACTGCAACACTGTTTCCCCTGCCATAACCCCTCACACTAGACAACTGCAATACCGTTTCCCCTGCCATAACCCCTCACACTAGACAACTGCAATACCGTTTCCCCTTCCATAACCCCTCACACTAGACAACTGCAATACCATTTCCCCTTCCATAACCCTCACACTAGACTACTGCAACATTGTTTCCCCTGCCATAACCCCTCACACTAGACTACTGCAACACTGTTTCCCCTGCCATAACCCCTCACACTAGACTACTGCAACACTGTTTCCCCTGCCATAACCCCTCACACTAGACTACTGCAACACTGTTTCCCCTGCCATAACCCCTCACACTAGACTACTGCAACACTGTTTCCCCTGCCATAACCCTCACACTAGACTACTGCAACATTGTTTCCCTGCCATAACCCCTCACACTAGACTACTGCAATACTGTTTCCCCTGCCATAACCCTCACACTAGACTACTGCAACACTGTTTCCCTGCCATAACCCCTCACACTAGACAACTGCAAACACTGTTTCCCCTGCCATAACCCCTCACACTAGACTACTGCAACATTGTTTCCCCTGCCATAACCCCTCACACTAGACTACTGCAACACTGTTTCCCCTGCCATAACCCTCACACTAGACTACTGCAACATTGTTTCCCCTGCCATAACCCCTCACACTAGACTACTGCAACATTGTTTCCCCTGCCATAACCCCTCACACTAGACAACTGCACATTGTTTCCTGCCATAACCCCTCACACTAGACTACTGCACATTGTTTCCCCTGCCATAACCCCTCACACTAGACAACTGCAATACCGTTTCCCCTGCCATAACCCCTCACACTAGACTACTGCAACACTGTTTCCCCTGCCATAACCCCTCACACTAGACTACTGCAACATTGTTTCCCTGCCATAACCCCTCACACTAGACTACTGCAACACTGTTTCCCCTTCCATAACCCCTCACACTAGACTACTGCAACATTGTTTCCTGCCATAACCCCACTCACACTAGACTACTGCAACACTTGTTTCCCCTGCCATAACCCCTCACACTAGACTACTGCAACACTTGTTTCCCCTGCCATAACCCCTCACACTAGACTACTGCAACACTGTTTCCCCTGCCATAACCCCTCACACTAGACTACTGCAACACTGTTTCCCCTGCCATAACCCTCACACTAGACTACTGCAACATTGTTTCCCCTGCCATAACCCCTCACACTAGACTCTGCACACTGTTTCCCTTCCACCCCTCACACTAGACAACTGCAAACACGTTTCCCCTGCCATAACCCCTCACACTAGACAACTGCAATACCGTTTCCCCTGCCATAACCCCTCACACTAGACTACTGCAACACTGTTTCCCCTGCCATAACCCCTCACACTAGACTACTGCAACATTGTTTCCCCTGCCATAACCCCTCACACTAGACTACTGCAACATTGTTTCTGCCATAACCCTCACACTAGACCATAACCCCTGCCATCACACTAGACTACTGCAACACTGTTTCCCCTTCCATAACCCCTCACACTAGACAACTGCAATACTGTTTCCCCTGCCATAACCCCTCACACTAGACAACTGCAATACTGTTTCCCCTGCCATAACCCCTCACACGTACTAGACAACTGCAATACCATTTCCCCTGCCATAACCCTCACACTAGACTACTGCAACACTGTTTCCCCTGCAACACTTCCATAACCCCTCACACTAGACAACTGCAACACCGTTTCCCCTGCCATAACCCCTCACACTAGACTACTGCAACACTGTTTCCCTGCCATAACCCCTCACACTAGACAACTGCAACACCGTTTCCCCTGCCATAACCCCTCACACTAGACTACTGCAACACTGTTTCCCCTGCCATAACCCCTCACACTAGACTACTGCAACACTGTTTCCCTGCCATAACCCCTCACACTAGACTACTGCAACACTGTTTCCCTGCCATAACCCCTCACACTAGACTACTGCAACACCATTTCCCTGCCATAACCCCTCACACTAGACTACTGCAACACCGTTTCCCCTGCCATAACCCCTCACACTAGACTACTGCAACACTGTTTCCCCTGCCATAACCCCACTAGACTACTGCAACACTGTTTCCCCTGCCATAACCCCTCACACTAGACAACTGCAACACTGTTTCCCCTTCCATAACCCCTCACACTAGACAACTGCAATACCGTTTCCCCTTCCATAACCCCTCACACTAGACAACTGCAATACCATTTCCCCTGCCATAACCCCTCACACTAGACTACTGCAATTTCTCCTGCCATAACCCCTTAGACTACTGCCACTGTTTCCTGCCATAACCCCTCACACTAGACTACTGCAACATTGTTTCCCCTGCCATAACCCCTCACACTAGACTACTGCAACACTGTTTCCCTGCCATAACCCCTCACACTAGACTACTGCAACACTGTTTCCCTTCCATAACCCTCACACTAGACTACTGCAACACTGTTTCCCCTGCCATAACCCCTCACACTAGACAACTGCAATACCGTTTCCCCTGCCATAACCCCTCACACACACTAGACTGCAAACATTGTTTCCCCTGCCATAACCCCTCACACTAGACTACTGCAACACTGTTTCCCCTGCCATAACCCCTCACACTAGACTACTGCAACACTGTTTCCCCTGCCATAACCCCTCACACTAGACTACTGCAACACTGTTTCCCCTGCCATAACCCCTCACACTAGACTACTGCAACATTGTTTCCCTTCCATAACCCCTCACACTAGACAACTGCAACACTGTTTCCCCTGCCATAACCCCTCACACTAGACTACTGCAACATTGTTTCCCCTGCCATAACCCCTCACACTAGACTACTGCAACACTGTTTCCCCTGCCATAACCCCTCACACTAGACTACTGCAACACTGTTTCTGCCATAACCCCTCACACTAGACTACTGCAACACTGTTTCCCTGCCATAACCCCTCACACTAGACTACTGCAACACTGTTTCCCCTGCCATAACCCCTCACACTAGACTACTGCAACACTGTTTCCCCTTCCATAACCCCTCACACTAGACTACTGCAACACTGTTTCCCTGCCATAACCCCTCACACTAGACTACTGCAACACTGTTTCCCCTGCCATAACCCCTCACACTAGACTACTGCAACATTGTTTCCCCTGCCATAACCCCTCACACTAGACTACTGCAACATTGTTTCCCCTGCCATAACCCCTCACACTAGACTACTGCAACATTGTTTCCCCTGCCATAACCCTCACACTAGACTACTGCAACACTTGTTTCCCCTGCCATAACCCCTCACACTAGACTACTGCAACACTGTTTCCCCTGCCATAACCCCTCACACTAGACTACTGCAACACTGTTTCCCCTGCCATAACCCCTCACACTAGACTACTGCAACACTGTTTCCCCTGCCATAACCCCTCACACTAGACTACTGCAACACTTCCCCTTTAACCCTCACACTAGACATAACCCCCCCTCACACTAGACAACTGCAACACTGTTTCCCCTGCCATAACCCCTCACACTAGACTACTGCTACACCGCTTCCCCTGCCATAACCCCTCACACTAGACTACTGCAACACCGTTTCCCCTTCCATAACCCCTCACACTAGACTACTGCAACATTGTTTCCCCTGCCATAACCCCTCACACTAGACTACTGCAACACTGTTTCCCCTGCCATAACCCCTCACACTAGACTACTGCAACACTGTTTCCCCTTCCATAACCCCTCACACTAGACTACTGCAATACTGTTTCCCCTGCCATAACCCCTGCCATAACAATACCGTTTCCTCCCCTCACACTAGACTACTGCAACACTGTTTCCCCTGCCATAACCCCTCACACTAGACTACTGCAACACTGTTTCCCCTGCCATAACCCCTCACACTAGACTTGCAACATGTTTCCCCTGCCATAACCCCTCACACTAGACTACTGCAACACTTGTTTCCCTGCCATAACCCCTCACACTAGACTACTGCAACACTGTTTCCCCTGCCATAACCCCTCACACTAGACTACTGCAACACTGTTTCCCTGCCATAACCCCTCACACTAGACTACTGCAACATTGTTTCCCTGCCATAACCCCTCACACTAGACTACTGCAACACTGTTTCCCTGCCATAACCCCTCACACTAGACTACTGCAACACTGTTTCCCCTGCCATAACCCCTCACACTAGACTACTGCAACATTGTTTCCCCCCTGCCATAACCCCTCACACTAGACTACTGCAACATTGTTTCCTGCCATAACCCCTCACACTAGACTACTGCAACATTGTTTCTGCCATAACCCCTCACACTAGACTACTGCAACACTGTTTCCCCTGCCATAACCCCTCACACTAGACTACTGCAACACTGTTTCCCCTGCCATAACCCCTCACACTAGACTACTGCAACACTGTTTCCCCTGCCATAACCCCTCACACTAGACTACTGCAACACTGTTTCCCCTGCCATAACCCCTCACACTAGACTACTGCAACACTGTTTCCCCTGCCATAACCCCTCACACTAGACAACTGCAATACAGTTTCCCCTTCCATAACCCCTCACACTAGACAACTGCAACACTGTTTCCACTAGACAACTGCCATAACCCCTCACACTAGACTACTGCAACACTGTTTCCCCTGCCATAACCCCTCACACTAGACTACTGAACACTGCAACACTTTCTGCCATAACCCCTCACACTAGACTACTGCAACACTGTTTCCCTTCCATAACCCCTCACACTAGACTACTGCAACACTGTTTCCCCTGCCATAACCCCTCACACTAGACTACTGCAACACTGTTTCCCCTGCCATAACCCCTCACACTAGACTACTGCAACATTGTTTCCTGCCATAACCCCTCACACTAGACTACTGCAACACTGTTTCCCCTGCCATAACCCCTCACACTAGACTACTGCAACACTGTTTCCCCTGCCATAACCCCTCACACTAGACTACTGCAATACTGCAAACACTGTTTCCCCTGCCATAACCCTCACACTAGACTACTGCAACATTGTTTCCCCTGCCATAACCCTCACACTAGACTACTGCAACACTGTTTCCCTTCCATAACCCCTCACACTAGACTACTGCAACACTGTTTCCCTTCCATAACCCCTCACACTAGACTACTGCAACATTGTTTCCCTGCCATAACCCCTCACACTAGACTACTGCAACACTGTTTCCCCTGCCATAACCCCTCACACTAGACTACTGCAACATTGTTTCCCTGCCATAACCCCTCACACTAGACTACTGCAACATTGTTTCCCTGCCATAACCCCTCACACTAGACTACTGCAACACTGTTTCCCCTGCCATAACCCCTCACACTAGACTACTGCAACATTGTTTCCCCTGCCATAACCCCTCACACTAGACTACTGCAACACTGTTTCCCCTGCCATAACCCCTCACACTAGACTACTGCAACACTGTTTCCCCTGCCATAACCCCTCACACTAGACTACTGCAACACCGTTTTCCCTCACACTAGACAACTGCAACATATAACCCCTCACACTAGACAACTGCAACACTGTTTCCCTGCCATAACCCCTCACACTAGACTACTGCAACACTCCCTGCCACCCTCACACTTGCATCCCTCCACCAGACTACTGCAACATGTTTCCCATAACCCCTTACCATAACCCCCCCTCACACTAGACTACTGCAACACTGTTTCCTGCCATAACCCCTCACACTAGACTACTGCAACACTGTTTCCCCTGCCATAACCCCTCACACTAGACTACTGCAACATTGTTTCCCCTGCCATAACCCCTCACACTAGACTACTGCAACATTGTTTCCTGCCATAACCCTCACACTAGACAACTGCAACACTGTTTCCCCTGCCATAACCCCTCACACTAGACTACTGCAACACTTGTTTCCCCTGCCATAACCCCTCACACTAGACTACTGCAACACCATTTCCCTGCCATAACCCCTCACACTAGACTACTGCAACACTGTTTCCCCTGCCATAACCCCTGACACTAGACTACTGCTACACTGTTTCCCCTGCCATAACCCCTCACACTAGACTTCTGCAACACTGTTTCCCCTCCCATAACCCCTCACACTAGACTACTGCAACACTGTTTCCCCTGCCATAACCCCTCACACTAGACTACTGCAACATTGTTTCCCCTGCCATAACCCCTCACACTAGACTACTGCAACACTGTTTCCTGCCATAACCCCTCACACTAGACTACTGCAACATTGTTTCCCCTGCCATAACCCCTCACACTAGACTACTGCAACACTGTTTCCCTGCCATAACCCCTCACACTAGACTACTGCAACATTGTTTCCCCTGACATAACCCCTCACACTAGACTACTGCAACATTGTTTCCCCTCCATAACCCCTCACACTAGACAACTGCAACATACCGTTTCCCCTGCCATAACCCCTCACACTAGACAACTGCAACACTGTTTCCCCTGCCATAACCCCTCACACTAGACTACTGCAATACCATTTCCCCTTCCATAACCCCTCACACTAGACAACTGCAACCCCTCCATAACCCCTCACACTAGACTGCAATACTGTTTCCCCTGCCATAACCCCTCACACTAGACAACTGCAATACCGTTTCCCTTCCATAACCCCTCACACTAGACTACTGCAACACTGTTTCCCCTGCCATAACCCCTCACACTAGACAACTGCAACACTGTTTCCTGCCATAACCCCTCACACTAGACTACTGACCCCTGCCATAACCCCTCACACTAGACTACTGCAATACATAACCCCTCACACTAGACTACTGCAACACTGTTTCTGCCATAACCCCTCACACTAGACTACTGCAACACTGTTTCCCCTGCCATAACCCCTCACACTAGACTACTGCAACACTGTTTCCCCTCCATAACCCCTCACACTAGACTACTGCAATACTGTTTCCCTTCCATAACCCTCACACTAGACAACTGCAACACTTGTTTCCCTGCCATAACCCCTCACACTAGACAACTGCAACACCGTTTCCCCTGCCATAACCCTCACACTAGACTACTGCAACATTGTTTCCCCTGCCATAACCCCATCACACTAGACTACTGCAACACTGTTTCCCTGCCATAACCCCTCACACTAGACTACTGCAACACTGTTTCCCTTCCATAACCCCTCACACTAGACTAGACAACTGCAACACTGTTTCCCCTTCCATAACCCTCACACTAGACAACTGCAATACTGTTTCCCTGCCATAACCCCTCACACTAGACTACTGCAACACTTGTTTCCCCTGCCATAACCCCTCACACTAGACTACTGCAACATTGTTTCCCCTGCCATAACCCTCACACTAGACTACTGCAACACTGTTTCCCCTGCCATAACCCCTCACACTAGACTACTGCAACACTGTTTCCCCTGCCATAACCCCTCACACTAGACTACTGCAACACTGTTTCCACCTGCCATAACCCTCACACTAGACTACTGCAACACTGTTTCCCCTGCCATAACCCCTCACACTAGACTACTGCAACACTGTTTCCCTGCCATAACCCCTCACACTAGACCCACTGTTTCCCCTGCCATAACACTCACACTAGACTACTGCAACACTGTTTCCCCTGCCAACCCCTAACCTGCAACATTGTTTCCCCTCCATAACCCCTCACACTAGACTACTGCAACACTGTTTCCCTGCCATAACCCCTCACACTAGACAACTGCAATACTGTTTCCCTTCCATAACCCCTCACACTAGACTACTGCAACATTGTTTCCCCTCCATAACCCCTCACACTAGACTACTGCAACATTGTTTCCCCTGCCATAACCCCTCACACTAGACTACTGCAACATTGTTTCCCCTGCCATAACCCCTCACACTAGACTACTGCAACACTGTTTCCCCTGCCATAACCCCTCACACTAGACTACTGCAACACTGTTTCCCTGCCATAACCCCTCACACTAGACTACTGCAACACCATTTCCCCTGCCATAACCCCTCACACTAGACAACTGCAATACCGTTTCCCTGCCATAACCCCTCACACTAGACTACTGCAACACCGTTTCCCCTCCATAACCCCTCACACTAGACTACTGCAACACTGTTTCCCCTGCCATAACCCCTCACACTAGACTACTGCAACATTGTTTCCCCTGCCATAACCCCTCACACTAGACTACTGCAACACTGTTTCCCCTGCCATAACCCCTCACACTAGACTTCTGTTACACTGTTTCCCCTCCCATAACCCCTCACACTAGACTACTGCAACACTGTTTCCCCTGCCATAACCCCTCACACTAGACTACTGCAACACTGTTTCCCCTGCCATAACCCCTCACACTAGACTACTGCAACATTGTTTCCCCTGCCATAACCCTCACACTAGACTACTGCAACACTGTTTCCCTGCCATAACCCCTCACACTAGACTACTGCAACACTGTTTCCCCTGCCATAACCCCTCACACTAGACTACTGCAATACCGTTTCCCTGCCATAACCCCTCACACTAGACAACTGCAACACTGTTTCCCCTGCCATAACCCCTCACACTAGACTACTGCAACACCGTTTCCCTTCCATAACCCCTCACACTAGACTACTGCAACATTGTTTCCCTGCCATAACCCCTCACACTAGACTACTGCAACACTGTTTCCCCTGCCATAACCCCTCACACTAGACTACTGTAACACTGTTTCCCCTGCCATAACCCCTCACACTAGACTACTGCAACACTGTTTCCCCTGCCATAACCCCTCACACTAGACTACTGCAACACTGTTTCCCCTGCCATAACCCCTCACACTAGACTACTGCAACACTGTTTCCCCTGCCATAACCCCTCACACTAGACTACTGCAACACTGTTTCCCTGCCATAACCCCTCACACTAGACAACTGCAACACTGTTTCCCCTGCCATAACCCCTCACACTAGACTACTGCAACACTGTTTCCCCCTCACACTAGCCATAACCCCTCACACTAGACTACTGCAACATTGTTTCCCTGCCATAACCCCTCACACTAGACTACTGCAACACTGTTTCCTGCCATAACCCTCACACTAGACTACTGCAACACTGTTTCCCTGCCATAACCCCTCATAGACTACTGCAACACTGTTTCCCTGCCATAACCCCTCACACTAGACTACTGCAACACTGTTTCCCCTGACTACATAACCCCCTCACACTAGACTACTGCAACACTGTTTCCTGCCATAACCCTCACACTAGACTACTGCAACACTGTTTCCCCTTCCATAACCCCTCACACTAGACTACTGCAACATTGTTTCCCCCTGCCATAACCCCACACTAGACTACTGCAACACTGTTTCCCCTGCCATAACCCCTCACACTAGACTACTGCAACACTGTTTCCCCTGCCATAACCCCTCACACTAGACTACTGCAACACTGTTTCTGCCATAACCCTCACACTAGACTACTGCAACACTGTTTCCCTGCCATAACCCTCACACTAGACTACTGCAACACTGTTTCCCCTTCCATAACCCCTCACACTAGACTACTGCAATACCGTTTCCCCTGCCATAACCCCTCACACTAGACTACTGCAACACTGTTTCCTGCCATAACCCTCACACTAGACTACTGCAACATTGTTTCCCCTGCCATAACCCCTCACACTAGACTACTGCAACACTGTTTCCCCTTCCATAACCCCTCACACTAGACTACTGCAACACTGTTTCCCTGCCATAACCCCTCACACTAGACAACTGCAACACTGTTTCCCCTGCCATAACCCCTCACACTAGACTACTGCAACACCGTTTCCCCTGCCATAACCCCTCACACTAGACTACTGCAACACTGTTTCCCCTGCCATAACCCCTCACACTAGACTACTGCAACACTGTTTCCCCTGCCATAACCCCTCACACTAGACTACTGCAACACTGTTTCCCCTCCATAACCCCTCACACTAGACAACTGCAATTGTTTCCCTGCCATAACCCCTCACACTAGACTACTGCAACACTGTTTCCCCTGCCATAACCCCTCACAATAGACTACTGCTACACCGCTTCCCCTGCCATAACCCCTCACACTAGACTACTGCAACACAGTTTCCCCTTCCATAACCCCTCACACTAGACTACTGCAACACTGTTTCCCCTGCCATAACCCCTCACACTAGACTACTGCAACACTTGTTTCCCTGCCATAACCCCTCACACTAGACTACTGCAACACTGTTTCCCTGCCATAACCCCTCACACTAGACTACTGCAACACTGTTTCCCCTGCCATAACCCCTCACACTAGACTACTGCAACACTGTTTCTGCCATAACCCCTCACACTAGACTACTGCAACACTGTTTCCCTGCCATAACCCCTCACACTAGACAACTGCAATACTGTTTCCCCCTGCCATAACCCCTCACACTAGACAACTGCAACACTTGTTTCCCCTGCCATAACCCCTCACACTAGACAACTGCAACACCGTTTCCCTGCCATAACCCCTCACACTAGACTACTGCAACACTGTTTCCCCTTCCATAACCCCTCACACTAGACAACTGCAATACTGTTTCCCCTTCCATAACCCCTCACACTAGACAACTGCACTGCATAACAACTGCAATACCTTTCCCCTGCCATAACCCCTCACACTAGACAACTGCAATACTGTTTCCCTTGCCATAACCCTCACACTAGACTACTGTTACACCATTTCCCTGCCATAACCCTCACACTAGACTACTGCAACACTGTTTCCTGCCATAACCCTCACACTAGACTACTGCAACACTGTTTCCCTGCCATAACCCCTCACACTAGACAACTGCAATACTGTTTCCCCTGCCATAACCCCTCACACTAGACTACTGCAACATTGTTTCCCCTGCCATAACCCCTCACACTAGACTGCAACACTGTTTCCTGCCATAACCCCTCACACTAGACTACTGCAACACTGTTTCCCCTGCCATAACCCCTCACACTAGACTACTGCAACACTGTTTCCCCTGCCATAACCCCTCACACTAGACTACTGCAACACTGTTTCCCCTGCCATAACCCCTCACACTAGACAACTGCAACACCATTTCCCTGCCATAACCCCTCACACTAGACTACTGCAACACTGTTTCCTTCCATAACCCCTCACACTAGACAACTGCAACACTGTTTCCCCTGCCATAACCCCTCACACTAGACTACTGCAACACTGTTTCCCCTGCCATAACCCCTCACACTAGACTACTGCAACACTGTTTCCCCTGCCATAACCCCTCACACTAGACTACTGCAACACTGTTTCCTGCCATAACCCCTCACACTAGACTACTGCAACACTGTTTCCCCCCCTGCCATAACCCCCCCCTCACACTAGACTACTGCAACACTGTTTCCCTGCCATAACCCCTCACACTAGACTACTGCAACATTGTTTCCCCTGCCATAACCCCTCACACTAGACTACTGCAACACTGTTTCCCCTGCCATAACCCCTCACACTAGACTACTGCAACACTGTTTCCCCTGCCATAACCCCTCACACTAGACTACTGCAACATTGTTTCTGCCATAACCCTCACACTAGACTACTGCAACATTGTTTCTGCCATAACCCCTCACACTAGACTACTGCAACACTGTTTCTGCCATAACCCCTCACACTAGACTACTGCAACACTGTTTCCTGCCATAACCCCTCACACTAGACTACTGCAACACTGTTTCCCCTGCCATAACCCCTCACACTAGACTACTGCAACACTGTTTCCCTGCCATAACCCCTCACACTAGACAACTGCAACACTGTTTCCCCCCATATAACCCCTCACACTAGACAACTGCAACACTGTTTCCCCTGCCATAACCCCTCACACTAGACTACTGCAACACCGTTTCCCCTGCCATAACCCTCACACTAGACTACTGCAACATTGTTTCCCCTGCCATAACCCCTCACACTAGACTACTGCAACACTGTTTCCCTGCCATAACCCCTCACACTAGACTACTGCAACACTGTTTCCCCTTCCATAACCCCTCACACTAGACTACTGCAATACTGTTTCTAACCCCTCACACTAGACTACTGCAACACTGTTTCCCCTGCCATAACCCCTCACACTAGACAACTGCAACACCGTTTCCCCTGCCATAACCCCTCACACTAGACAACTGCAACACTGTTTCCCCTTCCATAACCCCCTCACACTAGACTACTGCAACACTGTTTCCCTGCCATAACCCCTCACACTAGACTACTGCAACACTGTTTCCCCTGCCATAACCCCTCACACTAGACTACTGCAACACTGTTTCCCCTGCCATAACCCATCCTCACACTAGACTACTGCAACACTGTTTCCCCTGCCATAACCCCCTCACACTAGACTACTGCAATACTGTTTCCCCTTCCATAACCCCTCACACTAGACAACTGCAACACCGTTTCCCCTTCCATAACCCTCACACTAGACAACTGCAACACTGTTTCCCCTGCCATAACCCTCACACTAGACTACTGCAACATTGTTTCCTGCCATAACCCCTCACACTAGACTACTGCAACATTGTTTCCCCTGCCATAACCCCTCACACTAGACAACTGCAATACTGTTTCCCCTTCCATAACCCCTCACACTAGACAACTGCAACACTGTTTCCCTTCCATAACCCCTCACACTAGACAACTGCAACACCGTTTCCCTGCCATAACCCCTCACACTAGACAACTGCAACACTGTTTCCCCTGCCATAACCCCTCACACTAGACTACTGCAACATTGTTTCCCCTGCCATAACCCCTCACACTAGACTACTGCAACACTGTTTCCCCTGCCATAACCCCTCACACTAGACTACTGCAACACTGTTTCCCCTGCCATAACCCCTCACACTAGACTACTGCAACATTGTTTCCCCTGCCATAGCCCCTCACACTAGACTACTGCAACACTGTTTCCCCTTCCATAACCCCTCACACTAGACAACTGCAATACCGTTTCCCCTGCCATAACCCCTCACACTAGACTACTGCAACACTGTTTCCCCTGCCATAACCCCTCACACTAGACTACTGCAACATTGTTTCCCCTGCCATAACCCCTCACACTAGACTACTGCAACACTGTTTCCCCTGCCATAACCCCTCACACTAGACTACTGCAACATTGTTTCCTTCCATAACCCCTCACACTAGACAACTACTGACAACACTGTTTCCTGCCATAACCCCTCACACTAGACTACTGCAACACTGTTTCCCTGCCATAACCCCTCACACTAACTGACACTGTTTCTGCCATAACCCCTCACACTAGACTTGCAACATTGTTTCCATAACCCCTCACACTAGACAACTGCAATACCATTTCCCTTCCATAACCCTCACACTAGACTACTGCAACACCGTTTCCCTGCCATAACCCCTCACACTAGACTACTGCAACACTGTTTCCCTGCCATAACCCCTCACACTAGACTACTGCAACATTGTTTCCCCTGCCATAACCCCCTCACACCTACTGCCATATAACCCCTCACACTAGACAACTGCAATACTGTTTCCCCTGCCATAACCCCTCACACTAGACTACTGCAAAAACTGTTTCCCCTGCCATAACCCTCACACTAGACTACTGCAATGCTGTTTCCCCTGCCATAACCCCTCACACTAGACTACTGCAACACTGTTTCCCCTGCCATAACCCCTCACACTAGACAACTGCAATACCGTTTCCCCTGCCATAACCCCTCACACTAGACAACTGCAATACCGTTTCCCCTTCCATAACCCCTCACACTAGACAACTGCAATACCATTTCCCCTGCCATAACCCCTCACACTAGACAACTGCAATACCATTTCCCCTTCCATAACCCCTCACACTAGACAACTGCAATACCGTTTCCCCTTCCATAACCCCTCACACTAGACGACTGCAATAACGTTTCCCCTCCATAACCCCTCACACTAGACAACTGCAATACTGTTTCCCCTTCCATAACCCCTCACACTAGACAACTGCAATACCGTTTCCCCTTCCATAACCCCTCACACTAGACAACTGCAATACCGTTTCCCCTGCCATAACCCCTCACACTAGACAACTGCAACACCATTTCCCCTGCCATAACCCCTCACACTAGACTACTGCAACACTGTTTCCCCTGCCATAACCCCTCACACTAGACTACTGCAACATTGTTTCCCCTGCCATAACCCCTCACACTAGACAACTGCAACACTGTTTCCCCTGCCATAACCCCTCACACTAGACAACTGCAACACTGTTTCCCTTCCATAACCCCTCACACTAGACAACTGCAATACTGTTTCCCCTTCCATAACCCCTCACACTAGACAACTGCAATACCATTTCCCTGCCATAACCCCCTCACACTAGACAACTGCAATACCGTTTCCCCTGCCATAACCCCTCACACTAGACTACAACATTGTTTCCCCTGCCATAACCCCTCACACTAGACTACTGCAACACTGTTTCCCTGCCATAACCCCTCACACTAGACTACTGCAACACTGTTTCCCCTTCCATAACCCCTCACACTAGACAACTGCAACACTGTTTCCCCTGCCATAACCCCTCACACTAGACTACTGCAACACTGTTTCCCCTTCCATAACCCCTCACACTAGACAACTGCAATACTGTTTCCCCTCCATAACCCCTCACACTAGACAACTGCAATACCGTTTCCCTGCCATAACCCCTCACACTAGACTACTGCAACACTGTTTCCCCTGCCATAACCCCTCACACTAGACTACTGCAACACTGTTTCCCTGCCATAACCCCTCACACTAGACTACTGCAACACTGTTTCCCCTGCCATAACCCCTCACACTAGACTACTGCAACACTGTTTCCCCTGCCATAACCCTCACACTAGACTACTGCAACATTGTTTCCCTGCCATAACCCTCACACTAGACTACTGCAACACTGTTTCCTTCCATAACCCCTCACACTAGACAACTGCAATACCGTTTCCCTGCCATAACCCCTCACACTAGACAACTGCAATACCGTTTCCCCTGCCATAACCCCTCACACTAGACAACTGCAATACCATTTCCCCTCCATAACCCCTCACACTAGACTACTGCAATACCGTTTCCCTTCCATAACCCTCACACTAGACAACTGCAATACTGTTCCCTGCCATAACCCCTCACACTAGACAACTGCAATACCGTTTCCCCTTCCATAACCCCTCACACTAGACAACTGCAATACCGTTTTCCTGCCATAACCCCTCACACTAGACAACTGCAATACCGTTTCCCTTCCATAACTACTAGACAACTGCAATACTGTTTCCCTGCCATAACCCCTCACACTAGACTACTGCAATGCTGTTTCCCCTGCCATAACCCCTCACACTAGACTACTGCAACACTGTTTCCCTTCCATAACCCCTCACACTAGACTACTGCAATACTGTTTCCCCTGCCATAACCCCTCACACTAGACTACTGCAACACTGTTTCCCCTGCCATAACCCCTCACACTAGACTACTGCAACACTGTTTCCCCTGCCATAACCCCTCACACTAGACTACTGCAACACTGTTTCCCCTGCCATAACCCCTCACACTAGACTACTGCTACACTGTTTCCCCTGCCATAACCCCTCACACTAGACTACTGTTACACCATTTCCCCTCCCATAACCCCTCACACTAGACTACTGCAACACTGTTTCCCCTGCCATAACCCCTCACACTAGACTACTGCAACACTGTTTCCCCTGCCATAACCCCTCACACTAGACTACTGCAACACTGTTTCCCCTGCCATAACCCCTCACACTAGACTACTGCAACACCGTTTCCCCTGCCATAACCCCTCACACTAGACTACTGCAACACCGTTTCCCCTGCCATAACCCCTCACACTAGACTACTGCAACACTGTTTCCCCTGCCATAACCCCTCACACTAGACAACTGCAATACAGTTTCCCCTGCCATAACCCCTCACACTAGACTACTGCAACACTGTTTCCCTTCCATAACCCCTCACACTAGACAACTGCAACACTGTTTCCCCTGCCATAACCCCTCACACTAGACAACTGCAACACTGTTTCCCCTTCCACAACCCCTCACACTAGACTACTGCAACACCGCCATTCACACCACCAATTATAACCCCTCACACTAGACTACTGCAACACTGTTTCCCCTGCCATAACCCCTCACACTAGACTACTGCAACACTGTTTCCCCTTCCATAACCCCTCACACTAGACAACTGCAACACTGTTTCCCCACCCATAACCCTCCACTAGACTACTGCAACACCGTTTCCCTACCTGCAATTATAACCCTCCACTAGACTACTGCAATACTGTTTCCCCTTCCATAACCCCTCACACTAGACAACTGCAACACCGTTTCCCACCATAACCCCTCACACTAGACTACTGCAACACTGTTTCCCCTGCCATAACCCCTCACACTAGACTACTGCAACACTGTTTCCCCTGCCATAACCCCTCACACTAGACAACTGCAATACCATTTCCCCTTCCATAACCCCTCACACTAGACCTGCAATACACCCCTTCCATAACCCCTCACACTAGACAACTGCAATACTGTTTCCCCTGCCATAACCCCTCACACTAGACAACTGCAACACTGTTTCCCCTTCCATAACCCCTCACACTAGACTACTGCAACACACTAGACAACTGCAATACCGTTTCCCTGCCATAACCCCTCACACTAGACAACTGCAATACTGTTTCCCATGCCATAACCCCTCACACTAGACAACTGCAACACCGTTTCCCCTGCCATAACCCCTCACACTAGACTACTGCAATGCTGTTTCCCCCTGCCATAACCCCTCACACTAGACTACTGCAATACCGTTTCCCCTTCCATAACCCCTCACACTAGACTACTGCAACACCGTTTCCCCTGCCATAACCCCATCACACTAGACTACTGCACACTGTTTCCCTGCCATAACCCCTCACACTAGACTACTGTAACACTGTTTCCCCTGCCATAACCCCTCACACTAGACTACTGCAACACTGTTTCCCTGCCATAACCCCTCACACTAGACTACTGTTACACCGTTTCCCTGCCATAACCCCACACACCAGACTACTGACAACACCATTTCCCTCCCATAACCCCTCACACTAGACTACTGCAATGCTGTTTCCCCTGCCATAACCCTCACACTAGACTACTGCAATACTGTTTCCCTTCCATAACCCCTCACACTAGACTACTGCAATACCGTTTCCCCTGCCATAACCCCACACTCACACTGCAGACTACTGCTAACACTGTTTCCCCTGCCATAACCCCTCACACTAGACTACTGTACACTGTTTCCCCTGCCATAACCCCTCACACTAGACTACTGCAACACTGTTTCCCCTGCCATAACCCCTCACACTAGACTACTGCAACACCGTTTCCCCTGCCATAACCCCTCACACTAGACTACTGTTACACCATTTCCCCCCATAACCCCTCACACTAGACTACTGCAACACTGTTTCCCCTGCCATAACCCCTCACACTAGACTACTGCAATGCTGTTTCCCCTGCCATAACCCCTCACACTAGACTACTGCAACACTGTTTCCCCTGCCATAACCCCTCACACTAGACTACTGCAATACTGTTTCCCCTGACATAACCCTCACACTAGACTACTGCAATACCCTGCAATCCGTTTCCCTGCCATAACCCCTCACACTAGACTACTGCAACACTGTTTCCCCTGCCATAACCCCTCACACTAGACAACTGCAATACCGTTTCCCCTGCCATAACCCCTCACACTAGACAACTGCAATACCGTTTCCCCTTCCATAACCCCTCACACTAGACTACTGCAACACTGTTTCTTTAACCCTCACACCAACTTATCCCTCCACTAGACAACTGCAACACCGTTTCCCCTCCACCCCTCACACTAGACAACTGCAACACCGTTTCCCACCATAACCCTCCACCAGACTACTGCAACACCGTTTCCCCACCAATTAACCCTCACACTAGACTACTGCAATACTGTTTCCCCTTCCATAACAACCCCTCACACTAGACAACTGCAACACCGTTTCCCCACCAATATCCCTCCACTAGACTACTGCAACACCGTTTAACCCACCAATTTCCCTCCACCAGACTACTGCAATACTGTTTCCCCTTCCACAACCCCTCACACTAGACAACTGCAACACCGTTTCCCCACCAATTATCCCTCCACCAGACTACTGCAACACTGTTTCCCTGCCATAACCCCTCACACTAGACTACTGTACACTGTTTCCCCTGCCATAACCCCTCATACTAGACAACTGCAATACCATTTCCCCTTCCATAACCCCTCACACTAGACTGCAATACCGTTTCCCTTCCATAACCCCTCACACTAGACAACTGCAACACTGTTTCCCCTGCCATAACCCCTCACACTAGACAACTGCAATACCGTTTCCCCTTCCATAACCCCTCACACTAGACAACTGCAATACTTGTTTTCCTGCCATAACCCCTCACACTAGACAACTGCAATACCGTTTCCCCTGCCATAACCCCTCATAGACTAGACAACTGCACTACTGTTTCCCTGCCATAACCCCTCACACTAGACTACTGCAATGCTGTTTCCCCTGCCATAACCCCTCACACTAGACTACTGCAATACCGTTTCCCCTTCCATAACCCCTCACACTAGACTACTGCAATACACGTTTCTGCCATAACCCCATCACACTAGACTACTGCTACACTGTTTCCCCTGCCATAACCCCTCACACTAGACTGCAACACTGTTTCCTTCCATAACCCCTCACACTAGACTACTGCAAACCCCCTCACACTAGACTACTGCAACACTGTTTCCATAACCCCTCACACTAGACTACTGCAACACCGTTTCCCTGCCATAACCCCTCACACTAGACTACTGTTACACCATTTCCCCTCCATAACCCTCACACTAGACTACTGCAACACTGTTTCCCCTGCCATAACCCCTCACACTAGACTACTGCAATGCTGTTTCCCCTGCCATAACCCCTCACACTAGACTACTGCAACACTGTTTCCCCTGCCATAACCCCTCACACTAGACTACTGCAATACCGTTTCCCCTGACATAACCCCTCACACTAGACTACTGCAATACCGTTTCCCCTGCCATAACCCCTCACACTAGACTACTGCAACACTGTTTCCCCTGCCATAACCCCTCACACTAGACAACTGCAATACCGTTTCCCCTGCCATAACCCCTCACACTAGACAACTGCAATACCGTTTCCCCTGCCATAACCCCTCACACTAGACTACTGCAACATTGTTTCCCCTGCCATAACCCCTCACACTAGACAACTGCAACACTGTTTCCCTGCCATAACCCCTCACACTAGACAACTGCAACACTGTTTCCCCTTCCACAACCCCTCACACTAGACAACTGCAACACCGTTTCCCCACTAGACTTATCCCTCCACCCTCACACTAGACAACTGCAACACCGTTTCCCCTTCCACAACCCCTCACACTAGACAACTGCAACACTGTTTCCCCACCATAATCCCTCCACCAGACTACTGCAACACCGCTTTCCCCACCAATTATCCCTCCACTGACTACTGCAATACTGTTTCCCCTTCCACAACCCCTCACACTAGACAACTGCAACACTGTTTCCCCCACCAACTTATCCCTCCACCAGACTACTGCAACACCGTTTTCCCCATAACCACACTATCCCTCCACCAGACTACTGCAATACTGTTTCCCTTCCACAACCCCTCACACTAGACAACTGCAACACCTTTCCCACCATAACCCCTCCACTAGACTACTGCAACACTGTTTCATAACCCCTCACACTAGACTACTGTACACTGTTTCCCCTGCCATAACCCCTCATACTAGACAACTGCAATACCATTTCCCCTTCCATAACCCCTCACACTAGAGGACTGCAATACCGTTTCCCCTTCCATAACCCCTCACACTAGACAACTGCAATACCGTTTCCCCTGCCATAACCCCTCACACTAGACAACTGCAATACCGTTTCCCCTTCCATAACCCCTCACACTAGACAACTGCAATACCGTTTTCCCTGCCATAACCCCTCACACTAGACAACTGCAATACCGTTTCCCATGCCATAACCCCTCATACTAGACAACTGCAATACCGTTTCCCCTGCCATAACCCCTCACACTAGACTACTGCAATGCTGTTTCCCCTGCCATAACCCCTCACACTAGACTACTGCAATACCGTTTCCCCTTCCATAACCCCTCACACTAGACTACTGCAATACCGTTTCCCCTGCCATAACCCCATCACACTAGACTACTGCTACACTGTTTCCCCTGCCATAACCCCTCACACTAGACTACTGTACACTGTTTCCCCTGCCATAACCCCTCACACTAGACTACTGCAACACTGTTTCCCCTGCCATAACCCCTCACACTAGACTACTGTTACACCGTTTCCCCTGCCATAACCCCTCACACCAGACTACTGTTACACCATTTCCCCTCCCATAACCCCTCACACTAGACTACTGCAACACTGTTTCCCCTGCCATAACCCCTCACACTAGACTACTGCAATGCTGTTTCCCCTGCCATAACCCCTCACACTAGACTACTGCAACACTGTTTCCCCTGCCATAACCCCTCACACTAGACTACTGCAATACCGTTTCCCCTGACATAACCCCTCACACTAGACTACTGCAATACCGTTTCCCCTGCCATAACCCCTCACACTAGACTACTGCAACACTGTTTCCCCTGCCATAACCCCTCACACTAGACAACTGCAATACCGTTTCCCCTGCCATAACCCCTCACACTAGACAACTGCAACACCGTTTCCCCTTCCACAACCCCTCACACTAGACAACTGCAACACCGTTTCCCCACCAATTATCCCTCCACTAGACAACTGCAACACCGTTTCCCCTTCCACAACCCCTCACACTAGACAACTGCAACACCGTTTCCCCACCAATTATCCCTCCACCAGACTACTGCAACACCGTTTCCCCACCAATTATCCCTCCACCAGACTACTGCAATACTGTTTCCCCTTCCACAACCCCTCACACTAGACAACTGCAACACCGTTTCCCCACCAATTATCCCTCCACCAGACTACTGCAACACCGTTTCCCCACCAATTATCCCTCCACCAGACTACTGCAATACTGTTTCCCCTTCCACAACCCCTCACACTAGACAACTGCAACACCGTTTCCCCACCAATTATCCCTCCACCAGACTACTGCAACACTGTTTCCCCTGCCATAACCCCTCACACTAGACAACTGCAACACCGTTTCCCCTTCCACAACCCCTCACACTAGACAACTGCAACACCGTTTCCCCACCAATTATCCCTCCACTAGACAACTGCAACACCGTTTCCCCTTCCACAACCCCTCACACTAGACAACTGCAACACCGTTTCCCCACCAATTATCCCTCCACCAGACTACTGCAATACCGTTTCCCCTCCAATTATCCCTCCACTTGACTACTGCAACACTGTTTCACCTGCCATAACCCCTCACAGTGGTGCCACAAAAAGCGTGTGCTGTTTTTGGATATTGATTATCGATAGGTCACAGAAATTCCAAAATATGTGTTTTTAGTTCAGATTACTTGTTTGTGATCTATTCGTTGGAGAGCTTCAAAAGCTATTTATTCGACTGTGGGGTTTGAATAGTAGAGAGAAGAGAAGACAACATATTTGGTGAGAATCCCAACATTGGGTTTAATATAAAATACTATCTCAAGGGGGCACTAGCCTACATTGGGTGTGCAATTTTCAATTACAGCATTATACCTCTTAAATGTAAAGTCCCCTGTTTTGAGGACCTGCGTTGTTCTGGTATTGGTTCCGACCAACATTTTCGCTTGTGTGCAGATGTTTTGATCGAGAGACCTTTAGAAAATATGCACATTTTCTCTATCACTAAATACATAAAGATGTATTTTACAGTTATAAGGAAGGTGAACTCTTATAGTTAGTCATTGTATAATTTGATGATACTATATTTAGAAAGCATGCAAGTTATGTCAAGCCTTATTCATACAGATTTGTTGAATAGGAAACACATCATATAACAGATTTCATATTTTCACGGTGTACTTGAGCTTGTGCCCTCAAAAGTGACTAAACCTCAGCAATTTATAACTATTTGTTACCAGAGAAGTCAGATTTGAACCTTTCTTAGATATGCAGCATTAGTATGCTCTCATGATAAACAATTACATAGATTACATTTAGTTACGTTCAACTGGTTTTTAATGTGCAGGTATTCTTCAGCTATTTATTCTGTTATTATTTTCTGATTATAATTATGTCTAATCTTTTAACTAAATGCAATCTATTAGCTTCCAAAATGTAAGTAGGTATATCTAGCTGTCCGATAACACATTCTGATGGAATGGCTTGTCCTGCACTTTGTAAAAACCCAGAATGTATTGAGTGAATGTTGGAAAAAGATCTTGGTTCCTTTCTAAACATAGCAATGTGAATGATATGCATAGGGGACTCGGACCACAAAATAGGTGAAGTGAACCTGCAAAAGAATTGAGTCCTCATTCAAATCCAAGAGCAGTGTGAATACCAAGAGAACCTCTTTTGCTTTTTTTTGACCCCAGAGTTCAATTTAAAAATCACTGAGATCAGTTATTTTAAAGATGACACTATGTGAAAACACCCTTAGATTGTGTGTAGTTGAGCGATGGGAGTGGGAGTCGGGTGTGAGGAGGTGGGGGTGTTGGGGAGGGGGTGGAGATGAACCTTGTCTTGTTGTTGCCAAAATCAGGAGAGCAATGATATTGTGGAAAATGAGAGGCTGCCATATGTGTTCTCTTTGTCTCCAGCAGATAGGCAGTGAGAGCTTTGAAGTGCGGATTGGCCCAGTGGGGTGCTAGCTTCTGTAGAGACGAGATGCTAAACGCTAAGGATGAGAAGGACACGAGGTAGTCTATTACCAATACAGGAGCAAAGAGAAAAAAGCTAATCCAATGATAATGTACATCTGTTCCAGCGTATTTATGGGCTTTGAAATGTTTTTCATGCGGGATAAGTGGGCCCCTATTTCTTACAGCATATCAGAACTTCAAAGCCCAGATTCACAGGATAATGCAAATTATTGGAATATGCTGGTTTCTGCCGATTCAAGAGCATGAAAAAAGAGAGAAGAAAAAGAATGAAAGCTAATTAGTGTGGCAGACTTTCATGTGTAGAAAAGAAAGGGTAAAAAATAAAGCCACTTCAATAATTGTCAAGTTCATTGAATTAAGGAGCTGACAAAGTGCTAAAGTTACATCTGTCTGCCCCTGTAATCAGTCACTGGCACTGAATATCACTTTTCGCTGTCTGTTGACATTTGCAACGGGACACACTTGTTAAAAAATTTGATGAGATGACAATTGAATGGATTAAACAGCCGTCCCTGTAATCACTCAGTGGGTGTGGTGTGTATGTGTGTGGTGATCATCTCTGATCCTACAGTGTTGATCGTGGGTCATCACTGTTAGCCCTGACCTAGCCTCATCCACCAGCCGGCTCGTTAGCAATTAGCCTGGGACAAGGTTAGGTTCTTCAACCGATCGCTGCCCACACCTGCCCGCTCGTTCAGCATCACAACTCTGGACAGTTCTGAATTAGAATATGTGGACAACTACAAATATATAGGTGTCTGGATAGACTGTAAACTCTCCTTCCAGACTCACATTAAGTATTTCCAATCCAAAATTAAATCTAGAATTGGCTTCCTATTTCGCAACAAAGCCTCCTTCACTCATGCTGCCAAACATACCCTCGTAAAACTGACCATCCTACCAATCCTCAACTTCGGCAACATCATTTACAAAATAGCCTCCAACACTCTACTCAGCAAAGTGGATGCAGTCTATCACAGTGCCATCCGTTTTTTCACCAAAGCCCCATATACAACCCACTACTGCGGCCTGTATGCTTTTGTTGGCTGGCCCTCGCTTCATATTCGTCGCCAAACCCACTGGCTCCAGGTCATCTATAAGTCTTCACTAGGTAAAGCCCCGCCTTATCTCAGCTCATTGGTCACCATAGCAGCACCCACCCGTAGCACGCGCTCCAGCAGGTATGTTTCACAGGTCATCCCCTATGCCAATTCCTCGTTCGGCCACCTTACCTTCCAGTTCTCTGCTGCCAATGACTGGAACGAACTGCAAAAATCACTGAAGCTGGAGACTCATAGCTCCCTCACAAGCCTTAAGCACCAGCTGTCAGAGCAGCTCACAGATCACTGCACCTGTACATAGCTCATCTGTAAATAGCCCATCCAACTACCTCATCCCCATACTGTTATTTATTGGATTTATTTTGGTCCTTTGCACCCCAGTATCTCTACTTGCACACTCATCTTCTGCACATCTATCACTCCAGTGTTTAATTGCTACATTGTAATTATTTTGCCACTATGGCCTATTTATTACCTTACCTCCCTTATCTTACCTCATTTGCACTCACTGTATATAGACTTTTTCTATTGTATTATTGACTGTATGTTTGTTTATGTGTAACTCTGTGTTGTTCTTTGTGTCGCACTGCTTTGATTTATCTTGGCCAGGTCGCAGTTGTAAATGAGAACTTGTTCTCAACTAGCCTACCTGGTTAAATAAAGGTGAAATAATATATATATATTTTTTAAATAGCCGGTACCTGTTCTCCAGCTCTGAGCACACGCTTAGCTGTCACTCACAGAAAGGGAGGTGACGTCATTTCTTATTTTTTTGGGACCAAAGGTGCAGTATGTGAACGTTTTCAAATCACAATGAATTTTCTGCCTTTAAACAATCAGAATACACTTTTCTCTAAATTCATAATATTTTAATGCAAGAGGATGATGGATGTTTAATCAGTATGAAAATTAAGCGCCCAATCGCCACAGTACTAACTAAATGGTCCAGGTGTTCTCTTGCCAGGAGACTCAGTCAGTGAGTCAGTACAGTAATAACAACATTTCCACAGGTTTGCTTGCCATTGGATTTTCCAGCCACTAAGGATATGTTTGTAATGGAGGAAGCCTGATTGCTAATGAACTCTGCTGTGGTGAATTATTCAGTGTCTGGGTGGATGGAGGATGAAGGGTGCCAGTAGCTTCAGGCCTTTTATATCCAACAGACTGTAATTGCCGCTTTTAGATTGGAAATTACTCTTGATTTGAAAAGGAAAAAAATCAACAGATCTCAGCACACAGATCAAAGCGGAAAATCAATGTAGATGCACTTGTTGTCTGTGTGTTGAGGTCTGGTTGGCTGGTGGGAGGGGTGGAAGGGGTGGCCTAGCCTTCACAACCCCAACCTCTAGTAATCCAGCCTGGGTCTGCAGTCTACACACATGGCCAACAAACTGGCCTTTTGACCAATTTCCCAGCAATGTTTTAGATTAAAGATGGCTGCAAGTCAGTCAAGAAGAACGCCTACTTTCTCCTTTTATATCTGTGATTTCAGCATCAGATTTAAAGGCTCCTCGTCTGTCACAAACAGGAAAAACAAAAAACACATTTGTCATTTCCACAAGCTTACAGATCCTTTGAAAAAACTGCAAATTACTGCAACATTGGATTCAAAGGAAACAACTGGTTTAGATTGGTCCCAGATGGACGAGTGCGTGCGTTTGTGTCTGTGCACGCCATGTGTATTTCCTGTTACATGGCATCATTACTGGATACTGGAGCAACATATTATGTACCGCAAGCTGGCATTGCATGTAATCAGTAACTATTTTATGACTGAGTATGATGATTGAAATAGTCTGCATTGTGACTGTTTTAGGTTAAATACAATTAAACAATCAAATTGTGTAGGTTAGGTTGTAGGGCAGACACTAATATGATTACAGCAGTGGGAGGAGTAATACCCTTAGATTATGGGAGAAACAGACAGACACAATATGACATTTGAAATGTCTCTATTCCTTTGGAACTTTTGTGAGTGTAATGTTTACTGTTTATTTTTTTAATTGTATTATCTATTTCACTTGCTTTGGCAATGTAAACATGTTTCCCATTCCAAAAAGCCCTTTGAATTGAATTAACCACCTGCTATGATGTCTTGTCTCTAACGAATGTTAACTTGGGTTTTCTGTGTTTGCTGGATCTGCAAAGTAAGGGACTGCAAAGGAAGGACTTGCCATGGACAGGAAGAACAGAACAGAGGTTGGACATTAAGAAGAAGAACCCTTCTCAAACTCAAAGACAGTGAGCTACTTGGAGATGAATAGCAGCCAGCCTGCTCCCTCCAAAAAGTTGCTGCATTGGTTTTAGTAGATCATTGAGGTTCTTTCTTTTTGTAACATCAAAGGCAGTTATTCCTCTTTGAAGTGGCAGCATGCTGTTAAAGGTACAGCATGAATGGAGAGATGTCAAGCTGCAAGGTGCCTCTGTAGTTTACGTTGAGTGCTGCAGATGAAAGGAGCAAACAGAGTTTGATAATGAATGTCCAACAAGTAGGACCCATCTCAGACAGCACGCGCTCAGCGGGGTCCCCAGCGCTAACCTTGAGCGGCCGTGCCCTCCGCACCCCAAACCTCGGCCAGGCAGGCAGGCACTGGAGAGGAGACCAGACTCTCCTTCTGTTTTCGACTTTGCTGGCGCCCGAAAAAAGCTCCTTCGTCTCTCAGATGTGAGCTTTAATCTTCCTGTCAATTAAATCCCGATTGACACCCACACTTGCGGCCACACACACACACACACACACACACACACACACACATACACATCCTTGCTCTGTTTCCTTTAAAGAGGTTCTTCTTTTAAGTTCCTCGCTCACCGGCCTTGGAGAGAACTGACTAATTGGACACCAATCTTATCAACATATGAGTCAAGAAGAGACAGAAAACCAGTCTCCCATTCTTACCATTATTACAGCAAAGCCTGTTGCCAATTAACCTCTCCATAATTTGACTGGGAGAATAATGTACCCACCTGTATCTTCCATCCTCCTCTCGCTCTCATTAGAGTGGCTTAGTTACTCTGTCTAGGGAAGCTGTTATCATTTTGATTAACACACACACCTTAGATTTAATATTCCAGATTTCCATGAATTTCAGCAGAGCTCAACTCTCTTTTTTGAGTGAGGACCCTCTACACTGTATTTAATGGTTGTATTTTTATCAACACACCACAAGTTCTCAGCGCAGGGATTTAAAGAACCAATGAATTTCAGCAGTCCATGAAGTTTAATATGATGATGCATACTCTGACCTCACAGTGCACTCGGAGAAATAAAATAAAATAAATATGGCCGCTTGACATATACAGCTACTGATGATGGCTAAGGAGCCATGGAGCCAATTTACAGACCGGTAGTAGGTAGGTACCAGTCAGAGATGGCCTACAGTACATTCCTGTCCAAACACTGATAAGGAAATAGAGAATGTCTCTGTGACTGATCCTATCAGGTTCTGGATGGACCTACTCTACCCTTCCAGTCCTATCCTTGTCTGACTGATCTAACACTAAGCACAAAGCAAGAGCGGTCCAGATTTATTTTGCAGTCACATCCACAATCATACATCTTGTATTTCAATATCTTAACATTCTAAACAACTCCTAGCCTACATTTTCTCTTCCACATTACATGCACACTCGATGCACCTGGCCTAACGTCAAGCTCACCACATGTTTTTGATATCTTAAGAGCAGAAAAATGCAGGATGATGAAACAACTGTGCTGAACTACGTTATTCACTGCCATAAGCCTGCAATGGCTGGGCTGTGCTATATTATTCATAGCCATCAGGTTAAAATGGCTGTGTGGAGTTAAGTTATTTAGTGCTTTGCAGCTGCTTTAGTGCAGCTCAGGGAGCTGAATTGAGTCCATATGGAGCAGGACCTTACTTTAATGTCCAATAAACCACATGCTGATGAACATTTCCGCCATGTCGGGTTTGGCTGGGGCTCTCTGTGGGTATTGTGGAGAAATGAACATTATCTCCCTCTAAAATCCCCCTCTTTCTCTCTCTCCTTCTCTTTCACAGGGTGATCTGGAGGACCATAGAAACTTGGAGTCCCATCGCTGTCTTGATTCCCCTTTACTGGTCCATTGCTCAGGTCCAGGGATCTGTATGTAGCTGCATACATACTGTGGTTAGAACAAGCCAGAGGCTACAGTACATATATGAAGGAGTCCCAGGCTTGGCTGTTCATAGACATGTCAGTCTGTCACTGGGTGTCCATTGCAGAGCTCACAGGCCTGCACCACATCGTCAGATCAACATCAGTTTGATCTTTCATTACAACCAATGACCCAGAGCATAGGAGCTTGGTGGTGACTGGTGTGTCAAGACATTTGCACCCAGACACTAGTCCTTACTATCTTTTTACACTAAAGAACAAGCATAAGAGTGACAGCTAGATCCTAGCTCTTCTGTCATCTGACTCCCTGTTTGTTTGTTCAGAGGTTTCTAATTGGCCTGAGAGGTACAATTAGCACCAAGATGATATCAGCAGGACTGTATAGACTCCAAACAATTTGGGGATTGTTTTTCCACCCCTTAATCATCAGACGCACAATGCAGCCAGACTCTCTATAACATATCTGTGAAATATATTATTATACTGGGCAAGATTCAAGAAGTTGTCCCGCACCGTTGGAGACCCATATAGACCCAAGAATCACCTCATCACTGAGGGAGGAAATTAGTAGGAATGGTCTGTACTCTGTAGAGACTTGGCTCGCATCATTGCTCCGGGAATGGGTATACTTTCAGCTATAAGAGAAGAAGAAATGCTGTATATTACTCTATAAGATGTATTTTGTCTGCTTTCTACATTTTTACATAAATCATAGAGCTGTGTCAACAGTCACAGTGCATCATTTAGAAAATGCAAAGACTGTATGAACAACACAATAACATCTGTACATACCACATCCAGGAATTCACAATAAACAAGCAACTTTTTATTAAATGGTCACAGATATTCATGCCCATGGTCAGACGGGGTGAAATGATTGGTTACAAAAGCACAGTGTACAATTGAATTGAAATTGACTCAGACCAGGCCACAACCCCTAGTTCATATCACAGAACATTAGATAGAGCAATAACTATGCTGTGCTGGTTGGATAAAGACAATTGTGTGACACTCTGCTACTCCCTGTGGTAGGATTGTGTCCTTGTCAGATTTAGGAAGAAACGGACTTTAAAATCACCCAGTCTGCCTTTCATTACATACTTCCTTTGTCTGACTTTTGAAGATTTCGCCCTCAGAACATAATGAAAAACAGAATGAACTAATCATGGCACACAGGAGGAAACAATAATAATATAATAATAATACAACAACAGACAGTCCCCCCTCAAAAAATGTTCCGCTGATATTTCATTTCTCAGATCAAAGAATGCATGAGGAGTAGATGGCAATCAGAATGCTGCTGTTTCCATGGTTGTGTTTTTATGAGATTACATCAGAAACACAGCATGTGAGCATGATGAATAGATACATGCTCCCAATGGCTAAACTATTTATTTCTCCCACACCACCACTGCATACTGTTAGTATTCATAAGAATTGTAGTATTTTATTGTTGTTGGAGGAAACAGCATTACAATTTCTACCTGAGCTGTTTTATTTAGAATGAGTTGTCAAAACACAGTCAATGAATCATCGTCTCATGTCAAATGATTTCCCAATTTAGATGAATGGCAATTAACTGGCTAAATGTCTTGGTAAATGATCACAGTGAACCCTGCAGACAGAGTTAGGATGTGGGTGAAAAAAACATCCCTATATCTGATCATTTGTGCATCAGTCATTTCTGTGATTGAGTTCTGTAGAAGGTTTGAAGCTGACAGATAATAGAAAGTGACGGATGAAAGGTTAGTGTCAGGGGAATCTAAAGAAAATGTGTCATAGGAAAGCGATAAGAGATGGGGCCTCAGTCCAGTCTCGTCAACAGATAGCGTGCTCTAATTTACACAACAGTTCCCTCAAGTGGTTGCATTATACCACTACAGCATATATTATTGGGTATGACAATTTGACTGGCGCCCTAATCTGTGCTACACATCTCCTAGGACCTAGCAGAATGCATTTAAAACTACTTTAGCTACTCAATGATAATTTGGGTTCTTACTTATTGTTAATGTTGTAAATGACTATTGTAGCTGGAAACAGGGAATATCTATTTTTAAGGGAATATCTATACAGGCGTGCAGAGGCCCATTATCAGCAACCATCACTCCTGTGTTCCAATGGCACGTTGTGTTAGCTAATCCAAGTTTATAATTTTAAAAGGCAAATTGATCATTAGAAAACCCTTTTGCAATTATGTTAGCACAACTGAAAACTGTTGTACTGATTAAAGAAGCAATAAAACTGGCCTTTAGACTAGTTGAGTATCTGGAGCATCAGCATTTGTTGGTTCGATTACAGGCTCAAAATGGCCAGAAACAAAGACCTTTCTTCTGAAACTAGACAGTCTATTCTTGTTCTGAAAAATGAAGGCTATTCCATGCGAGAATTTGCCAAGAAACTGAAGATCTCGTACAACTCTGTGTACTACTCCCTTCACAGAACAGCGCAAATGGGCTCTAACCAGAATAGAAAGAGGAGTGGGAGGCCTCAGTGCACAACTGAGCAAGAGGACAAGTACATTAGAGTGTCTTGTTTGAGAAACAGATGCCTCACGCGTCCTCAACTGGCAGCTTCATTAAAGCTTCATTAGTCCCCGCCAAACACCAGTCTCAACGTCAACAGTGAAGAGGCGACTCCGGGATGCTGGCCTCCTAGACAGAGTTGCAAAGAAAAAGCCATATCTCAGACTGACCAATAAAAATAATAGATTAAGAAGAGTAAAAGAACACAGACACTGGACAGAGGAACTCTGCCTAGAAGGCCAGAATCCCGGAGTCGCGTCTTCACCGTTGACGTTGAGACTGGTGTTTTGCGGGTACTATTTAACGAAACTTAATAGTGAACACAACTGACTCATTACCTCAGCCCTGAGAGCCAAAACGAGTTCATAGGAATATGTGGTCAAAGGGTTTTGAAAACAATACTTTATGAAAGAGAAGATGCAATCTATTACTCGTTTATATGTGGTGCAACTCCAGACATTTCCCTTACTGAGAAAAATGTATTATTGTTGAGATATGTACACAAAGATAAAGTTCAGGGAACAGGTGAATGGAAATAACGGAACGTTTTCTTGAACTTAAAGACTTTGCTAGAAAGACAGGCAGTGACATTTCTGAAATGATTTTGAGTGCATTGGAAGGGCATGGTATTGACATAGCAGTGGCATAGCATAGCAAGTGACAACTTGCCGTCCATCTTCAAGGCCCTGACCCTGAGCTTTTTATGTCTCTATTTTGGGTTTGGTCAGGGTGTGATTTGGGTGGACATTCTATGTTCTATTTTCTATGTTTTTGTATTTCTTTGTTTTGGCCGGGTATGGTTCTCAATCAGGGACAGCTGTCTTGGGAACTGGAGGCAGCTAATGCAGAGCGGCAGCGATATGAGGAGGCAAGTCAGCGAAGCAGGCACGAGAGGCAGCCCCCAAAAAATGTTTTGGGGGGGCACATGGGGAGATTGGCGGAGTCAGGTTATAGTCCTGAGCCAACTCCCCGTGCTTACCGTGGGGAGATTGCGCTCTCATAGCCTGGTGCGCTCTCTGCAAGCTCCCCGCTGTTGCCTTGCTAGAGTTGGCATTCAGCCAGGGTTATCCTGCGCCAGCTCTATGCACGGTATCCCCAGTTCGCCAGGAGAACCCAGTGCGGCCTGTTCCAGCTTCCCGCACGTGCCGGGCTAAAGTGGGCATGAAGCCAAAAGGAGAGGTGCACGTGGTAAGCACCAGATCTCCAGTGCTCCCCCACAGCCCGGTTCGACCTGTGCCTGCGCTCGGGAGGTGCCGGGCTAAAGTGGGCATTCAGCCTGGAGGAGTGGTGCCAAGGCTACGCACCAGATCTCCAGTGCTCCCCCACAGCCCGGTTCGACCTGCGCCTGCGCTCGGGAGGTGCCGGGCTAAAGTGGGCATTCAGCCTGGAGGAGTGGTGCCAAGGCTACGCACCAGATCTCCAGTGCTCCCCCACAGCCCGGTTCGACCTGCGCCTGCGCTCGGGAGGTGCCGGGCTGTGGGCATTCAGCCTGGAGGAGTGGTGCCAAGGCTACGCACCAGATCTCCAGTGCTCCCCACAGCCCGGTTCGCCTGCGCCTGCGCTCGGGAGGTGCCGGGCTAAAGTGGGCATTCAGCCTGGAGGAGTGGTGCCAAGGCTACGCACCAGATCTCCAGTGCTCCCCCACAGCCCAGTTCGACCTGTGCCTGCGCTCGGGAGGTGCCGGGCTAAAGTGGGCATTCAGCCTGGAGGAGTGGTGCCAAGGCTACGCACCAGATCTCCAGTGCTCCCACACAGCCCAGTTCGACCTGTGCCTGCACTCGGGAGGTGCCGGGCTAAAGTGGGCATTCAGCCTGGAGGAGTGGTGCCAAGGCTACGCACCAGATCTCCAGTGCTCCCCCACAGCCCGGTTCGACCTGTGCCTGGGCCCGCAACGAGGGTGCCCACACCGGGGCCCGCAACGAGGGTGCCCAGTCCGGGGCCTACAACGAGTTTGCCCAGACCAGGGCCCGCAACGAGGGTGCCCAGACCGGGGCCCGCAACGAGGGAGGCACACCTCTATAGTGCCACGGCTACTACCCCAGAAGCCGAGACCTTTCCCCCCCACTTCAAGATCATTAGCCCCTCTGCTGTTCGTCCTCTGTTTCCCCATACCCTCCATATTTGTCCTACCTTTCCTGTGTCTAGAGTTAAAACCATGTCTGACTGCCACTTATCCCCAGAGTATTTATACCTGTGTTTTCTCTGTCAGCGCGAGTCTGTCTTGTTTGTTCAACTTAACCAGCGACCCTGAGCCTGCCTGCCGTCCTGTCCCTTTTCCGCTACTCTGGATTATCAACCCCTGCCTGCCTTTACCTGTCGTTTGCCTGCCCCTGTTGTTGCAATAAACTTTGTTACTTCAACACAGTGTGCACTTGGGTCTAACCTGATACCTGATACCTAACCTTAAAAATTTGAGGGTTAAATTTAACAGTAAATACTTGTACATTTGACATTTGAAGCAACTTTGACATTTGAAGTTTGAGAAACATGGACTGTGACAGCTAGTTGCTCACTGAATAGAAACAATACAATAACTTTCATGATTAGTTTAATCTGTCACTTGCATGAACACAGAAATTGGTTTATAGAAAAGCACAAACATAGAACACAGCAATTGACAAATAGAATAGCACCAACAAAATGTTTTCCATCACAGTTCCACCAACCTGCTAGGACCCATATTAAAATATAACTCACATTAGGCTACACCATTCCAAGCAGTTTTTAATAAAAATAACAAATCCATCGGTCTGACATACGTGTAGGCATATAGGCCTACAATATGTCAGTTGATGGAAGTATAAGAAAAGTATAATGCTTTTGCTGGTTGGTTAGGGGGTTGGATTGCATGTCTTAATAGGTCCTCACACAGAATCTCTCCTCATTGCTGAGCAGGAGGGACTTGGAACTTGATCACTGGCTAGAAGAGAGAACTCACACACTCAATTAAGACATTATAACAGTCATGTTATAACAACATTCCATTACTGATGATAATTCAGATTATCTGATCAAATACAATATTTGAATGATGAGAACAGGCCACTCAGCCCATTCTAGACACACCACAGGCATAGTATTGGTAGGCCTCCAACCAAACTTTGCATTTCAAGGTGATGTCTGTTGTAAGCAGGGATGGACTGCATGAAATTGGAGGGAAAAAATCCCCTTGTTGTCCTCATCATAAACCAAATCATGAAAATTCTGCACCAAAACCCCAATTTGCCAGATCTGACTATGGCCAGTCTGTTTCTGATTCTAGAGGATCCATTTCTACACTGACTCACCATTCGTTGTCCCGGGGAGCAGCAGTTGATCAGCTTACAGCAGTAGGCAGCCAGCGTGACAGAGATAGCGATGAGAGCAGTTTGTATCAGGACCAACTCAGCAAAGTAATGTATAACAGAATTCTGTTGACAAGATTTGGAGCATTGTGTACTTTCTTTCGTGTTTTCTTTCCCATTGTATGACATACACTACATGACCAAAAGTATGTGGATACCTCATTCCAAATCATAGGTATTAATATGGAGTTGGTCCCCCCTTTGCTGCTATAACAGCCTCCTCTCTTCTGGAAAGGCTTTCAACTAGATTTTGGAACATTGCTGCAAGGACTTGCATCCATTCAGCCACAAGAGGATTAGTGAGGTCGGGCACTGATGTTAGGCGATTAGGCATGACTTGCAGTCGGCGTTCCAATTCATCCCAAAGGAGTTCGATGGGGTTGAGGTCAGGGCTTTGTGCAGGACAGTCAAGTTTTTCCACACCGATTTCAACAAACCATTTCTGTATGGACCTTGCTTTGTGGTCATTGTCATGCTGAAACAGAAAAGGGCTTTCCCCAAACTTTTGACACAAAACTGGAAGAACAGAATCATCTAGAATGTAATTGTATGCTGTAGTGTTAAATGTCGATTCACTGGTACTAACTCCATTTCATGAAGTTCCTGATGAACAGATCTCGTGCTGAGTTGCTTCCAGGGGCAGTTTGGATCTCTGCAGTGAATGTTGCAACTGAGGACAGACAATTTTTACCCACTATGTGCTTCAGCACTCGGAGGTCCCATCCTGTGAGCTTGTGTGGCCTACCACTTTATAGCTGAGACGTTTTTGCTCCAAGATATTTCCACTTCAAATTAACAGCACTTACAGTTGACGGACAGTTTAAACAAGGCAGAAATTAGACGCACTGACTTCGAAAGTGGCATCTTATGACGGTGCAACATTGAAAGTCACTGAGCTCTTCAGTAAAGCCATTCTACTGCCAATGTTTGTCTATGGAGATTTTATTCAGCTGTCAGCAACAGGTGTGGCCGAAATAGCCGAATCCACTAATTTGAAGGGGTGTCCACATACTGTACTTTTATATATATTGTGTAGTTGCCTCTACACATCCAATAAGTAATATTTGCATGTAGCATTTCATAGGAAATTCTCAATATCAGCCGTCTTTAATATCTAATATAAGCATCACTTTAGCATTTACAGTGCATTCGGAAAGTATTCAGACCCCTTGACCCTTTGACTGCTGAACCTACTGCAATGGTTTTTGGGAAAAGCATATTGAGACCATTTCTGTTCACATGCAAATGTTCTGGTATGAGATTGATTTTTATTTTTAATACAAACTTGCAGATCAGAGTCCAGATTGTCTTGTTTTTACTAACCATGCAATGCAATTCACAAATGACACCCTAAGTAGTGTGCTGGGTTTTTCACACTAAATTGTTTCCTGTGTGTATCAAGAATGGTCCACCATCTAAAGGACATCCAGCCAACTTTACACAACTGTGGGAAGCACAGTGTTCTTAATGTTTTGTGCACTCATTGTATGTGTAGACATATAGGCCTATAATATTTTTTGTTGATTGAAGAATAACACATGTTTTTGCTGGTTGGTTAGTAGGGTTGGATCTCTTGTCTTGATTGGTCCTCACACAGAATCTTTCCTCATTGCTGAGTAGGAGGGACTTGGAGTGTGATCACCGGCTAGAAGAGAGAACTCACACACTGAATTAAGAGATTATAACCTTAATGTTAAAACAACATTCAATCACTGATGATAATTCAGATGACCTGTTCGGTATCTGGTCAAATACAATATTTGAAATGATGAGAAAATGCCATTCAGCTCATTTTAGACACACCACAAGCATAGTATTGGTTGGCCTCCAACCGAACTTCGCATTTCAAGGTGATGTCTGTTCTAGGAAGGCATGGACTGCATGGGACTAGAAATTAGCCTGAGCATTTACAACTCACTGGATCATTTTCTTTCCCTTTTTGTTCCCATCATAAGAAAAATCATGATAATTCTGTGATAAAACCCCAATTTAGACTGGCTCACTGGCCAATGGATCCGTCTGACATTTGCCAGAATTGACCTATGGCCAGTCTGTTTCTGATTCTAGAGGTTCCATTTCTACACTGACTCACCATTCGTTGTCCCGGGGAGCAGCAGTTGACCACCTTGCAGCAGTAGGCAGCCAGCGTGACAGAGATAGCGATGAGAGCACTTTGTATCAGGATCAACTCAGCAAAGTATGGTGCAGTAGAATCCTGTTGAAAAGAATTGGAGTATTGTGTACTTTGTGTCATGTTTTTTCCTATTGTATGACATATTTGCCTCTTTACACATTTGATAAGTAATATTTGCTCGTAACATTTGATAGGACATTCTCAATCTCAGCCCACTTTAACATCTAATATGATCATCCCAGTTTGAACATCCTCTTTCTCCATATCCATTTATATTGAAATATTTCCAACACATACTGACATATTGTCTGTACATACTCACAGTGATTGAATAGCAAAAATCATTGTGATCACTGCTGTTGATTTCAACATGTATCCAGCAGCTATAACCATGTCTGTGTCCATCCATGTCTGACACAGAGACGATCAAGTTGATCACTGATGCTACACAGGCCACTACCTGCATCCCCAGACAGGCCTTCAGCTGAGACAGAGGGGGGAGAAGAGAGCAGCTGAGAGCAGAATAAATGCCACTGATACAGTATATCTCACCTGTTTTGTCAAAAACATCTACGCCTACAAATTGCATAACTTACTGTGGGAAGATGGAGATTCTGTGCAGCTATGGCCAAACTACCAGCTATGATCACCTGTAGAAAGTACAACAGTACAAGTCACATCAAACTCATAGTCTCAACACTCAATTCCTTCATTTGCTTGTCTTTTAATATCAATCAAGTGAGTGCAGGGGGCACATGTATGGTGGCCACTCACAAACAGTGATCCAATGACATGTGTTAAATCTTCAACCAACATGCCCATGCTGTTGGTGAACATGACAATGACAGAACTTATATAGAATACACTGAGAGCAATCTGAGCCACCTGAGAGGAACAGAGAGAGGTAAAGTAAAATGAGCTACAGATTAAATAACATTTCATAGATCATAATACATTATAGTGACATTTAACTACACAGACGACACTTCATTTATTTGCTCAGGATGATTTACCCCCAATGCTTTGGGTTGAGACTCCAGGTACTTCTGTTTTTTGTGAGGAGTTCTCTGAAAAGTCACTGTGACAAGGGGACCCTCTGCACCGGGCACGGCCTCTTCATCTGAAAAGAACATTTGAGTAAACAGTCTTGCAATAGACTGTTGAACCTACTGTACTGTCTTTGGGAAGAGCGTATTGCACAGATTGCTGTTGACATGCAAAAGTTCTTAACTGTTAGATTTCCTCAATGCAGGACAATACATCCTAACTGATGTTTTTTACTGGCAAATTGTTGTGTTCAAAATTACACCCTAAGATGTGTCAGAGGAAGGCCCAAAAAAGATTGCGTTTGTTTTTAAAGCAAACATGCAGATCAGAGTCCAGATTGTCTTGTTTTTACTAACCATGCAATGCAATGATATTCGTTTTACCTGCCATAACTGTTGGATGTTTTTAAGATCTCTGAAACCTTCGATAATCTTTAAAATAGTCTACTTTTGACTTCCTTGACGAAATTCATAACAAAACCACCAACGCCCCTAAACTCTTTGTGTGCCCCGTTATTTTTTATCCAATCCCGCCCGCTTGTTGTCAGAGGAATTTGACCCCTCTCTAGGCCCACACACTCCTCCCCCTTAACTGTTAGAGTTCCTCAGTGCAGGACAGAATATTCTAACTGATGGTTTTGACTTGAAAATTGTCGTAGACTATGTCTGTGTTCAAAATGACACCCTAAGTAGTGCATTATATAGGGAAAAGGGTAACATTTTGGATAAAGATGGCACACCAAGTAATGTTCTATTTGAGATGCAGCCTGTATACATCTAATGAGGCAGGTTGATAGGAGTCAGAGTCAGGTTGTTGTTGCCCTGTAGAACCTACTCATAAAGAACAGAGGACTGATAAACTACAGTCAACTGGTTCTCTAGGTTTATTTTCCTCAACTCCATGATCATCCACCAACACATTATTTCTCTAAGGGGAGACAGTAAATGAAGGTCCTGTAATTTCCTCTACAGCTGTCGACACACTGGATAAGCAAAGTATCAGACAAGCCTCAGAAAACCAGGAAGTCAAGTCTTACCTATCTATCTATTTTGCTCTTTGGATGGAACAAATAAAAGCTAATCCCCTAAACAACAACATGTCAACTATTGTCCACCAATCCTATTACCTTGTTGTTTTTATGTTTCGTTTGACCAGGTTATGCATTTCAAAACATTTTCAAGGCAGGAAATTGTTTAGGATGTGTGACAGAAAGCATGCAGGGTTTTGCACACCCCAGCTCTTAGATCATTGCGCTGAGTCTATGTTATTCTGATTAAGCACAAAAATGACTGGCTGTATCGTAGCAGGAGAATTAAAGTAGCATGTTAGGAGAATTAAATTAGCAGGTTGGGAGAATTAGGTTAAGGTTTGGAAAAAGGTTAGGCTTAGCTAAAATGCTGTACTCTCGCCACAACTGTAGAAGCCATCAGTTCTGAGAAACCATCCGTGTCACCACACCTGGAGCTGCTTGTGGATTTGACTGGTCTAAAACGCTTCCCCCTCCGACATCGTCAAAACACCAGATATACGGGTGTCGGCTAACGTGAATCTGATTGAATCGAGCCCTCATCCATATAATCACTGTAATAATGTGTCTGTTTATTCATCTCTTGGATTTCATTCAGCTCTTTAGGCTTTGTATAAGACTTTGTAGCTGTACCCTTGCCCCTGTACCTCTTACCTCTAACCCTTGTTTATAACACTATAGTTATCCATTTACCATTACTCTAAATCTATCAACTACAAATGGATTAGGAGAAATGGGCACTTCATATCTAGCGGAATTGTAGTTCTCTGTTAGCCAAAAAGGGGCGGCATTGAATATAAATTGAACCTCTGGGCCCGTATTCATAAATCGTCTCTGAAAGGGAGAGCTGATCTAGGATCAGGTCCCCCCTGTCGGGGTAATCTGATATTCATTATGATCTAAAAGACTAAACTGATCCTAGACCATTACTTCTACTCTGAATCACTTTATGAATGTGGGAGTCAACTCCAACCGCCTGGTGTTGAAAACACCACGCTCTAACCCACACAGCCGCCGAGTCGGTTGTAAACCAATGGGTATACTTTATTGGTGAATTGTAAGCCATTTATAAACCCTCCATTGATCAACTTTTTAACAATCGCTTGTGGAAATATTGACCAAAAGGAGGAAGACCCAGGAAATACAACAAGAACACGAACAGAACAATAGGGTTCCTGCACCTGCTAGGACCCCTAATAACATGTAACTCACATTAGGCTACATCATGTCAAACCGTTGCATAAAGAAATCCATCAAGCGTGACTTACACTGAGTGCACAAAACATTATGAACACCTGTTCATTCCATGACATAAGTTGACCAGGTTAATCCAGGTGAAAGCAATGATCCCTTATTGATATCATTTGTTAACCTATCTATCTATTTCAATCACTGGTGATAATTCAGGTTCAAGAAGGATTTTTAAGCCTTGAGACAATTGAGACATGTATTGTGTATGTGTACCTTTCAGAGAGTGAATGGGCACCGGTTTGTCTCAAGAACTGCTGCGCTGCTGGGTTTTTCACACTAAATTGTTTCCTGTGTGTATCAAGAATGGTCCACCATCTAAAGGACATCCAGCCAACTTTACACAACTGTGGGAAGCACAGTGTTCTTAATGTTTTGTGCACTCATTGTATGTGTAGACATATAGGCCTATAATATTTTTTGTTGATTGAAGAATAACACATGTTTTTGCTGGTTGGTTAGTAGGGTTGGATCTCTTGTCTTGATTGGTCCTCACACAGAATCTTTCCTCATTGCTGAGTAGGAGGGACTTGGAGTGTGATCACCGGCTAGAAGAGAGAACTCACACACTGAATTAAGAGATTATAACCTTAATGTTAAAACAACATTCAATCACTGATGATAATTCAGATGACCTGTTCGGTATCTGGTCAACTACAATATTTGAAATGATGAGAAAATGCCATTCAGCTCATTTTAGACACACCACAAGCATAGTATTGGTTGGCCTCCAACCGAACTTCGCATTTCAAGGTGATGTCTGTTCTAGGAAGGCATGGACTGCATGGGAAATTAGAAATGAGAAATTAGCCTGAGCATTTACAACTCACTGGATCATTTTCTTTCCCTTTTTGTTCCCATCATAAGAAAAATCATGATAATTCTGTGATAAAACCCCAATTTAGACTGGCTCACTGGCCAATGGATCCGTCTGACATTTGCCAGAATTGACCTATGGCCAGTCTGTTTCTGATTCTAGAGGTTCCATTTCTACACTGACTCACCATTCGTTGTCCCGGGGAGCAGCAGTTGACCACCTTGCAGCAGTAGGCAGCCAGCGTGACAGAGATAGCGATGAGAGCAGTATGTATCAGGACCAACTCAGCAAAGTAATGTGCAGTAGAATCCTGTTGAAAAGAATTGGAGTATTGTGTACTTTGTGTCATGTTTTTTCCTATTGTATGACATATTTGCCTCTTTACACATTTGATAAGTAATATTTGCTCTTAACATTTGATAGGACATTCTCAATCTCAGCCCACTTTAACATCTAATATGATCATCCCAGTTTGAACATCCTCTTTCTCCATATCCATTTATATTGAAATATTTCCAACACATACTGACATATTGTCTGTACATACTCACAGTGATTGAATAGCAAGAATCCTTGTGATCAGTGCTGTTGATTTCAACATATATCCAGCAGCTATAACCATGTCTGTGTCCAGCCATGTCTGACACAGAGACGATCAAGTTGATCACTGATGCTACACAGGCCACTACCTGCATCCCCAGACAGGCCTTCAGCTGAGACAGAGGGGGGAGAAGAGAGCAGCTGAGAGCAGAATAAATGCCACTGATACAGTATATCTCACCTGTTTTGTCAAAAACATCTACGCCTACAAATTGCATAACTTACAGTGGGAAGATGGAGATTCTGTGCAGCTATGGCCAAACTACCAGCTATGATCACCTGTAGAGAATACAACAGTACAAGTCACATCAAACTCATAGTCTCAACACTCAATTCCTTCATTTGCTTGTCTTTTAATATCAATCAAGTGAGTGCAGGGGGCACATGTATGGTGGCCACTCACAAACACTGATCCAATGACATGTGTTAAATCTTCAACCAACATGCTCATGCTGTTGGTGAACATGACAATGACAGAACTTATATAGAATACACTGAGAGCAATCTGAGCCACCTGAGGAGAGGAACAGAGAGAGGTAAAGTAAAATGAGCTACAGATTAAATAACATTTCATAGATCATAATACATTATAGTGACATTTAAATGGATTGCCAAACTACACAGACTACACTTCATTTATTTGCTCAGGATGATTTACCCCCAATGCTTTGGGTTGAGACTCCAGGTACTTCTGTTTTTTGTGAGGAGTTCTCTGAAAAGTCACTGTGACAAGGGGACCCTCTGCACCGGGCACGGCCTCTTCATCTGAAAAGAACATTTGAGTAAACAGTCTTGCAATAGACTGTTGAACCTACTGTACTGTCTTTGGGAAGAGCGTATTGCACAGATTGCTGTTGACATGCAAAAGTTCTTAACTGTTAGATTTCCTCAATGCAGGACAATACATCCTAACTGATGTTTTTTACTGGAAAATTGTCGTGTTCAAAATTACACCCTAAGATGTTTTTGAAGAAGGCCCAAAAAAGATTGTGTTTGTTTTTAAAGCAAACATGCAGATCAGAGTCCAGATTGTCTTGTTTTTACTAACCATGCAATGCAATGATATTCGTTTTACCTGCCATAACTGTTGGATGTTATTAAGATCTCTGAAACCTTCGATAATCTTTAAAATAATCTACTTTTGACTTCCTCGACGAAATTCATAACAAAACCACCAACGCCCCTAAACTCTTTGTGTTCCCCGTTATTTTTTATCCAATCCCGCCCCCTTGTTGTCAGAGGAATTTGACCCCTCTCTAGGCCCACACACTCCTCCCCCTTAACTGTTAGAGTTCCTCAGTGCAGGACAGAATATTCTAACTGATGGTTTTGACTTGAAAATTGTTGAAGACTATGTTCGTGTTCAAAATGACACCCTAAGTAGTGCACTTTATGGGGAAAAGGTTGCCATTTAGGGGCCATATAGATCCCCTGTGGGACAAATTCGGCCCACGTGCCACCAGGGGTAGGATGCCATTTCAGACTGTTAGCTATAGTGAGCAACAATTGGTAAATTGCACTGCGATATCGCAGAGTATTTGCATAATGTTCTCATGTCATTTTCGCATTCGACTGTAAGGCTTTTCATAAGTTGAATCATGGTCATATGATCTAACTGTTATTTATTTGATTGAAAGATATGCATATGTTCATTCAAAAGACTGGACTACAGTTTGTAGTTTGATTTAAAGCTTGCTTCTTTTATTTCAAAATGTGTGACTTCCACCCACATAGGTCAGCAGTGAAGACCTTTTCAGTATGCCACTGGGTTGTTGTGGAGGGGCACGCTCCTTAATGAGTGCTTTATAAATGCAAATAAATTAAACATTAACACAAATCATGCCATCAGCTACCACAGCAAGTGAAATCACTGCAACACTTAACAAATAGCTGCAGTCAGTTTCAGAATGGGTGGCAAGAAATAAGTTAGTCCTTAATGATTAGAAAACTAAAAGCATTGAATTTGTGGCAAATCATTCACTAAACTCTAAACCTCAACTTAACCTACAAATACCCCAATGGTTATACTTATTGTAATCGGATACATTTTGTACTCTTATAAGGCTATAGACATCCCCCTAATATTGCCACATTGATACGAAATTGATCAGATAAACTAGTCTTCATTATTATGCCTCTGTCAGAAACAGAGGTTTACTGTTTGTTTTACTGTTAACTGAGAGCTGTGGCAATTTTAGCATGTAAATCTTGGTAGGCCAAAAAATAACAAAAAGTGGGATACATGCCAGCAAAGCCACTACACAACACAACACTAAACAATACATGAAGTGCACTATAACGGTGACAAACGGTGCCCACAAACTGTTAGGGCCTACATAAAGCTGTCTCAACATCTTATCACTTCCACACCTGGCTATCAGCGGAGCGTGGTCTCGCAGCAAAACAGTTAATTCAGCCTCATTTAGTGCCTTTCAAAACAAAAAAAGTGCTATTATGTCTGACTTGCTTAAACAAATGTAGTTTCTAATGACAATTGAGATGTACAAACTATGGCATGAGGGGATTAAGACATTAATGAGCGAGCTAGGTTGGACGTAGTCAATATAACTATTTGTTTAGCACTTTTGAAATGTACAGCAACAGAATTCAGAACATGGGCCGTTCTTACAGTGTTCTCCCTGTACACCAAGTCAGAACTGTAGGATAAATAAAGGGGGCATATAAGCTGACAATGAAAGCTCTTACAATATTCAATGATTACATTTCTCCAAAATAGGTTATAGGCTACATGTGTACCACCAAGTCAAAACAGTAGGCACAATTAAGAGAGGTAAATATACCAAATTATTAGGGTGAGGCATATGGCCTACTAACATGTTACTACACAACATACACTTATTATTACGTTCTTAGTTACAATAGACATATCTCCCTGGAATATTACAGCATTTATGCAGCAGCATACAATACATTTTTAGACTCACCTTGTTGTACTGTGCTCACTTGAACAGGAAGGTGGCGCTGTGGTCCTTTGAGGGAAGATTTTGTCATCAAAGTCTGGCTTTCTCTGGATTTATGGTGCATTCAAAACAACTGGGAACTCTGAAAAAGAAAACATTTCGAATCATGATGATTTAATTGATCTTCAGGCCGTATCTCTCGAAAGAGAACAGATTTACAATTCCGAGTTGGATGACCGTTCAAAACGTATTTTCCCAGTCGGAGCTCGTTTATTCCCGATTTCCCAGTTGTCTTGAACTCACTGATGTCAGGTTTCGCAGTTCCGAGTTAACAGTTGTTTTGACTGTGGCACAAATCATGCTTCATTGACAGCATAGCCAATGTTGAATGTTCATCATTTGAAACTTGGAAAAGAGCCCCTTATTAATCCCAGATTTGGGACCACACTGCCACTCCACTGAATAGCAGGATAGTGATTGCTTTGCAATGCTTGCAGTCACTGATTCCTTCCAAACCACTCATTGTTGAATTTGTGATTTCCAACTTGTGTAATGTTTATGTCCAATGGCCGATGAGCACCAATACATTTTATCTATAATTTCTCTTCATTATTTCTCTTCATATGAGAAGGATTAAAAAGGATTTGCCAGTAGATTGTCGACTTAATTCATGATGATGACTGCTAGCTAAGATTTTGAAAGTATGTTGACATGATCAGTTCAATCAAAGCTACTGTACATATAAAGTGATTTGACATCATTTTTATCTGTGGCCAATGACCTTGAGACTTCTTGGATGGACACTTCTAATGTTACTCTATGGCAGCACCCAAGGGGCTAGAATTATTTAAAGAAAACAAAACCAAGACCATGTTTGTGTGCAACTTTATTAACTCAAGAATATATATACATTTTTTACATTGTTTGCAAACTGATATGTGACACCAAAATAACATTTATTTATTTGTATTGTATGTTTTGCTAAAAATGTGTGTCTCTACCCCACCTGCCATGAACAACGGGTCGCCACTGACTGAGGCCTATTAGAAGGAATAAAGAGCCTGGATTTAAACTAATTCTAAACGTTTCATTGACATGTCACTTTCACTTTCCCTTTAGATAAAAGGTACATGCACATGTAGTTTCTCATAATTCAATAGCTCTCAGTAATACAATAGTTTCTGAGAACTTGCAAATGCTTCACGTTGAAACAATAACTTAATATGTTTATAGATTAGTTATTAAATGGTTTAGGAAAAAGCCATAATTTACAGCGGACAATCTAGCGGCATGAGGAACGAGGGATTGTGGAATGAGGAAGTGAGACAGGAGTTGACGGATTTCAGCCTGTTCCATTTGAGTGGACCATTCTGTTTCGCAGGACTCGAGTAGACAGATGATGATCTCGAAGAAATCAGACAAGATCAGTAAGTTACAATTTTATCAGTAAGTTACAATTTTATCCATGGTGTCACGGCTGGCTGAAGGACTGGACCAAGGTGCAGCATGGTAAGCGTACATTTTCTCTTTATTAAAAATGACACCGACAAAACAAAGAACAAAACCAAACCGTGAAGCTTTGGGCTATGTGCCCTGAACAAATTCAAAACAGGTGGGGGAAAAGGGTACCTAAGTATGGTTCTCAATCAGTGACAACGATAGACAGCTGTCCCTGATTGAGAACCATACCAGGCCAAGACATAGAAATACAAGACATAGAAAAAAGGACATAGGATGTCCACCCTAGTCACACCCTGGCCTAACCAAAATAGAGAATAAAAAGGGCGTGGCCAGGGCGTGACAGTACCCCCCCCAAAGGTGCGGACTCCGGCCACAAAACCTGACTAAAGGGGAGGGTCCGGGTGGGCCTTCTTACGGCGGCGGCTCTGGTGCGGGACGTGGACCCCGCTCCACCTCAGTCTTGGCCCACTTAGCGGACCCCGGACTCGCAGCGGGCCCCAGACTGAAGACTCTCGTAGAGGGCGCCACTGGACTGAGGGGCGCCTCTGGACTGAGGGGCGCCTCTGGACTGAGGGGCTGCGGCTCTGGACTGAGGGGCTGCGGCTCTGGACTGAGGGGCTGCGGCTCTGGACTGAGGGGCTGCGGCTCTGGACTGAGGGGCTGCGGCTCTGGCAGCTCCGGACAGGAGGGCGGCTCTGGCAGCTCCGGACAGGAGGGCGGCTCTGGCAGCTCCGGACAGGAGGGCGGCTCTGGCAGCTCCGGACAGGAGGGTGGCTCTGGCAGCTCCGGACAGGAGGGCGGCTCTGGCAGCTCCGGACAGGAGGGAGACTCTGGCAGCTCCGGACAGGAGGGCGGCTCTGGCAGTTCCGGACAGGAGGGAGACTCTGGCAGCTCCGGACAGGAGCTCTGGCCTCAAAACCCCCCAGCGGCGCCCCACCAAGATCCATAGTAGTACGGTTCCTAAAATTCTCAGTCAAAGAGAAAGTCTTACATGCAACCTGGAAAATGCCTGTTAACTTCCAAGGCCAACGAGTGTTCTTTGATCATGACTACGCGGGAGAGATACTGAAAAGAAGGAAAGAATACACCCCCATTAAGAAAGCACTTAAAGAGAAGGGTATTCGCTTCCAAAACCATACCCAGCAAAAATGCGGGTATTTCTGGAAAATGGCCCGGTTACATACGAGCATGCAGACGAGGCGGCTGAGGACCTGAAGTCAAGGGGCTTCCCAGTGGAGTATACCGCCAGGAGAAAGGCGACATCACCAGCGGAAAGACTCAAGCAAGCTCTCCCATGGATCACTGTTGACAAGCAGGGTCATGGAGAAAGAGGGAAACCATCTCGGCGAGAGAATGTTCACATCCGAGAGAAACTCAGGCATTTCCAATGGGAAGATGTAAGACACTGAATCAGATTTAACATAATTAATAGTTGCCACAGAAACCACTGGTACTCTTATCTGTGGAGGGGACTTTAACACAATTCCTAAACTCAAAATTGGACAGCACAAACCAAAATAGGAAAATGAGCCTAGTTTCCCAAAAATATCAATAGGATACTGCAGGATCTAGGACTGCTCGATGTATGGCGTGACACCCACAAGATCGATAAGGAATATACTTTTTACTCAGCCTGCCACACTGAATACTCCAGGTTAGACTACTTTTTATGTACAGTGCAGATAGACACAGGCTTAATGATTGTAGGATCGGGCAGAGAGACTTATCAGATCATAATGGAGTTTACCTAACTCTACACCTTGATAGCAAACCAAGAAATACTATAAGCAGACTGAATGATCCAGCATTCAAGGAATCAATAAAGACATAATTGAACATCTATCTGGAGAATAATGATAATGGGGAAGTATATCCTGCTATATTGTGGGATGCAGCTAAGGCAGTTATTAGAGGGAAGATCATAGCCACATCATCTCTCAAAAACTGCTGAAATTACAGGAAACCCTAAGAAACTTAGAACGATCTCATAGTCAATACAAAGACCCTCTTATATTATGAGAGGTAAAACAGGAAATTGACCAGATTTATAGAGCAGAAGTAGAGAAAAAGCTTAGGTTCCTGAAACAACGATATTATGAAGCAGGCTCAAAGGCAACTAAATTACTAGCATGGAGACTCAGGAAACAACAAGCACAGAATACCATTTTCAAAATAAAAGACCCAAAAACAAAAAAGATCACATGCAAATTCTTAACACAGATGATAAACTATATGCATCAATAATAGCCAAAAGAATGGAGAACATAATCCCAGAATTGATTGACGAAGATCAAACTGGTTTCATACAAAATAGGCAGACACAGGACAATATAAGGAGAACACTACATGTCATGGACCACATTACTCAGAATAAGATAATTGCAATATTAATCAGCCTAGATGCAGAAAAAGCATTTGATTCAGTGGGATGGGATTACCTATTCCAAGTTATGGAAAGATTTGGTTTCAACAAAGAAGTGATACAGTGCATAAAAACACTGTATTCATGTCTGACCGCTAGAATAAAGATAAATGGACATTTGATACAAACGATAAAATTAGAGCGAGGGGCAAGACAAGGCTGTAATCTTTCACCCACGCTCTTCTCCTTGTACCTCGAACCATTAGTACAGGCAATAAGACAGGACCCAACCTTAGAGGGAATAACAATAAGAGGCAGTGAACATAAGATATGCATGTATGCTGATGACGTTCTGTTATTCCTTAAAGACCCAGGCTCAAGTGTACCTAGATTGATGGATGTTTTACAAACATTTGGAACATATTCAGGGTATGTGCTTAATGTACACAAGACCCAAGCCCTAATATATAATTATACCCCACAGGAAGAGCTGAAGAGTAGGTATAACTTCACCTGGACCTCTTCATTCATTAAATATCTGGGAGTAAATTTACCAAAAGATACACCCAAACTTTATTGCATGAATTACGATCACATCAACAAGAAAATAAATGGTGACCTAGACAGGTGGAATTCACTTCCCTTAGATCTTAGTAGTAGAATTGAAACAATCAAAATTAACATCCTGCCAAGGTTACTGTATTTGTTCCAATCACTGCCCATAGAAATCCCGCCTAAACAGTTTAGAGAATGGGATAAACGGATATCAAGGTTTATTTGGAACAGTAAGAGACCAAGAACTAGATATACAACATTACAGTTACCAAAAAACTGTGGGGGTATGGCCTTACCAAACCTAAAAGATGATTATGTGTCAGCCCAATTGAGACCTCAGGGTGTGTTGGTGCAATTCAGAATACGAATCCAAATGGAAAGACATCGAGACTACTTTGACAGAGATACCCATACAGTCAGTTTTGGGAAATAAGGACATGGTAAAAGAAATATACAATAGACAAAATCAGTGGATTAATTTCTCTCTGAAGACATGGTTTAGGGTAGTTAAGCAAAATAATTTAGACAGAGAGATCAAACTGCTGAGTTGGCCCGCATACGGCCCCAGCTTCATCCCTGCAACTCAGGACAGCAGGTTTAAACAATGGACGCAGAAAGGCATCACATCATTCAGTACAATTATAAGGAATGGGAACCTAGATAACTTCCAGGACCTAAGTAAAAAAAACATGGCTTGGATAAACAAGATTTTTACAGATACCTACAAGTTCGACAATATTTCTTAAGGGAGATAAAAGTGACTGACCCTCGAGCACCTCCAAAATTAATCCAAGTATTCACTAACGCATACAACTTGGGGAGTAACAAAAAAACTATTTCAAATCTCTACTTGGGTATTCAATCCTCAAAGAAACATTCTACAAACTATATTAAAAAGAAATGGGAGGAGGACTGATGAAACATGGTTGAACATATTAGAGAATAGAGGTTGACCGATTAATCGGATTGGCCGATTAATTAGGGCCGATTTCAGGTTTTCATAATGATCGGAAATTGGTATTTTTGGGCGCCGATTTGCCGATTTCTTTTTTTTATATATACCTTTATTTAACTAGGCAAGTCAGTTAAGAACACATTATTATTTTCAATGATGGCCTAGGAATGGTGGGTTAACTGTCTCGTTTAGATTTACAGATTTTCACCTTGTCAGCTCGGGGGATCCAATCTTGCAACCTTACAGTTAACTAGTCCAACGCAATAATGACCTGCCTCTCTCTCATTGCATTCCACAAGGAGACTGCCTGTTACGCGAATACAGTAAGCCAAGGTAAGTTGCTAGCTAGCATTAAACTTATCTTATAAAAAACAATCAATAGTTAACTACACATGGTTGATGATATTACTAGATATTATCTAGCGTGTCCTGCATTGCATATAATCTGACTGAGCATACAAGCATACAAGTATCTAAGTATCTGACTGAGCGGTGGTAGGCAGAAGCAGGCGCATAAACATTCATTCAAACAGATGAGGTTGGTGTAACCGAAGTGAAATGGCTAGCTAGTTAGCGTGCGCTAATAGCGTTTCAAATGTCACTCACTCTGAGCCTTGGGGTGGTTGTTTCCCTTGCTCTGCATGGGTAACGCTGCTTCGATGGTGGCTGTTGTCGTTGTATTGCTGGTTCGAGCCCAGGGAGGAGCGAGGAGAGGGACGGAAGCTATACTGTTACACTGGCAATACGAAAGTGCCTATAAGAACATCCAATAGTCAAAGGTTAATGAAATACAAATGGTATAGAGGGAAATAGTCCTATAATTCCTAGATTCCAAGAACACAGGATGAGATGTTACTATCCTTTGTGCAAGCACTTCCAAGAGTTAATGAACAGTGAGCGTGGTGAAATTTGGGGAGCGCATCGTCAGTAGTGTACCTTTGGTTCCTAGGGTGTTTCGGCCTTTCACACTATACAGCCTCCCCAAAGGCGGCCAGCGACAGGGTGATCAATCCTACGCTTGCGTCCCATTCCCAATTAGTCATAGGAGTTGCCTTGTTGTTGATAGCCAACATCCCATGGGACTATGCATGGCAGGGGCGTCCTCCTCCCTGAGTCAAGCATTGTTGACCGCATACCTCCTGGCCCTCTTACTTCGGGGCCCAGCTGGGGTCTTTCCTCTTCATCCAGAGCCACTGACTGCTGCCTTCTGCTGCCTCCGATACAGCTTTGATTGCCGAACGCTGGCTCTGGCCCTTAATTCCCAGGTCTCTAAGCAGTCTGGTTGTAGATGTTGCCACAAAACCTCTGCAGCCCACCTCCACTGGTCGGACTTCTGTGTTCCAGCCATGATGCCGTGCTTCGGCAGCTAGATCAGCATAACTACAACCTAAAACTTCGTACCAATATTGACGACTCATGTTAAAAGGAACCACCAGCTTTCATATGTTCTCATGTTCTGAGCAAGGAACTGAAATGTTAGCTTTCTTACATAGCACATATTCCACTTTTACTTTCTTCTCCAACACTTTGTTTTTGCATTATTTAAACCAAATTGAACATGTTTTATTATTTACTTGAGGCTAAATTGATTTTATTGATGTATTATATGAAGTTAAAATAAGTGTTCATTCAGTATTGTTGTAATTGTCATTATTACAAATAAATAAATAAAAATCGGTATCGGTATCGGCGTTGAAAAATCATAATCGGTCGACCTCTATTAGAGACTCAACAAAGCTCCACCAACTCAAGGTCACGGAGAGAATTCTGTTGGAAGAATGTTATACGTTTCTTCATAACACCTAAACTGAAGTCAAAACAGACTGACTCACTACACCCTTGTTGGAGAGAATACGGCCTATTGAGGGCGGACCACTCTCATATCTTTTGGACGTGCCCCGCAATCGAAACTTACTGGGGAGAAATAAGATCTAACATTGGAAAAATGATGGAATTTGACATAGAACAAACATTAATTTCTTTGTACATGGGTGAAATACCTGATAACAATAGAGAAAAGTACCTTTTGAAGGTCCTACTGGCAGCCAGTAAAAAGGCTATCACTAGGAAATGGCTTCAAAAAGACCCCCCCGCAGTGACACAATGGATAGACATTGTAGAAGAAATACACCACATGGAGCGTATGACCTTTGCTTTAAGAACTCAACAGGAGAGAGGTCAAGAATACTAGGGAAAATGGGTTTCGTACGTGGAAAAGGTCTAATTCAAAGATGTCAATGTAACTAATATGATGATATGATGATGAAGTGCACTGTAACTGCCAGATCTTTTTTTGTTGTTCTTTTATTTGACTTTATTTGTACTTTCTTTGTGTTCCTACAATAAAAACAAAGTATAACAACAACAAAAAAGAAGTGTGGGGTGACCGAGGAAGATATCTGCATGGGGATCCTCGTCCGTAGTAAAGACCTCTCCTCCTCCACTAACTGCAACCAATTCGAGTTCCTGCACATTACCATGCAGTGCTTCTTTGCTGCTCTCTACATTGTCCTGAACAATAACTCGGAACGCTTCACCATCCCTAAGCTCTTTCAGCCCCAGGACAGGCAGCAACAGCCTGGCTTTCACAGAGCGTGTCTGGGGCACTGCTTGACCCAACAAGAATGGGCTTTGAAGGAGGCCAATATGGCAGCAGAGACCCCAAACCTCCAAATAACAGCTACTTTTGTGTCTGGGCTCTTGTCTCAGCACCACCATAGCCTGCTGCTCCTCTCCTGCCCTGGGACCACTCTGGACAGGAAGTCCAAGCAGGTGGTGACTGTCCAAAGTCATGCAGAAGCACTTTAAATCCATCCCTCGGCCCGTGGAGGGGGAGAAGAAGAGCATGCATGCCATGCCGAGCTTCGTGTGGCTCATCAGAGACACTATGGCTAAGCTAGAGGTGGAACACCTGAAGCTGACCTATTGTAACATAGGCCCTGTGGAGTGTACTGCACTGGCCTACTTGCTCCAGCACCTTAGAAACCCTGTGGGGCTTCAGCTAGACTACAACTATGTAGGAGACGTTGGGGTGGAGCAGCTGCTGCCTTGCCTGCCACTCTGTATAGTAAGTGTATTTATCATGGCAATCACTATGGGATTATTTTAGCATTACCTTGTGCCAGTAACATAATACACAGGACACTAAACTAAGGCCTAATAATACAATTCTTTTTTATTTCACTCCCTCAGCCTGAGACACAATAACATATCAGATGAGGGAATCTGCAAATTGATTGAAAAAGGCATCCAGTGTGAGCGCTTTCAGAAGATTGCGTGAGTATGGCCAAATTTATTTTCCACTGTCAGGAGACCTATAGCTAGGCTATGGTGGCTGTAAATGTTCTAAGTCAAATATGCAGATGTAAAACCTGATGAATAACCTTTATTGATCTTGATTAATATCTCTGAAAGGCTATTCAACAACAAGCTAACTGATGCCTGCACAGAGTGCTTCGCTCCTGAAGATAAAGCAGAATTTTCTCTCTCTAAAGTGAGGATATTTTTCAACTCTCAACATATAAGATACTGTACAATGTTACCTCACATAGCAATAGCTAATACAGATATATTATTACAGCATTGTGATAGGCATAAAAACAACTTTGTCATTCTCAGAGAGATAGGGTAGTCTGCTTCCTACCCCAAGAACTGTAGTGACCGATTTAACCTCAGTCTCTCCGCCAGTAATATGTCCAGACATCCCTGTTATCATTAAAATACTTCAACATAGGAATAAATCGTACTATCAGATGTATGTTTCATGGCAGCCTGGTAGACAATGGTGTTGGCAGTGCAGGAGCATGTGCTCTTGCCCCACTCATCAAGAACAATACGCTAGAGGAGCTGTGGTGAGTATATTGATAGCACATCCTGAATACTGAAAAAGACTGCAGCTACTCACATTCCGTTTAGCCCTCAACTGACATTTTGATAGTTGTGGTTGTGCAGTAGATTTGTGGTTGTGCTAAACACATATTTCACCCTGCTCTCTCATGCCCTCCACAGGTTAACCAAAAACTGAATCACAAGAACAGGTGTGGAGTGTCTAATACTGGCTCTTGAAAACAACACTAGTGTGAAGGCAGTGTGCTATGTTAACATTATGCTTTGATCATTTAGACAGCTGGATGAGAAATGTAATTTACAAAGTGTCATGTCCTATACATACAGTATAGTATGCTGTGGTCTCCTATGCCTCCCCCATACCTCACCATACATGTGAAGATTGGATCTCAAATTGCTTAAGAAGGTCTCTAATCCAAAGACTGTAAATTAGAGTTAAGTGAATAATTGTTTTCTTTCTAGGTTGAGAGGTAATGAGCTCAGCCCAGAAGAGGTGGAGGAGATGACACAGCGGGAACCCAGGCTTACATTCTAATGATGCCAAATCCGGGCAGCTTGTTTTATCCATTCACAATAAGTAGCAACCTCTGACCTGCTCTGCTACTACAGGCAGCTTGTTTTATCCATTCACAATAAGTAGCAACCTCTGACCTGCTCTGCTACTACAGGCAGCTTGTTTTATCCATTCACAATAAGTAGCAACCTCTGACCTGCTCTGCTACTACAGGCAGCTTGTTTTATCCATTCACAATAAGTAGCAACCTCTGACCTGCTCTGCTACTACAGGCAGCTTGTTTTATCCATTCACAATAAGTAGCAACCTCTGACCTGCTCTGCTACTACAGGCAGCTTGTTTGGTAGCATTCTTTTCATATTAGTCATTGTGATAAGTGACACCATGCTGTATGCTAAGGAACTGGTCTGACACTTGTTTTATGTAAGCACCATTGTGTGTGACCCTATTTTTTCTGGCTAATTATCAAATAACAGTCAGGTATTTGAACTGGTACATCAGCATTCTTATGTACCCTACCCTATTGTACACTGACTGACTGGAAGTGCCAGTATGTTTGATAACATGGGTTGATTCAGTGGTAAAATGACTCTTATTTTATCAGTGAATCACTAACAGTGATAGTCCTATTGTGTCAGTGCTCTATGGTGGGGATAGAACGGCTTGTTACGTTATGTCACCTTGCCTACAGAGAAATGTTAATGTAGGCTATTACATTTTAAAGATGCACTATGCAGATATCTCTCTGCCATTTGCTGGTTGCTAAAATTCTAATAGTTTGCTTAATTTCAGTTTATGTGGCAACAAGCAAGTATAATGTAAAGAATCCCCAAAAGTTACATATTGCAGCTTTAATTTGAAGTAAAACAGCAATTCAGTGTACAATTAATTAAATATAATTTATTTCTCCAAAATATAATATGAAGAATTCACATGCTGCTTTTATCAATATTTGCACATGCTTCTGTAACAAGATAAAAATTGAGTAACAATCCTGCATCAAAAAGTTGACTCACCAGCAGGATATGATTATTAAACCAGTTCTAAAAGAATGAAGACTTGTTTCTATACAAAATATCCTTATCGTTCCAAATGGAATACCTATGAGGGGAAGAAATGTGTTAATATAATAACGACCACGCTAAGAATACTTGTCTATGAAAAGCAGATCATTTTGTAGGAATCTTATCAATGTTCTACTTACAAAGTAACTTCAAATTGAGGCCACCAAAACGGGAAAAGTTATAATGAGGGATGAAATTTCAAATTGAAATTGGATTCTTTAAGAAATGTTTAGCACAATGTATCTTAAAAAGTATTATTCAAAGTAGGAAAATCACCATATTCTTATGTGTTCATAATGACAGATTTCCTAATATAATGTGTATGATTTTTACAGCGGAAGTTGAAAAGCATATGGTCAACAGCTTTAACTATTTTGTTGTCAACATGTAGAGGCTGGGCTGCATAAGTAAGTCTGGAGATACATTCAGCTTTAGAAAGCAATACTCAACCTATCAGGGATAAATCCCTCTGCAACCAATGGTTCAATTTATTTTTTTCAATAATAGGTATGAAATTTAATAAGCATCTTTCCTGTTGATGCTTATATATAGTACTCCCAAGGTATGTTACTTTTTTCTTGACTGGAATATTGCATATTGAGGGTATCACTTTAAGATCAGGCCAAGATGGAGGCACAGTGGCTTCAACACAGCGCCCCCTATCAGTAATCTAGTGTACAGGGTCTGCCAGGGCTACCACTAGTTCCCACAGCCACAACGTCAAATGGGCAATTTCGTAAAAATTCACGAAAACCAAAATGTGCCTTTTGGTTTTACTTTTCGGTTAGGCATACAGTTAGTAGTGTGGTTAAGGTTATGGCTATGTTAATATTCACTTTTTAAGAAGATACATTGTAGAAATATGTGGGCTTTAAGACTTTGTGGCTGTGGTAACTAGGGAAGACCGTCTGCCAGAGAGACGAGTAGCACGGTTTTGAAAACGCTAGTAGTAACCCCTCATTCGCAGATTCTTCAATACCCGTCAACCAAACTCGTGGGAAAACCCCGGGGGGTGGGACTTAATGACTAACCTGAAGCCCAGCCAATTGGCACTTGTGATGGATGCAGATTGACCAATGGGTTTTTTAAATTGACATAATCTCAGGCGACAAACATTTCGGTGTCTATTGGTTCTGTAAATACTATTTATTCCTCTCGCTATAAAGCCTGATTTCGTTTGTCGGTCAGTATTTAATAGTATAGTCAAAGAGTCGTTCAGAAAAATAGTTATCTACATTAAATGCCGTAGATAACAGGCTCTGTGTTGCATGGGGGCAGCTAGCTAGCCATACTAGCTATTTTGGCTAGCTAATTTCGAGGCTGTCATATCAGTTTTCAGCTGGTTTGCTGTCAACAAACTAGCCAGTTATTTGTACAAACGTATCACAACCTCAGCTACGAAAGGACAGCATTGGAATGAGCAGGTGACATGACACTCCAGCACCGAACTGACGTTTGAATAAGGTAAGAAAACGAGCTAGCTAACGACGTTATGTCATAATGATAGCAATATTTCGTCTTTGCTACCCTCGTCATACGTCAGATTATGATATGGATGCACCTGATCAAATATCGCATGGTTTGCTATACTGGCTAGCTAGCCCTACAGCAAACATGTCCTAGTATATGTGCAGTTTTACACTAATTGACATGTTCCATGGGTGTTTTCTCAATGAGTGTCCTTCCTCAGCCATGATTTAGCAAGGCCTGGCAGTGACACATTCTTCCTTCTTCTCTCACGCGTCATCATCACTCGCTGCTGCTGACTGGCTTTATTCAGTGATGTCACTGATGGAACTGGCAAGACAACTGCAATAATGATACAATTACTCTGCTGTTAATAATATTTTATTTAATCTGTTGGGGATTTTGAATGTTGTGATTGAAAATGGAAGCATGATGGTGTGTTGTATCCCAGTTATTTTATATTCAGGATGTCCGCACCATCAGTACGTGGCTACATTGTACATCACACATTCACACTGTTAATTTAAAAGCCAAAGCTAACGGGACCAGTGGGCCACTTTCAGAAGTAGTTGTCATGTCAGATAATGCCCAAGTAAGCAGTGTATTATCTGACATGCAGTAGGGTTGGTATAATTTGTGGAACGTTCCAACAGGAATCTCTTCCAATAACGTTAAGTACAAGGTTGTCAACAAACAACGCATACAAAGTAGCATGATCACGTAGCTAGCTAACGAGCTGCCGAATAGACATCAACTCACGACGTAGCTTATTCTTAATGTTTGTCCATAAGCTACCAGAGTGAGGAAAGACTTTTTCGGAATAAACGTGGTGAGTGAAAAACCTTATGATCTAGCCCACTCCCTACCCGGTATCTTATTCTGCCGCTATACAACTTTATATGCGTTGTTTGTTGGCAACCTTGATATTTACGAAGTTTTTGGAACAGATTCCAGTTGGAACGTTCCAGAAATTATACCCACCCCATGCAGTTGTGCATGTTGTTGACCAAGGGTCATTCAATTATGTCTATTTTGAAAGGGCAATAGGCCTTTTGCCCTCATTCCTTCCTTTTGGTAGACTGCTAGAATAACATCACAACATAGTAAATGTCTGTCATGTTCTTTTGCTCACCCCATGCTCCCTCCTTAAGCTCAAATAGGGGCATGGTCAACATTGCATGATAAACAACAAGTCCTATATGTGAAATTTGAACTGTGATAATTGATGTTAAGCACAGATGCACAGCCTAAGAGGAGTTGCAATGCAAACCAAGGCTAACCACGCAGCACCCTGTCATTGATATTTTTTTTAAATGATGTTTTATTTAACCTTTATTTAACTAGACAAGTCAGTTACAACTAATTCTTATGTACAATGACGGCCTACCCCAGCCAAAGTTTAACCTGGACGACACTGGGCAAATTGTGCGCAGCCCTATGGGACTCCCAATCATGGCTGGTTGTGATACAGCCTGCAATCGAACCAGGGTCTGTAGTGAAGCCTCTAGCACTGAGATGCAGTGCCTTAGACTGCTGCGCCGTGCGAGAGCCTCAAGTTGCTTGGTTGGTTGGTTGGTTGGTTGCTTGCTTGCTTGCTGCACAGACATGAGGTGTGAATAGCCTAGATGTGAGAGTGGCCAGAGAACCATAAAGAGGAGTCATGTCAGAGGTGCTTGGATCCCCCCTTCATATTGGGTTGGTCAAACAGGTCGACCCTGTATTACAGTGGCGGTGACTCTATTGTTTGTCAGGAAGAGGCGTTTGACTGCTTTAGTCTGTGAATTCCCCCTCACAGCTCCCTTAACACACAGCTAGGGGAAATCCAAAATGGGGTTTGCGTAATATGTTTATAACAGTGTGTGACTTACGCTTGGCTTAGAATCCATTTGTGTTAATATTGACAGTAGGACCAAGGCCTGTGCGGCATCACCCATTTCTCATTTTAAGAGGAGAGTATCAACAGGTTTTGAGCATATTGTCTGCATGCTTCAAAATTGCCTTCAGGGTAAAGCCATTTGAATTCAATCCGTTTTTGGACAGCATCCCTGTCAACTTTCTATGCATCTTTGCCCATGGAAGAAGTGTTAAGAAAGTTACTTTTTGTACCTGAATGCCAAAACATTCAGGAGATTAAAGTGCAAATGTTGACCCATTTCGCATACCCCACAACACCATGAGACATCCGTGTCTTCATCACTGGAAAAGATAAGTGGTTCAGCTTGATATCATTTAAAAGCTTGTCAAACTATTTTATTATTTCTTGAAAAGAAGCGTAATATAATTGCCATTTTCTTTTTCCAGAAACTATTAAATAGTTTGACAACCCTGTTTGTAAGCTTTTAAATTATAACAATCCCAAACTCTTTATCTTTTCCAGTGATGAAGACATTGATGTTTCATGGTATGGTGGGGTTGCAAAATAAGTCAACTTTGAGCACCTTTATCTCCTGAATGTTTTGGCATTCAGCTACAAAGTCAATTCCTGAGCACTTCTACAATGGGCAAATATGTATGGAAGGTTTCGTTCAAATCAAAAGGGAGCTGTCAAAAAGTGATTGAATTCAAATCGAATCTACCCTTATGTCTAATAGGTTTGTCAGGAATCAGAATACAGGTAGTATGTTTTTTTTTTGTTGCCTATTTGGTAGCAAGATACTGGTAGTACACTAGGTTAGGCCTAATCATGTTTGTGCTCAACTGGTTTTCACCAGTTCAGTTTTGAGGTACAGTAGCAGCCTGTAGCTAATGGTGCAATCAGGCTTCACTCAGATATTAGGCCTACATTCTAATGAGACTACATCCTGTTTGTTTAGATACCAATTTTAATCTTTGAATGCCATTTATTCAGAGTTTATCCCAGATTTGTATTGCCTAAATGTTTTGTTGTTTTCCTGAAAAGGCCAATTTCTAGCAAATCTTTAAAAAACAACTCCATGCTTATTTGGGTTAATATAGCCTAGCCATAGGCCAATTTTTTTGGGGGGAGAAATTGCTCTGGGATTTATGATAAGTCAGTGATTTAATAGAATTAACCTGGAGGCATTCCATGACCTTTTAACAACATTGTCATAATAACACCATGCCTTTCTATTCGTACACAGGTCCTACGACGTACATTGGGGCATGCAGGCAGACAGTTGAGACCATTATGAGGGCACCCCAGGCCAGCAGGAGCCTGTGAACGGCCATAACACCCTCTCTGTCTACTCTCTAACCAGACAACCTTCCCCTCAGGTGTTAGGCCTAGTTTCTCTCTCACCCTTGTTATGCCTCTTTCACTGCTTTGGGGATAGAGGAACGTCCATAAAGGGAAGAGAGAGGGGCTTCATATTGGGTTAGTTAGACAGGCGGACCCTGTATTTCCCCCTGCTATGCCCCAGCTGCCCCAGCCCCTAAAGCCATGAGCTCTGCCCTGTGGAGCCAGGAGAAGCCCAGTGGCGGCTTCAGGGAGGACTGGCGCTTCTACATGGTGGTCAAGGTAAATATACATATGTTTAAAGAGCCACTGAACATTTCGACTGTCACGTGTGTTTTTCTGTTGCTCATTAGAAAAAAAACGATTTCAGTCTTGTAATGTGGTTGCTCCACTAAAAGTTTTGAGATTATCCTTTGTTACTTAGAGTTAATTTGTGTTTAAGTACGGTATCCTGCATCACAACTTCATTGCTCCAGACCAGCGCAAGGGGGAGTTAGAGCACTGATTATGTTTTGGGTCCTACTGTGTCTCTAACTGACAATGAATGGGTGACATAAACCTAAATAGAAATTGATAATTGTGCACAACTTCAGTATTACTTACTAAAACTGTTATTACACAAGGTTTTCATAATTTTATTTTATTAGGATTATTTTTCTCTTACTGTAGTAGTATAGCCCACTCCTGACCGGGCACATTGCACAGCGTCTGAGTGGTGCAACGGTCTAAGGCAGTGCAAGCTGTGTTGCTACAGGTGCTGGTCAATACCTGTGCCGGCCTCGACTGGGAGACCCATGAGATGTCTGTAGGTTTTTGGTTTCTCTCACTCTAATAACAGAAATAAATTATTCTAAATAACAAACTGTCTTTAACAATGTCTCATCCCATGTTCAACAATGGCCTTTTTCACGCTCATTTTATGTTATTTGAAAACAAAATCATTTCCAAAATATATATTTTTTTAAACAAAGCGATTTTATTATTAATTTAGAATGATAACAAAAAAACGTGGATATTATCACCAATACAGTGAGGGGAAAAAGTATTTGATCCCCTGCTGATTTTGTACATTTGCCCACTGACAAAGAAATGATCAGTCTAGAATTTTAATGGTAGGTTTATTTGAACAGTGAGAGACAGAGGGAAATAAGTATTTGACCCCCTCTCAATCAGAAAGATTTCTGACTCCCATGTGTCTTTTATACAGGTAACGAGCTGAGATTAGGAGCACACTCTTAAAGGGAGTGCTCCTAATCTCAGTTTGTTACCTGTATAAAAGACACCTGTCCACAGAAGCAATCAATCAGATTCCAAACTCTCCACTATGGCCAAGACCAAATAGCTCTCCAAGGATGTCAGGGACAAGATTGTAGACCGACACAAGGCTGGAATGGGCTACAAGACCATTGCCAAGCAGCTTGGTGAGAAGGTGACAACAGTTGGTGCGATTATTCGCAAATGAAAGAAACACAAAATAACAGTCAATCTCCCTCGGCCTGGGGCTCCATGCAAGATCTCACCTCGTGGAGTTCATGAGGAATCAGCCCAGAACTACACGGGAGGATCTTGTCAATGATCTCAAGGCAGCTGGGATCATAGTTACCAAGAAAACAATTGGTAACACTACGCCGTGAAGGACTGAAATCCTGCAGCGCCCGCAAGGTCCCCCTGCTCAAGAAAGCACATACAGCGGGGCAAAAAAGTATTTAGTCAGCCACCAATTGTGCAAGTTCTCCCACTTAAAGAAAATAGAGAGGCCTGTAATTTTCATCATAGGTACACTTCAACCATGACAGACAAATCCAGAAAATCACATTGTAGGATTTTTTATGAATTTATTTGCAAATTAGGGTGGAAAATAAGTATTTGGTCAATAACAAAAGTTTCTCAATACTTTGTTATATACCCTTTGTTGGCAATGACAGAGGTCAAATGTTTTCTGTAAGTCTTCACAAGGTTTTCACACACTTGCTGGTATTTTGGCCCATTCCTCCATGCAGATCTCTAGAGCAGTGATATTTTGGGGCTGTTTGCTGGGCAACACGGACTTTCAACTCCCTCCAAAGATTTTCTATGGGGTTGAGATCTGGAGACTGGCTAGGCCACTCCAGGACCTTGAAATGCTTCTTACGAAGTCACTCCTTCAACAGTTGAGTTTTTACCAAAAAGTTATATTTTGGTTTCATCTGACCATATGACATTCCCCCAATCTTCTTCTGGATCATCCAAATGCTCTCTAGCAAACTTCAGACGGGCCTGGACATGTACTGGCTTAAGCAGGGGGACACGTCTGGCACTGCAGGATTTGAGTCCCTGGTGGCGTAGTGTGTTACTGATGGTAGGCTTTTTTTACTTTGGTCCGAGCTCGCTGCAGGTCATTCGCTAGGTTCCCCCGTGTGGTTCTGGGATTTTTGCTCACCGCTCTTGTGATCATTTTGACCCCACGGAGTGAGATCTTGCGTGGAACCCCAGATCGAGGGAGATTATCAGTGGTCTTGTATGTCTTCCATTTCCTAATAAGTGATTTCTTCAAACCAAGCTGCTTACCTATTGAAGATTCAGTCTTCCCAGCCTGGTGCAGGTCTACAATTTTGTTTCTGGTGTCCTTTGACAGCACTTTGGTCTTGGCCATAATGGAGTTTGGAGTGTGACTGTTTGAGGTTGTGGACAGGTGTCTTTTATACTGATAACAAGTTCAAACAGGTGCCATTAATACAGGTAACGAGTGGAGGACAGAGGAGACTCTTAAAGAAGAAGTTACAGGTCTGTGAGAGCCAGAAATCTTGCTTGTTTGTAGGTTACCAAATACTTATTTTCCACCATAATTTGCAAATAAATAAAAAATCCTACAATGTGATTTTCTGGATTTTTATTCTTCTCATTTTGTCTGTCATAGTTGAAGTGTACCTAAGATGAAAATTACAGGCCTCTCATCTTTTTAAGTGGGAGAACTTGCACAATTGGTGGCTGACTAAATACTTTTTTGCCCCACTGTATACATGCCCGTATGAAGTTTGCCAATGAACATCTGAATGATGATTCAGACGACAACTGGGGGAAAGTGTTGTGGTCAGATGAGACCAAAAATGGAGCTCTTTGGCATCAACTCAACTCGCCATGTTTGGAGGAGGAGGAATGCTGCCTATGACCCCAAGAACAACGTCCCCACCGTCAAACATGGAGGTGGAAACATTATGCTTTGGGGGTGTTTTTCTGCTAAGGGGACAGGACAACTTCACCGCATCAAAGGCACAATGGACGGGGCCATGTACCGTCAAATCTTGGGTGAGAACCTCCTTCCCTCAGCCAGGGCATTGAAAATGGGTCGTGGATGGGTATTCCAGCATGACAATGATCCAAAACACACGGCCAAGGCAACAAAGGAGTGGCTCAAGAAGAAGGACATTAAGGTCCTGGAGTGGCCTAGCCAGTCTCCAAACCTTAATCCCATAGGAAATCTGTGGAGGGAGCTGGAGGTTCGAGTTGCCAAACGTCAGCCTCAACCTTAATGACTTGGAGAAGATCTGCAAAGAGGAGTAGGACAAAATTCCTCCGAAGATGTGTGCAGACCTGATTGCCAACTATAAGAAACGTCTGACCTCTATGATTGTCAACAAGGGTTGTGCCACCAAGTACTAAGTCATGTTTTGCAGAGGGGTCAAATACTTATTTCCCTCATTAAAATGCAAATCAATTTATAACGTATTTGACGTGTTTTTCTGGATTTGTTTTGTTATTCTGTCTCTCACTGTTCAAATAAACCTACCATTAAAATTATAGACTGATAATTTCTTTGTCAGTGGGCAAACGTACAAAATCAGCAGGTGATCAAATACTTTTTTCCCTCACTGTATATTATTAACCCTGTTATTAGCAGGACAATACAGTTAAAGTCGGAAGTTTACACACACTTAGGTTGGAGTCATTAAAACTCGTTTTTCAACCACTCCACAAATTTCTTGTTAACACACTAGTTTTGGCAAGTCCGTTAGGACATATACTTTGTGCATGACACAAGTAATTTTTGCAACAATTGTTTACAGACAGATTTTTTCACTTATATCTTACTGTATCACAATTCCAGTGGGTCAGAAGTTTACATACACTAAGTTGACTGCCTGTAAAAAGCTTGGAAAATTCCATAAAATTATGTCTTGGCTTTAGAAGCTTCTGTCGCTGACTAGGGAAACTTTCCCGTTGTTCTTAGTGCCAGTCTGCACGTTCAAACTAAAACAATGTAACTAATAATGGCATCTTTATGCTTTCATTTATAAAATAATTAATAACGAATTACTATGTGAATAAATATCACTGAATTACAGAAATATTGGAACAAAGTTGTCTAATAAAGTTAAACAAACTGTTGCTTACTGGAAAATACTCTTTCAAACACACGGTCACGTTGTACAGCGCCATTATGGCTATTAGCAGGTAGCTTATTTAAACAGTCTCACTGTCTATGCTATGGGATAGAGAGTAATCACCGCAGCTCTTCACCCCATGTTAGTGGACTAATGGACATCGTCAAATCAAAACCCTATCTTCATTTACCCATTGACGCACAGATGTTCCAAACTCTGTTTTAAACTGACTTTATGAGCAAAAGTATCCTATTTACACTTTGTAGTCTGACACTAGAATAACTTTTTCTGGCTCATATGATGCCACATAGGCCATTTTTAAAAGGGATTTGTTGCTTTTTGAAAGCAGTTGCTCTTTAAGATATTCCTGACTTTTGCTAGGGATTATTCAAGATTTTGTTAATGTTTGTTTATTTATCAAGGCCTGTGTATCGAAAAGGGTTTATTTTTTGTGTTTCATATTTTGTTGTTTCAGCTATTGTGTGTTTGAGAATCAACTGGTCAAAACCAGTGTGCTAAATAGGGAATAGGGTGCCATTTCTAACACAGCCTGAGTCCCTTAATAAGTCAACACAATTCTACTAAGGAGTGTACAGTGGAGAAGCCCCCCCAGAAGACGCTGAGGATCCCCCGGGGCAGCCTGGGACAGGCCTGCCAGGAAAGGAACAGCCTGGGGCGCACGCTGCCCCCCAGCAAGGGCAAGAGGAGCATACGCATCCTGGACCAGACCAACGTGGTGCTGAGCCTGGATGAGCGGTTGGTCTAATTAATGGATAGTGACACTATCATGCTATATTGCAAATTTTAAAAAGACAAGACAAAGTTCGAAAAACAACAATATTCACATTTGACATACAGTCGTGACCAAAAGTTTTGAGAATTACACAAATATTAATTTTTACAAAGCCTGCTGCCTCAGTTTGTATGATGGCAATTTGCATATACTCCAGAATGTTATGAAGAGTGATCAGATTAATTGCAAAGTCCCTCTTTGCCATGCAAATGAACTGAATCCCCCCAAAACATTTCCACTGCATTTCAGCCCTGCCACAAAAGGACCAGCTGACATCATGTCAGTGATTCTCTCGTTAACACAGGTGTGAGTATTGACGAGGACAAGGCTGGAGATCACTCTGTCATGCTGAGTGAATTCGAATAACAGACTGGTAGCTTCAAAAGGAGGGTGGTGCTTGGAATCATTGTTCTTCCATGGTTACCTACAAGGAAACACATGCAGTCATCATTGCTTTGATCAAAAAGGGCTTCACAGACAAGGATATTGCTGCCAGTAAGATTGCACCTAAATCAACCATTTATCGGATCATCAAGAACTTCAAGGAGAGCGGTTCAATTGTTGTGAAGAAGGCTTCAGGGCACCCAAGAAAGTCCAGCATGCGCCAGGACTGTCTCCTAACGTTGATTCAGCTGCGGGATTGGGGCACCACCAGTACAGAGCTTGCTCAGGAATGGCAGCAGGCAGGTGTGAGTGCATCTGCATGCACAGTGAGGCGAAGACTTTTGGAGGATGGCCTGGAGTCAAGAAGGGCAGCAAAGAAGCCTCTTCTCTCCAGGAAAAACATCAGGGACCTACTGATATTCTGCAAAAGGTCCAGGATTTGGACTGCTGAGGACTGGGGTAAAATCATTTTCTCTGATGAATCCCCTTTCCGATTGTTTAGGGCATCCTGAAAAAACTTGTCCGACGAAGACAAGGTGAGTGCTACCATTAGTCCTGTTTCATACCAACAGTAAAGCATCCTGAGTCCTGGGAGTGGGCTCACTCACAATTTTGCCTAAGAACACAGCCATGACTAAAGAATGGTACCAACACATCCTCCAAGAGCAACTTCTCCCAACCATCCAGGAACAGTTTGGTGACGAACAATGCCTTTTCCAGCATGATGGAGCACCTTGCCATAAGGCAAAAGAGCTAACTAAGTGGCTCAGGGAACCAAACATCGATATTTTGGGTCCATGGCCAGGAAACTCCCCAGACCTTAATCCCATTGAGAACTTGTGGTCAATCCTCAAGAGGCGGGCGGACAAACAAAACCCCACAGATTCTGACAAATTCCAAGCATTGATTATGCAAGAATGGGCTGCCATCAGTTAGGCCCAGAAGTTAATTTACAGCATGCCAGGGTGGATTGCAGAGGTCTTGAAAAAGAAGGGTCAAATGCACTGCAAATATTGACTCTTTGCATCAACTTCATGTAATTGTCAATAAAAGCCTTTGACACTTATGAAATGCTTGTAATTATACTTCAGTATTCCATAGTAACATCTGACAAAAATATCTAAAGACACTGAAGAAGCAAAGTTTGTGGAAATTAATATTTGTGTCATTCTCAAAACTTTTGGCCACGACTGTACACTACATGACTAAAAGTATGTGGACACCTGCTCATCAAACATCTCATTCTAAAATCATGGGCATTAATATGGAGTTGTACCCTCTTTTGCTTCTATAAAATCCTCCACTCTTTTGGGAAGAATTTCCACTTGATGTTGGAACATTGCTGGGGGGACTTGCTTCCATTCAGGCACAAAAGCATTAGTGAGGTCGGGCACTGATGTTGGTCAATTAGGCCTGGCTCGCAGTCGGCGTTCCAAATCATCCCAAAGGTGTTTGATGTCGTTGAGGTCAGGACTCTGTACAGGCCAGTCAAGATCTTCCACTCAGAGCTTGACAATCCATTTCTGTAAGGACCTCGCTTTGTGCACTGGGACATTGTCATGTTGAAACAGGAAAGGGCCTTCCCCAAACTGTTGCCACAAAGTTGGAAGCACAGAATCCTCTAAAATGTAATTGTATGCTGTCACGTTAAGATTTCCCTTCACTGGGACAAAGAGGCCTAGCCCGAACCATGAAAAACAGCCCCAGACCGTTATTCCTCCTCCACCAAACTTTACAGTTGGCACTATGCATTGGGGCAGGTAGCGTTCTCCTGGCATCTGCCAAACCCAGATTTGTCTGTCGGACTGGCAGATGGTGAAGCGTGATTCATCACTCCAGAGAACACGTTTCCACTGCTCCAAAATTCAATGGCAGTGAGCTTTACACCACTCAAGCCGACCCTTGGCTTTGCGCATGGTAATCTTAGGCTTGTGTGCGGCTGCTCAGCCATGGAAACCAATTTCATGACACTCCCGACGAACAGTTCATGTGCTGACGTTGCTTCCAGAGGCAGTTTGGAACTTGGTAGTGAGTGTTGCAACCGAGAACAGACTATTTTTACGCCCTTCAGTACTCGTGGTCCCATTCTGTGAGCTTGTGGCCTACCACTTCGCAGCTGAGCTGTTGTTGCTCCTAGACATTTCCACTTCACAATAACAGCACTTACAGTTGATTGGGGCAGGTCAGAAATTTGACCAATTGATATGTTGGAAAGGTGGCATCCTTTGACGGTGCCACATCGAAAGTCACTGAGCTCTTCAGTAAGGTCATTCTACTGCCAATGTTTGTCTATGAGAAGTATATGGCTCTGTGCTTGATTTTATACACCTGTCAGCAACCGGTTTAGCTGAAATAGCTGCATCCACTAATTTGAAGGGGTGTCCACATACTCTTGTACCTATAGTGTATGATATTGACATGTTTTTGAAACTTTCATATTTTCTGGTGATTTTCTCCTTAGATTCAAATCTTTTTGTTGTGTGTTTGATTTGCAACCAAATCAGGGACGTCCTGGAGCTGGATGAGAAGCTAGCTGAGCTGCTGTTCCCCATCACCAACTGTGAGGAGCGCTATGCCCTGCTGTGCAACAAGCCCAGGCTGGAGCGGGCCAGAGACATCGACTGTGGCTCCAAGGTGCGCGTGCAGCTGCGTTCGGGGGATGAACCTTTGCCCGGGGTAGTCCGATTTAAAGGATCTCTCCTCCCAGACAGGGCTCTCTCCGGGGTCTGGTTTGGAGTGGAGCTGCTGGTGAGAAATCTCATCTTTACTGTTTTTTAAAAATGCTCTTTGTAAGCAATTGACCCTCCGTTACGTATATAGAATAACTTTATTTGTCCCAGAGGGAACTTCAGTTATATGTGATATCGTCTGTAATTTGGTCTTTGTGAAATGTTCCCTGAGGATTTCATAACAGTTAAGCTAGTAAATGGACTCTCTCTCATGCCGTAGCCTACATTCTGTAAAGATGCAGTAAAATAGTGGGCTACAAAGGCTTGTTTATTGGAGCACAATGTTGTGTGAGTGGGTGAAGGAGCCGGACGAGAGGCTGACCCTTTGCTCACTATAAAGGGTTTAGCACATTATTGGGTTTCAGATCAGTGTCTTGATTGAATGCCAGACTTGTATCACGATTGAGAATACTTACCACACATTTACAGACAACAATGTTTACTTCTTATCTTAATCATACAAACATAAATTGAACGATGCCAATGCTGAAAAGCCCTACATGCCACTCAAGAAGAAGTGCAGTGTATAGGATCATGTAACTACACCCTCTAACTGTCCATTATCCCTGTGTAAGAGCAAAGATTATTCAGTTCGGCGCCTGCTGGCTACTTTCTGCAATGAAACATTTTGAGTATGCTGTTATGCCCTCCACACTATCGATCTGAAACCCTCATCATCCCAGATGCATGATGTTCACTTCCCTGTTCCCTCCCCTGCAGAATGCTGAATAGGCAGGTTACTGTAGCTGAGCTCACCTCACTGTAATGACAGCTCATGCCTCTTGTATCAGCTCAGCCCTGTGCTAGGCTTTTCCGGTTATGGTAAGGGTTAGGGAAGAGGTCATGGGTCAGGGAAATTATTTGGCATTACTGTGTGAAGGATTAGGGGAAGGGTTAGCGTGTCTGAGTAAGCCACATGCGACTGGCACTCACAGGTTATCCCACGTTTAACATACTGTATGTAACCTATGCCTCTACCTAGGAGGAGGGCAGAGGCCAGGGCTTCACAGAGGGCTCCTACCAGGGCCGACAGCTGTTCCGCTGTGAGGATGAGTGCGGGGTGTTCGTGGCCCTGGACAAGCTGGAGCTGTGGGATGACGAGGAAGAGGAGCTGGGAGAGCTAGAGGTGGATCACGTCACCCTGGTGGAGGATGAGATGGATTTCCATCAGCTGGAGATCAACTCCAGGGTCCTGGTCCAGACCAGAGAGGGGCCGGAGAGGGGAACCATCATCTTCTGTGACCTGCTGCCTGGGAACGAGAGCCTGGGGTACTATGTGGGAGTAGACATGGTAAGGCTTGAGACGCTGGTCCCATACTGGGGCCTTTCTGAGTGGGACCTCTTCAACCTGCTCCTGTCTGCTGTAGAATGGCAGACTGGCAATGTAAATACTGTCAGAGTGGAGGTTACCTTCTCCTCTGCTGTTAACACTAGGGAAAATGTCCTCCCTACATATATAATAATGCTGTATTTATAGAACATGGCTAACAATTTGTAGATTACATCTCAAGTAAGGTAAAAGGCTAGTCCAAGTAGCCCCTGTAATGTTGTTTGTATGATTTGATTGTCTATCCAGAAAAGCAAAGATAATTCATAATGTTTATTTAGCCAGCTGCTGGTGTCGATGTTGCCAATGTAATCAGATGGCATAGCAGTTAAGGAAAGGGAACATGCATAATGACAGAGGCATTTGACTGCCGGTTGTTAGTAGTAGCAGCAGCAGTGAGCCCACTCAGTCTACTCTGGCCTGGGACACACACAAAGGGCAGTAGTCATGCGGGGAGCTGGGGAGTGAGGTAAAGTTGCAGCATGCGTCCCCAATGGCACCCTATTCCCTATGTAGTGAACTACTTTTGACTAGAGCCCAATGGGCCCACATGTAGTGCACTAAATAGGCAATAGGGTGCCATTGAGGACGCAGCTACAGCACTGGGCTGTATGACCAGTAGCATGGCACATGGCCAGCGGGTTGGCCGGGCAGCCGAGGAAAGGAGAGGAGAGTCCACTGCTCCGTTCACTCTGCTTCAGCCTCGCCCAGCATACAGGGAACATCAACAACACTCTGACACGCCATATACAAAACAGCTTCGTGTTAGGCTATATTTGTATAACGTTTTTGTTTATTTGGATAAATTTTTGCCAACAATGGGGCCAACCTTCCAATAGTACATAGATTAGTGTGGTGGAGTGGAGCAACCAATACTGGAGAACTTTGACCCTGCTTCCTGGGAATTGGAATAAGCACCGCTCTGTTTTGAGACGCGGGGAGGTACATTTGAGAAACGTAGAGAGGGAAGGTTAAGAGGGGAGTTCAAGTGCAGACAGAAGACCATTACTGGGTAGAGGAGGTAGTTGACTGGAGAGAGAAGAGCAGACAGAGGACCATTACTGGGTAGAGGAGGTAGTTGACTGGAGAGAGAAGAGCAGATAGAAGACCATTACTGGGTAGAGGAGGTAGTTGACTGGAGAGAGAAGAGCAGACAGAAGACCATTACTGGGTAGAGGAGGTAGTTGACTGGAGAGAGAAGAGCAGACAGAAGACCATTACTGGGTAGAGGAGGTAGTTGACTGGCGAGAGAAGAGCAGACAGAAGACCATTACTGGGTAGAGGAGGTAGTTGACTGGAGAGAGAAGAGCAGACAGAAGACCATTACTGGGTAGAGGAGGTAGTTGACTGGCGAGAGAAGAGCAGATAGAAGACCATTACTGGGTAGAGGAGGTAGTTGACTGGAGAGAGAAGAGCAGACAGAAGACCATTACTGGGTAGAGGAGGTAGTTGACTGGCGAGAGAAGAGCAGACAGAAGACCATTACTGGGTAGAGGAGGTAGTTGACTGGAGAGAGAAGAGCAGACAGAGGACCATTACTGGGTAGAGGAGGTAGTTGACTGGCGAGAGAAGAGCAGACAGAAGACCATTACTGGGTAGAGGAGGTAGTTGACTGGAGAGAGAAGAGCAGACAGAAGACCATTACTGGGTAGAGGAGGTAGTTGACTGGTGAGAGAAGAGCAGATAGAAGACCATTACTGGGTAGAGGAGGTAGTTGACTGGAGAGAGAAGAGCAGACAGAAGACCATTACTGGGTAGAGGGGGTAGTTGACTGGAGAGAGAAGAGCAGACAGAGGACCATTACTGGGTAGAGGGGGTAGTTGACTGGATAGAGAAGCGCTGTCATAGTGATGACAGGACTGCTGCTGAGACTGCGACTGTAAGTACAGGTTTTAGGAGATGAGGAACGCCCGCAGCAGTAATCGGTTGCTGTCTCCGGCTCTTCCAGGACAATCCTATTGGGGACTGGGATGGTGTTATCGATGGGAAGCTGCTGTGTAATTTCGCCAGTCTGGAACACACCCGTCTAGTCCCCATCTGTGACGTAATGCCAGGTGAGTCCAGTGGTCCGGTAGTCTATTCTCTCCTTTTTTCCCTCACATCAAATGTATATAATTATTTCAATTTATTACAATTTCATCAAGTGCAAATCTATATATTTAAAAAAATATATTCTCTCCCTTATTTGGATCCTCTAAATGATAACTGAAGAAGCTTCAGGTATTGCCTATTAGCCATATAGTCAGTCAGGCAGTTATGAGTGTAGTATTTGTGGCGGGTGTGAGTGAACACTGGAGTGTTGTGTGTTAGTGTTTTACTGGCAGCAGTAACAGCAGCAGCAACAGAGGCTCTTTTGTTTGATGGTTCTGCTTATTTTTGAAAGTCAAGTGAGATGCTGCTCCTCTCAGCCTCTTGTTCTAGCCATTGGTTTTATTGATTTGTTTGTATGTGTTGTCTGACTCTGAACCCCAACAATGTTTCAGATGCTTTGACGTTCTTGGTCTTCTTGGACATACTTGAAGCGTGTGTGTGTGTTGTGGGGGGAAGGGGGCGTATATTTCGTTAATGCATTTTCTCTTTGAAAAGCTTTTTGCTCTCTGAAACCTAAGACTGATTATGTTCACTTGTACTTAAAGTCTATGGTATTGAGTGAAAGTATGCTTTTCACTTTGCATCAGTCTTTGTGATTAACTGAGTAAATATCGGTATTTTGCACAATTATAAAGTCCTTCCCACTGCTTTACCAGGCTCCACAGCCACCAATCATTATTAGGCCTATACTTTGTAATGGTGTTATGATGGGGGATATATAGATATATACACACACACACACAGTGGGGCAAAAAAGTATTTAGTCAGCCACCAATTGTGCAAGTTCTCCCACTTAAAAAGATGAGAGGCTTGTAATTTTCATCATGGGTACACTTCAACTATGACAGACAAAATGAGAAAAAAAATCCAGAAAATCACATTGTAGGATTTTTAATGACTTTATTTGCAAGTTATGGTGGAACATAAGTATTTGGTCACCTACAAACAAGCAAGATTTCTGGCTCTCACAGACCTGTAACTTCTTCTTTAAGAGGCTCCTCTGTCCTCCACTCGTTACCTGTATTAATGGCACCTGTTTGAACTTGTTATCAGTATAAAAGACACCTGTCCACAACCTCAAACAGTCACACTCCAAACTCCGCTATGGCCAAGACCAAAGAGCTGTTAAAGGACACCAGAAACAAAATTGTAGACCTGCACCAGGCTGGGAAGACTGAATCTGCAATAGGTAAGCAGCTTGGTTTGAAGAAATCAACTGTGGGAACAATTATTAGGAAATGGAAGACATACAAGACCACTGATAATCTCCCTCGATCTGGGGCTCCACGCAAGATCTCCACCCGTGGGGTCAAAATGATCACAAGAACGGTGAGCAAAAATCCCAGAACCACACGGGGGGACCTAGTGAATGACCTGCAGAGAACTGGGACCAAAGTAACAAAGCCTACCATCAGTAACACACTACGCCGCCAGGGACTCAAATCCTGCAGTGCCAGACGTGTCCCCCTGCTTAAACCAGTACATGTCCAGGCCCGTCTGAAGTTTGCTAGAGAGCATTTGGATGATCCAGAAGAAGATTGGAAGAATGTCATATGGTCAGATGAAACCAAAATATAACTTTTTGGTAAAAACTCAACTCGTTGTGAACTACTGTGAAGCATGGGGGTGGAAACATCATGCTTTTGGGCTGTTTTTCTGCAAAGGGATCAGGACGAGCCAGTACATGTCCAGGCCCGTCTGAAGTTTGCTAGAGAGCATTTGGATGATCCAGAAGAAGATTGGGAGAATGAGAACTTTTTGTTAAAATCAACTCGTCGTGTTTGGAGGACAAAGAATGCTGAGTTGCATCCAAAGAACACCATACCTACTGTGAAGCATGGGGGTGGAAACATCATTCTTTGAGGCTGTTTTTCTGCAAAGGGACCAGGACGACTGATCCGTGTAAAGGAAAGAATGAATGGGGCCATGTATCGTGAGATTTTGAGTGAAAACCTCCTTCCACCAGCAAGGGCATTGAAGATGAAATGTGGCTGGGTCTTTCAGCATGACAATGATCCCAAACACACCGCCCGGGCAACGAAGGAGTGGCTTCGTAAGAAGCATTTCAAGGTCCTGGAGTGGCCTAGCCAGTCTCCAGATCTCAACCCCATAGAAAATCTTTGGAGGGAGTTGAAAGTCCGTGTTGCCCAGCAACAGCCCCAAAACATCACTGCTCTAGAGGAGATCTGCATGGAGGAATGGGCCAAAATAACAGCAACAGTGTGTGAAAACCTTGTGAAGACTTACAGAAAACGTTTGACCTCTGTCATTGCCAACAAAGGGTATATAAAAGTATTGAGAAACTTTTGTTATTGACCAAATACATATTTTCCACCATAATTTGCAAATAAATTCATAAAAAATCATACAATGTGATTTTCTGGATTTTTTTTCTTCTCATTTTGTCTGTCATAGTTGAAGTGTACCTATGATGAAAATTACAGGCCTCTCATCTTTTCAAGTGAGAGAACTTGCACAATTGGTGGCTGACTAAATACGTTTTTGCCCCACATATATACATATATATATATATATATATATATATATACAGTGAAAAAAAGTATTTGATCCCCTGCTGATTTTGTATGTTTGCCCACTGACAAAGAAATGATCAGTCTATAATTTTAATGGTAGGTTTATTTGAACAGTGAGAGACAGAATAGCAACAAAAACATCTAGAAAAACGCATGTCAAAAATGTTATAAATAGATTTGCATTTTAATGAGGGAAATAAGTATTTTACCCCTCTGCAAAACATGACTTAGTACTTGGTGGCACAACCCTTATTGGCAATCACAGAGGTCAGACGTTTCTTGTAGTTGGCCACCAGGTTTGCACACATCTCAGGAGGCATTTTGTCCCACTCCTCTTTGCAGATCTTCTCTAAATCATTCATGTTTCAAGGCTGAAGTTTGGCAACTCGAACCTTCAGCTCCCTCCACAGATTTTCTATGGGATTAAGGTCTGGAGACTGGCTAGGCCACTCCATGACCTTAAAGTGCTTCTTCTTGAGCCACTCCTTTGTTGCCTTGGCCGTGTGTTTTGGGTCATTGTCATGCTGGAATACCCATCCACGACCCATTTCCAATGCCCTGGCTGAGGGAAGGAGGTTCTCACCCAAGATTTGACGGTACATGGCCCCGTCCATCGTCCCTTTGATGGGGTGAAGTTGTCCTGTCCCCTTAGCAGAAAAACACCCCCAAAGCATAATGTTTCCACCTCCATGTTTGACGGTGGGGACGTTGTTCTTGGGGTCGTAGGCAGCATTCCTCCTCCTCCAAACACGGCGAGTTGAGTTGATGCCAAAGAGCTTCATTTTGGTCTCATCTGACCACAACACTTTCCCCCAGTTGCCCTCTGAATCATTCAGATGTTCATTGGCAAACTTCAGACAGGCATGTATGTATATGTGCTTTCTTGAGCAGGGGGACCTTGCAGGCGCTGCAGGATTTCAGTCCTTCACGGCGTAGTGTTACCAATTGTTTTCTAGGTGACTATGATCCCAGCTGCCTTGAGATCATTGACAAGATCCTCCCGTGTAGTTCTGGGCTGATTCCTCATGATCATTGCAACTCCACGAGGTGAGACCTTGCATGGCGCCCCAGGCCGAGGGAGATTGACAGTTATTTTGTGTTTCTTCCATTTGCGAATAATCGCACCAACTGTTGTCACCTTCTCACCAAGCTGCTTGGTGATGGTCTTGTAGCCCATTCCAGCCTTGTGTCGGTCTACAATCTTGTCCCTGACATCCTCGGAGAGCTATTTGGTCTTGGCCATAGTGGAGAGTTTGGAATCTGATTGATTGATTGCTTCTGTGGACAGGTGTCTTTTATACAGGTAACAAACTGAGATTAGGAGCACTCCCTTTAAGAGTGTGCTCCTAATCTCAGCTCGTTACCTGTATAAAAGACACCTGGGAGCCAGAAATCTTTCTGATTGAGAGGGGGTCAAATACTTATTTCCCTCATTAAAATGCAAATCAATTAATAACATATTTCATGTTTTTTTCTGGATTTTTGTTTGTTGTTAAAGACTGATAATTTCTTTATCAGTGGGCAAACATACAATATCAGCAGGGGATCAAATACTTTTTCCCCCCTCACTGTGTGTGTATATATATATCTCTCTATCTCTCTCTCTATATATATATATATCTCTATATCTCTGCCAGCACCTGCAACAAGACACACAGCCGTTTACTGTAGGGTTTTAGCACGGGGGGGATGGGTATATCAGTGTTGTTCTACACTGTTGTTATACTGAACTGTTTGTTTGCAGAGTACTCCATGCAGGACCAGAGGCTGCAGAAGCACAGTTTTACCCCCAGAGGCAGCAGCAGTGACAAGTCCTCCTCTGGCCAAAGCAAACCAAAGAGCAAAGGTACTGCTGCTGGCTTCAAGTGCATGTACTAGCTAACACTATAACACTTTAACATGGTGTTAGTGTGCTGATGTGATATTGGTTGAGGTTTCTGTCATTGGAATGTTGTGAGGGAAATCATATCTGGAATGTTGAGGGAAATCATATCAATGAGGCATGATGACTCAATTTTGGAAAATGTAAGTTTTGCCAGATTCCATTTGCGTGAATGGTCCATTTGGATTCCAGAGCTGATGTGAATGGTCCATTTGGATTCCAGAGCTGATGTGAATGGTCCATTTGGATTCCAGAGCTGATGTGAATGGTCCATTTGGATTCCAGAGCTGATGTGAATGGTGTGGAGTGGTGAGAGTTACTGAACCATGGTTCCTTGCATGGCTACTGACCTGCTCAGTGTGCTGACGATCTGCCTCCCGTTCCCTCTCTCTATGCCTTTCTCTCTCCCTCCTCTCCCCACCTATCCCCACCTATCCTGCTGTCATTAAAGAACGCCTCATAATAATGGCTGCAATGGAGCAAATGGAATGGTATTGAAAAACATTGTTTTCATGGGTTTGATACCATTCCATTTACTCCATTGCAGCCGCTATTATGAGCCGTTCTCCCCCCAGCAGGCTTCACTGCAGCAAACACATACCTGCTTTCTGTTTCTCTGTTGACTTGTGTTATCTCCAGGCTTAGGTCTTCAGTGTGGGAGTAGAAGCAAGTCAGAATTGTATTATACTTTAAATGGCAGCTCTGTTGACCACCCAGTCCAGGCCAAATCCAAAAGCACATGGTACATTGATGAAGGTAAAGCCCCAGCAAGATACAGTAGTGAGACTCCCATCTGTCTTGATAGCAGGGTCTTGTTAATGCATGGTTGTTCTACAGTATTCATTTACCAATCAGTGAACAAATAAAGAATGCGTTTGATCTTTAACTTGATTAAAAAAGCTTGCTATCAAGACTAGGGCTGTGACGATACCAGTATCTAGATCTTTTTTCCATGGCAAAAATAAAAACATGAAGCAGATCAAACTCTTTTGGTCCTTTTTAAAATACCTGCTGTATGGAAAATAAATACAAGTGACTGGATGACAACATAATGACTATTGTTTTTCTTAAGAAGTTAAATCCGCTTTGTGTTTTGTTTCCTTGCCACAATACTAACTAGTATCGTGATACTGGTATTGTCCCGGCCCTGATCAACACCTTTCACTGAGAGTCCTCTATCTACTCATTCCCATTAACTGTGCGGTCCAACTGCATGGTGTAATTGTTGTGGCATGGTCTTTATCAAATCACAAAAAGGCTTTTAATAATGTCTTGCATTTTTTTTCTCCTTCAGAATAATTAAATTAGGTAAAGTACTGTACTTTATTCTTGATAGTTTCCTGTAAGCCTTCAGTACTTGGTTTAAGTGAGGTCATGTGGATATGTTTCATTGGCGATAGTGTGGGGTAGTTTAGGTAGGTAGTTTACATGGGGTCAAAGATCATGTTCCTTACACCGTGGTGGTGATGAATGGATAATTACACAAGTGAAACCAAGGGATTGGAAATGATTGAGTGATGTAAAGCCTGTGTGTAAAGTTATGGAGCTATCAGTGGACTCTAGGGTGAGGAAGACCCAGTGGAGATGACTCCTCTATGTCGCAGGAATGAGAGAAGTCCTGTCCAGCTGTTTCATCACCTCTGTTTTGTTTTTCATCACTGCCCATATCTTACCCATATGTTCAGGTCCATCATATTCATATTTGATGGTGTATTGTACTTTCCATTGGTGACGTGATGTCCATTGGTGACGTGATGATTTTCCATTGGTGACGTGATGATTTTCCATTGGTGACGTGATGATCTTATGACTCATCTCTTCTGGATTATTCTGTGGCTGTCTCCATGTGGAGGCATTTAGATTTTCTCCACACATTCTCACAGTGACACAAATATTTACATTTTTCAACTCCCATGGGAGGTAAATAAAGTCCTTGTCACACAAGGTACATTTTGTGGTTGTGTTTACAGTGAATGTAAAAATATGTATCCACTTTATAGTGAAAGTGTTTATAAGCCAACTTTACATTTGGTTTGCTAATGCTGATATGAAACTGTGACCCCACCTGCACACTCCCTATTCACAACGTTGGCAAAAAAGTCAAATTAATATCTGATGAGTCCACAATGCTTGATGCTCTCTGTCAGTGTAATGTCTGCTGCAGTGAAAATTGATTGTTGTTTTCCTCTGCAGTCGGGGAGGACCCTGCCAAGTCCCTCACAGACACGCCCCCTGACTTCAATGAAGCCACACCTCCTACCAGGGCCCCGCCCTCTGCTTCCTTGTCCAATGACAACAAGTTCCATTCCCTGCCCTTCAGCCTGAGCCGTAAGACGGGGCCCAATGGCAGCATGAGCCATGGACCCCTCTCCCTCTCCGTGCAGTCAGTGATGGGAGAGCAGATGCAGATGCCAGAGCCCCCGTCCCCTACCCCTCCCTCTCCGCAGCCCCCCTCACCTCCCAGCTCTCGCGGGGGTGGGGGAGTGCCTGGTCTGGAGGTGGGGTCCCTAGTGGAGGTGAAGGAGAACCCGCCCCTGTGTGGGGTCATCCGCTGGGTGGGCCTGCCCCCGGGACTACCAGAGCCACTAGCTGGCCTGGAGCTGGTGAGAGATCATTACACTGACTGGAAGGATTGTCTCTTTGTCGTCTCTGAGACCTGGCTATTTTGTCTTATGTTTTTCCCAATAACATTGTCACAACAAGTGAACTAAGAATTTAAGGAAAACTTCAGAGAAACCAACATTTGGTCAATTGAATGGTAGAATCATCCAAATCCAGTATCATTACTAGCTATATGTTTGGTTTAATAGCATACAGGTAACTGCACTCAACATCATGATGTCCTTGTCTGCTTCTGCTCTCTCAGGAGGAAGAGTGTGTTGGCTGTACAGACGGCACCTTTCAAGGTACCCGTTACTTCAGCTGCGCGCCCAAGAAGGCCCTGTTTGTGAAGCTGAAATGCTGCCGGCCGGACTCCCGTTTCCCCTCCCTACACCACTCCTCCAACCCCATCGAGAGATGCAACTCTATCGGTGAGTCACTGGTGTCACCTGTCAGTCCTACGCTGAATTACAAATAGACCCCTAGGTACTCCCTAGGATTGGACGGGTAAAGGCTATACAGGGACATTTCCACCCAGCTAAGCAGTCCGGCCCAGGATTGTCAACTTAAACTTCTCTGTTTGTGTCTGTCCAGCTTTCGGGGGTTATCTGAGTGAGGTGGTGCATGAGAACACTCCTCCACGCACTGAGAATGACGGTCTAGACATCATGGTGGGCAAGAAGAAAGGTATCCAGGGACACTACAACTCCTGCTACCTGGACTCCACACTCTTCTGGTGAGGACATAGAAGAGAGAGATCTGAGTTTTCACTTCTTCCTTGCGTGTATTATTATAGAGTTCTTAACCTCTTTCCTATGTCACTGTAGTCAAAAATGTGAAACATGAGAGCTTTTTAGTCTCAACAGGGAAAATAAATGTATATTTTTGCCATCATGTTTTTTTTCCTCTTTCCCTCCTTTCCCCTCTTTAGCCTGTTTTCCTTCAGCTCAGTCCTGGACACAGTTCTGCTGAGGCCGAGGTCCAAGACTGACGTAGAGTATTACCGAGAGACACAGGAGCTGCTACGCACAGAGATAGTCAACCCCCTGCGCATGTAAGTAGGAAACTGCTCTTCGTGTTTTGTTCAGACACATTCATTCAGTATAATGTCATGTGGCAAACCAATGCTTAACATGTCATCTATAAGCACTTTAATTTGTTTTCTAGACTCAGCCAATTATCATAACTGAGATTTGTCTTGTCTATTTTATTTGTCTTGGTAGACATGGCTATGTGTGTGCCACTAAAGTGATGAAGCTCAGAAGGATACTGGAGAAGGTAGAAGCTGCCTCAGGGTTCACGTCTGAAGAAAAAGGTGTGTAATGCCTTCATCAAAATATTAAAGTTTTGGGGTTTTGTTATACATATCATGAACTTGTTCGAAGTGTTATAAACTCAATGTTCACCTAACAGATCCTGAGGAGTTCCTCAATATTCTGTTCCATCACATATTGAGGGTGGACCCCTTACTCAAGCTGAGGTCAGTCTACATTAAACCTACTCCTAAACATATCCTCTTGATATTGCTTATCTAAACTATTTCTGCTAATAGTATACACATTTAAGAATATTTAGACATACATCTAATCTGAGCTCAAATGAGTATGATTTCTAATGTATTACACATTATATCCTGTTTGTGTCTAGGTCGGCAGGTCAGAAGGTTCAGGACTGCTACTTCTACCAGATCTTCATGGATAAGAAGGACAAAGTGGGCGTGCCAACCAGCCAGCAGCTCTTAGAGTGGTCCTTCATCAACAGTGACCTCAAGTTTGCTGAGGTGACCTGTCTGTCTGTATGTCTTTCTGGACGGCTGACTGTCTGTCAGTGGTTGTGTTGCTCAGGGGTGAATCATTTGCTGATTGCAATCAAGAAGCAATTCATTCTAGGCGCATGAAGGGAGAGTCAACTTGACTATCAATTCTAATGATTAGCTGAGTTAATCAATGAAAGGCTGAGCTACTATGGGAAATTGGCAGGATTAGTAGCTTGTAGAAAACCCACAGTTCTCTTTTGTGGAATTTAAGTTGGATGTTTGCTCTGCTGTCACCAATCAAGTGCTTTATATTCAGGTTTTGTTTGTTATGTAACGGCTGTTCCTCAGTAAGGTAAGATGGTGCTGACAGATATGACAGCTCTGCTCCTAGCTCCAAATCAACTTTGCAGTATTTTGTTTTTTTTGTCTGTTATTTATTACGTTATTAGCCCAGAACGGTGGTAACTCGCCAGCATTATGGCCAGGAATACGACTTTCCCGAATTGGATCTTTTGTTCGTACCCCCCAGGGCAATTTAACTTATTCCAGAGCCTGTTCCAAATCACCGCCGGCGGAGAAGAGGTATTCAGAGTGGAATTCTAGTCCGACTCAGGAGGCGTGCACACCATCCACTGCTTATATTACTCGCTAATGTTCAGTCTCTGGATAATAAAGTAGATGAGCTCAGGGCAAAAATGAAAGCGCGAACCACCGCATTTAACCAGGGTAAAGTGACTTGGAATATGGCTGAATACATACAGTGTAGTTATTCCCTCCATAAGGCAATCAAACAGGCAAAATGTCAGTACAGAGACAGTGGAGTCGCAATTCAACGGCTCAGACACGAGACGTATGTGGCAGGGTCTACAGACAATAACAGACTACACTGTCACTGCTTTGAGGATAACACAGTGCCACCGACGTGGCCCGCTACCAAGGACTGCGGGCTCTCGTTCTTCGTGGCCGACATGAATAAGACATTTAAGCGTGTTAACCCTCGCAAGGCTGCCCAGACGGCATCCCAAGCCGCGTCCTCAGAGCATGCGCAGACCAGTTTTCTGGAGTGTTTACGGACATTCCATCTCTTCCTATCCCAGTCTGCTGTCCCCACATGCTTGAAGATGTCCACCATTGTTCATGTACCCAAGAAAGCAAAGGTAACTGAACTAAATGCCTGTCATCATGAAGTCCTTCGAGAGGCTAGTTAAGGATCATATCACCTCTACCCTACCTGTCACCCTGGACCCACTTCAATTTGCTTACCGCCCCAGTAGATCCACAGAAAATGCAATCGCCATCACACTGCACACTGCCCTATCCCATCGAGACAAGCGGAATACCTACGTAAGAATGCTGTTCATTGACTATAGCTCAGCATTCAAAACCATAGTATCATCCAAGCTCATCATTTCGCCCGGGGCCCTGGGTCTGAACCCCACCCTGTGCAAATGGGTCCTGGACTTCCTGACACACTGCCCCAGGTGGTGAAGGTAGGAAACAACACCTTCACTTCGCTGATCCTCAACACAGAGGCCCCAAAGGGTGCATGCTAAGCCCCTTTCTTTACTCCCTGTTCACCTACTCTTCCTACTCAATCATCAAGTTTTCAGACCACACAACAGTAGGCCTGATTACCAACAATGACGAGACGGCTTACAGGGAGGAGGTGAGGGCCCTGAGAGAGTGGTGCCAGGAAAATAGCCTCACCTCAACAAAAAAAAAAGAGCTGATCGTGGACTTCAGGAAACAGCAGAGGGCGCACACTCCTATCCACATCGTCGGGACCGCAGTGGAGAAGGTGGAAAGCTTCAAGTTCCTCGGCGTACACATCACCGACGATCTGAAATGGTCCTCCCACAGACCGTGTTAAGAAGGTGCAACAGCTCCTCTTCAACCTCAGGAGGCTGAAGAAATTTGGCTTGGACCCTAAAATCCTCACAAAATCATCGCCTGGTACTGCAACTGCACCACCCTCAACCGCAAGGCTCTCCAAAGGGTGGTGCGGTCTGCCCAACTCCTCACAGGGGGCAAACTACCTGCCCTCCAGGACACCTACAGCACCCGATATTACAGGAAGACCAAAAATATCATCAAGGACATCAACCACCTGTTCACACGGCTATCATCCGGAAGGCGAGGTCCGTACAGGTGCATCAATGCTGGGACCGAGAGACTGAAAAACAACTTCTATCTCAAGGCCATCAGTCTTACACCTGGTTACTCAACCCTGCACCTTAGAGGCTCCTAAGTGGCACAGTGGTCTAAGGCATCTCAGTGCTAGAAGTTTCCCTTTGATCCTGGTTCGATTCCAGGCTGTATCACAACCGGCCGTGATTGGGAGTCCCATAGGGCGGCGCACAATTGGCCCAGCGCGTTAGGGTTTGACCGGGGTGGGCCGTCATTGTAAATAAGAATTTCTTCTTAACAGACTTGCCGAGTTAAATAAATACAAATGAAAGAGGCTGCTGCCCTATATACTGTACATTGACTTTGAATCACTGGCCACTTCAATAATGGAACACTAGTCAATTTAATAATGTTTACATACTGCTTTACTCATCCATATGTAAATACTGTATTCTATTCTACTGTATTTTAGTCAATGCCACTCCGACATTGCTCGATCTGATATTTCTTAATTCCATTCATTTACTTTTGTTTGTTAGATACTACCGCACTGTTGGAGCGCACAAGCATTTTGCTACACCCGCAATAACATCTGCTAAATATATGTGACCAATAAAATTTGATTTGGTGACTTCATGCGTCTTCTCTCTCTTCAGGCTCCTTCCTGCCTTATCATCCAGATGCCGCGTTTTGGGAAGGACTTCAAGATGTTCAACAAGATCTTCCCCTCACTGGAGTTAGACATCACAGACTTACTTGAAGACAGTGCGTAAAACGTTATTTGATTTGAATATGGTTGTAGTTGGATTATCATTATTGAATGTGATAACTGTTTTCCATATCATATATCTACTGTTCTCCATCGACATATGGTTGTGTGTGGGTGTGTATAGTCAACCCTCAACCCTGTGCTTCTCTCTCAGCTCCCAGGGAGTGTCGAATCTGCGGGGGTCTGGCTCTGTATGAATGCAGGGAGTGCTACGAGGACGGTGACATCACTGCCGGGAAGATAAAACAGTTCTGTGAAAAGTGCAATACACAGGTAACAGACAGAGGGTGCCATTTCACCAACATAGAAACTAAGGGGATCTCATCAGGGACTTGCAGTAGTTGTAAAGCAGTGTAGTTCCAGTACAATCCACTTGGGGGAGACAAGTCCTAAGGAATGACTGAGTTTCATGTAAGGAATGACTGAGTTAATAAGTTGTATTATATACTGGGTGGTTTGAGCCCTGAATGCTGATTGGCTGACAGCTGTGGTATATCAGACCGTATACCACGAGTATGACAAAACATTTATTTTTGATGCTCTAATTACGTTGGTAATCAGTTTATAATAGCAATAAGGCACCTCGTGGTTTGTGATATATGACCAAAATACCATGGGCTGTATCTAGCCACTCCGCGTTGCGTCGTGCATAAGAACAGCCATTAGCCGTGGTATATAGGCCATATACAACACCCTCTTGTGCCTTATTGCTTAAATAACTTATAGATGAAGACAAAATATTTACCTTGAACTTTGAGGCACATTTGTGAATATTTTTGCCAAACTCAGTGAATATACGTGTAATTGATTTTTTTAAACGAATGAATTGTGAAACTTGTCATTCTCCAGTTTATTCTTTACTCTGTAGTTGCCATCGATCTGTGAGAACTGTTATTAGACTGATTTTATAACTAGTGCTTAGAAATACTGAAAAAATCCCCAAGAAATAGGTAAATACTTATCTCCAGCCATTATATGTCATACGTGTATGTGTTCCCTCAGGTTCACCTCCACCCGAGGAGGAAGGCCCATCGCCACGGCAAGTTGTCCGTCCCCAAGGAACTGCAGGAGGGTGTGTGGCGGCAGGGTAGCTACCCTCGTCAGCGGATGGAGCTGTTCGCCGTGCTCTGCATAGAGACCAGTCACTACGTAGCGTTCGTCAAGTACGGCCACCAAGACTCCGCATGGCTCTTCTTCGACAGTATGGCCGACCGCGACGGTATGGAGAGAAAAAGTTATTGGATACTTTTTTGTTGTTGTGGGGGAAGCAATATTTTGAATCATTTACAAAGTTATTATGACCTGTCAAAGCAACTATTTTTCTGAAATTGGCCGTTTGTCTCATTGTTCAGAATTATGAATAGATATTGAGCTCCATAGTAAATATTTTGGATGAATTCACACACAGAAATGATATTACATAGAAATATAACTAGAACACTTGCCATTGCTTTAATACCACAGATCTGAGTGCTCTGTCTGTGTTTGTTGTTCCACAGGAGGGCAGAATGGCTTCAACATCCCCCAGGTGTCTCCATGTCCGGAGGTGGGGGCCTATCTGAAGATGACCCCTGAGGAGCTGCACGCCCTGGACCCCAAGAGCATCCAGGGCCAGGCCCGCCGTCTGCTGTGTGACGCCTACATGTGCATGTACCAGAGCCCCACCATGAGCCTGTACAAGTAGAGCCCCTGGGGCAGGAGACTCTGACAGACAGAAGGGAGAGCTGCAGTCCAGGGCTCTCTCCCTCTGTCCCCACCACCTCCTCAATGCCTGCCCCTGTCTCCTCAGTCTACTCTGCCCAAAGTGAAGAGAATAGAAAAGAGAAAAGAAAAAAGCTTATTTGCACTGTGCATTTGTTGAAGTGTTGTTCTTCTTGTTTTCCCTCTGGTGAACAACAAAACAAGCTGATCTTGACGTCAGTAGCTTCCCTGTGCCTCGTAGCTGAGTGGTGGGGGACGGCGGTCGATGGAGACACGAGAAGCCCGCTGAATATTATTCTCTTCCTGTGGAGAGGAAGAGGAGAGCGAGAGAGAGAGAGAGAGAGAGGGGGACGGCATGCTCGCCTCGGCTGACCAAACATGCGAAACAAAAACAAGCCATGTTAATGGAAGGACAGAGGCCACCTCATTTACCTAAAGCAGGGGGAGTCCTGCTTTTCTTAATCAGTGTAAGAGATGGGAGCGCTCCATAATTCAACTCATAGTGGAAATAATGCCATGTTCAAAACCCTCAACCAACTATGTATACGGTTTAAACAGCTTGTCTTAAGACCTCCTTAGTACCATGATCCATTATGTCAGATGTGTACCACCACCAACAGTATATTTGTGTCAACCGAATATAGCATTAGGCTCAACCAGAATACTTTGGGTGGCATAGATTTCATGAAAGTGTGTGTGTTCCAAATGGATATATGGTAAAGGCGGCTGTATGACAGTTCTCCATGCAGTCAGAGGACAGGTCAGGTACTCTAAAGCCTGGCAGGTGTTTTTGAATTAACACTTTGTGGAAAAATGTTCTGTTTTGTAAGTCTCAAGGCGTTGTGTGTCAGAAAACAAAATTATTTAATGTCTAAACTTTTAACTGCACTCAAGACATAGCAAACCCCTGCTTGGCATTTGTCATTCTCAATACTTATCTATCTGATGAGACAAACAGTATATGCCTTTTGTGTCTTTTTCATACATTTGTGACAGTCAACTCCCCAACTGTGGCTCAAAATCAAGTAACTTTAAAATACAGTATATTCCTAATTATATTTTAATCTGAATATATTTACATTCTCGTATTTTAAATTTTTTGAAGAAAATTACAAAATATATATTAAATATAAGCTATCTGGAACTCCTCCCATCTCTCACCAGATATTGAAGTGAGTTCTTGTGATTCATGCCGTCCCATTAATACTACTGAATGTTACCACCAGTGGCATGCTGGGTAGTGTAGTTTAATGTCATGATATAGACCTGATTGGGAGGTTTCAATGTTGGTTTCCAGATGACTACAACCTCCACAAAGCCCCATTGTGATTGTTTTCCCAGGGACCCTCAAAGGGGACATTATTACTGTGTGTGCTTGTTTCTGCACTGCTGAAGTTTAATGCTCGTCACAGACAGACAGGAGGACTTTCTTTACTCCACTGGAGCATGTGAGTCTCTGATATGGATATCTATGAATATTGACTTGTGCATCTATCTGTAAAGTATAAAACATATATAACGGATGGAAATGAATGTCAGTGCTGTTCTCGTAAATGTTAACTAAATTAAAACCCCTGTTTTGAAAAGTATGAAAAGTGTTTATTTGTGTGTTGGAGATGTTTGCCATGTGCCTGGCAGTTTGCTTTGTTTTGTGCATCTTAGTGTGAGTGCATTGGGGTACGCTTGTCGTGTAGCTTAACTAATGACGACTCTGGTGTGTGTCCGTGTCCTCACCTGTCACAGAGGTGCAGGTCTCATTAGCATGGTGTCTCTCTGCAGGGGCTCAGCACAGCGGGGATTCTGCTCTGGTCGATGCGTTTGTCAGAGAGACGGGGTGCAGATGGGACTAACCTCCCCGTGGGCAGAGACACAGCAGCTGGACACTGGTCCGACAGGGAGCTCGAGGCCCAGACAGCAGATTAACACAAGGTTCTATTTTCTTCTCTTTATCACCTCAAACTACAGTCTACTGGAAAAGGCAGAAATACTTTACATGTTTTAAACATATCTCTGATCAATCATTGTTAAAATGGGAAAAAGGGTATGCTTTTTGAGTTAGTCATAACTCACTGGGCACAGACATCAATTCAATGTTTATTCCACGTGGTCAAATGGTATTTTATTGAAAGGGTGTGGAAACAACGTTGATTCAACCAGTGTGTGCCCAGCGGGTGCATGGCTACATTTCCAGCTTAGTGAGTGACTTGCAGTGCCTGTCTGTGAGGGCTGCAGCATTTCAAGCTCTTGAGAAAAGTCTCTCATTGGTGTTTGAACAGTTGACAATGTGTGAGCAAGTGGGTTTATGCCTTTAGTCATAGGATTATTACAATATGGGCCCCAGTCTAGGCCTCTTCAAAACCACAGTCAATCATCTGCTGTCCAGGAAATAAATACAAATTGGGTGCAATATTCTTAACAATAAAGAATGACAGATCAGTTTTAAGATGGCAGTTTGTTTGACTACTTGTGTGACTGGCTTTTCATTGTTATTATCCCTGTGGCCTATATGTTGGGATTAAGTTCCATATACCCTATGACCCAATTCCCCAGACACTTCGCAACAAAGAGAAATCCGCCTGTATTATACATGCATTTCCCCCACAGGAACCCTCTTACACACCTTACACCCATTTAGTTTTTAGTCAAACTTGAAACCAGCTTAGCAAGCTGACTTCAGAAGTGCCAGATAAGTATTTGTCAACACAACAGCTGGCGCCACAATGCCCTCTTGTATCTTAATGCCACAGCATATGCCAGCCGCTCGTAGCGTGTGATAATTTAGCCGGGACTGGTACTTCAGGAGCAGATGGGCTCAAGTATTGTTATTCTCACTCCAGCTCAGAGGCCCTGGGGGAGAATTCTAAATAAAATCAAAGCAGATGGACCTTGCTGGGCTGTTTATGATAAACAGCCAATGGCCCTCCAACACCGCTGGGTTGGGGCTGCTGGGAAAGGGGCAGGGTCTACCGCCTATAGTCTCCACTGGACAGCAGCAAATATTACACTGGTGGATTGGGCCTCTGGAAAGACCTCGAATTTACTTAGCCTGGAAAACACACAGAATATTGCTTTTACTACTGTCCTGTTTTACTGAAGTGAAACAAAGCGATATTCATTGCGTATCCCAGGCTATATTCTTCTCCAACCCCTGTCTACTTATGGTATGGTCACACACAACAGAAGCCCAGACAGACACTCTCAGGATCACTTTCTCACTTTTATTTTGGTGTTGTGTTTGAAGTATTTCCTGTTCTTTCTCACTCATAATAGTCAGTTAAAATATGGGACTATTTTGTTATTTTAAAAAAAAAAAAAAAAAACTTTCTAAAGACTGCCTGATGTTGTTCTTGGTATTCACACATCTACTCCATGCACGGGACCTTGAAAAAGACATGGGCGGTATGGTTTTTATTGTAAACAGCCTCCCATCACATCAGGTAGTGATTCTGCTGCCTGTCTACTATACATAGGAATGCAGAATGGTTGGTTCACACTCAGCATTGCACTTGAAATCCAGTCTCATTCCCATGGGAAAGACAGCCAGTAAACAAAGAAATCCTATCAGAGCCTGGAGAGAGAAGGTAAATGTAAAAGCCCATTCAGACAACAGGAAAACAGTGATTTCCGACACTAAAGATGAAAAGGGAGCTGAGAGAGAACAATTTCAAGCCAATCAGTCCTAACTCAATATACCACTTAGGTGCTGTTTTAACTCTATTGTGATAAGGGGTTTTATTTAGTGGCTTTAAAGGTCACAGTCTGATGAAGTCAAAGCAGTGCAATCAAACTAATGTTTAGAACTGAAACTATTAACTCTGCAGTTCTTCAATCACTTTGAGACATTTTAAATATGTGTTGTAAGGTAGTTTCCATTCATTCGCAATCCTGTTCAAATGGGCAGCTGCAGAAGCAGTTATTTTTCATACTTAAATTAAATTACATGTTTTTGTCACAGAGAAACTAATCCAACTCTAATCTGATTCAAATACTATTCCCTGCAAAATGAGTTTGTAATCATACCTCAACGTTTTGATGTAGGAATGACGCATGCATCTTGTAACGGAAAACATTGTTCTATTTGATGCAACATGAGGGTCAAGTACTACACCTCCCTTCTGCTCTCCACATATGAACTCGCTTACGTATGTATCTCTTCACATGCCTGTGTTGCTTACACAACATCTCCCCCCTCTGAAATGATGTTCAGTAGGAGGATGCTAGTGACGGATGAAGAATTAATTGCCTCTAAAGCAACCGTTGCCAGATGTTGTTCCTCCTAACAACCAGGTGTGGGCAAATTGCATATGCAGGATGTGCGTAAAATATTTAAAGTCGTATCTTTCGCTTAAGGTGTGAAGTGTTTTTATTGCCCATCACTGCTCTGTCGTGTGTGTGTGTGTGTGTGTGTGTGTGTGTGTGTACACGGGGGGGCTGGCTGGGCCCCCCACCGGGGTCTGTGTGGCGCTGCGCCGGTGGCCCCCACTGGGGGTCTGTATGGGGCCTGTAATGATAAGAGGGCTGGGAGTGACGGCAAGGCATGGCAGCGGGATGGGACTGGTGGTGTCTGTGTGTGTGTGTGTGTGTGTGTGTGTGTGTGTGTGTGTGTGTGCGTGCGTGTGTGCGTGCGTGCGTGTAGGCCCACACACCTGTGTACTGCCTATTCCCCTCCTGCTGCTACCTTTAACACTGCATTGTTTACAGGTGCTGACTGGATTGGCACGCAAGCTGCTTTCCAGATTAAATATGAGTAAGTGTTTCAAGTTTTAATGTCACATGCACAAGTACAGTGAAAGGCCTTTCTTCCAAGCTCTGACCCCAACAATGCACTAATGAATAACAATGTAATAGTAAAAATAACAAGGTAGAACAAAAACACACAAGATAAGAAATAAGAAGAACACGATAAAGTAAGTAAGCATACAGGGTCGGTTCCAGTAGCATATTTACAATGTGAAGGGATACTGGATAATTAGGGGTAGATATGTATATGGGTAAGGTGACTAGGCATCCGGATATAGAGTCAGTGTAAAAGTATGCATATGATGGGAGTGAGTGTTTTGTGTGTTGGGAGTATCAGTGTGCATAGAGTGTAGGGCCCTGTGAGTGCACAGAGACGGTGCAAAAAATAAGAATAAAATACAAAGGTCAGCTCCGATAGTCCTTATAGCCACACCATTATGTGTGTGTGTGTTTTTAGCCCTCAGCCACCCACTTTCTCAGTCTTGTCTTACTGTTCCTGGAAGACGTTTGCACCAATACCATCTGTCTGCTGTATGGGGTATAATACATGTTGGATAGGAGAAACTCAGTTTCTATACCATTTCTAATATAGCACAGGTGCCCTGAACAGTGCCTCATGTCAAATTCACTTTCCATTCCAAATTACATTGGTCATGATCAATCATTATAAACTGGGTGGTTCGAGCGCCGAATGCTGATTGGCTGAAAGCCGTGGTATATCAGACCGTATACCATGGGTATGAAAAAAACATTTACTGCTCTAATTATGTTGGTAACCAGTTTATAATAGCAATTTGGCATCTCGGGGGTTTGTTATATATGACCAATATACCACGGCTAAGGGCTGTGTCCTAGCACTCAGTATTGCGTTGTGCATAACAACAGGTCTTAGCTGTGGTATACTGGCCAAATACCACACCTGCTTGGGCCTCATTGCTTAAATATACTGAGGGTCATGCAAAGGTTAATAATTAAAAACCAAACAATGATCAGATTGTTTGGAATTCATTCCAGAACTATTTTCAATGGTATCAATAACATTAGAGCTCTGATTGAAACCTATGACTGGATTTTTTTATTTTTTTATTTTACAGAGCTTTTAAATGTGCTATTTACAGTTGACCCTCTGCAAATACCAAGAGCCAAGACATCCGACATCACAACATCAGCAAAGCACATGCTGAGTGATTGGCCTTTGGTCTTAACTGAAGCAATATGGACACAAAATACCTGTTGTTTGGGTAGTATGGTGGCCTCTGACTATACACATTCCAGGATGATACTTCTAAGAAGTACATGTCATGTGGGGGGTGCAGAGGAGGGCAGGTTAGAACTACTCTGTTTACAACAGATCTGTGAGAGAGCATCTGCCTGTCTGGATGTTTACAAATAACAGTCTCTGAGAACCCAGGAGAACTCAGCCCTGCTCTCAGAGAGGTGTAAAGAAGAGAAATGAGTGTGATCATTTCAGAAAAGAGAAAAGCCCTTTTTTCAGTATTAAGATCAGTGTCCCCTCCGCGGGACGGTGGAGCTAACATGCGCTAATGTGATTAGCATGATGTTGTAAGTAATAAGAACATTTCCCAGGACATAGACATGTCTTAAATGGGCAGAAAGCTTAAATTTGTGTTAATCTAACTGCACTGTCCAATTTACAGTAGATATTAAAGTAAAATAATACCATGCTATTGTTTGAGGAGAGTGCACAGTTATGTACTTGAAAATGTATCAATAAACCAATTAGGCACATTTGGGCAGACTTGATACAACATTTTGAACAGTAATGCAATAGTTCATTGAATCAGTCTAAAACTTTGCACATATACTGTTGTCATCTCTTGGCCAAAATAAAAATCGTGCCTAGACTCCTAAATCATATAATGGCATTTCTCTTGCATTTCAAAGATGATGGGACAGAAAAATAGAAAACACATGTTTTTTCTTTGTATTATCTTTTTCCAGATCTGATGTGTTATATTCTCCTGCATGAATTTCACATTTCCACAAACTTCAAAGTGTTTCCTATGCATATCCTTGCTTCAGGTCCTGAGCTACAGGCAGTTAGATGTGGGTATGTCATTTTAGGTGATTTTTTTTTTAAATGGGTCCGATCCTTAATTAAAAAAGGGGGATGGGGACAGACAAATTATGCAATGTTGTCTCAGGGCAATTCGTATTATTCTGTACATAAATCTATGGTGACCTTTCATATGATATGTTACATTACGTTATGAATGGAATAGCGGGCGTACAAAATATAATATGAATTAGAGAATGTATAGTATCATACATCTTACCCGGTCGTAGCATACGAATTATGGAGGGCATTTAGTATTGCACGTCTTTATCTGAAACTAGGTTGTTTGTTGCGTGATAACAACAAAGGAGAATTATGGGGAGAATTTACGTTGCAGGTTAGGGGAACAAACTACAAAGGTTAGGAGAACTAAAAAAAACAAAAGTTAGGGGAATTGGCTTAAGGGCAGTGGCAACATTAGGCCTGTGGTTCTGGGCTTCAACCCCGGATGTTTATGGTCTAGCCCCGAACCTTTTGATGGTAAAAAAAAATGTTATTTTATAATTTTTTTACATTTCAGTTTGAGTTTCCAAAACCACACATCATGCTAGCGCTAGAGTTCAGCATCCTTAATCTATTGGGTGTCAGTCAGTTATTTAACAGTATATTCAGTGAATGGGCAAGCTAAGGAGAGTTGACATAAGTAAAAAAGTGAGGAAAAGTGTTTATTTCCAGCGAGTGTATTCAATGCGTTTTGTTTCTGTAGCTAGATTCTACAACTTGATTGGAGTCCTCCTGTGGTAAATTCAATTGATTGGACATTTATTTGAAAAGGCACACACCTGTCTAGGTAAGGTCCCACAGTTGAAAGTGCTTGTCAGTGGAAAACCCAAGCCATGAGGTCAAAGAAATTGTTCGTAGAACTCCGAGATAGGATTGTTTCGAGGCACAGATCTGGGGAGTGAACCAAAAAATGTATGCAGCATTGAAGGTCCCCAAGAACACAGTGGCCTCCGTCATTATTCAATGTAAGAAGTTTGGAACCACCAAGACTCTTCCTAAAGCTGTCCGCCTCGCCAAACTGAGCAATTGGGGGAATAGGGACATGGTCAGGGAGGTAACTAAGAACCTGATGGTCACTCTGACAGAGCTCTAGAGTTCTTCTGTGGAGATGGGAGAAATTTCCAGAAGGACAACCATCTCTGCAGCACTCCACCAACAGGCCTTTATGGTAGAGTGGCCAGTCCTCAGTAAAAGGCGCATGACAGCCCGCTTGGAATTGGCCAAAAGGCACCTAAAGACTCTCAGACCCTGAGAAACAAGATTCTCTGGTCTAATGAAACCAAGATTGAACTTTTTGGCCTGAATGCCAAGCCTCACGTCTGGAGGAAACGTGGCACCATCCCTACGGTGAAGCATGGTAGTGGCATCATGCTGGGGATGTTTTTCAGCGGCAGGGACTGGCAGGGACTGGGATCTCTATGCAAAGTATAGAAAGATCCTTGACGAAAACCTGCTCCAGAGCACCCAGGACCTCAGACTGGGGTGACGGTTCACCTTCCAACAGGACAACGACCCCAAGCACACAGCCAAGACAACACAGGAGTGGCTTCGGGACAAGTCTCTGAATGTCCTTGAGTGGCCCAGCCAGAGCCCGGACTTGAACCTGATCAAACATCTCTGGAGAGACCTGAAAATAGCTGTGCAGCGACGCTCCCCATACAACCATCCAGCTTTGAAATTATGGGGTATTGTGTGTAGATTGATGAGAGGGAAAAACTATTTAATAGATTTTAAAATAAGGCTTTAACATATCAAAATGTGGAAAAAATCAAGTGGTCTGAATACTTTCCGAAGGCACTGCATCTTCTGACTGAAGCTGAACTTTACTACAACATTATAGTTAAGGCACTGCATCTCAGTGCTAGGGGCGTCACTAAAAACCCTGGTTTGATCCCGTGCTGTATCACAACCGACCGGGATTGGGAGTCCCACATGGTGGCACACAATTGACCCAGAATCATCCGGGTAGGGGAGGGTGTGGCCGGGGTTTGCCGTCATTTTAAAATAAGAATTTGTTTTTATCTGACTTGCCTAGTTAAATAAAAATAAATAAATGTCTTATTTCCATGTAGGCTATGTAACTATTTATAAAAATGTATTAAATTGGTGAAATTATTTTATTTATTTATTTATTTTTTATTACTCTTTCTATTCACTTAGCTATTTACTTTTTATATTGTTGCAGGCTAACCTTGCATTAATGCAAGTAAGCATTTCATTGCATGGCTCAGTTGGTAGAGCATGGGGCTTGCAACGCCAGGATTGTGGATTCAATCCCGATGTAAAATGGATGCATCTATGACTGTAAATCTCTTTGGATAAAAGCATCTGCAAAATGGCATAAATTCTATACTGAAAAAAATATATAAACGCAACAATTTCAACAGTTTTACTGAGTTACAGTTCGTACAAGGAAATCAGTCAATTTAATTAAATTCATTAGGCCCTAATCTATGGGTTTCACATGACTGGGCAGGGGCACAGCCATGGGCCTTAATCTACGGATTTCACATGACTGGGCAGGGGTGCAGTCTGTCTTGTCCAAAACTGAGTTTTGTAAGAGTTGTGGTTGTGACTGCATCACAACTTAAATTAAGGTTGGGTTTGTTTCAGTCCTGTCCACAGCTGGCAGCACACAAGTAATCATCAATTAGGAGTGCAGCTGCACAGGACACAATCATAATGCCTGTAATATATTTGGGTTGACTTTGGATATCCCTATGGGGCTAATTAGGGACCATAGGTAAATTACACAATGTACATGGGAGAATATGTTAAGATTCCAATAGCTCCAAATTTCAATGACTGAAAAACCTAAAACTAACTATAAATTGTAGACAATAATATACAAATATTAAAAGCTTTTAGTGATTAAACTAAAAGGTGTGCAACATGAAAATATTGTTTCATTTAATTGTGTAATTTATTGACGGCCCCTAAGACACACCAGACAAGATACAGAGAACGCAACAGAAGTGTAGGATATGATGGAGAGAGACACCAGACAAGACAGAGAGACAGCAACAGAAGAGTAGGATATGATGGAGAGAGACACCAGAAGAACAGAACAGGCCATAACAGAAGAAGATGGACAAAGGAGATGGTAACAAACAAGAACCTGAGACAGCAACAGACAAGACACAGACAAAGTGACAGAAGAGGGCAGATGGAGAGAGAACGGAGGTGGGTTGAGCACACAGTAGACTGTATCACTTCAACCTGCTCTATAGAGAGAACAGAGGTGGGTTGAGCACACAGTAGACTGTATCACGTCAAGCTGCTCTATAGAGAGAACAGAGGTGGGTTGAGCACACAGACTGTATCACTTCAAGCTGCTCTATAGATTGTAATTAGTCGTATTTATTTGCACAAATTATAACAGGTGAAATACAGACAGTGAAGAAGTAAAACATGGTTTACAAAGAATTGCAATTAAGGTGAAAAAGCCTGTGAAATTACTATTAAAACAAATGTTTCCTTTTAAACTTTTTACAACCAGGACGAGTGAGGGTAGACAAGAGACAGCAACATCGAATACTAAGAGACAGCAACTGAAGAGGGCAGACAAGCGACAGCATCAGACAACACAGCGAAAGTGATTGAGAGATGCAGACAGTAGACTTTCTCTCTCTCTAGCAGCTTGAGAGAGAGAGAGAGAAAGAGTGTGTTTGGCTGCTGTGGGATTCTTTAATCAGTTTGGCTCATTGGACAGGTCAGAGTCAAAACTATGAAATAACACATATGGAATCATGTAGTGACCAAAAAAAGTGTTAAGCAAATCAAAATATATATTCTACAAAGTAGCAGTTCCTTTGCCTTGATGACAGTGTTGCACACTCTTGGCATTCTCTCAACCAGCTTCACCTGGAATGCTTTTCCAACAGTCTTGAAGGAGTTCCCACATATGCGGAGCACTTGTTGGCTGCTTTTCCTTCACTCTGCGGTCCAACTCATTCCAAACCATCTCAATTGGGTTGAGGTTGGGTGATTGTGGAGGACAGGTCATCTGATGCAGCACTCCATCACTCTCCTCCTTGGTCAAATAGCCCTTACACAGTCTGGAGGTGTGTTGAGTCAATGCCCTCTTGAAAGACAAATGATAGTCCCACTAAGCACAAAACAGATGGGATGGCATATCGCTGCAGAATGCTGTTAAGTGTGCCTGGAATTCTCAATAAATCACAGACAGTGTCACCAACAAAGCACCATCACACCTCCTCCTCCATGCTTCACGGTGGGAACCACACATGCGTAGATCATCCGTTCACCTCCTCTGAGTCTCACGAAGACACTGCGGTTCGAACCAAAAATCTCAAATTTGGATTAATCAGACCAAAGGACAGATTTCCACTGGTCTAATGTCAATTTCTTGGCCCAAGCAAGTCTCTTCTTATTGGTGTCCTTTAGTAGTGGTTTCTTTGCAGAAATTCTACCACAAAGGCCTGATTCACGCAGTCTCCTCTGAACAGTTGATGTTGAGATGTGTCTTTTACTTGAACTCTGTGAAACATTTATTTGGGCTTTAATTTCTGAAGCTGGTAACTCGAATGAACTTATCCTCTGCAGCAGAGGGGTTTTCCTTTCTTGTGGCGGTCCTCATGAGAGCCAGTTTCATCATAGCGCTTGATGGTTTTTTTGCGAGAGCACTTGAAGAAACATTCAAAGGTCTTGAAATTTTCAGAATTGACTGACCTTCATGTCTTAAAGTAACGATGGACTGTCGTTTCTCTCTGCTTATTTGAGCTGTTCTTGCCATAATATGGACTTGGTCTTTTACCAAATAGGGCTGTCTTCTGTATACCACCCCTACCTTGTTACAACACAACTGATTGGCTCAAACACATTCATTTCACAAATTCACTTTTTACAAGGCACACGTGTTATTGGAAATGTATTCCTGGTTGAGAGAATGCCACGAGTGTGCAAAGCTGTCATCAAAGGGTGGCTACTTTGAAGAATCTCAAATAAACAAATCAAAATGTATTTTATAACACTTTATTTCATAGTTTTGATGCCTTCACTATTTTTCTAAAAAAATAGTAAAAAATAAAGAAAAACCCTGGAATGAGTAGGTGTTTCCAAACTTTTGACTGGTACTGTATGTGTTCCAGAGTAGAGAGTACCCACAGTAGCCACTGTAATTGAGGGCTGGATTGTCTGCTGTGGCAGGTGGTAAAGTGAAGTTACCTGAAAAATATCTAATCTCTCAATATTCTTTTCTCTCAATGTTAATCTCAAAGTGCACTAAATTCATGCATTTAGCTGTTTAAATAATTATATATATTTGTTTGTGTAAAGCTGAAGCATTACAGATTCTGCGATTTAAAAGTGTAAAGGTAATTTCCGATTGATTAATGCAGCGTTTACCTTGAATGCAGTCTCCTTTAAAGCGAGAACGTTGCCTTTAAATTTCAATCACGCTTAATTCTGCAATGAGGATCAAATAGAGAGAAATAGTAAGGGTGTCTTTTTGTAGGCACTAACTCCACCATGGTTTGTTGGACAAAGCCCATGAGGAAAACTTATAAGCTAACATCTCTTTTTGTGAATTTTGAAGAATTTATGTAGTAATAAAAAACAAATCACATAAAGGCTTCATAATTCATAAAGGTCATGTTAACTGACTGCTATTATCTCATAGAACAAAACATATATAAATCTCCTAAGCCTCGGACATTATTTTCAGCGTTAATTTCAAAACCCTACTCTTCCCCATTCAGTCCCATATGGATGGCTGAACGAAGAAGAGGTAACTTAGTTCAGGGTTCTAGGCTACAAGCTGTCAAGCTCTATAGAGCCTTAACCTTGGAATAAGAGTTGGGGAAGGGTTAGCTTTGACACCTTTGGATTGCAAGACTGTCACGAATTACGACAACCCTTCCTGCCTGACTAACCTACCTACTTTTGTTTCTGTCTGAAGTAACTAGATCATTAGTAGGTATCATACGTCTTGGAGGTGCTCAGAAATACGTGACGTATATTTCGTAAGGCTCTGAGGCCAGGCTGAAGGTCTACACCACCCAAACGCACAGCCAATGCATAAACACTGCTTGTACCCAGACAAAAGCATCAAGAAGGCATTTCATCAGGCCATTGTGTGATATGGCAGGCCGGCTACTGTGAATGTATTTATTAGTTTGCGATACATCCCTTTTCCTGTTGTTCCCGGGTCAGTGGATAATGCTGGTTTTGTTCGACGCCCAGTATGTGCAGCGCTCCGCCTGCCAGCTGTCAGAGCTGATACTGTCTCATTTGGATTCCCAGCGCTGCCTGTCTGAATGGTTCATTACGTTGCCATTTCCAATCCGCTGATTGCCATACATAATAGGACAAAGGAGCTGACAGCGTGTAGCGTTCAACTATAACTGTAACAATTAATAATGGTATTAATTAACATGTGTCTTTGGCACCATTGATTATGACATTACCTGCCTAATGGATGACCTGCCCATGCCATTTCATTAAGGAGCACAGATATAGATTGATATTAATAAACTGCTTTGTCCCGGTCGAAACAGGGTTATTAATTACACAAATTAGCGGGTGCAAAGGGGTAATCAAGTTAAACCTGTTCAGTTTGCAATAATTGATCAAATTTTTACTGACAATTCCTGTTGGGTCTTGTCTGACGCACTTCCAGGAAGAGAAATCACCTCATTAGCTGAAAGTTTAATCCTAATCATAGTTCTTAGATCGCCTCGTTTTAAGGTCATATCTGAATGTCAGAACCATTTCAAATTGATTGGTGTTAAATTGAATCAATGTAATGTTTAGGGAAAACAATAACATTAATGGATGAGGTTGAGCCAGACCGAAAACAAACATGTTTATTGAGGGGTGTGAGGAAGGAGGATGAGTGGGGGACGACGATGACTGCTCAGTCACTTTCATAATTCATTCTGTCCATAATAAGAGACATGTCAGTGTCTGGTCTGGGCAATTAGCTGCAGCAGGGACCTGTTGGCTCAAGAGCCCAGGGGGAGAGCTGGGTGCCAGATAGACAGAGAGGCAGGGCAAAGGCTGGGAGCAGAGCAGAGCAGAGAGAGAGGCAAGGGATAGAGCTGTGTACCATAGAGACCAAGAGAGGCAGAGCAGAGACAGACAGAAAGAAAGAAAGAAAGACAGAGGCGGGGCAGGGGAAGGCGGGGCAGGGGAGAGCTGTGTGCCAGAGAGACAAAGAGAGGCAGTGCAGGGGAAGGCGGGGCAGGGGGAGAGCTGTGTGCCAGAGAGACCAAGAGAGGCAGGGCAGCAGCCAGCAACATACCACCCTGCATCCGACTGCTGGCTTGCTTCTGAAGCTGAGCAGGGTTGCTCCTGTTTGGTCCCTAGATGGGGGACCAGATGCTGCTGGAAGTGATGTTGGAGGTCCAGTAGGAGGCACGTCTTTCAGATGGGATGTTAAACAGGGGTCCTGACTTTCTGTGTACACTAAAGATCTCATAGCACTTATCGTAAGAGTAGGGGTGTTAATTTGGCCCTCATACCATCACTGTCACTTAATCATCCCCAGCTTACAATTTGCTCATTCAACCCCCTCCTCCCCCCTGTAACTATTCCCCAGGTTGTTGCTATAAATGAGAACTTACCTGGTAAAATAAGGGTTAAATAGACATAAATAAAAAGCCCAGCAGAGACAGAAAGAAAGACAGAGGCAGGGACGAGAGCTGTGTGCCAGAGAGACAGAGAAAGAAAGAGATAGAGATAGGCAGGGTGGGGACAACAGAACAGACAACTCCAACAGGGTTAGGGTTGTGGCTGAGGGTTAGGGTTGTGGCTGAGGGTTAGGGTTGTGGCTGAGGGTTAGGGTTGTGGCTGAGAGTTAGGGTTGTGGCTGAGGGTTAGGGTTGTGGCTGAGGGTTAGAGTTGTGGCTGAGGGTTAGGGTTAGGGTTGTGGCTGAGGGTTAGGGTTGTGGCTGAGGGTTAGGGTTGTGGCTGAGGGTTAGGGTTAGGGTTGTGGTTGTGGCTGAGGGTTAGGGTTGTGGCGGAGGGTTAGGGTTAGGGTTGTGGCTGAGGGTTAGGGTTAGTGTTGTAGTTGAGGGCCAAGGTTAGGGTTGTGGTTGAGGGTTCGGGTTGTGGTTGAGGGTTCGGGTTTTGGTTGAGGGCCAGGGTTAGGGTTGTGGCTGAGGGTTAGGGTTGTGGTTGAGGGTTAGGGTTAGGGTTCGGGTTGTGGTTGAGGGTTAGGGTTCGGGTTGTGGTTGAGGGTTAGGGTTTGGGTTGTGGTTGAGGGCCAGGGTTAGGGTTGTGGTTGAGGGTTAGGGTTAGGTTTGTAGTTGAGGGCCAGTGTTAGGGTTGAGGGTTAGGGTTGTGGCTGAGGGTTAGGGTTAGGGGTAGGGTTGTAGTTGATGGTTAGGGCTGTGGTTGAGGGTGAGGGTTAGGGTTAGGGTTGTGGTTGAGGGCCAGGGTTAGGGTTGTGGTTGAGGGCCAGGGTTAGGGTTGTGGCTGAGGGTTAGAGTTGAACCGGGATGTGGACATGAAGCTAGGGTTCGAGTTGAACCAGGATGTAGACATGAAGCTAGGGTTAGAGTTGAACCAGGATGTAGACATGAAGCTAGGGTTAGAGTTGAACCAGGATGTAGACATGAAGCTAGGGTTAGTTTTACACTTTCACACCTTCAAGTGACTACAAGGAACTGTCTTTTAGTGGGATTTGTATTGGTTAGGGGACAGTTTAAGAGCATTTCTGAAATCCAAAGGTCCCTTTCCCTCCCATTTTCTCCTTTGTCTCAGGTGACTGGAAGGTTGCCAGCGGAAACAAATCCTCTTGATCCTTACAAATCTGTGAAACACAGAGAAAAAGGCTAGTCTTTATCATTCTGATGACCCACTGTGGAGCCTACTCAATGAATGAGCATCTGGAGGGGCTCTTCTCTCTCTCTCTCGCTCTCTTTCTCCCTCCCCCTATAGAGTAGACTATAGAACACACTGCATTTCCTCTCTCTAAACCTGTGTACATACAGTACATGCATTAGATTTCCACCGCTCCATCTAAGCCCACCTGGAAAAACAGCCGCCATTTTCATCCGGTCTAGGGAGTGTGTGAAATTTCACACTTGTTTTTCACAACACATTTTTTAATATGCACGGTGCCTTTTTCTTCCTCCCCCCTTCATTCCTGTCTGCCAACAACCAAACACACTGCCAATCATCCCAGAGTGACGGCAGTTACAATTTTCCTTAGAACAATTTGCTCCCTTAAGAGGAAAATTGCTTTCGATATAACCTCTCTTCTGAAAGACAACAACAATAATAATACAAAAAGAGCTACACCTGTAGTCATACCATTCCCTCTGTCAGCACTTAGCCAGGACAGGCGTATATACTAGGAGAAATGTGTGACTGTGAGATCAAGTGTTTTTTTTAACAAAGTCGCTCCTCTGTAATATCAACACCTGTGAGAGAATGAGACAGGCCCGGCAAATGAACCCCACTCTGAACATAACAGGCTGGCATTGTGTTGAAAATGACTGCTATGAGCAGTAGGTGTCAGATATGCTCTGGCCATTGTGATGGTGAATTGTCATTTATTTCATGTTGTGCCTTCATCTGTCAAGGTGTTGTTGACTGTGTGTGTATTGATTTGCGAAGCGTGGAGAACAGGGACAAAGGTCACTTTGATCAACACTCTGCGACACGGGGGGGACCGGCAGAGAGTTGACATTTCATTACTAGAGAAAACAGGCCTCAAAATAAAGTGGAATATGTTAAGGCACAGCAGACTTCAATAGGGCGATATGACTATAATTAACAGAAGAGATGACTGGCTGCTGATGTTGAACAGAATGGATTCTTTCTGCCTTTCTGCTCCAAGGGACTATTGTTCACCTGATGTTCCGCCTGATATTATTATTTCTGCTCCAAGGGACTATTGTTCACCTGATGTTCCCCTGATATTATTATTTCTGCTCCAAGGGACTATTGTTCACCTGATGTTCCCCTGATATTATTATTTCTGCTCCAAGGGACTATTGTTCACCTGATGTTCCCCTGATATTATTATTTCTGCTCCAAGGGACTATTGTTCACCTGATGTAACCCTGATATTATTCTTTCTGCTCCAAGGGACTATTGTTCACCTGACGTTCCCCTGATTGTCCACCTGTAGCACGCGCTCTAGCAGGAATATTTCACAAATTCCTCGTTTGGCCGCCTTTCCTTCCAGTTTTCTGCTGCCAATGACTGGAACAAACTGCAAAAATCACTGAAGCTGGAGACTCATATTTCTCTCACTAACTTTAAGCACCAGCTGTCAGAGCAGCTCACAGATAATTTCATCTGTAAATAGCCCATCCAACTACCTCATCCCCTTACTGTTATTTCTTTCTTGCTTTTTCTCCTTTGCACCCCAGTATCTCTACTTGCGCATTCATTATCTGCACATGTATCACTACAGTATTTAATTGCTATATTGTAATTACTTTGCCACTATGGCCTATTTATTGCCTTACCTCCCTTATCTTACCTCATTTGCACAAACTGTATATAAACTTTTTTCTATTGTATTATTGACTGTATGTTTATTCCATGTGTAACTTCTTAGTTGTTGTTTGTGTTGCACTGCTTTGCTTTATCTTGGCCAGGTTGCAGTTGTAAATGAGAACGTGTTCACAGCTGGTCTACCTGGTTAAATAAAGGTGAAAAAAAAAAAACATTATTTCTGCTCCAGGGGACTATTGTTCCCCTGATATTATTATGTCTGCCTTTCTGCTCCAGGGGACTATTGTTCCCCTGATATTATTATGTCTGCCTTTCTGCTCCAGGGGACTATTGTTCCCCTGATATTATTATGTCTGCCTTTCTGCTCCAGGGGACTATTGTTCCCCTGATATTATTATGTCTGCCTTTCTGCTCCAGGGGACTATTTTTCCCCTGATATTATTATGTCTGCCTTTCTGCTCCAGGGGACTATTGTTCCCCTGATATTATTATGTCTGCCTTTCTGCTCCAGGGGACTATTGTTCCCCTGATATTATTATGTCTGCCTTTCTGCTCCAAGGGACTATTGTTCACCTGATGTAACCCTGATATTATTCTTTCTGCTCCAAGGGACTATTGTTCACCTGACGTTCCCCTGATTGTCCACCTGTAGCACGCGCTCTAGCAGGAATATTTCACAAATTCCTCGTTTGGCCGCCTTTCCTTCCAGTTTTCTGCTGCCAATGACTGGAACAAACTGCAAAAATCACTGAAGCTGGAGACTCATATTTCTCTCACTAACTTTAAGCACCAGCTGTCAGAGCAGCTCACAGATAATTTCATCTGTAAATAGCCCATCCAACTACCTCATCCCCTTACTGTTATTTCTTTCTTGCTTTTTCTCCTTTGCACCCCAGTATCTCTACTTGCGCATTCATTATCTGCACATGTATCACTACAGTATTTAATTGCTATATTGTAATTACTTTGCCACTATGGCCTATTTATTGCCTTACCTCCCTTATCTTACCTCATTTGCACAAACTGTATATAAACTTTTTTCTATTGTATTATTGACTGTATGTTTATTCCATGTGTAACTTCTTAGTTGTTGTTTGTGTTGCACTGCTTTGCTTTATCTTGGCCAGGTTGCAGTTGTAAATGAGAACGTGTTCACAGCTGGTCTACCTGGTTAAATAAAGGTGAAAAAAAAAAACATTATTTCTGCTCCAGGGGACTATTGTTCCCCTGATATTATTATGTCTGCCTTTCTGCTCCAGGGGACTATTGTTCCCCTGATATTATTATGTCTGCCTTTCTGCTCCAGGGGACTATTGTTCCCCTGATATTATTATGTCTGCCTTTCTGCTCCAGGGGACTATTGTTCCCCTGATATTATTATGTCTGCCTTTCTGCTCCAGGGACTATTTTTCCCCTGATATTATTATGTCTGCCTTTCTGCTCCAGGGGACTATTTTTCCCCTGATATTATTATGTCTGCCTTTCTGCTCCAGGGGACTATTGTTCCCCTGATATTATTATGTCTGCCTTTCTGCTCCAGGGACTATTGTTCCCCTGATATTATTATGTCTGCCTTTCTGCTCCAAGGGACTATTGTTCACCTGATGTAACCCTGATATTATTCTTTCTGCTCCAAGGGACTATTGTTCACCTGACGTTCTGATTGTCCACCTGTAGCACGCGCTCTAGCAGGAATATTTCACAAATTCCTCGTTTGGCCGCCTTTCCTTCCAGTTTTCTGCTGCCAATGACTGGAACAAACTGCAAAAATCACTGAAGCTGGAGACTCATATTTCTCTCACTAACTTTAAGCACCAGCTGTCAGAGCAGCTCACAGATAATTTCATCTGTAAATAGCCCATCCAACTACCTCATCCCCTTACTGTTATTTCTTTCTTGCTTTTTCTCCTTTGCACCCCAGTATCTCTACTTGCGCATTCATTATCTGCACATGTATCACTACAGTATTTAATTGCTATATTGTAATTACTTTGCCACTATGGCCTATTTATTGCCTTACCTCCCTTATCTTACCTCATTTGCACAAACTGTATATAAACTTTTTTCTATTGTATTATTGACTGTATGTTTATTCCATGTGTAACTTCTTAGTTGTTGTTTGTGTTGCACTGCTTTGCTTTATCTTGGCCAGGTTGCAGTTGTAAATGAGAACGTGTTCACAGCTGGTCTACCTGGTTAAATAAAGGTGAAAAAAAAAAAACATTATTTCTGCTCCAGGGGACTATTGTTCCCCTGATATTATTATGTCTGCCTTTCTGCTCCAGGGGACTATTGTTCCCCTGATATTATTATGTCTGCCTTTCTGCTCCAGGGGACTATTGTTCCCCTGATATTATTATGTCTGCCTTTCTGCTCCAGGGGACTATTGTTCCCCTGATATTATTATGTCTGCCTTTCTGCTCCAGGGGACTATTTTTCCCCTGATATTATTATGTCTGCCTTTCTGCTCCAGGGGACTATTGTTCCCCTGATATTATTATGTCTGCCTTTCTGCTCCAGGGGACTATTGTTCCCCTGATATTATTATGTCTGCCTTTCTGCTCCAGGGGACTATTGTTCCCCTGATATTATTATGTCTGCCTTTCTGCTCCAGGGGACTATTGTTCCCCTGATATTACATGCTTGATATTTTTGCTTTCCCACTCTCCTTGCTTGTCACATTTTCACCACTTCTTGAAAAATCTAATACTGTCCTTTCCAGTGCTTAAAAGTCACCAGCAGTCCTAGGCTGTGATTGGATGCATAGGTCCAAATACACCTGTTTTCATGAATGATTTATACAGTATGTACCTCATCGTGAGGATGCCTAGAAAGTTATCTATGAACCCAGAGAAACAGTAACAATGTTTCAAAATGTAAGGCTAAATCATCTCAAAACAAGTTCAAGTTACATAGCAAAATATATTTATATTTTTAAGGTGAACATGTTCATTGATGATACGTCTTAATATTAATGTATGTTATAGATTTAGAGCATTTTAAAGTATGTCGAAATTCTGTTTGTGATTTCTGAAAAGAGTGTCACTACTCTTTTGTGAAACATGAGCTTATTGATAAAAAACAAGTGTCTGCTGGTAATTGCGAGCATTATCAGAGGTGGTGTTTGCTTTGATCATGCTGTCACAGTGAAAACCACAGCCTGTGTTATTGCATGAGCCGGCTCGGCGCTGTCTGTCATGCCTGTCAAAGTCATGAGAGGATCACTTTATCATCGTTTGTCTGTGGATGACACTTTAGTGACACTTTGTAGTGTGGGGGTGGCTTCTGTATTTGCTGTGTATGTACCTCTTTTAATTGAGTGTTTTCATCAGGATTCAGCCTCCATGTAGTTTGCCAATTGTTCTGTGAGCAAAAACTGTTGTTTTGTCACACTCCTCAGAAACGGGTGCCTGGCCTGATGTGGTATGACGCGCTGCAATGTATTCAGTGCGACTAATACAAGGGGGCTCTGTGTGGACGAGTGCCATGCCTGAGAGAGTGTGATATCCCAGGAGGCTGAGACACAGATGGACACACACGGATGGAATCCATCTCACCACTTATAACAAACCTTAATGAGGCCATGGCCTGTCTGAGTCATTCTGCATACCACTGCATGGTGTGTGTGTGTGTTTGCAGTAACTCTGCTAGCAAACATGGCACAATGTTTAAGCTCATTAGTATTCTCTTATAATGCCGTGTTGGACAGTAAACAGCATTAAGGCATAAGCACGATTCAGATAAAGGAAATCTCCTTACACATAGCAGTATAGTAGTATTTTATTCAGCTATGAAATGTATGAATAGGCAATTTCCTGTAACTTAATAATGATGTTGCAGTCCAGTGGACAAGTTGTGACTGGTGTTAGCAAACTATCAGAATAACGAAATCTGTTGAAACAGTCTGCCAACTGGGCAGAAACTGGTTGAATCAACGTTGTTTCCACGTCATTTCAACAAAAATATTCAATGTGATGACGTTGAATCAACGTGGAAAGCTGATTGGTTTTGCAAAAAGTCATCAACGTAAGAGATTTTAGTATTTTTTTCATCCAACTTTTAACCTAAATCCAATCACAGTCTGTGCCCAGTGGGTGGTATGACTCAGGCCAGTTTGTATTACTGTAAAGTCTTAAATACTGTATGAATCGAACAGGTCTGAAAAGGCATTGACTGAAATTCTATAACGAGTCACTGAGTAAACACACACTGCCAGTAAACTACCAACATGCCAGCTGGCTTTTCAACTCATCCTTGAAGTCATAATCCCAGTTGCTATGATGAATTTATTTTATGATTATTACTCTACAATATCTCCATAATGAGCAATAGGACTGAGTGAGTCTACTTCCTATGACTGATCATAGGATAAGAGAGAGAAGCATGAAGTCCTAGCTGTTAGCCCCAGATCAGAGCAGGACAACTGTGCTCTCACGTGATAAGGAGGCTTACGCCTTCGTCCGCTCCTGATGAATGTTCATCCACTCCTTAATTATCTTCATAAGTTTGAACAGAGAAGTACGTGAAGATCCATCCAGACAGAGAAACAGCCACACTATCGCCCATTACGCACAGCTTGGGGGCAATTCACGACACAAAATTGATTAATATTTGCTTTCAAAATGACACAGCATGATGCATGGGCACTCTCCAGATGCAAATGAACACTTAAAAAGAGATGAATGGCCTCAACTGAAAGATTGTAAAGTTCAAGCAGGGATATTTGCATATATTACAAGTTACTGATAATAAGCAAGGCAGCGAGGAGTAAATGCAATCCGTTTGTCAATGTAAGCCTCCTACATTACAAAAGTATACCTTATTAACTTCTGTGAACTGATATGTTCAATTATTTGCCACAATAGCAGCTTTGAAGATGTATTGTGCTGCATTTTGACTGTAAAGCACAAGAGAGAACGAGGAGAAGATATGGTTCAATTGATGATACACCTAGAAGGATACAAGAGCTGTATTATGAAGGGAAATACCTCAGAGCAAAACACTCCATTATTTCAGCCTGACGATGTCGTTAAAGGAAATAGGCATTGGTGGAATATTCAAACAATAAAGACCATAGAAAATGACAGCTTTCTATCAGAAGCATACAATTGTCATTATACCTTCATTTTTTTTTACATTTGGGATTTATACAATTTATGCTTTACTAAACCATTATTGTATACCAGTGTTGCCTAATTTGGCACAAGTTCCCTCTCTCTGACATCACTATGTTTCTGAGGGATGTCGTCGACTCTACCCATACTGAACTTCCTGGTCCTGAGGAGGGGTTTAAAAGCTGACCATTGTTGAGTAGAAACCACAGTCATGCTCAAGCAGACCCAGGGGGACAGGAAAGGAAATGGGACCAGTAGTAGTATCCTATCCAAACGAGACATTGCAGCAGTATGTCTCTGGAGGAGAATGTTGTCATTTCCCCTTTCTCTTTCACTTCACTTCATTGGCTCAGAGCTCTCTGTATTCTTCAACACTGCTGTTGTCACAGCTTTACACAACTGCAGCAAACAGCGGAGTGCAGCAATGCACAAAAGGCCTTATTTTGAGCAAACACAGTGATAGCAGAGTACTCATTGTAAGAGGCAGAAAACAGTTCAGATCAGTGCTTATTCCAAGCCTTCTCTAAAATACTTCAAGGATATACTACACTATAATGCATGCTATCAAATATCTCACAAGTTTACCACCATACGTGATATGAGAAATTGGAAATGGCATGCACTCTATGAGAAAGATGATACACAAAACAATCTTATGCCACATATGAGTAATGCTTAGACCACATGTTATACAAGGTATAGGTCCTCTTCTCAATTGCTTAAATTTACAAATAAAGCAGGTATCAAAACAAACATATGACTGAGAGCCCATTGAATTACTGGTTATAGCTTAACTGCACAATAACCCTAACCAGGGCCTCTTCTAAATGGCCCATTTTTGTGTTCGCCGACACTCGATATCTCTTTTTTTTATCAGGTGAATTGCCCCTATTGAGCCCCCTTTAACAATTCATTATGCTGCAGCACTCAGAGACAGCCCAGCCAGGACTCCAGGTGTTAAAACGCATTTGGCAGCAGGGGACCAGGACCAGGCCAGCCAACCCTCCCCTCCCTCCCCTGCCCGCCCCTCTCCTCCTTGGGCCTATGTGAGAGAGAGATGGTCCAGGTCTACCCCCCACCCACCAACACTGTACCAACCAGCTCACTGCTGAATCTATGTCACCCTCTGGGAGTGGGGGACCAAAAACTTGTTGAAAGGGTTTGGTAAAGAACAACATTCCATTTTGTGAGGGTATAAATTGTGGTCTGTGCTCGATACGTAACACACTATTCTGTGATAATTAACATATTTTTTGCTAGTGATCTAACAATTAATGGAACAGTAAGCTCTCATAGATGATAGACAGTTTGATTTACTGTAGTTTAATATCTGTGAAAACAACGGTTACATGAAAACATGGATAGTTTATTTAGGAAGCTGAAGAACTGAGGAGACAAGCGACGAGACTCAGTGGTTTCTCAGTCATAAATCTAGATCACTTTAACAAGAAGAGACAGGAACCAATTTGTGGGATTAATGTTTGTTCTCTGAAATATGAATGAAGAACAGACATATCTGTGCTACAGTGATGATACCACTAAATCTAATCAAAGAGTGGAAAATTGATTTTAAAGGGCTTGTCTACAATTGAAAGCTTCTAAGAAGCTATTTCTGCTGGCCACGTTAATTTAATTCTCCATAGACATGATCCCTGGAGACCGCAGAAAGAAACTCTAACTTCTGAAACATAAAGAGGTCCTTTTAAGGGCTATGGCATTTTAACATCCTATGTTTGACAAGGAGAGTTATATACTGTGAGGGTATAATAAACAATGCTTCAATTGCATTATGGTTATCCAGAGTAATTGGATTATAGAAAAAATGCAGGCCACATCATAATAACACATACAGAAATGGATTGAGAGCGGGATGCTGGTCATTGACCAGGGACAGGAAGAGCTGTGTTGAAAAGTGGTTCAACTCTCTGGCTGTCCCACTCTCTCCGCGCTGCCTCACACACAATGGTGGTCTCACGCTTAAGAAAGCACATGCACACAGAAATGTACACGAACACGCAGAAGTACACACAGAGAGAAGCACACACACACACACACATGGACACGATGCATGCCCTCAAATGAAGTGCATCACAAAAAGACCTTCTACTAACACAGACATGCACACAAATAAACTGTGCATGCTGAAACTAAACTACCCTCACATTTTCTGGGTCAAGATAAAAGCGTAGAACAAAATGTGGTTAGCATAATCCACAGAATATTCTGGTTCTTTGATGGCGGTGTCTGAAAATGGTATTACAGATGAAAGAGAAGGCTGTGAACTTTGAAGAGGATTAACATGTATCTCTCATGTAGAAGAGAAGAAGAAACAACACAGAGACGTGGGGGGAAGGGGAACTGGTGGCCAAATTCAATCTCTTTCAATTCATTATGGGGAAATTAAACAATATCTTATCTTGAGTGAACAACAGCGGAGGCTGCTGAGTGGAACGGCTCATAATAATGGCCGGAACGGTGCAAATGGAATGGCACCAAACACATAGAAACCATGTCTTTGATGTATTTGATAACATTCCACTGATTCTGCTCCAGCCATTACCACGAGCACATCCTCCCCAATTAAGGTGCCACCATTGCAGTGTGAATGCATTGAGCTGGCTCTAAATATGAACTGCAGTGTGAATGCATTGAGCTGGCTCTAAATATGAACTGCAGTGTGAATGCATTGAGCTGGCTCTAAATATGAATTGCAGTGTGAATGCATTGAGCTGACTCTAAATATTAACTGCAGTGTGAATGCATTGAGCTGACTCTAAATATGAACTGCAGTGTGAATGCATTGAGCTGACTCTAAATATGAACTGCAGTGTGAATGCATTGAGCTGGTTCTAAATATGAACTGCAGTGTGAATGCATTGAGCTGGTTCTAAATATGAACTGCAGTGTGAATGCATTGAGCTGGCTCTAAATATGAACTGCAGTGTGAATGCATTGAGCTGGCTCTAAATATGAACTGCAGTGTGAATGCATTGAGCTGGCTCTAAATATGAACTGCAGTGTGGTTTGAACTGCAGTGTGAATGCTAAATATGAACTGCAGTGTGTTTTGTGGCTCTAAATATGAACTGCAGTGAGCTGGCTTTAAATATGAATTGCAGTGTGTTTGTAAATATGAATTGCTGAGCTGGCTGGCTAAATATGAATTGCAGTGTGTTTGTACTGAGCTGGCTTTAAATATGACTTGGAGTGTGTTTGTACTGAGCTGGCTCTAAATATGAATTGCAGTGTGTTTGTACTGAGCTGGCTTTAAATATGACTTGCAGTGTGTTTGTACTGAGCTGGCTCTAAATATGAATTGCAGTGTGTTTGTACTGAGCTGGCTTTAAATATGACTTGCAGTGTGTTTGTACTGAGCTGGCTTTAAATATGAATTGCAGTGTGTTTGTACTGAGCTGGCTCTAAATATGAATTGCAGTGTGTTTGTATTGAGCTGGCTCTAAATATGATTTGCAGTGTGTTTGTACTGAGCTGTGTTTGTACTGAGCTGGCTCTAAATATGAATTGTGAATGCAGTGTGTTGTACTGAGCTGGCTTTATGAACTGCAGTGTGAATGCATTGAGCTGCTCTAAATATGAACTGCAGTGTGAATTTGAGCTGGCTCTAAATATGAGCTGGCTTTAAATATGAATTGCAGTGTGAATGCATTGAGCTGGCTCTAGTGTGTTTGTACTGAGCTGGCTTTAAATATGACTTGCAGTGTGTTTGTATTGCAGTGTGTGTTGTACTGAGCTGGCTTTAAATATGACTTGCAGTGTGTTTGTACTGAGCTGGCTCTAAATATGAATTGCAGTGTGTTTGTACTGAGCTGGCTTTAAATATGAATTGCAGTGTGTTTGTACTGAGCTGGCTCTAAATATGAATTGCATTGCAGTGTGTTTGTGTTTGTACTGAGCTGGCTTTAAATATGAATTGCAGTGTGTTTGTACTGAGCTGGCTTTAAATATGACTTGCAGTGTGTTTGTACTGAGCTGGCTCTAAATATGAATTGCAGTGTGTTTGTACTGAGCTGGCTTTAAATATGAATTGCAGTGTGTTTGTACTGAGCTGGCTTTAAATATGAATTGCAGTGTGTTTGTACTGAGCTGGCTTTAAATATGAATTGCAGTGTGTTTGTACTGAGCTGGCTTTAAATATGAATTGCAGTGTGTTTGTACTGAGCTGGCTTTAAATATGAATTGCAGTGTGTTTGTACTGTGGCTCTGAGCTGGCTGAGCTAAATATGAATTGCAGTGTGTTTGTACTGAGCTGGCTTTAAATATGAAGTGTGTTTGTACAGCTGGCTGAATTTGTTGACTGAGCTGGCTTTTAATATGAACTTGCAGTGTGAACTTTGTGAATGCATTGAGCTGGCTCTAAATATGAACTGCAGTGTGAATGCATTGAGCTGGCTCTAAATATGAATTGCAGTGTGAATGCATTGAGCTGGCTCTAAATATGACTTGCAGTGTGTTTGTACTGAGCTGGCTTTAAATATGACTTGCAGTGTGTTTGTACTGAGCTGGCTCTAAATATGAATTGCAGTGTGTTTGTACTGAGCTGGCTTTAAATATGACTTGCAGTGTGTTTGTACTGAGCTGGCTCTAAATATGAATTGCAGTGTGTTTGTACTGAGCTGGCTTTAAATATGAATTGCAGTGTCTTTGTACTGAGCTGGCTTTAAATATGAATTGCAGTGTGTTTGTACTGAGCTGGCTTTAAATATGAATTGCTGTGTTTGTACTGAGCTGGCTAAATATGAATTGCAGTGTGTTTGTACTGAGCTGGCTTTAAATATGAATTGCAGTGTGTTTGTACTGAGCTGGCTTTAAATATGAATTGCAGTGTGTTTGTACTGAGCTGGCTTTAAATATGAATTGCAGTGTGTTTGTACTGAGCTGGCTTTAAATATGAATTGCAGTGTGTTTGTACTGAGCTGGCTTTAAATATGAATTGCAGTGTGTTTGTACTGAGCTGGCTTTAAATATGAATTGCAGTGTGTTTGTACTGAGCTGGCTTTAAATATGAATTGCAGTGTGTTTGTACTGAGCTGGCTTTAAATATGAATTGCAGTGTGTTTGTACTGAGCTGGCTTTAAATATGAATTGCAGTGTGTTTGTACTGAGCTGGCTTTAAATATGAATTGCAGTGTGTTTGTACTGAGCTGGCTTTAAATATGAATTGCAGTGTGTTTGTACTGAGCTGGCTTTAAATATGAATTGCAGTGTGTTTGTACTGAGCTGGCTCTAAATATGAATTGCAGTGTGTTTGTACTGAGCTGGCTTTAAATATGAATTGCAGTGTGTTTGTACTGAGCTGGCTTTAAATATGAATTGCAGTGTGTTTGTACTGAGCTGGCTTTAAATATGAATTGCAGTGTGTTTGTACTGAGCTGGCTTTAAATATGAATTGCAGTGTGTTTGTACTGAGCTGGATCTAAATATGAATTACAGTGTGTTTGTACTGAGCTGGCTTTAAATATGAATTGCAGTGTGTTTGTACTGAGCTGGCTCTAAATATGAATTGCAGTGTGTTTGTACTGAGCTGGCTTTAAATATGAATTGCAGTGTGTTTGTACTGAGCTGGCTCTAAATATGAATTGCAGTGTGTTTGTACTGAGCTGGCTTTAAATATGAATTGCAGTGTGTTTGTACTGAGCTGGCTTTAAATATGAATTGCAGTGTGTTTGTACTGAGCTGGCTTTAAATATGAATTGCAGTGTGTTTGTACTGAGCTGGCTTTAAATATGAATTGCAGTGTGTTTGTACTGAGCTGGCTCTAAATATGAATTGCAGTGTGTTTGTACTGAGCTGGCTCTAAATATGAATTGCAGTGTGTTTGTACTGAGCTGGCTTTAAATATGAATTGCAGTGTGTTTGTACTGAGCTGGCTTTAAATATGAATTGCAGTGTGTTTGTACTGAGCTGGCTTTAAATATGAATTGCAGTGTGTTTGTACTGAGCTGGCTTTAAATATGAATTGCAGTGTGTTTGTACTGAGCTGGCTCTAAATATGAATTGCAGTGTGTTTGTACTGAGCTGGCTTTAAATATGAATTGCAGTGTGTTTGTACTGAGCTGGCTTTAAATATGAATTGCAGTGTGTTTGTACTGAGCTGCCTCTAAATATGAATTGCAGTGTGTTTGTACTGAGCTGGCTTTAAATATGAATTGCAGTGTGTTTGTACTGAGCTGGCTTTAAATATGAATTGCAGTGTGTTTGTACTGAGCTGGCTCTAAATATGAATTGCAGTGTGTTTGTACTGAGCTGGCTCTAAATATGAATTGCAGTGTGTTTGTACTGAGCTGGCTTTAAATATGAATTGCAGTGTGTTTGTACTGAGCTGGCTTTAAATATGAATTGCAGTGTGTTTGTACTGAGCTGGCTCTAAATATGAATTGCAGTGTGTTTGTACTGAGCTGGCTTTAAATATGAATTGCAGTGTGTTTGTACTGAGCTGCTTCTAAATATGAATTGCAGTGTGTTTGTACTGAGCTGGCTCTAAATATGAATTGCAGTGTGTTTGTACTGAGCTGGCTTTAAATATGAATTGCAGTGTGTTTGTACTGAGCTGGCTCTAAATATGACTTGCAGTGTGTTGGTACTGAGCTGGCTTTAAATATGAATTGCAGTGTGTTTGTACTGAGCTGGCTTTAAATATGAATTGCAGTGTGTTTGTACTGAGCTGGCTTTAAATATGAATTGCAGTGTGTTTGTACTGAGCTGGCTTTAAATATGAATTGCAGTGTGTTTGTACTGAGCTGGCTTTAAATATGAATTGCAGTGTGTTTGTACTGAGCTGGCTTTAAATATGAATTGCAGTGTGTTTGTACTGAGCTGGCTTTAAATATGAATTGCAGTGTGTTTGTACTGAGCTGGCTTTAAATATGAATTGCAGTGTGTTTGTACTGAGCTGGCTCTAAATATGACTTGCAGTGTGTTTGTACTGAGCTGCCTCTAAATATGAATTGCAGTGTGTTTGTACTGAGCTGGCTTTAAATATGAATTGCAGTGTGTTTGTACTGAGCTGGCTCTAAATATGACTTGCAGTGTGTTTGTACTAAGCTGCCTCTAAATATGACTTGCAGTGTGTTTGTACTGAGCTGCCTCTAAATATGACTTGCAGTGTGTTTGTACTGAGCTGCCTCTAAATATGACTTGCAGTGTGTTTGTACTGAGCTGCCTCTAAATATGACTTGCAGTGTGTTTGTACTAAGCTGGCTCTAAATATGACTTGCAGTGTGTTTGTACTGAGCTGCCTCTAAATATGACTTGCAGTGTGTTTGTACTGAGCTGCCTCTAAATATGACTTGCAGTGTGTTTGTACTGAGCTGGCTCTAAATATGAATTGCAGTGTGTTTGTACTGAGCTGGCTCTAAATATGAATTGCTCAATCCGGTCACAACACCAGAGGATTTATACAAATCTTGGTGAAATAAATCAATAAAGGAAAACACAGGGAACAGAGATCCCAACAGAAGCTATTCAATTACTCAGCTGGATATTAAGTCAAGCCGTGTCAGCTGCCAATACATTTTTACACCTCTGGAGTAGCAGCCTGGTGATGCAGATTGGTGCTGATAACTTGAACTTTTATACATATTAAAGTATTCAGAATGGTTAAGTGCAGTGTGTGTGTGTGTGTGTGTGTGTGTGTGTGTGTGTGTGTGTGTGTGTGTGTGTGTGTGTGTGTGTGTGTGTGTGTGTGTGTGTGTGTGTGTGTGTGTGTGTGTGTGTGTGTGTGTGTGTGTGTGTGTGTGTGTGTGAGTGCAGCAGCCAAACCCTTCAGAGTGAGAGGAGGTGAAGTCTCTTAGATGTGTTACACCACAGGAGGTGAACAGAGAGAGTGTTGAGCAAAACACTGTGAAGTGTTGGTTAGAAAATTCTGCCATATCAGGGCTCCAGATAAGAGAGGTTGTGTTATGGATGTTCTTGAATTGACTGGTAATCTAGTGTCCCTGAGCTAAAAGCTGGTTGGGGTTTACAGTGGTAGTATCTTAGCACTTCACGTATGCACATACGCACACACACACACAGGCACGCATGCACACACACACAAACACACGCTTACACAATCCACACACACTACGCTCCCGTTTCTCCCCACTATGGTAGGATGAGAAAGGCATCAGACGGACATACAGAGAGAGTGATTACCTCAGCATGGTCGTCCAGACTGACCCAGAGCAGTCAGGCAGGCAGGCAGTCAGTCAGCAAGTCTGCCATGTTGTTCGTGCGTGGCGTAATCTGATAATATCAATCATAATTGTGTTAGATGTAATCCATCTGACTTTCAGTGTGCTGGGGTCAGGGAAGGAAGCAAGGCCCCACTTGCCATCAATTACCAGTCATAAGAGAGTAGTGGATGGAGCGCTCCCCTCTCTTCTAGAAATAATAGCAAGAGGCCCCGGCGCTAGCAATCGATGCGGTACAGTTCCACTGTCATGGCTTTAATGGCAGCTGGCTTTCTTGGCGGAGGGGATCAATACCGTGTCTCCTCGGGGTTCAGTCTGGTGCCCCGCGTGGTCGTTCCTGGTGACAAGGGGTGTAAATGACACCTCTGTTGTAATTGGGAGATCGCAGACCTTTTGGGTTATTTACTCAGACTACAGTACCACCCCTGGGCACTGTCTCCTCGGTCCTCTCAGAGGGCCAAGAGAACACTTGTCAGGGTTAGGGGGACATAACCGCCACATCAGCTCAGCTGCTACTGGTTGGGAGGCAAACATACAGTACAAAGGCATGTTTTCCCCAAAACTCCTCTGTCGGCATCCTCCCCTCCACCCCCTACATTGGGTTAACTCACATCAGGGAGGTAGAGAGTAGGCGCTGCTGGGTAAAACTAGTGAAGAGGATTTGAACCACAGCAGGTTACACCTTTTGCATTAACCTCAATATAACAATTCTGTCCTCAAAGAATATTGCAGATTATTTTAATTCAAACTGTCTGTAGATTCCATTATAATCACTGAAATGTGATGATGAAACATTCTAAATGAAATGACTATAATCAAACAACTCTGTAAGCGTGCTGACATGAGGAATGTAAATTGATATTTATAGTAAGAGGACCTTTGTAGATGCTCATCCAACTGAATCACAAACATGACACTATTTCCATATTATTATATTGTTATTCTTCAAATATAAAGGGTTACACGTAGCAGGGTTGGCTTGCAGTGCAGCTAAACAATGGAATAATGCCCTTTCATTACGAGCCAGGGATGGCTGAAGTGACGTCTAATTGAAAAACATGAAGCCCAGGAACGTGGCCGTGTCAGAATATCAATGGAGGCAGAAATGAGAGATGGAACAGCACAGCCCCTTCCTGACATAGGCTGCTTCGTACTGACAACACACAACATCCAGGCCAATAAACATATGCAGATACAGATACACAGATAGATACTTTAGGTAGAAGGTAGACATGTACTACACAGACAAACATACAGACAGACAGGTAAGTCATCAATTGCACATACAGATGTAGGAACTTAATTTGAGCCAGTTTCCTACAGCTGGAAATTAATCCTACAGCATTAATAAATGTGAATTAACTTGTGGATTACCATAAATTGCCATTTTTGTGGGGGTTGATACATCTTTTGTTTGGGAAAATCTAGTCTGAAATGACACACTTTAGAAGCTTTAGAAACTCCAATACACTCCATTTAAAATGTCCTGCAACGGGGTGATCAAATTAAGATCCCACATCTGTAGACAAACATGCAGTACATACAGACATCAGGAGGACAGACATAAACAAATAGTAGTTAGAAGAAAATGTATTATTATTGTGCAAAATCCGATGCTGAACATTTTTTTCAAAAAGGCTCAAAACAAAACCAACCTGAGAAAACTATGAATAGAAAGAACAGAGAAAAATATATTGAATCAAAATTACATTCAATATGTCTAGCAAGTCTTTCCATCTGTCCAGCATGTCCACCATGATCCCTAGTCATTAATACTGTTGAGATAAGGAGGATAAGAAGCTCTTCAGGACATGTTGAGTCGTTTCTCTAAAGCAGGAAAGACCATACATCTGACATGGATCTAGTCTCATTTGAAGTGTTCCTGCAGCGGAAGCCGTCTCGCCACAGGCACTGGGAGTGTATGAAAGATAAACCACGTATGTAATTAATAGAGATATGGGTCAGTGGACAACAGAGACCAAAAGGGTCTAGCTGTTTTTGTTGTCCCTCCACCCTCCTCTACTCTGTTATTTTAGGAGAGAGAAAGAGAGAGAGAGATAGAGAGAGACCGGAACAAGGTTACCTCCTTGACCACACATGGAAGAGGCGACTGAGGCTCTCTCATTTCAGTGAAGTGTCTAACCCTAACTAAAGAAACACCCTGCATGAATGAATCAACCACAAGCCTGGCGCTTGAGGAGCACCACAGTCACAGAGACATGGCTGACTTTGATGTAAACACATGTTCCCTCTCCTTCAGGCACGCTGTGCTTTGCAGGACAGTGTTTCTCTGGTCTGCTCAGACAAAAAGCATTAGTGGTGGGTTTCTTAAAACATTACACAGTCCTGCTGCTGCCACTGGTCCCTGTGAATTCCCAGAATATCTGTCTAATTGGTTGGAAATCTACTAAGTACATTTGAAATGGAACTTTGTTTCTAATGTAACCTTTAGGAGGTGGAGCCTAGCTGTCACCTTACACTGCTTCTTCACACAGTAAGACATTGAATGGAGCAGCAGTCAGTGTTGAACTTGACGTGTACGTAGATCATAATGGAGAACTTGAGACGTGCCAATTATTGTAATGTTTATGACCTGACCCAAGTGAATCAGACAGAGTTCTTTGTTCATTGTCCTGAGACCTCTGGTCCTGAGCTCCTAATTTAGGTTACGGTGAGGAGGGTTCCTGGAAGGGAGGAAGGGAGTGAGGGAAGGAGAGTGAGATAGAAATGGAGGAGAGAGAGGGGGTAGGAGAGAGTGAGAGGAACAGAGCAAGAGATGAGGAGAGGGAGGGAGGGAGGGAGGGAGGGAGGGAGGAGGGAGGGAGGGAGAGGGAGAGAGAGAGCTCTGGGTGTTTCTGCTCGGCTGCAGCTGACTGTGGGCCACAGAGGGCCTTTCCCTGGAACTAATGGAGCTTCCTCTGGCTCGCTTTTCCCCTCAGATGGGCACAGCTGGGAGAGTTCCGCCACCCAGCACTGGGTTACACTCCCCCCTGCCTCCCCCTTCTACCCTGCCTCCCCCAGCCTCCACACCAGTGGGACTGAGGACCTGCCCTGTGTCTGCCTGCTTGTCGTGCTGCCCCCCCCCCCCCCCCCACACACACTCCTCACATCTCCGCTAACACCCTAGGCCAGGGGGAGGGGTCTGCCGGGCCCCCTGCCCCACAGCTCCAGGCCAGACGAGTATTGACCACCACGGTGAGTACAGTCAGCCTCATATCTGCTCCTCAGAGTTGGGGGAGAAGGGGGTCCGTGGAGGAGGAGGGAGGGGTCCTACTGGAGCTGCTGACGTTTATGTAGCGCTACAGCAAGTCCCCCATAGTCTCTCCTTCGGCTGAGAGGCAGGCATGCTTAAATAACGGGGCTGTCTAACGAGCCCAATGAACCTGGCTGTGTTGTGTGTGCTAGACCAGGGGGTGGCCGCCCTCCACACCGCCTCCCGCCCCACGGCTCTTTGATATGCCTCTATGCAGCCCTGTAGGCCTGTACCACCCCTATAACCAGCCCTCCACCTCCCTGACATTTTACATGGCCTGGGAGACAGGGCCAGAAAAAAAAGACATGCGTTGTGTCATAAAACGCCATAAAGGTCCTCCGAAAAGGCACACAGGAGTGTTTGATGTTTCCACCCCAAATTCTTCAACAACCCAAAGAAGACGTCGTCCACTCCGTGGAGTATTGTGTGACACTTTATATTGCCTATCATGGTTGACACTAGGACTTTGTGTGTCAGACCCCACTCTCCTGTGTATTCACAACATTCTAGTTTCACTCACTACACTTGTCTTTAGTGAACACATACAACAGTAGCTATAACTTAATGTATGACCGTACAAGTTACATTTTAAAAACTCCATGCAAAACCTGTGCATCTATTTTCCGAGGTTCTGATAATTTAAACAAAATTAAGAACAGTCTTGATAATTATACACCAATATTTATATTAACAAAAAAACTGTCATCAAACCTGTCATATAGCCTTGCATGGTTCTTTCCACAGTCCTCATTTTCCCAGCACAACCATAGCATTTCCAGGTTATGCATTTCCCCATCAGACACAATTCCACTAACACAATACCATGGAGCAGTGGTTGGTCGCTCCCTCCCCTCCCACTGTTTGTGTGTGTGTGATGGATGGTGTGTGTGTGTGAGCAGGTTATAAAAAAGTGTACTTCCATACTGTGGAACTTGTAAAACATAGAGAGGACTACACCCTCTGCAGCCACACAGCAGGTTCCAATTACAACTCTTATCTACTAATTATGTTCTGAACACATCTGCATTCCAGAATCAGAAAAACCCACTGTATGTCCTCTCCGCGTAACAAGCCTCTGGAATTAATGAGATTGCTCTGTAATTGAACCTCTTCATGGGTCCCTTGGCAGTGAAAATACGCCACGTTAGATTTGAATGAACAGAGCATCAATCATAGCTGATCAAACGATAAACAGTGTCGATGATCTTGTGGCCAAGCGTTTGCACCTTTATGTAAATGTGCTGTTCACCTCGGAGGCACTGGGGAGTCAGTCAGGAGGCAGAAGGGGTTTGGAGTGAGTGGCTGGGCTGGTTGACTGGGACATGCTGAGACTACTGTACACCACTGTGGGGCGATGTGCTCCAGATCACAGACACTGATACACACAAGTTTTCACAGAAAAATGCTCACACACAAGTGACCCAGCAGGTCTTTACAGTAAAACAGATCAACATTAAAAGAGAACGTACTACTGAGTGCTTTGAACTGATTTAAAGTCATGTAGGCAGACCCTGAAATAGAATGTGCCCAACTAAGAAAAATCGAATAACCAGAAAACAAACCCATAAGCACTGGAATGTACATTTATAACATGTTTATAGAAATAATTTATCTCAAGAGTACTAAATGGCAAGAAGTTACATTTAATATTAATATATTTTCAGCAGGTAGCCTGGTGGTTGAGTGTTGGACTAGTAACTGAAATGTTGCAAGATCAAATCCCCGAGCTGATAAGGTTAAAATCTGTTGTTCTGCCCCTGAACAAGGCAGTTAACACACTGTCCCTGGTAGGCTGTCATTGAAAATAAGTATTTGTTCTTAACTGACTTGCCTAGATAAATAACGGTAAACAAAATATGAAATAGGAATTTCTGTGGCATGTCTGTATCCTTTAACATGGGTTCTATGCTGAGTTCGTCTTCTTTAAGTTTCAACATTACCATTCAACAACATTCAACATTACCAAAATAATTGGATTCATTCAAGAGCTTTGAAACATTCTGTACTAACCTGTGCTAGTTTCCAACTCTGAATTCAGAGTATGTTTTGACATCTACTGTAAACCATTACCTACAGTACATACTGCAGTTCTGTATATGCCTGCCTCTTTAGAATTGATGCCATGATAGTTGTGAAATTTATTTTGAGAAAACCCTTATCAATGATAGGTATTCTCTTATTATTTCTTATCACAATAGGAATTATTTTATATGTTTTCATTCCTAAATGGATTAGCTTTGAACTTCATCCAAAAAGTCATTATTGTGCTGGTTTCATGTATGGATATTGAATAATGAAAACAGAAGACTTTTATGATGGATTCCCAACATTTATATGTATAAAAAAATACTTACATTTCAAATGAAAGAATCCACCAAAAGACTATACAATATACAGTGGGGCAAAAAAGTATTTAGTCATCCACCAATTGTGCAAGTTCTCCCACTTAAAAAGATGAGAGAGGCCTGTAATTTTCATCATAGGTACACTTTAACTATGACAGACAAAATGAGGGAAAAAAATCCAGAAAATCACATTGTAGGATTTTTATGAATTTATTTGCAAAATAAGTATTTGGTCATCTACAGACAAGCAAGATTTCTGGCTCTCTGTAACCTCTTCTTTAAGAGGCTCCTCTGTCCTCCACTCGTTACCTGTATTAATGGCACCTGTTTGAACTTGTTATCAGTATAAAAGACACCTGTCCACAACCTCAAACAGTCACACTCCAAACTCCGCTATGGCCAAGACCAAAGAGCTGTCAAAGGACACCAGAAACAAAGTTGTAGACCTGCACCAGGCTGGGAAGACTGAATCTGCAATAGGTTAGCAGCTTGGTTTGAAGAAATCAACTGTGGGAGCAATTATTAGGAAATGGAAGACATACAAGACCACTGATAATCTCCCTCGATCTGGGGCTCCACGCAAGATCTCCACCCGTGGGGTCAAAATGATCACAAGAACGGTGAGCAAAAATCCCAGAACCACACGGGGGGACCTAGTGAATGACCTGCAGAGAACTGGGACCAAAGTAACAAAGCCTACCATCAGTAACACACTACGCCGCCAGGGACTCAAATCCTGCAGTGCCAGACGTGTCCCCCTGCTTAAACCAGTACATGTCCAGGCCCGTCTGAAGTTTGCTAGAGAGCATTTGGATGATCCAGAAGAAGATTGGAAGAATGTCATATGGTCAGATGAAACCAAAATATAACTTTTTGGTAAAAACTCAACTCGTTGTGAACTACTGTGAAGCATGGGGGTGGAAACATCATGCTTTTGGGCTGTTTTTCTGCAAAGGGATCAGGACGACTGATCTGTGTAAAGGAAAGAATGAATGGGGCCATGTATCGTGAGATTTTGAGTGAAAACCTCCTTCCATCAGCAAGGGCATTGAAGATGAAACGTGGCTGGGTCTTTCAGCATGACAATGATCCCAAACACACCGCCCGGGCAACGAAGGAGTGGCTTCGTAAGAAACATTTCAAGGTCCTGGAGTGGCCTAGCCAGTCTCCAGATGTCAACCCCATAGAAAATCTTTGGAGGGAGTTGAAAGTCCGTGTTGCCCAGTAACAGCCCCAAAACATCACTGCTCTAGAGGAGATCTGCATGGAGGAATGGGCCAAAATACCAGCAACAGTGTGTGAAAACCTTGTGAAGACTTACAGAAAGCATTTGACCTCTGTCATTGCCAACAAAGGGTATATAACAAAGTATTGAGATAAACTTTTGTTATTGACCAAATACTTATTTTCCACCATAATTTCCAATTAAATTCATAAAAAATCCTAATGTGATTTTCTGGATTTTTTTTCTCATTTTGTGTCATAGTTGAAGTGTACCTATGATGAACATTACGGGCCTCTCTCATCTTTTTAAGTGGGAGAACTTGCACAATTGGTGGCTGACTAAAAACTTTTTTGCCCCACTGTATCTCTCCACACAGGCATGTACTTCAAGGTGATTTTTCAAAAGCATGCCATGCAAGATATTTTCTCCAAGCATGGCAGAGCTTAGCAGGTGCTTGAGATTCAAGTGAGGGGGACATGCTTGAGCCTCTGCTGTCACAATGACAAGGTAAAATATACATACTTAAACCCCACCATCACAACCCAGGTGTGGACATAGGGACTGCTCCTCCATAGTGGTTTGTCCTTTAAGTAAAACAAAATAGGATTAAATTACAGTATGTCTGCAAATACTTTCAACAACAACATCAAAAATGTTATTTTATTCTTCATTGTTTTTATTTTGTCTCTACTTTAGGCACAAAGCTGACTGTTTTCATCCCACATACATCCTAAAAACTATCAACAGCAGGAACAGGGGGATTTAAATCAAGTGTCTTCTCCTCAGAGTGTGTTAATTGCAGGTGTTTACAGTGAGGAGGTGGTACATCAGCTACAGCTAATAGGTAGGATAACTGACCTGTACCTGGTGGGAATGAGGGTGAACCATGCACTGCATACGGCTGGATGGGAGTCCAGAACATCTAGATGTGAATGGAGAGAGAGGAGACATTCTTGTGGAGCTGATCTCACTTTATAAGCATTGATTCTCTTTTTATGTATTTTGTCACAGATAGCTAAATGCTATCGATTTGAAGCTTTAACACTTTGTGAGTTTTCATGTCTCTTTTCAGGCTCAAAAGTGTGAGATGTCTTTTGAAAAGCATCAGTCAGTCAGTCAGTCACCCTTGAGACAAAGTCATGTTGACTGAATGGTAATGCAGGATACATGTGTAATTGTTCTATTCTCCCTTTATGTCATATCTTTTTTTATGTAGTCTGACCATTTATCTGAATTGATTAATAAAAAAATAAAGATCTATTTGCACAGTTGATGTGAAATGATCCTGATGCTTTTGAACTCATGATGTTGTAACATTGCCCATGTTTTATCATTGTGACGCCAAACACAAATTCCCACTCTGTTTGGACAATGAAGTTATTCCATTTCTATTCCACTGTATATTTATTAATGGGTTGTGTCTGCTTATGATCTGTGGCTATACCATCATACCACCATCTGACAGAAGAGACCAAACAAACAGAAAAGCAGACAAACAAACCAACAAGCATAGAAACCAAAGATAATGAAGTGGGCCTGACTTCTAAGAGGCAGCCCCGAGAGGTTTAAGGACTCCCAGCAGACAGTCTGATGTGGTGTGAATATCAGGTCCTCTGCTCCCAGTCCCCACGGCCCAGCAGCACAGTGACAGCCCCAGCCCTACGCTGCTCTGAGCTGCATAACATAGCCAGAAACAGCATGTCTTCTGTGATAGTGATTGAGCAGAGGCCGTGTGTCCCCCTCCATCTCAAACAGCCTCCCCACAGACCAGGAGAATACCAATTAACATGCTAAAGGTAGTAGGCGCTAATGACAGCCCAGCCAGCAGATCTTTAGTCTGAACCCGCTCTGAACTGAGGTGGCCATTACCAAGCCACGATGCTGTTAGTGAGGATCAGTTATACAGTGAGATTACAGAGAGAGAAGGAGCAGGATTGTAATGCTAACTGTCTTCGCAGGGGTTCAATGTAAAGTATCAGAGTTTTAATCAGTATAGTGCTGTGCAAGTGAATGAGGTGTGTGTAAAATGGATGACCTATTTTAAGCAGACATCATATGAACTCACATGAACCTGTTTGGTTGTGGCAATGAAATGTGACTGTGTTTGAGTCATTTAAGTAATGTGTAAACTGACCATTCTCTTATATCCAAGTAGAATACAAGAGGATAACAGAAGAGAATGCTGAAAGCCTGGAGCTGGGTTTCTTTGTTACTCATGTTCTTTGTTTTGTCAATCCGCTTATATTAATTCTGAGACCCAATGACAAATGATGAGCATATGAGTGTGGACTGTTGAAATGCTCCTTTCCTTCAGTGTGTTTGATACTGAGACGAGGGAGGCATGATGTTTCTCATCAGCCTATGGTAATGCTGTTGAAGAGTGTGACTGACTGACTGACTGCTGCAATACCCAGAGAGGAGCAGCTGAAAGCCACAGCCTCTGACATGGTCTGTCTTTCACCTGACACCTGACAATAGCAGGAGGAGGGGAGGGGGGGTAAACCCACACACACACCTGATCATCGTCGAATTATATCTCTCCTCTCCCGGGGCCCAGCTGTTCATGGACCTCCCAGTAAGAAAGAGGGGATGGAGGGAGGGGGTGAGGGGATGGAAGGAGGGGGAGGGGGGGAGGACAGAGGGAGAGATTTCAGGGAGGGAGGGAAGGAGAAAAAGCCAAAATGTTACGCTTCACTGCCTCTCAATACCACCATTTTTTTTAAAAGAGAGACAAAGTGAAAAGATACAATTTCAGCCAATGAGGCTGGTAGCAGAGGCAGGAACAAAAGAGACAAGATACAGCAATCTAGAGGTCACTGACACTGTCTCTACTATAATTACTACACTTCCTTTAATACTTCTCTAAAGCCACGGTGCTCCCCCCTCACCCCTCCCAGCTTACATCTATGTATTAGTAAGAACAAGTGTTTGGTGCAATAGCGGTATTGTGTGGCTTGAAGGCTGACTTCATTCTGTGGAGATTAGGCCTTTAATGTGTGCTGTGGGTGGTTCGGTGACATGGGGCAGGTTTGTGACCCTTAGTCCATCTACTCTACTGAATGGAAACTTATTCCATCTATCCTTCTTTTCACACCAGTGATTATCAATAGCTGAATGAAATGGGTAATGAAATGATACCAACTTTCCCCACTAGTTGAAGTTGGACTCTATCCCCATTAATGTGTTGGTGGGATTTTGTTAAGGTTTGTAAAGGTCGCAATGTTGATGAAGAATATCACAACTGAAATGAGTGAATGAGACATACACACCACAGACAAGACAAACAAACCATGATAGACCCATCATCATGATCTAGCTACATCTGTTTAAAATATGGAGAAACTGTGGGGTTTGTACGACCATAGTAATCAGTATTTTTCGAAAAGTGTGCAAAAAGAATGAGCATGAATGGCAAGAAATCCTGTTTGAAATTCACAACATGTTTTACAATTCTGACAGAAAGTATCTCCTCTTTATACTTTAAAACAATCAACATTTTTGTTTCTGATAAAACTCAAAGCCACAGAGAGATCCTCTCTGAAGAGAGAGATGGAATGGCTCACATCAAACCCCCTGCATTTTTCTTGGAAAAGTGTTGATGTGTCGATGTTTGTGTTGTTTTAAAAGATTGTGGTTTGGTTAAAAAATAGCTGCAGTCAACAAAAGAAGCATCATAGCTACTTCTGTGCCTTCCCCGCCAACCACTTAAGATATCTTTGAAGATGAATCAATCACTATATTATAGCGGAGAGCGAAGAGCAGAGCCCACAAGGTGCCTGGCTGATAATCGAACACTGCGCCTGACTTCATAGCAGTCTGCAGGCATTGATGCCCTGATTGATCACTGAATGGAAGTGACTGGGAAGAAGAAAAGGATTACTCTTGTCAAATGCAGTCAATATGCCGGGCTGGATGGTCAAATGTTTGCAGTAAATCTCGGATAGTGTCTGCAAAGCTAAAAAGGATGGAAAACAACAACCAAAAGGAAAAATGCTCCTGCTTTGGGTTGCATGGAAGAAATGGATCAGGGTCCATCTCCTCTGGCATCTCTTCCTTCCCAGACTGGACTGACGGGAGAGAGAAATGATGCTCTGGGATGAGTAGCCGGAGAGTTTAGGAGATTAACAACACTTTCAATATCAAAACGCCTGATTCCATTATCTCAGGAAGACCTGCAATCAAAAATGAGTAGATACAACAAGAATTGTCAAATGTACATGCTTAATAAAGTGATGTTGTGTAGTTATCATCTGTAAGACATTTGGTTGACTCCCAGGATGAAAATGTTGAAACTTTTCTAATGCTAGTGTAACAGTATTGCTCCCGTCCCTCTCCTTGCCCCTGGGCTTGAACCAGGGACCCTCTGCACTCATCGGCAACAGTCACGTAAGAAGCATCATTATCAATCGCTCCACAAAAGCTGCACTTCTTGCAAAGCAAGGGAAACAACTACTTCGAGATCTCAGAGCGAGTGACGTCTTCGATTGAAATGCCACTAGAGTGCATCGCTAACTAGCTAGCCATTTCACACCCGTTACAGTAGGAGATTAGGAACACTGGATTACATGGAGTATTTTTTACTGCTAAACTGTAACTTCCCTGTGTGTCTTTTGATATTGCTGCTACTTACCCTTCATTAAATCTCCATCAATCGCAACCACACTGCACACTGCCCTAACCCATCTGGACAAGAGGAATACCTATCTGAGAATGCTGTTCATCGACTACAGCTCAGCATTTAACACCATAATACCCTCCAAACTCGTCATCAAGCTCGAACCCTGTGTTATTCAGGGGCATTTGGAAACATTCAACCGTGATATCTGCGGATAGATAATGCCAGCTGTAATGCAGAGCTACGTAGAGAGGAGAGATGCTATTGGGACTTTATTTGTTCAGCAGCAACCAGGGCCAATAGCAGAGTGTTATTTACAGCTGGCTTTTCTTTTATGGAAAAATCAAGGTGTGATTGATTGAGGTTAATGTGACGGCGAGGCTGCACCAAGCTGCATTTGAGTGCTGCAGGTTAACAGAAAACACTAACTTCCATAAACCGCTATGGAGATAAATCACTGTTATTTTGGCGGCTCTGACAGCAGTTTAAGCAGCGGCGATCATGGAAAGCACCTCGGGAGCCCCTACGCTGCGCTTTGCAAAATGTCAAGGAGGGGGGGGACACTGGTGAGAGAGATGGTCATATCAACGGCCCGTCAGCGGGCAGGTGTTTTACATAAACATCCCAGAGTGCAGTAGGTAAATTCTGTTGACGAAAAAATGCAATAAAACAAAGAGGGTTTGGAAGTGTGACCGGTCCCCAGTGCATTCCAACCCTCCTCTCCTCCGCGTCGCTCCTCCACTCACTCACTACCAAGCCGACCGGGGTGAGATTATGGTGTTTGCTTTTATCTGTCAGAGATCAATATTTCACACGTCCGATAAAAGAGGAAATTGAACTGGGAATAGACTGAAGTGCTGTAAAAAGTACAAAGCACAATTATCAAAAAGCACTTAAAGAGCTTAATAGGATACACATATTAAAAATGCTGAAATGCATGTCTCTCTCCAAACACCCCCACCACCACTACCTTCTGATCACAACACTATGCCCCCTGTATGCAGGCAGGGTCTGTGGTCAAAGAATTCAATGCATTCTGGGTAGTATATGGACCCCTAGAGAACTGGAGGCAGCCACTCTCTGTGTTTTAACACAACAGCCATTAGGTGTGATTGGGCACTTTTTGCCTTTATAGGAAATGCATTATACGTGTAAACTGGGCATCAAGAGCCAAACTGATGTTGAAAATACAAGGACATCTGAGAGGCGTTGTAGAACCCGACCACAGAGAGGAGAGTCCACAACCTTCTCTCTGTTAGAGGAGCTTTACTGTAGTTTACTACTTGGAATGCAGTGGAGGCTGCTGAGGGGAGAACGGCTCATAATAATGTCTGGAATGGAGTAAATGGAATGGTATGAAAAACATGGTTTTCATGGGGTTGATACCATTCACTCCATTCCAACCATTATTATGAGCCCTCTGCTGCCAAGTCCACTTCGTACTCTCTCCGTCCAATAGGGACCAGACAAGTGATCCATACAGAGTAAAAGGTCCAGAGAACCAACAGAGCAAGTCTCTGGATAGAACACCAGCTCTCCGGGCCCTAACCTTAACTATAACTATAACCCTAACCCTAGCTCAAACCCTAACCCTAAGCCTGTGTGAAATGAAGGGCTCCTATGTCAGGATTTTCTGTCAAATCTCATGGTATTATTACTACAACAACCTCCATGGAACACCGAGCACCCAACGATGCTTCTGTCTAGAGGTCAGTCATGCTTTAAGCAGTAAGAGCCACTCAACATGTACTTACGTGGTAAGTCAACGTTACCCTCAGCGCTAGAGCTACTGACCTCCTCCTCAGGGGTCACCCAGAGTGGCCAAATGACTGGCCTTTTCACTCTCATCATTCACATATTGATATCTCCATGAATCTATCTTCTACTTAAATATTATTCATGGCACTCAGCTTAATGCTTGGCAATAATGAGGCAAAACTGCCAAGCAACATATATTGTTGAGCATATATTGATTCTAAATTCCCCTAAAATGACCATTGGAGCAGTTGGCTAATGGCTTAAATGGTAAACAGTAGGCTAATAGCGGGCTAATAACAGATGGTCACATTTTGGGAATATGCATGTATTGACGTTATCTCAACTTCTTTGCTCGCTCCCTGATGTAGTCCTCAGATTAAAACACGTATCACAATGGAAAGAAAACCAGAACAGGTTTCCATTTTGAAACTCAAGCAGGGCTGATACTGATATCTGGGCATCTTTTGATAAAGACATCCTATTACTCCACAACATGACATGATAGGAGTGCACTCTTCTCAGCCGTATCTGAACGAGCCTTCATTAGCAACCTGATCAATAGTCTCTCTTGATTAAGTGGGATGAGGGACACTCATTTAATTTTCAAGCATTTTCACAAATCGATCAATGGTGAGATTATCTTGCAAATCTTGCAAAGATGCAAGCAAAGGATTCTGAACTGAGGCCACCTTCTCTCTCTCTTTCTCTCTCTCTCTCTCTCTCTCTATCTATTGCTGACACACACACGCTTGCACACACACGCTTGCACACACACACACACACACACACACACACACACACACACACACACACACACACACACACACACACACACACACACACACACACACACACACAGTAAATCACAGAACTCCGTAATCACTGGCCCAATATAATTGCAGACAGAGCTTTTAATCGGCAATGGTAAGACATTAACTAAATTAGTTTTTAAAGATTTAAGATGTTTAAAGATTTCATTTGCAGATACCTCTGATTCTATTCAATGTGGCCTGGGAATTGCAGTTGATTGAAGCTGATTGATGCAGGTCCGTAAAATGCATCTTTAAAGCATCTGAGCTGTCTCTGGTATATTCTACACAGCAGAACCAGACTCCCCTAAGGAAGTGTCAAGCTTGCTTTTTCTCCAGATTACAGAGCGCACACCACAAGCAACTAGTGGTGCAATACATCTACATACCTCATCAAGACAATTCAAATTGTACCCTGATCATGAAGTGTCTTTTACTTAGTTATCCTAGTTTATCCAGCTTAGAATTCAGAAACTGAATTCCAGTCCATGTCATCCATTCTCAAGGACATTAATCATAAAAAATCATAAAATGACCAGTCAGAAGATACACTTTTTCCCCTGCACCGTTCAGAAATCCACCGTTTATGGGTCACCCTGTTAAAGAGAGGGGGCTACTAAAGTCACTCAGGGGATGGTAATTAACCTCCAGGCCAGTGTGGTCTGTAGCTCTGAGACTCAGGTCCATGCTCTCTGGGGGCTGCATGGGCCTGCAGTGCACTGAGCTGAGAGTAAGCTAGAGAGACTCATCGATGCCTGTAAAAGAGAAGCCTGGCAGCATCCCAAATGACACCCTATCCTCTATATAGTGCACTACTTTCACAATTAGTGCACTATTTAGGGAATAGGGTGCCATTTGGGACACACCCTGGGTAAGGTGGTCTGTGCGTGCGTTGGTTGTTACGCTACATACGTCCTCCTTGTAATGCCCTTCAGGGATCATTTTTCCTGCGATGATTGAAATCACATTTTTGATATTTGCTTTGCATGATGGAAAATGGAAGAGGAGGATCTAGAGGGAAGGTATTTATCGGTTTGCGACTAACTGGCTACCCTGGAGGGCCCTCTTCTGACGTTCAAGCCTAATTTGGAAAACTAAAAAAGTCTTGCTGTGTTATCACAATTTGTGCTTGTGCATTTTACACAGGGGTTTGAGCAAACAGACAAAGGCTGGTGGAAGGGAGGATTGAGGTTATATTCAGGCCGCTGTATGACCACAGCAATATGTCTGTCTGTCTGTCTGTCTGTCTGTCTGTCTGTCTGTCTGTCTGTCTGTCTGTCTGTCTGTCTGTCTGTCTGTCTGTCTGTCTGTCTGTCTGTCTGTCTGTCTGTCTGTCTGTCTGTCTGTCTGTCTGTCTGTCTGTCTGTCTGTCTGTCTGTCTGTCTGTCTGTCTGTCTGTCTGTCTGTCTGTCTGTCTGTCTGTCTGTCTGTCTGTCTGTCTGTCTGTCTGTCTGTCTGTCTGTCTGTCTGTCTCCAAATGCACCAGTGCAGAATGCTTAGCATCAAAGAGAAGCTTTTTCACAGGACTAAGGACATAACAAGGTATCAAGTAACACCATGAACTTCAAACTAAGTAGCTCTGCCTACAATCATGTTTAATCTGAATTTTCTTTTTCATTTAAATTGATCACTATCATTATGAAAAAAATAGCCAAATTCATGTCAGCTAATATTAAAGACCCTCACATTTGTTAGATGTGGTATTTATCATTTGTGGCGCCTTCACACACTCTGTGAGAGTCACGACTTCTACCAAAGTCGATGCCTCTCCTCGTTCGGGCGGTGTTCGGCAGTCTTCTAGCTATCTCCGATCCATTTTTCATTTTCTATTTGTTTTGGCTTGTTTTCCCACACACCTGGTTTCATTTCCCAATTACTGGTCATGTATTTAATCCTCTGTTTCCCCCATGTCTTTGTGTGTGATTGTTTATTGTTAAGGTCGGTACGTTTTTTGGCTGGGTTTTTCCGGGTGCTGTTTTCACCCGTGTTTTGTGGCAACCGTTATTGTTTGAACATTGGTATTTGTTTACTTTGTGCTATTTTCTTTAGTAAAGTGCGTTGTTCACTCATCTCTGCTCTCCTGCGGCTGACTTCATGCACCAGCTACACCCACCGCCTGACAGTGAGGATGCACTCTATCTGAAGCCATGTTAGGGTAATTAAATAATTGCCTTAAAACAAAGATTCTGAGCTTGGTTCAGCAGTGCAGCCGCACCTACTGTTCACCAGTGTCTCTGAAAAGTACATTGCATGTTCAGGCATGCCCCATGCACTTTCCATGTTAATGAGCTCTGAAATACATTTTGAATGTAGCTTATGGCCGCCTCGCACTCCTGTGGGATGAGAACAGCTCAATAAAATATACACAGGAGGTCAAAACAGGAGGGAAATAAAAACCCTTTTTGACAATGTTAAGCCTTGCAGCTGCTTTGAGGCAACTGCAGGGTTTTTATCAGCTCTTCAGATGTTGGATCATGGGGCGCAGAAAGCTTTCCAAGGGTAAGCAAAGTCAGAGTCAACGAGTCTGTACTGTACCATGTATCCAGTCCTACGCCCTCGTTATAAACACATCAGCCAAGCATCTCTTCAGTGGAGTGTAATTGTAGTGTCTGACAGAGAATGTGCGTTCGTGTAGGCCTCACCTCACCAGAACTCACACCTGAGCAATGCATGATGTAGCTCGAAAATGGTTAGATCACATGAATCACGGTCTCGTGCAACCACAGTCAGTCAACTGTCTGTCAGGGTAATGTGTAACCAATGGTTATGAAGGAAACCAGATCTACTGTATCTCAGAAAATATCCACATTCATTGCACTCAAATGAGCAATGACCAACAACCAATAGAGATTAAACTGGACTGGACTGTAGGTATTAATGCTAAATTGCAATTATTTTCACCTCTATGGCCTATTTATTGCCTACCTCTCTACTCTTCTACATTTGTACACACTGTACATATTTTTCTATTTTTATTTTATTTTGTGTTATTGACGGTACGTTTGTTTATGTGTAACTCTGTGTTGTTGTCTGTTCACACTGCTTTGCTTTATCTTGGCCAGGTCGCAGTTATAAATGAGAACCTGGCCTACCTGGTTAAATAAAGGTGAAATAAAAAATACATTTTAAAAAAGTAACAAGGTTACAGTTGAATATACATTCTCTGGCCCGACCAGGACAGGGGAGAGGAGGAAATGAGTTTATTGATGCTAGATGATTCTAGACTCTACACCTGGCCTCTACATCTCCACTCTCCTCTCTGCACAATGGTTTTTCAGAAGAGGGGCTGGGTTGTGTGATCTATGAAGCCTGTACTTGTTTTGGGGGTGTATAAATTAAAATAAATGTGTGGTGTAACATCCCGGAAGATGAAATAAGAGGTACTTTAGGCATTATTTCTGATAAAGCAGTCTGACCCCTATGGCGGAGGAGAGGATGACAGAATCAAAAGCACTTGTGCAGGCTTCTCCAGCCAAGATACAGAGCCTTCTCCTGACTGGCCCAGGTGGGAGCATCTCACAGAGACTGGGCTGTAAAAGGAAACAGGAAGGAAGAGACTCCTAAAGAGTAGGGTGATAGAGTGAGCAAATCAATTCAAATTGTATTGGTCACATACACATTTAGCAGATGTTATTTAGGTGTAGTGAAATGCTTGTGTTTCTAAATAATATTTAACAAGTAATATAAAAAAATTAACTCGCAGCAACAAGATTATGTGGATTATAGTACAATTTTTGTAGGGATTTATATCATTTTTTGTTAGGGCAAATCAAGTCTGAAATGTTTAAGTGAAAATGATAAACTTTAGAAGCCTTTTTAAACCTTGAATACACTACAAATTAAGTTACCTGCTTTGCAGGAAAATTCTCTTTGACAACAGACTGATCAAATTAAGATAGCAGATATGTATCTCCATTACAATAGCACCAGTCTCTTAATTCCAATGAGAAAACTTTATGATTTTACCCGTTTCATTTGTAGTTTCAGTTGCATATACTTTTTATTTTTATTTATTTTTCACCAGCTGAGAACAAGTGATCATTTACAACTGTGACCTGACCAATATAAACAAAGCAGTGCGACACAAACAACAACACAGAGTTACACATAAACAAACATACAGTCAATAATACAATAGAAAAATATATGTACATTGTGTCACAAATGTAGAAGAGTAGGGCGGTAAGGTAATAAATAGGCCATGGAGGCGAAACAATTACAGTTTAGCATTAACACTGGAGTGACAGATGTGCAGATGATGATGTGCAAGTAGAGATACTGGGGGCAAAAGAGCAAGAGGGTAAGTAACAATATGGGGATGAGGTAGTTGGGTGTGCTATTTACAGATTGGCTGTGTACAGGTACAGTGATATGTAAGCTGCTCTGACAGCTGATGCTTAAGGTTAGAGAGGGAGATATGAGACTCCAGCTTCAGTGAGTTTTGCAATTTGTTCCAGTCATTGGCAGCAGAGAACTAGAAGGAACGGCGGCCAAAAGAAGTGTTGGCTTTGGGGACGACCAGTGAAATATACCTGCTGGAATGCGTGCTAGGGCTTTACCTAGCATAGACTTATAGATGACCTGGAGCCAGTGGGTTTGGCGATGAATATGTAGTGAGGGCCAGCCAACGAGAGCATACAGGTCAAAGTGATGGGTAGTATATTGGGTTTTGGTGACAAAACGGATGGCACTGTGATAGACCACATCCAGTTTGCTGGGGCAATGATCGCTGAGATCCTGGTTGAAGACAGCAGAGGTGTATTTGGAGGGCAAGTTGGTCAGGATGACATCTAAGAGGGTGCCCATGGTTACGGATTTAGGGTTGTACCTGGTAAACTGGGATCAGGCTGTATAGTCTACATTTCCTCCTTGATGTGCCTTGTTGTGTTTCATCAGTAGGATGATTTACTCTCCCCATTTGGCAGCTGTTTTTTCAAGCTCCATTTCCCCTCTCTCCTCTGGAGGAAGAGAGCAGCAGGAGTCAATGTGTGTGTCCAGGAGGTTGGGCTATTTAACATAAAAAATGATGATATTGCATTAGGGTGATAAATAAATGAATACATATGTGGACGGAAGCAGGATGACAAATAACAACACTTGACGGAGCCCATTAGTTGTTGACAGCTTTTGCCAGGGAAGCAGGCCGGATTCTGAGGCCTGTAATTCTGTCTCGTTATACCGCCCCGGTCCGCACTTCCTCCCCCGCCAGCTTAATTCATCTCTTATAGTTTGCCCTGTCGCTGTCCCTTGTTTTATTGCTAACTAACTCTCATGTTATGGTCTTGATTTATGGCAGGAATTGAGATGCCTGCAATTCATGGAAAAAAATCATTGATTACCACAAATGGTCTAATCTGCTGTATGTTCTTAGCTCTTGATTGGGTGGTACTTACCTATTGCCTCCTCTCCTAACTTAAAAATCAATCAGGAGCAACATGGAGAGTGGCTGGATGAATCCGGTCCACGCTGGCCACTTCCTACTCAATCACATTTGTGGCAAATTTAGATCTCTAAGCCTAAAGCTGTCAAATGAATTCTAATTTCTTATGATGCCTCCATATGCAGTTTTCACAGCCCCTATCCTATGATGGATGGAATAGTTGGATTTGCATTATGGTTTTGTTTTATTATGGACTCCAATGCAAATCACTCCCAGTGTGTATCTTCACGGGTGTAAATGGATTGTGTGCTTGTTAGAAAATGTTATTTTGAGTCATTAGTTGAAAATATAGCGAGCTCAACTAGCTGTTACTATCATAAATGGTTTAGTATAAATATACAATAGCCCTATTGCAATTCAGTACAGGGGGATTTGCTGCAGATAAATGAGGTACGTGATAAGACATACAGCTGTATTCTGAGGGGGCAAAGCAGATCTCCACGGTCACACCTGAAATGTCTGCTTTGTTCCTGTCAGTATTGGACTCATTTTCCTGACAGTGGCCCAGCTTTCAGTTGCACTTTTGACACTGCGCTGACTTCTTGACACAAGGTGCAAGGGATAATTATAGAATGCATTCAGGTTGCCAGAGGTGTGGGCTAGTTCAGGCTAAATGAAATGCAGTCACATCTGGTTAACCTCAGTGGACATGGAAACCTACCTAAAGGTCTTACTGGAGAATAACAAGCAAACAGCCAAAGAAACCGCTAGTACACTGGACAGGTTTAGAGTGCATTCTGGCCAGTGGCACCTCAGATGGTACCTACACAACGACAACAACAAGGCTCCTCTATGTGTTGGTGGAGAGGGCATGGAAGGGGATCAGTGTCTGTGATATGAGGCTGTGATGACAAGTGGTGATGTATATTGAGGTGGACATGGGGAGGTAAAGCAACCCTGAGGGCAGCTCACCTATTCACACATTACCATCACTGTCAGCTGCAAAGATTGAGAGAGAGAGAGAGAGAGAGAGAGGGAGAGAGAGAGACGTGACAAAATGGCACAAGGGCCGAAGCACCTGGTCACCAGTTCCCATCTCTGCATTAGGCATGCTTTTTTTCTACTTATAATGCCTTCGGAAAGTATTCAGACCCTTGACTTTTTTCACATTTTATTACGTTACAGCATTAATCTAAAATAGAGTAAATCAAATAAATCCTCAGTAATACACACCTTAATGACAAAGCAAAACTATTTTTTTTTCAAATGTATTACAAATACAAAACAGAAATAACTTATTTACATGTACATATTGATTGGAGTCCACCTGTGGTACATTTAATTATTTGGACATTATTTTGAAAGGAACACACCTGTCTATATAAGGTCCCACAGTTGACAGCGCATGTCAGAGCAAAAACCAATAGGAATTGTCAGTAGTGCTCCCAGATAGAATTGTGTCGAGGCACGGATCTGGGGAAGTGTACCAAAAAATGTCTGTAGCATTGAAGGTCCCGAAGAACACAGTGGCCTCCATCATTCTTAAATGGAAGAAGTTTGGAACCACCAAGACTCTTCCCAGAGCTGGCCGCCCAGTCAAACTGAGCAATCAGGGGAGAAGGACCTTGGTCAGGGAGGTGACCAAGAACCCGATGGTCACTCTGACAGAGATCTAGAGTTTCTCTGTGGAGATGGGAGAACCTTCCAGAAGGACAACCATCTCTGCAGCACTCCACCAATCAGGCCTTTATGGTAGAGTGGCCAGACGGAAGCCACTCCTCAGTAAAAGGCACATGACAGCCCTTTTGGAGTTTTCCAAAAGGCACCTAAAGACTCTCAGACCATGACAAACAAGATTCTCTGGTCTGATGAAACCAAGATCAAACTCTTTGGCTTGAATGCGAAGCATCACATCTGTGGTAAACCTGGCACCATCCCTACAGTGAAGCATGGTGGTGGCAGCATCATGCTGTGGGGATGTTTTTCAGCGGGAGGGACTGGGAGACTAGTCATGATCGAGGCAAAGATGAACGGAGCAAAGTACAGAGAGATCCTTGATGAAAACCTTCTCCAGAGTGTTCAGGGCCTCAGCCTCAGAAGGTTCACATTCCAACAGTACAACGACCCTAAGCACACAGCCAAGACAACACTGGAGTGGCTTAGGGACAAGTCTCTGAATGTCCTTGAATGGCCCAGCCAGAGCCCGGACTTGAACCTAATTGAACATCTCTGGAGAGACCTGAAAATAGCTGTGCAGCAACGCTCCACATCCAACCTGACAGAGCTTGAGAGGATCTGCAGAGAAGAATGGGTGAAACTCTCCAAATACAGGTTTGCCAAGCTTGTAGCGTCATAACCAAGAAGACTCCAGACTGTAATCTCTGCCATAGATGCTTCAACAATGTACTGAGTAAAGGGTCTGAATACTTATGCAAATGTGATATTTACGTTTTTTTAAATTGTATAAATTAGCTACAATTTCTAAAAACCTGTTTTTGCTTGGTCATTATGGGGTATTGTGTGTAGGTTGATGAAGAAAAAAATGTTTAATCAATTTTAGAATAAGGCTGTAACCAAACAAAATGAGGAAAGAATCAAGGGGTCTGAATACTTTCCGAAGGCACTGTAGTTCTGCACATGGTATTATTTTGAGTAATCTAACCAACCAGGCTTGAGGCTTGAGTTTAATGAGAGAAAGAGATAGTTAGCAAGTAAGAGTGAGTGAGTGAGTGAGTGAGTGAGTGAGTGAGAGAGAGTTTAATGAGAGAAAGAGAGAGTTAGCAAGTAAGAGAGAGAGAGAGAGAGAGAGAGAGAGAGAGAGAGAGTGAGTGAGTGAGTGAGTGAGTGAGTGAGTGAGAGAGAGAGAGAGAGAGAGAGAGAGAGAGAGAGAGAGAGAGAGAAAGAAAGAAAGAAAGAAAGAAAGAAAGAAAGAAAGAAAGAAAGAAAGAAAGAAAGAAAGAAAGAAAGAAAGAAAGAGGTGGGGAGCAATTACTATTTAGTCATTTCATCCGCTGACATACAGATTGTGGGATCATTTTAAAACTCCAGCCATTAAAAAGTAAGAATTCATATAACTTTATCCATTGAGATTTTTTATAGATTCCACGTTAGAAATGACCTTGAAAAAAGGAGACAGAGAGACTGTTAAGAAAAACTACTTGACAGGAATAGAATTACAGAGGAGGTTAAAATGGTTTCAATGTTTGATATGGAGAAGACTATAGAAGTGGAAGGCTTGGTTCCATGGATCAGCAGCAGAGGAGGTTGGTGGGAGGAGCTATAGGAAAACGGGCTCATTGTAATGGCTGGAATGTTAGAAATGGAACGGAGTCCAACATGTGGTTTTCATATGTTGGATATGTTTGATACCGTTCCAATGATTCTATTCCAGCCATTACAATGAACCTGTCCCCCTCTAGCTCCTCCCACCAGCCTCCTCTGATCAGCAGCATAGAGTATAGTAGTGCTCTGCTCTGCAACTCTCTAATTAAAAACACTAGACCTTAAGACTAAGATCTATTGGTCAGGACTTGTAATATCCAGAAAACAACATGCAGATCAGCAGCTAGATTCAGAAAGAAAAATACATTCTGTGAGCGTACACTATGTAGCTATGTGTGTTACATTTTGCATTGACTAATCAACCGATAAATTGATAGTGGGTGAGTTTTGACGTATCCTACATATCCTACGTGCTGCATGAATGTTCTTTGAGAATAACAGCTGTAGTCTCCAACAGGCAAAAATATTATGAACAAAACTCTGTCACAATCAGCCTTTGGCGAGCCCACCATCTTTCACTGATGAAAAACATTATGATGAATTTCCTGTTTTGTCTGCCTCATATCCCTGCCAGGCTTGACTGATGAACCATGTCCAGTGTTTTTGTGTTATGCTACATAAAGTGCTTTCAAATATTTACAGACTTCCTTTAATAACTGCATTTCCGTCACCGGTTTTCCTATTCACCTATTCATATCCAGCTCTGACTGCAACAACAGCGTCCGGCCTGACTTTGTTAGATGGACGGAAGATTACGGTGATTGGAAATTTAAACATCCGCCAGGTTTATCCCTCATCTTGGGATCATGAAATGTGTTTTTCGATGGCCCACAATGTTTTGAATAATTAGGCCACCAAACGATACTAGGATACCTGATTTCCCATGGCAAAAAGGAAAACACAAAGCAGACTAACATCTTTGGTCCTTTACTACTCAATATAAAAGATGTGTTATAACTCAGAAAAGAAAATTGTGATTCTGGGTGACAACATCAGGCTGTTTGTTTCCAACATTAGGACTGTTTTACTCCGGAAAGTCTGTCCACTTCATGCTTTGTTTCCTTTCAACGATACCTACTGGTATCATGGTGACAATCCTAGATCCTATAATATAAGCCTTTACAGTAAATTATAAACCGGGTCGTTCGAGCCCTGCATGCTGATTGGCTGAATGCCATGGTATGTCAAACTGTATACCACTGGTATGACAAAAAAATACTTTTATTTACTGTTCTAATTTCATTGGCAACCAGTTTATAATAGGATTGTGGCATATGTCCAATATACCACGGCTAGGGCTGTCTCCAGGCACTCCGCGTTGCGTCGTGCGAAAGAACAGCCCTTAAAGTAGCTGTGGTATATTGGCCATATACCACATCTCCTTTGGCCTTTTTACTTAATTGCAGGCCCATATGTAGACACTCGACAGTCAATATCCCCATGGGTGACAGCACAAAGGAAACAGGACAACTGATAGTACTGTTGCAGGGACAGAAGAATGACAAGTTTAAAAAATGAGCTGTGATGTGAAACATATCATCTCTCAACCCCTTTGGGGGACTACTCTACAACCAGCAAAAAGCTATAGGAGAGAGCAAGTTCACACACAGTCACTGGCACGGCTGAGTGGCTACATATCCCCCCCACACCTCGACCCCCTCCCCCTAGCCTAGCCTCAGCCACCCGTCACCCCCGTCAATAAATCCATCCACAGGATCGATGCCTGAGCGAATCAGTAAAAGTTATCAGCTCAGGCCCTGCCGAATCTGCAAACGCAATCAGTATGTAAATCCATCTTCAGCTCTCCTCTCTTCTACCAACAAAGACAGCTTTCTGCTGTTACAGTGCAAGGCATTAACCAGCTGCTTTCTCTCAGACCAGCCTAAACATTAAATATCAAATGGACAAAATTGTCTAGCCAACACTGGGCTGGATCTTAAACCACAACACATTAAAGTATATGGAAAATAACCTAGTTTTGAAGCAAGTGCTAATTTCCAGGGGAACCACATTTTTTCACCTAATAAATATGGTGTTAAGAGAATTACAAAACTCCCACCAAGTCCAACTTGCCTGTTAGTTAATTGTGTGTGCATGCATGGATGTGTACGTGGGTGCATGCCTGTTTGTGTGTGCATTCAGGCTGCCAGTAACTGCCACGCCAACAGCTTATTCAATGTCAATGTTTCACTAGAAGGTTGCCAATGGCTGGTCATTTCTATGCCAAGATGGAACTTTCACAATGACATCTGTGCTTCTGTCAGTCATGATGTCGCTCCCTCCCCATCCCCATCGCCACGGGAAACCCCCTCCCTCCATCACTCCCCCCAGACAGCCTCGTCACCCAGCCTCGCCAGAGAGGAGAGGAGACTCAGCATCACCGTGATGGAATAGAGGCAGGCAGTTGTTCGTTCAGCCCCAGGGTCATTATTTAAAAAGTGACAGAGTCCCAAGTGAGTGAACGTGAGCGAGGTGAAGAGAGACGGAGGGAGGGTGGGGGTATGGAAGGAAGGAGCGAAGGCGAGGACGGGGGTTAGAGAGAGGGGAGGGGGTGTCAGTTGTGCAGGTGCATTGTCCAGTGGAGGTAAAGGAGAGAGGGTGCTGGGAAACAAATGAATCCAGCAGTCATTTGGCACACACCGGAGATTGCTTATTGATCCAGATCACAGTATTCAGGCCGGCCCGGGAGAGGCCTGAGAATTTTCTGAGGGAGTTAATAACCTGGCAGCTCGGCTGTCTTGTCCAATTCACCAAAAGCAGAGGCCTAATCAGGACTGGATTCTTTTTTCTGTCTGAGGAGGAGGCTTTCTCAAGCCTCCCTCCTTCCTCCCTCCCTCTCTTCAAGCCTTCATCCCTCTCTCCAGCTCTCTCACCCTCTCTCTCTCTCACACCATCCCTCCCTCAGCCCTCACAGTGATTGAAATGACAGCCTATAGAAAGAGGCTAATCAAATTGTTTATTATCAGTCTGAATCAATATGTATGGATTGTTAAAACATCAAGTCATCCCCTGGAAAAGTAATCGTCCCAGACCTCTGCAGCAGCTGCTGCTGCTGCTCAGCCAAGGCCGGACTGGGCCCCTCAGAGCCTCTCTCCATTCAAAGTGACTTTCACTCTTACTTAAGTCCTGATGACCCAACGAGGTCAGCTGGCTAGAGGGGGATGTTGTGGGGTTTGGGGTTTTGCTTATGGGGTACAACCAGACTGGATTAGGCTAGCACCCCAACCAAACTCCTGCCTGCCCTCCAGCTATGGATTCAAATACATGTCTGTCTGTCCCCATCTATGATACCAAGATGGCGTAGCAGTGAAGACGTGTTTGTTTGTCCTCTCGTGTACTTTTGTATTTTTCGTATTTTTTGTATATATATTTAAATTTATTTTCAATCTCTTTTCGATTTTTAATTCGATTATACCTTCCGGTAACCTGCCTCACCCAATGTGATACAGAATCGCTATTATTTTCAATTTTAGAACACATTCAAGAACCTCCAGAAGTTAACCAGCTAATTAGCTACAAGCTATTTAGTCATTGTTAGTCATTGTTAGCCAGCCCTGTTTTTAGCCTGGATAATACTCGCTAGTCTACAAGTATCGGACTGTCTCTCCACAACAACGCCGGATTCCTGACATAATCCCTGGACCACTACTTCTGATCTTCACAGCTAGCTTGCAGCTAGCTAACTCACAGCTTGCAACTAGCTAGCTCACAGCTAGCTTGCACTCACCGTGGCACCCAGTACCGAAGCTATCCCTGAGGCCCACCTCCCGGCCTACTCAGCTGTTCACCCGAACCCCACTCATACACGGCTAGAGCCCAATCCTCCAACGGATCCTTGCTGTAAACTCTGGACCTTGGCACCGCTGCTACCGAATGGATATAGTGGCTAACGCCACTGCCACGAAGCTAGCACCAGTTAGCCGTGAGCCAGGCACATCTCCCGGCTAGCAAACTAAATTCCACAATACCTCTTTCGCCATCTGGCTTGGATTCTCTGTCGACACGGCGCCCCTCTGCACCACCACGGCTGATCTGCCGAAGAATACTCCATCCACTGTGCCTTCATCCGGCCTCCGTCGGAGCAGACTAGCTCCAGGGCTACTAACTTTAAACGCTGTGTCGCTAGCATAGTGGCAGCTTTCCTGTTCCATCTACTGCTGCCCCCTGGACACTATGATCACTTGGCTACATAGCTGATGCCTGCTGGACTGTCCATTAATGACGGTGCTCATTTTTTTTTTTTTTTTTTTTTTAATCTGTTGGCCCCAGCCGCGAACTCAGGCTCTGTGTGTAGTTAATCCGATCCTCTCTGCCTAGTCATCGCCATTTTACCTGCTGTTGTTGTGTTAGCTGATTAGCTGTTGTTGTCTCACCTGCTAGCTCTCCCAATTCAACACCTGCGATTACTTTATGCCTCGCTGTATGTCTCTCTCAAATGTCAATATGCCTTGTATACTGTTGTTCAGATTAGTTATCATTGTTATCATTGTTCTCGTTTACAATGGAGCCCCTAGTTCCACTCTTCATACCTCGGATACCTCCTTTGTCCCACCTCCCACACATGCGGTGACCTCACCCATTACAACCAGCATGTCCAGAGATACAACCTCTCTTATCATCACCCAGTGGGCTTACCTCCACTGTACTCGCACCCCACCATCCCCCTGTCTGCGCATTATGCCCTGAATATATTCTACCATGCCCAGAAGTCTGCTCCTTTTATTCTTTGTCCCCAACGCTCTAGGCGACCAGTTGTGATAGCCTTTAGCCGCACCCTCATCCTACTCCTCCACTGTTCTGCGCGGGTGATGTGGAGGTAAACCCAGGCCCTGCATGTCCCCAGGCACCCTCATTTGTTGACTTCTGTGATCGAAAAAGCCTTGGTTTCATGCATGTCAACATCAGAAGCCTCCTCCCTAAGTTTGTTTTACTCACTGCTTTAGCACACTCTGCCAACCCTGATGTCCTTGCTGTGTCTGAATCCTGGCTTAGGAAGGCCAACAAAAATTCTGAGATTTCCATACCCAACTATAACATTTTCCGTCAAGATAGAACCGCCAAAGGGGGAGGAGTTGCAGTCTACTGTAATGTCATACTTTCCAGGTCCATACCCAAACAGTTCGAACTTCTAATTTTAAAATGAATCTCTCCAGAAATAAGTCTCTCACTGTTGCCGCCTGCTACCGACCCCCCTCAGCTCCCAGCTGTGCCCTGGACACCATTTGTGAATTGATCGCCCCCCCATCTAGCTTCAGAGTTTGTTCTGTTAAGTGACCTAAACTGGGATATGCTTAACACCCTGGCAGTCCTACAACCTAAGCTAGATGTTCTCAATCTCACACAAATCATCAAGGAACCCACCAGGTACAACCCTAAATCTGTAAACAAGGGCACCCTCATAGACGTTATCCTGACCAACTGGCCCTCCAAATACACCTCCGCTGTCTTCAATCAGGATCTGAGCGATCACTGCCTCATTGCCTGTATCCGCTACGGGTCCACAGTCAAAAGACCACCCCTAATCACTGTCAAACGCTCCCTACACTGGGTGATGATAAGAGCAGGCCTTTCTAATCGACCTGGCCCGGGTATCCTGGAAGGATATTGACCTCATCCCTCATCCCGTCAGTTGAGGATGCCTGGTCATTCTTTAAAAGTAACTTCCTCACCATCTTAGATAAGCATGCTCCGTTCAAAAAATGCAGAAATAAGAACATATAAAGCCCCTGGTTCACTCCAGACCTGACTGCCCTCGACCAGCACAAAAACATTCTGTGGCGGACTGCAATAGCATCAAACAGTCCCCACGATATGCAACTGTTCAGGGAAGTCAGGAACCAATACACGCAGTCAGTCAGGAAAGCAAAGGCCAGCTTTTTAAAGCAGAAATTTGCATCCTGTAGCTCTAACTCCAAAAAGTTCTGGGACACTGTAAAGTCCATGGAGAACAAGAGCACCTCCTCCCAGCTGCTCACTGCACTGAGGCTAGATAACACGGTCACCACCGATAAATCCATGATAATCGAAAACTTCAACAAGCATTTCTCAACTGCTGGCCATGCCTTCCTCCTGGCTACTCCAACCTCGGCCAACAGCTCCCCCCCCGCAGCTACTCGCCCAAGCCTCCCCAGCTTCTCCTTAACCCAAAGCAAATGTCCTGAAAGAGCTGCAAAACCTGGACCCGTACAAATCAGCTGGGCCTGACAATCTGGACCCTCTATTTCTGAAGCTATCCGCCGCCATTGTCGCAACCCCTATTACCAGCCTGTTCAACCTCTCTTTCATATCGTCTTAGATCCCCAAGGACTGGAAAGCTGCCGCGGTCACCCCCCTCTTCAAAGGGGGAGACACCCTGGACCCAAACTGTTACAGACCTATATCCATCCTGCCCTGCCTATCTAAGGTCTTTGAAAGCCATGTCAACAAACAGATCACTGACCATCTCGAATCCCCCGTACCTTCTCCGCTGTGCAATCTGGTTTCCGAGCCGGTCACGGGTGCACCTCAGCCACGCTCAAGGTACTAAATGAAATCATAACCACCATCGATAAAACACAGTACTGTGCAGCAGTCTTCATCGACCTGGCCAAGGCTTTCAACTCTGTCAATCACCATAGTCTTATCGGCAGACTCATTAGCCTCGGTTTTTCTAATGACTGCCTTGCCTGGTTCACCAACTACTTTGCAGACAGAGTTCAGTGTGTCAAATCGGAGGGCATGTTGTCCGGTCCTCTGGTCCTCTGGGGGTGCCACAGGGTTCAATTCTCGGGCCGACTCTTTTCTCTGTATATATCAATGATGTTGCTCTTTCTGCGGGTGATTCCCTGATCCGCCTCTACGCAGACAACACCATTCTGTATACTTCTGGCCCTTCCTTGGACACTGTGCTATCTAACCTCCAAACGAGCTTCAATGCCATACAACACTCCTTCCGTGGCCTCCAACTGCTCTTAAACGCTAGTAAAACCAAGTGCATGTTTTTCAACTCTTCCCTGCCTGCACCCGCACGTCCGACTAGCATCACCACCCTGGATGGTTCCGACCTAGAATATGTGGACATCTATAAGTACCTAGGTGTCTGGCTAGACTGTAAACTCTCCTTCCAGACTCATATCAAATATCTCCAATCCAAAATCCAATTTAGAATCGGCTTTCGCAACAAAGCCTCCTTCACTCACGCCGCCAAACTTACCCTAGTAAAACTGACTATCCTACCAATCCTCGACGTCGGCGATGTCATCTACAAAATAGTTTCCAATACTCTACTCGGCAAACTGGATGCAGTTTATCACAGTGCCATCCGTTTTGTTACTAAAGCACCTTATACCACCCACCACTGCGACCTGTATGCTCTAGTCGGCTGGCCCTCGCTACATATTCGTCGCCAGACCCACTGGCTCCAGGTCATCTACAAGTCCATGCTAGGTAAAGCTCCACCTTATCTCAGTTCACTGGTCACGATGGCAACACCCACCTGTAGCACGCGCTCCAGCAGGTGTATCTCACTGATCATCCCTAAAGCCAACACCTCATTTGGCCGCCTTTCCTTCCAGTTCTCTGCTGCCTGTGACTGGAACGAATTGCAAAAATCGTTGTTGGAGACTTTTATCTCCCTCATCACCTTTAAACATCTGCTATCTGAGCAGTTAACCGATCGCTGCAACTGTACATAGTCCATTGGTAAATAGCCCACCCAATTTACCTACCTCATCCCCATACTGTTTTTATTTATTTACTTTTCTGCTCTTTTTCACACCAGTATCTCTACCTGCACATGACCATCTGATCATTTATCACTCCAGTGTTAATCTGCTAAATTGTAATTATTCGCCTACCTCCTCATGCCTTTTGCACACAATGTATATAGACTTTTTTTTTTTTTTTTTTTTTACTGTGTTAATGACTTGTTTATTGTTTATTCCATGTGTAACTCTGTGTTGTTGTCTGTTCACACTGCTATGCTTTATCTTGGCCGGGTCACAGTTGTAAATGAGAACTTGTTCTCAACTTGCCTACCTGGTTAAATAAAGGTGAAATAAAAAATAAATAAATAAAAAATAAATAAATAAAAAATCCGGCTGAATGATAAACAACCTATCAATTAAATAAATGAGTCACAATGGTATTGACATTAAGACCGTCACTCACCAGATCTACTAACTCCAAGCCATGGGGATTGAAGCTACATTTGTACCACTGGGCATTGACTCTACGAAACTCCATATCTTGCAACAAAAACCTTTATCACAACTAAAATACTCTAACACTCTTCTATAGGACAAAGGCCCAAGTTGCAAATGAGGTCGTCAGCCAGATGAATGTGATGAATGAGTCAAGCGAGGGAATGAAATTGCTAGTAGATCCACATTCTAGTTGGACTCCAGCTCCGAGACAAGTTGGTGTGTGAGATTGATGGATGACCATTGTCCATTCATTGGTAGTCACAAAGACACCTGATGTTTGGCTGGGGTCTACACAGGGCTATGGGCTCTACTCTACAGAACCCCACAAATACAGGGACTGTGTCACACTCTTGGACAATGAAGGATATCATCTTCTCCAACACTCCGTCTTGACCAGTTTGCAGTCCCGATGCGGCCTTACGCTCCACAGGGAGTGAAGAGGAGTAATAAGTAAGTAACATTGAGGTTCGTCTCCTGATCTAAAACCTCCTAGATCAAAACCTGACCATTTAACTGACCAGTTAATATAAACCATTCATCATTCTCAGAAGTGGTTTCTGTCATTTTATATTTTGTCCAGCCATGTAAACTAAAGTAAGATAAGGGCCAGAGGCTTCGTATTGAATTCTTTAATATGTGAAGCTAAGAAGTGAAAGTGTGTCCTGTTATCAATAATGGGAATAATAACCATGACAGGGAAACGCATCTGGCCCTTAGACCCTCAGCAGTAGACAGATGTATGAGAGGAATTAATAAGGCCTGCTGCCTGCCGTGCAGACAGCCACATGAGGAACAATAATATATACCATTTAATAATTAGACCTGGTTAACTTAGACCTGAGTCTCTCTCCCTTCCTCCCTCTCTTCCTCCCTCCTCCCTCCCTTTGTCCCTCTCTCCCCCCTCCGTCCCTCCCTCCTCCCTCCCTTTGTCCCTCTCTCCCCCTCCGTCCCTTCCTCCCCCCTCCGTCCCTTCCTCCCTCTCTTCCTCCCTCCTCCCTCCCTTTGTCCCTCTCTCCCCCCTCCGTCCCTTCCTCCCTCCCTCCTCCACCCAGTTGGAGATGGAAGAAGCAGCCAGGGTTTCAGTCAGTATATTCTGCTCTTGCCAAAGCAACACTAGGACTGGGCACGTTGCAGTGCTGTGAACACCAAGAGGACCTCTCCTCTTTACATGACGGGGGTCTCTAATTAAAGTGTGCAACGAGACACCCCCACGCCAGCCAAAGCTCCTCCGTATCAGCTCTACACCCACAATTAAAGCTATAGTCTGCGATTCGAAAATGAACAGGTCAGGGTCCAGTCACTTGGTATACAGCTGACAAATGGACCCGGGGAAGTGAAACCCCTTTCAAATTCATAGAAGGTGTTCTAGATACCAGGACGGACAGTCTATGACTCCCACATGATAGTTTTAAACATATTTTGAAGCTATATATTGTTTGTTTACATTCTTGTTGCTTGTAAACAATGTAGTAATAAAACCTTAGATTTTGGGTTATGATAAAGACAAACATTTAAGCTCAGCTCGTGATCCATTCATAAGTTATATTCTTCAAGAACCAATGTGTAAACATACAGATTTGAAATGACCATTGAACAGTTTCCCCAAATCACAGACTGCATCTTTAAGTCCACTATGGGAGCCAAGGCGCTGCATTATTGATGGAGCAGAACGCTTGATTAGAACTCTTTACACAGCTCCGGAAGAGAACAGCCAGTCCGTTGTCATTAAACACCACTTCAACCAAGTCAAAACATACACACTTCCTAAACATCAGGGTTATGATGGAGGAACAACTGGATTGAATATCAATGCAGGTTCATGTTAACATATGTTGGGGGGGTTTAAACATACAGGAACAAGGTGAGCAAGCAAAGAAAGAAGCACCTGAGGCCAGAAAAGTAAAGGTCACCTTGATGGCCGATGGTCTGTGAGGGGAAGTAAGTTGAGGATGTAGGATTCACATCTCAACTCACACAGGTGCAAAAGATGCTAAACTAGGTGAACCAGGGCATTTACAAAGCTCCATATGATGAATCAGCAAATGGTTGAAATTATAACAACCCCTGACCAGGAAATATGTCTGCACATCAAAGCCAGACGGCCATGAGAGGGGCTAAAGTGTATTACCGGCTGGGAGTCAATCAACTGTATCCTCAGTGTGCAGATAATGTAGCATGACTTCAGATCAAAAGCCCTGCTAATAAAAACAGGCTGCTATATGTAACACCAATGTATGTAGACTATGTATGCATTGAGAGGCTTCATGTGTTTGTGTGTGGGTGAGTCTTTAAGAAATAATTCTAGATATCTTTCTCTCTCTCTCTCTTTTTCTCTGTCTGTCTGTCTGTCTGTCTGTCTGTCTGTCTGTCTGTCTGTCTGTCTGTCTGTCTGTCTGTCTGTCTGTCTGTCTGTCTGTCTGTCTGTCTGTCTGTCTGTCTGTCTGTCTGTCTGTCTGTCTGTCTGTCTGTCTGTCTGTCTGTCTGTCTGTCTGTCTGTCTGTCTGTCTGTCTGTCTGTCTGTCTGTGTCTGCCTGCACACATACTGTATGAGTGTGTTTACAGGAGACTAGGGGGATACTGTGAAAACTCCTCCTCTGCAATAGGTTTAATTAATACACACTCAGTGGTTGATAACATTGTGGCTGAAAGTAGATCTCTTTAAGAGATACTTAATCCAGCAGCTAAAGATTGTGCCGTTCCACTCCTCTCCTCTCCCCTCCTGTGTATCACAATCAAAGGTATTGTGTGGGTCTCCTGTGGACTCATTAGTGGACTGTTCAGCCCTCCCCAGAGCCCCCACTCACCCTCCGCCCCTCCCCTCCCCTGTCCACTCCCCACCCCCTCCCCTCCCCTCCCCTCCCCCCCTCTCAGCCCCCACCCCCTTCCCATCATCTGACCTGAGCAGTCAGGGAAGCTCCTATTATGACATTCATTAGGCCCTGCTGATGGACACCTAGCCACTGCACTAGTCTCATCAGTCCTGTGATTAATCATGCCCTGTTATCTACCGACCACTATCTGCTGGCCGTACAGGGGAGGAGGTGGAGGTGTGTGCATGTTTGTGTGTGTGCAAACACGCATGTCTGTCTTTGTGTGTATGGGGCGTGTGTTTGCGTGTGCGAGAAGGGAGGTTGAGGTCAGGTATCAGAGGTCAGATATTGTCTGTAAGGCAACAGAGGTGATCAGCGGTCCTTCAGTACTGGACATCATCTACTACAATCACTGTCCTGTGTTCAGATTTACACACACAAAGAGGACCATCAACAGGTCAGAGTATTGAACGATCCATATGGCCCTCAGATACAAAAACAACCGACTGGTTAACCTCTTGCCTCTACTTGGGACGCTTGCGTCCCAACTAGAGCTCTGGAAATGCAAATGTGCTACGCTAAATGCTAATAGTATTAGTTAAAACTCAAAAGTTCATTAAAATACACATGCAGGGTATCAAATTAAAGCTACACTCGTTGTGAATCCAGGCAACAAGTCAGATTTTTAAAATGCTTTTCGGCGACAGCATGAGAAGCTATTATCTGATAGCATGCACCAATACACTACAACAGAAAAGCACAGCAGGGGACGTAAACAAAATAATTAGCATTTCGGCGTTACACAAACCGCACAATAAAATAGAAAACAGTCATTACCTTTCACCATCTTCTTTGTTGGCACTCCTAGATGTCCCATAAACACTATTGGGTCTTTATTTCGATTAAATCGGGCCATATAAAGCCAAGATATCGTTATATGTAGACTGTGTGATAAACGGAAAAAAAAACAGCGATTTCACAACGTAACGTCATTTTTAAAATTCAAAAAGTAGACGATAAACTTTCACAAAACACTTCGAAATACGTTTGTAATGCTACTTTAGGTATTAGTAAACGTTAATAAGCGATAAAAATCATCCGTAGGCGATGTAAATATCATTAGCTGTCGTCTTGGAAAAAATTTCAGGAGAGAGCTCTTCCGGAATGATCTGGGCGGAGACCGGAGGTAAGTCGTGCCCCTCTTTCGGTTCAACCAAGAATCAATGATGATTCAATTCACAAGACTCTAGACAACATGGGGATGCTGTGGGAGTTGAATGCTCGGTCTTATCTAATTCGGCTCACTGTTAACAATTGCTTGAAGTGGCGCAAGGATATTTATTTCCATTTTCTGTGATCAGGTTTTCCTGCGCTTTCCGATGTAACGCACGTTATGTAATAGCCACAGTAGTGATTTAACCAGTTTTAAAAACGTCCGAGGGTTTCCTATCCACACATTCTAACCATATGAACGTACTATATTCCTGGCATGAGTAGCAGGGCGCTGAAATGTTGCGCGATTTTTAACAAAATGTTCAAAAAAGTAGAGGGTAGGAGCAACAGGTTAAGGGGAGAAAATGAGCAATATATAAAAAGGTGAGGATTAAGATGAAGAAAGGGCCTGGATAAACATCTAACTTCACTGATCAACATTCAGCCAGCATCATACAATGGCATGCAGGTTACTGGGTGGGATGGAGTTAAAGAGCTATTGGACCATGCTAAACCACTGCAACAGAGGAAACCACATCATGTCTCCGCATTAATAAAACCTCTGAAATGTAATCATTATGAGCACCATACGTGCCTGGCCTCTGTTTACTGAGCACTCTAATAGCTAACTGGTCAAGACTGATTTATCTGAGAAGGTGCTTAGTGTTCCACAGGCCTGGCTGCCTGACTGAGAGATGGGTTGGTTTAGACTTCTAAAATACACTTTATAAATACAAAAGCAAATAGCTGCCTGGGGAGGGGAGTATGGTGTGTGTGTACGTACATGGTACATGCGTGTGTGTGCATGTGTGTGTAAATGTGTGCTGCTGTATCATCTTGCGCTTAGGGGAAGAAGAAAGAAGAACTGTTCTATAGTCAGAACTCTTCAGTCTCCTGCCTGCTATGCATTACTGGGGATGTACAGCAAATTACACCCGGCGTCCATTAGTTCTTTTCAGGGTTAATATTGATGCAGATATCATTTCTATCTACGGTGTCATTTATTTGAAATACTATGTGAGGGAAGTAGCTCCGGCAGTGAATCAAATCAATTGATAGAGCAGTTAGCCTCGCAGCCCGGCCTGTCTGGGAGACCGCTGAGCGAGCATGAAATATTATGGAGATTGTTCTTTAAAGTGATCTCTTTATCATCATTTGTCTGCAGCCTGGGTGATCCTATCCAGCCCGCGCAGCACTAGCTGCTTTCCTCTTGGGCACCAGCTGTCATAACTCAATCAGCTGGATAATGCAGTCGCGTGCTGCATGCTACCGCTGCGGTGTGTGTGCCCCTCTCACCCCCCCCCGTCCACCTCCTCCACCCCTCACATCCCCCTCCTCCAACCCTCGCCTCCCCCTCCTCCAACCCTCGCCTCCCCCTCCTCCAACCCTCGCCTCCCCCTTCGCACCCCTTCTCCTCCCCCTTCGCACCCCTTCGCCTCCCCCTTCGCACCCCTTCGCCCCCCCTCGCACCCCTTCGCCTCCCCCTTCACATCCCAGCCGCTGCACATGTCAAGGAGCATCCAGAGAGCCGCTCATCATCGGCGCTGATGGCCCTTCCTCTCTGGGGCCTGCTTGTTTATGTCACTTCCTATGTGAGGGGCCACTAGTTCATGTCACCCACTACAGTAGGAGCATGACTGCTGCGTTATTTCATGTTCAGCTCAGCTGGCTGTCGGTGTGTGTGTGAGTGTGTGAGTGTGTGTATGTGTGAGTGTGTGTATGTGTGAGTGTGTATGTGTGTGAGTGTGTGTGTGGAGCCAGGGCTTGGTGGCTTGGTAAAACCCCCCTCCTCAGTGTATGACAGCTAGTTTAACTCTCATGCTGTCTGTTTTGTTGTGCTCAAAGTGAACATACGTCTTTTATGGCTCCCTTCTCCACAGTCTGTTAGTGAGCCTGTGGATGGTTGTTTTACTGCCCATAAATAGTCACGTGTGGCATATTTTTTGTGTCATAAGGACGGCAGTTAGGAGACTCACTTCAAGAGAGACATCTTACTTAGGGTCATCAACCATTCAGTCCACTAAAAATGGACTATTGTCAGAGTGGACTCTCAAAACAATATACAATAGTATATACTGTATACAAAAACAACATACAATACTATATACTGTATACAAAAACAATACTGTCTCCAGCCTCTCTCAGAAGAATATAGACTATATGCACTGATATGTATCCATATGGGCGTCTCTGGGTTCAGTTGAGTGGTCATCTTTAGTGACACACAGGGAATAAAGACAGAGTTATACAGGCTACCTGGGATCCACCGGGATCAATGTGTACTCTCATAAAGTAATATGTATAAAGTACACTATTTATTATACACACAGACGGTCTCCGGCCTTGGTGTCCTGTGTGTCTCTGAGTTGAGAATGGGCATCTTCAGTGACAGACAGGAACTGGCCATAGATGGCATCTTCAGTGACAGACAGGAACTGGCCATAGATGGCATCTTCAGTGACAGGGCCAGGACAGTAAAGGGCGTTAAGGAAAAAGCTGCATTATTCAAAGACAGCAGGACACCAGGATCCACTGGCTGTGTCATGTCATCCTGATCCGTGCCTTATACCCTACTGATATTCCATCACTCACCATGTACTGGATACTGTGGCAGACAGTACAGGACCTTCCACACCAACTGATACTCAAAACCATACTTTGCCCTTTGCTATACAATCACGTCAACATGAAGGGTGACACTGAGCCATGGATGTTGACGTGGACGATAATTGTGTAAAGTGATGATGTGGGACGTAGTTACTGTACATAGTTGACATCACATGGTGTTACTGACCTGTACTCTCTCCAAAACCAATACTTGTCCAGAGTGTGCTCTCTCCATCTCTCTCCCATCTACCTATCCATCTCTCTCTCTCGCTCTCCATCTCTCTCTCTATCCATTTCTCTCTCTCACTCTCCATCTCTCTCTCTAGCTCACCATCTCTCTCTCTCTAGCTCTCCACCTCTCTCTCTCGCTCTCCATCTCTCTCTCTCTAGCTCTCCACCTCTCTCTCTCGCTCTCCATCTCTCTCTCTCTAGCTCTCCACCTCTCTCTCTCGCTCTCCATCTCTCTCTCTCTAGCTCTCCACCTCTCTCTCTCGCTCTCCATCTCTCTCTCTCTAGCTCTCCACCTCTCTCTTTCGCTCTCCATCTCTCTCTCTCTAGCTCTCCATCCCTCTCTCTCTTACTCTCCATCTACCTCTCTCTCGCTCTCCATCTCTCTCTCTCGCTCTCCATCTCTCTCTCTCTCACTCTCCATTTCTCTCTCTAGCTCACCATCTCTCTCTCTCTAGCTTTCCACCTCTCTCTCTCGCTCTCCATCTCTCTCTCTAGCTCTCCATCCCTCTCTCTCTCTCGCTCTCCATCTCTTTCTCTCTAGCTATCCATCTCTCTCTCACTCTCCATCTCTCTCTCTCACTCTCCATCTCTCTCTCTAGCTCTCCATCTGTCTCTCAATTCAATTCAATTCAAGGGCTTTATTGGCATGGGAAACATGTGTTAACATTGCCAAAGTAAGTGAGGTAGACAACATACAAAGTGAATATATAAAGTGAAAAACAACAAAAATTAACAGTAAACATTACACATACAGAAGTTTCAAAACAATAAAGACATTACAAATGTCATATTATATATATACAGTGTTTTAACAATGTACAAATGGTTAAAGGACACAAGATAAAATAAATAAGCATAAATATGGGTTGTATTTACAATGGTGTTTGTTCTTCACTGGTTGCCCTTTTCTCGTGGCAACAGGTCACAAATCTTGCTGCTGTGATGGCACACTGTGGAATTTCACCCAGTAGATATGGGAGTTTTTAAAAATTGGATTTGTTTTCGAATTCTTTGTAGATCTGTGTAATCTGAGGGAAATATGTCTCTCTAATATGGTCATACATTGGGCAGGAGGTTAGGAAGTGCAGCTCAGTTTCCACCTCGTTTTGTGGGCAGTGAGCACATAGCCTGTCTTCTCTTGAGAGCCATGTCTGCCTACGGCGGCCATTCTCAATAGCAAGGCTATGCTCACTGAGTCTGTACATAGTCAAAGCTTTCCTTAATTTTGGGTCAGTCACAGTGGTCGGGGACTCTTCTCCAGGTTCATCTCTCTGTAGGTGATGGCTTTGTTATGGAAGGTTTGGGAATCGCTTCCTTTTAGGTGGTTGTAGAATTTAACGGCTCTTTTCTGGATTTTGATAATTAGTGGGTATCGGCCCAATTCTGCTCTGCATGCATTCTCTCTCTCACTCTCCATCTCTCTCTCTCGCTCTGTTTATAGTTTGTTTGTATAAACATCAGAGCGCTAAAAACAATCAACACACAAACGTCCTGCAGAACAGTGTGTATGAGTAGGGTTTATGACCAACACCAATACAAATAATAGAAACAAAGCTTAGTATCAAGATAATTCTACTCAAATTGAATGGTAACAAGTTATATGTGTACCTAGTATTCATCGACAAAATAAACATTTGTTGATCTATTGTCTACAGACAATAATGTCACTGAGCAGCTAGAGCCACATTTATACATAGTGTATTTCTGAACAACTGATTGTGACCAGCTCTGCCAGGGCAGTGACGTAGTAACAAACGCTACTGGGCTGAAACAATGAAGGCTCTTAGCAGGAAGAGAATGGCCATTTGTCACTGTACACTGATCAAATTCATACAGGGGCATTGTACTGGTGTAAAAATGGACGTCCAACACAGTAATCAGAGACAGATGGAAGGTTCAGCTGTCGCCTGGTGCTGGGAGACAGAGAGACAGAGCCTGGGCTCTAAAAGGCTGTGTTGGTGTGGCTCTCAGTGTCCCAGTGACTGGTGATAACCACTAGCTCACCATATTGATCATGGAGACCAGAGTGGAGTGGAGGGTGAGAGGTGGCCACACACAAACACACACAACCCAGAGAAACAGCCTCCTAACGCAGCTTTAATAACACCGTCTTGTGGTGAAAGGAAGACCTGGATTCAAACCCAGTCGGTCACACTGTGCAACCTCATAGTTTTCATTTCAAATCCAAACAGACTAATTAAAACGAGTCCCTAAAGACTGTAGACCAGGAGGAATACATCTCTGTAGACCAGGAGGAATACATCTCTGTAGACCAGGAGGAATACATCTCTGTAGACCAGGAGGAATACATCTCTGTAGACCAGGAGGAATACATCTCTGTAGACCAGGAGGAATACATCTCTGTAGACCAGGAGGAATACTCTCTGTAGACCAGGAGGAATACATCTCTGTAGACCAGGAAATACATCTCTGTAGACCAGGAGGAATACATCTCTGTAGACCAGGAGGAATACATCTCTGTAGACCAGGAGGAATACATCTCTGTAGACCAGGAGGAATACATCTCTGTAGACCAGGAGGAATACATCTCTGTAGACCAGGAGGAATACATCTCTGTAGACCAGGAGGAATACATCTCTGTAGACCAGGAGGAATACATCTCTGTAGACCAGGAGGAATACATCTCTGTAGACCAGGAGGAATACATCTCTGTAGACCAGGAGGAATACATCTCTAGACCAGGAGGAATACATCTCTGAGACCAGGAGGAATCACATACTCTCTGTAGACCAGGAGGAATACATCTCTGTAGACCAGGAGGAATACATCTCTGTAGACCAGGAGGAATACATCTCTGTAGACCAGGAGGAATACATCTCTGTAGACCAGGAGGAATACATCTCTGTAGACCAGGAGGAATACATCTCTGTAGACCAGGAGGAATACATCTCTGTAGACCAGGAGGAATACATCTCTGTAGACCAGGAGGAAGACCAGGAGGAATACATCTCTGTAGACCAGGAGGAATACATCTCTGTAGACCAGGAGGAATACATCTCTGTAGACCAGGAGGAATACATCTCTGTAGACCAGGAGGAATACATCTCTGTAGACCAGGAGGAATACATCTCTGTAGACCAGGAGAATACATCTCTGTATCTCTCTGTAGACCAGGAGGAATACATCTCTGTAGACCAGGAGGAATACATCTCTGTAGACCAGGAGGTAGACCAGGAGGAATACATCTCTGTAGACCAGGAGGAATACATCAATGTAGACCAGGAATACATCTCTGTAGACCAGGAGGAATACATCTCTGTAGACCAGGAGGAATACTCTGTATCCAGGAGGAATACATCTCTGTAGACCAGGAGGAATACATCTCTGTAGACCATGCAGGAGGAATCTCTCTCCAGGAGGAATACATCTCTGTAGACCAGGAGGAATACATCTCTGTAGAAGTGTCTCTGTAGACCAGGAGTCTCTGTAATGTTACATCCAGCCTCTGTAGGGAGGAATACCAGACACCAGACTGTTGTGTATGACTCATGTTCACCAGCTGGATAATGTTCCATTCTCCCCCCAGCTTCACTATCCTGATTGGACAGGTAGACACTAAGGCGTGTTGCTTGTCTCCACTATGTTTCCACAGATTCAGCAGAAAATGTTTTATTGTGCGTTTTTGCCTCACCAATCCAAACAATGTGAGCTGCATGCACATGGCACATGGCTCCGTTTTAGCTGTGTGACGTAGGTTGGTTCCTCTACCGTTCTATGAATTACCCAGATACTGTTTTGGCTTTAGAGAGAGCGGGAGAAAGAGGGCTGCTCGATAGCTTTAGAGTTTTACTTAAGGTTAAACTGAGATTTGAATTTGAAGCGTTGACTTTAATAATCCCCTGCCACTGTCCAAGTGGTGCTCTGTTTTGTCTCCACTGAATGGGTTCAGGGTGTGTGTATGTGTGTGAGTGCTTTTCGTGCGTGTGTGTTCTTGTGTATCATGCAGGGTTCTGGTGGCAGGTAGCCGGGTACACAGCGGGTGCACGGTTGGTCTGTGACAACCTCTCTCTGCTCCCAGGGGCAGATCTGCCACACTCTCCAAATCACACAGTGGGCTGGAGTCAATGCACTGAAACTAAGCACAAACAACAACCAAGTCTGCCCCTTATTCTGAATCAAAGTGAACTTACATGAACCAGGTTGTGGATGCGTCATTCTACAAGTCCACACCCATACTACAGAACATCCCTGCTGTTTCATTCATGAAAACTCCTCCTCATCCTCCCCTCGTTCTCACCCTCCTATCTCTCTATCCTCCCTGTGTTGTGTGTCACAGTGTGTAGCTGGTTTGCTTTAAGGGACAGGGCTCCAGAGGTTCTTTGCAGCGACCAGCTTTCTCTCAAAACCAAACTCAAACACAACCAAAAAATGACACCCTACGTCTCAGCTGCTGTTCCCAAAACTCCCTCATATTCACGGTTCAATCCAGCTGGTACAGTACAATAGTATCAGCAACACCATGAAGACTGGCAGAACGGAGCAGAAATATACGCTCCAGCTGTGGTGGGCACACACACACACACGCATGCACACACACACTGGCTCTGTGCATGCCACTAGACAGACCAGACTGTGTGTGTGGTGTAGGTCTGTGTGTGTCACGCCATCAGAATGTGTGGTTCTGTTGTGTGATGGAGGTCCTGAGAACGATGGCTGTAGCTGCAGTCCTATCAGCCTATCAGATAACAGTATGTAAAAACTGAGGCCAACAGGAAGGACCTGCATGTTTCCCAGCAGCCACTACTGTTCTCCAGAGAGCCAATAACCATTCAGATGTACTCTCCAGCAGGTCTGGGTTCAGTGTTCTCTTTGGCAGCCATACTATATTGTAAATGGCCTACGTCTTTACAGGTCAAAACAGGTGCTCTCAGTATATATCTACAGGGTGGTGGTCTGAGGGGTGGGTGACATCACCCCGTTTAGATGTTGAAAGAGCCTGTAAAAGGCCATGATTTTAAAAGGGCCTAGTGCGTGTGTGAATTCTCCTCATAACACCTGGGCCTATGTAAACCACTAATGACAGAGAAAAAATAAACCTCAACTTATCCCTTTTATTTAGCTGATAAGGGACATGAAACGCATTTGTCTCATTGAGATCAGTAAAATTAGGTAAGCAATGAAGCAAGAAGATATGCAGTCAAGAAAGGAGGCCATTGGAGACGGAGAGCCATGTGGAAAACCCCCACCATCACAGTGACCTCTCTGTCTGTGTTGCGTGTTACATTACGTTACCTCTCCACTCTCCATATAAACACATGCAGCCAGACCAGGACCAGACCCATATTGCTGGTCTGCCGTGTAAGCAGAGAGCCTAATTAATAACACACGTTGGCGTGTCCCATCTTCCTTCAGCAGGCTAAAGAGAGAGAGAGCGGAGGGAGACCGAGAGAGAGAGAGGGAGACAGAGAGAGAGAGAGAGAGAGAGAGAGAGAGAGAGAGATGCAACATGTAATGCAACATGCAATTGGATTGAATTGAATTGAGAGAGAGAGTGAGACAGAGATAGAGAGAGAGAGGGGGAGACAGTGAGTGAGAGAGATGAGCAGAACTGAACTAAGCCCGGCCCCCTTTTCCTCCCCACCTCGTCCTGCTGTGGGGGAAGAGTTCAGATGTGATGAGGGTCAAATAAATAGCCATGATTCATTCCACTCTGCAATACCACTCTAACATCCACTCAGCCCCAGGTTTCCTCAGCCAACACCCAGCCACCTGTTGCTCTTCTTCTATAAATGCTGGCCGAACTGAGGAAGTCCTCTCATGTGGAACTGAGCCCTCGATCTCCCCTACTCCTATTTCTCCGCTCCCATATCCCTACTCTCCATCTCCTTTCCTCTCCTCACCCCTGCATCCATTCCTCTGTTCTCCACTCTCCCATCTCCTCTCCTCTCTGCACCTCTTCTCTCCACTCTCCCATCTCCTCTCCTCTCTGCACCTCTCCTCTCCACTCTCCCATCTCCTCTCCCTCTGCACCTCTCCTCTCCACTCTCCCATCTCCTCTCTCTCTCTGCCCCTCCTCTCCACTCTCCTATCTCCTCTCTCCTCTGCATCTCTCCCTCTCCTCTCCTCTCTGCACCTCTCCTCTCCACTCTCCTATCTCCTCTCCTCTCTGCACCTCTCCTCTCCACTCTCCCTATCTCCTCTCCTCTCTGCATCTCTCCTCTCCACTCTCCTCCTCTCCTCTCCTCTCTGCACCTCTCCTCTCCACTCTCCCATCTCCTCTCCTCTCTGCACCTCTCCTCTCCACTCTCCCATCTCCTCTCCTCTCTGCACCTCTCTCTCCACTCTCCCATCTCCTCTCCTCTCTGCACCTCTCCTCTCCACTCTCCCATCTCCTCTCTCTCTGCACCTCTCTGCACCTCTCCTCTCTCCTGCACTCTCCTCTCCATCTCCTCTCCTCTCTGCACCTCTCCTCCTCTCACTCTCCCATCTCCTCTCCTCTCTGCACCTCTCCTCTCCACTCTCCCATCTCCTCTCCTCTCTGCACCTCTCTCTCCACTCTCCATCTCCTCTCCCATCTCCTCTCCTCTCTGTCCTCTCTGTCCTCTCCACTCTCCATCTCCATCTCCTCTCCTCTCTGCACCTCTCCTCTCCACTCTCCCCTCTCCTCTCCTCTCTGCACCTCTCCTCTCCACTCTCCCATCTCCTCTCCTCTCTGCACCTCTCCTCTCCACTCTCCCATCTCCTCTCCTCTCTCCTCTCCACTCTCCCATCTCTCCCTCTCTGCACCTCTCCTCTCCACTCTCCTATCTCCTCTCCTCTCTGCACCTCTCCTCTCCACTCTCCTATCTCCCATCTCTCCCTCTCTGCACCTCTCCTCTCCACTCTCCCATCTCCTCTCCTCTCTGCCTCTCCACTCTCCCATCTCCTCTCCTCTCTGCACCTCTCCTCTCCACTCTCCCATCTCCTCTCCTCTCTGTACTTCTTCTCTCCACTATCCCATCTCCTCTCCTCTCTGCACCTCTCCTCTCCACTCTCCTATCTCCTCTCCTCTCTGCACCTCTCCTCTCCACTCTCCCATCTCCTCTCCTCTCTGCACCTCTCCTCTCCACTCTCCCATCTCCTCTCCTCTCTGCACCTCTCCTCTCCACTCTCCCTCTCTCTCTCTGCACCTCTCCTCTCCACTCTCCCATCTCCTCTCCTCTCTGCACCTCTCCTCTCCACTCTCCTATCTCTCTCTCTCTGCCTCTCTCTCCACCTCTCCCTCTCCACTCTCCCTCCATCTCCTCATCTCCTCTCCTCTCTGCACCTCTCCTCTCACTCTCCTATCTCCTCTCCTCTCTGCACCTCTCCTCTCCCTCTCCCTCTCTCTCCTCTCTGCACCTCTCTCTCCACTCTCCCATCTCCTCTCCTCTCTGCACCTCTCCTCTCCACTCTCCTCTCCTCTCCTCTCTGCACCTCTCTCTCCACTCTCCCCTCTCCTCTCCTCTCTGCACCTCTCCTCTCCACTCTCCCTATCTCCTCTCCTCTCTGCACCTCCCATCTCTCTCCACTCTCCTATCTCCTCTCCTCTCTGCACCTCTCCTCTCCACTCTCCCATCTCCTCTCCTCTCTGCACCTCTCCTCTCCCCATCTCTCTCCTCTCTCCTCTCCTCTCTGTCTCCCATCTCCTGTCCTTGTCCTCTCCACTATTCCATCTCCTCTCCTCTCTGCACCTCTCCTCTCCACTCTCCCATCTTCTCTCCTCTCTGCACCTCTCCTCTCCACTCTCCCATCTCCTCTCCTCTCTGCACCTCTCCTCTCCACTCTCCCATCTCCTCTCCTCTCTGCACCTCTCTCTCCACTCTCCCATCTCCTCTCCTCTCTGCACCTCTCCTCTCCACTCTCCCATCTCCTCTCCTCTCTGCCTCTCCTCTCCACTCTCCTATCTCCTCTCCTCTCTGCACCTCTCCTCTCCACTCTCCCTCCTCTCCTCTCTGCACCTCTCCTCTCCACTCTCCCCCTCTCCTCTCCTCTCTGCACCTCTCCTCTCCACTCTCCTATCTCCTCTCCTCTCTGCACCTCTCCTCTCCTATCTCCTCCTCTCTGCACTCTCTCCACTCTCCCATCTCCTCTCCTCTCTCTGCACCTCTCCTCTCCACTCTCCCTATCTCCTCTCCTCTCTGCACCTCCTATCTCTCTCCTCTCTCCCTCTCCTCCACTCTCTCTCTCCCTCTCCACTCTCTCTCTCCTCTCCTCTCTACACTCTCCTCTCCTCTCTCTGCACCTCTCCTCTCCTCTCACCTCTCCTCTCCACTCTCTCTCCTCTCCTCTCTGCACTCTCCTATCTCCCATCTCCTCTCCTCTCTGCACTCTCCCATCTCCTCTCCACTCTGCACCATCTCTCTCTCCTCTCCTCTCTGCACCTCTCCTCTCCACTCTCCCATCTCCTCTCCTCTCTGCACCTCTCCTCTCCACTCTCCCATCTCCTCTCCTCTCTGCACCTCTCCTCTCCACTCTCCCATCTCCTCTCCTCTCTGCACCTCTCCTCTCCACTCTCCCATCTCCTCTCCTCTCTGCACCTCTCCTCTCCACTCTCCTATCTCCTCTCCTCTCTGCACCTCTCCTCTCCACTCTCCCTATCTGCCCTCTCCTCTCCACCTCTCCTCTCCTCCTCTCTACTCTCCCCATCTCCTCTCCCTCTCTGCACCTCTCCTCTCCACTCTCCCCTCTCCTCTCCTCTCTGCACCTCTCCTCTCCACTCTCCTATCTCCTCTCCTCTCTGCACCTCTCCTCTCCACTCTCCCCTCTCCTCTCCTCTCTGCACCTCTCCTCTCCACTCTCCTATCTCCTCTCCTCTCTACACCTCTCCTATCTCCTCTCCTCTCTGCACCTCTCCTCTCCACTCTCCTATCTCATCTCCTCTCTGCACCTCTCCTCTCCACTCTCCCATCTCCTCTCCTCTCTGCACCTCTCCTCTCCACTCTCCCATCTCCTCTCCTCTCTGTACCTCTCCTCTCCACTCTCCCATCTCCTCTCCTCTCTGCACCTCTCCTCTCCACTATCCCATCTCCTCTCCTCTCTGCACCTCTCCTCTCCACTCTCCTATCTCCTCTCCTCTCTGCACCTCTCCTCTCCACTCTCCCATCTCCTCTCCTCTCTGCACCTCTCCTCTCCACTCTCCCATCTCCTCTCCTCTCTGCACCTCTACTCTCCTCTCCACTCTCGTATCTCCTCTCCTCTCTGCACCTCTCTTTTCCACTCTCCCCTCTTCTCTTGCCTCTCCACTCTCCCCTCATCTCTTGCCCCTCCACTAGCTTGGTGGAACTGTAATGATTCAAATAAAAATTGTACATGGCCTCTGAGACATCGTTCTGGCCCTTTACCTCCCCCAGAATCAGCAGAGAGGCACTCTATCTCAATAATGGGACCAGATGCTAAGGCCTTCAGGTCTATGAAGCTGGGAGGGAAAAGCCATGGAGTAGTTACAGTATAGAGCAGGACATACTCTAAACTGCAGTGGGATAGTTTTCTTATGTGACAGACAATACATGTTTACAAATTTGTGCAAAATGTTTATGGTATGTGCTGTCTGCTTTGAAAAAATACTCTGTAGTCTGCACTAATGTGAAATAATATAATGTACATTTAAGAAATATATTTATTTAATATTTATTCACAATATCAAAGTCTGGAAACACAAAAATAGAATACTATTTCTGGTATCTGAAAAAAACATATATCTTTCATCCAGGTCTTTACACTGTCTTTACTGACTTCCCTCAGAGCAACTCAGTACCTTACATTAGGCTTCCAATTACTTTAAATGCCCTTTTGATCAAATTTAATTAAAGGCTGTGGGCAATTACCCAGGTGAAATTAGCAGCATTTAAATTCATCCATTTACTTGATTAAAGTTACATGATGAGAGTGAGGTAAGCTAAGACCAATACTTCTAGAAGATGAAAGCAATCGGTCCTGATATCGGGTGTCAGGTGTGGTGCATCACAGTGGACATTACAAAAAGCCACAGGTAAATAAATGAAGAGCGATGGATGGCCGTGTTACATCCTGCTGGGGGGATGGACAGAGAGACCGTCGAGGTCCACTGGGTATCGTGTAAAGCTCAAAGCACTGCCCTCAGTGTCAGATACTCCCATGGTCTTCTATTGTCAGCCCCAACCGGCACAGATACCGTACAGATACCGTCCGCAGCCTCTGGTTACCGTATGGAGATGGAAGGGGAGAAGAAATCCAGTCCGCTCAGCCCCGGCTCCATTTCTCCAGGCCGGGACTAAGATGGAGGAGAGGAGTGACTAGTCTCCATGCTGTACATTTAACCCATCCAAGCTCTTCAAACTCTTAAACAGATCCCTTATGTATGAGGTAGCACGGCCTAAAGCGTCATCACCAGCCAAACCTTTAGTCCTACAGTGCCTTGCAAAAGTATTCATCCCCCTTGGCATTTTTCATATTTTGTTGCATTACAATCTGTACTTTAAATAGATTTTTATTTGGATTTCATGTAATGGACATACACAAAATAGTCCAAATTGGTGAAGTGAAACGAAAAAAAATTACTTGTTTCAAAGAATTCTCAAAAATGTAAAAAGGAAAAGTGGTGCGTGCATATGTATTCACACCCTTTGCTATGAAGCCCTTAAATAAGACCTTCAGAAGTCACATAATTAGTTAAATAAAGTCCACCTGTGTGCAATCTAAGTGTCACGTGATCTGTCACATGATCTCAGTATGTATACACCTGTTCTGAAAAGCCCCAGAGTCTGCAACAACACTAAGCAAGTGGGACCATGAAGACCAAGGAGCTCTCCAAACAGGTCAGGGGCAAAGTTGTGGAGAAGTACAGATCAGGGTTGGGTTATAAAAAATACCAGAAACGTTGAACATCCCACGGAGCACCATTAAATCTGTTATAAAAATGGAAAGAATATGGCACCACAACAAACCTGCCAAGAGAGGACTGCCCACCAAAACTCACGGACCAGGCAAGGAGGGCATTAATCAGAGAGGCAACAAAGAGACCAAAGATAACCCTGAAGGAGCTGCAAAGCTCCACAGCGGAGATTGGAGTATCTGTCCATAGGACCACTTTAAGCCATACACTCCACAGAGCTGGGCTTTACGGAAGAGTGGCCAGAAAAAAACCCATCGCTTTAAGAAAACAATAAGCAAACACGTTTGGTGTTCACCAACAGGCATGTGGGAGACTCCCCAAATATATGGAAGAAGGTACTCTGGTCAGATGAGACTAAAATGTAGCTTTTTCGCCATCAAGGAAAACACTATGTCTGGCACAAACCCAACACCTCTCATCACCCCGAGAACACCATGGCAGCATCATTCTGTGGAGATGTTTTCATCTGCAGGGACTGGGTGGGAAACTGGTCAGAATTGAAAGAATGATGGATGGCGTTAAATACAGAGAAATTCTTGATGGAAACCTGTTTCAGTCTTCCAGAGATTTATGACTGGGACGGGGGTTCACCTTCCAGCAGGACAATGACTCTAAGCATACTGTTAAAGCAACACTTGAGTGGTTTAAGGGGAAACATTTAAATGCCTTGGAATGGCCTCATCAAAGCCCAGACCTCAATCCAATTGACAATCTGTGGTGTGACTTAAAGATTGCTGTACACTAGCGGAACCCATCCAACTTAAAGGAGCTGGAGCAGTTTGCCTTGAAGAATGGGCATAAATCCCAGTGGCTAGATGTGCAAATCATATAGAGACATATAGAGACATACCCCAAGAGACTTGCAGCTGTAATTGCTGCAAAAGGTTCAAAAGGTGACTCTACAAAGTATTTACTTTGTCCCACAATAAAAATATGTTGCATCTTCAAAGTGGTAGGCATGTTGTGTAAATCAAATGATACAAACCCCCCCAAAATCTATTTTAATTCCAGGTTGTAAGGCAACAAAATAGGAAAAATGCCAAGGGGGTGAATAATTCGCAAGCCACGATATATCTAAATTAGAACTGTTGTTATGTCCTTCTGAACCCCATGAACCTGCAGGTGGAGTGGGTTTTCCCATGGTAACCAGCAGATAGAGACTACAGCGCAGACACCCAGGTATGGGCAGCATTGTGGGGGAGAGGAGGTCTGAGACTGTGCATATGGTGTTACCATGCCTGGGTTGGATGGTTCTGAATGAGTGAATGTGTGGGATGCTGGCTGAAATGCTGCTGGCTGGTGAACAGACATCTGTCACTCCTATTAGGGGTCCTGAGGAACGAAAAGCAGTCCTACAGTCCCACAGTGGCCGGGGCCTGGCTGCCTGGTTCCTAGCTCCTACCAGCCTCCACAGTGACCTGGGACTGGCTGCCTGGCTCCACGCTCCTACCAGCCTCCACAGTGACCTGGGACTGGCACCTGGTTCCTAGCTCCTACCAGCCTCCACAGTGACCTGGGACTGGCTGCCTGGTTCCTAGCTCCTACCAGCCTCCACAGTGACCTGGGACTGGCTGTCTGGCTCCACGCTCCTACCAGCCTCCACAGTGACCTGGGACTGGCACCTGGCTCCACGCTCCTACCAGCCTCCACAGTGACCTGGGACTGGCACCTGGCTCCACGCTCCTACCAGCCTCCACAGTGACCTGGGACTGGCTGCCTGGCTCCACGGTCCTACCAGCCTCCACAGTGACCTGGGGGACTGGCTGCCTGGTTCCTATCAGCCTCCATAGTGACCTGGGACTGGCTGCCTGGCTCCTATCAGCCTCCATAGTGACCTGGGACTGGCTGCCTGGCTTCACGCTCCTACCAGCCTCCACAGTGACCTGGGACTGGCTGCCTGGCTCCACGCTCCTACCAGCCTCCACAGTGACCTTGGACTGGCTGCCTGGTTCCTAGCTCCTACCAGCCTCCACAGTGACCTGGGACTGGCTGCCTGGTTCCTAGCTCCTACCAGCCTCCACAGTGACCTGGGACTGGCTGCCTGGTTCCTAGCTCCTACCAGCCTCCACAGTGACCTGGGACTGGCTGCCTGGCTCCACGCTCCTACTGGCCTCCACAGTGACCTGGGACTGGCTGCCTGGCTCCACGCTCCTACCAGCCTCCACAGTGACCTGGGACTGGCTGCCTGGCTCCACACTCCTACCAGCCTCCACAGTGACCTGGGACTGGCTGCCTGGCTCCACGCTCCTACCAGCCTCCACAGTGACCTGGGACTGGCTGCCTGGCTCCATGCTCCTACCAGCCTCCACAGTGACCTGGGACTGGCTGCCTGGCTCCTAGCTCGTACCAGCCTCCACAGTGACCTGGGACTGGCTGCCTGGCTCCTATCAGCCTCCACAAATCAAAATCAAATCAAATTTATTTATATAGCCCTTCGTACATCAGCTGATATCTCAAAGTGCTGTACAGAAACCCAGCCTAAAACCCCAAACAGCAAGCAATGCAGGTGTAGAAGCACGGTGGCTAGGAAAAACTCCCTAGAAAGGCCAAAACCTAGGAAGAAACCTAGAGAGGAACCAGGCTATGTGGGGTGGCCAGTCCTCTTCTGGCTGTGCCGGGTGGAGATTATAACAGAACATGGCCAAGATGTTCAAATGTTCATAAATGACCGGCATGGTCGAATAATAATAAGGCAGAACAGTTGAAACTGGAGCAGCAGCATGGCCAGGTGGACTGGGGACAGCAAGGAGTCATCATGTCAGGTAGTCCTGGGGCATGGTCCTAGGGCTCAGGTCCTCCGAGAGAGAGAAAGAAAGAGAGAAGGAGAGAATTAGAGAACGCACACTTAGATTCACACAGGACACCGAATAGGACAGGAGAAGTACTCCAGATATAACAAACTGACCCTAGCCCCCCGACACAAACTACTGCAGCATAAATACTGGAGGCTGAGACAGGAGGGGTCAGGAGACACTGTGGCCCCATCCGTGTGACCTGGGACTGGCTGCCTGGCTCCACGCTCCTACTAGCCTCCACAGTGACCTGGGACTGGCTGCCTGGCTCCTATCAGTCTCCACAATGACCTGGGACTGGCTGCCTGGCTCCTATCAGTCTCCACAGTGACCTGGGACTGGCTGCCTGGCTCCTAGCTCCTACCAGCCTCCACAGCCTCATAAAGTCCCATGACATTCCTTCCAACCAGTAACATTTGAAAAAGCCACCCACTTCTATCAAATAACTAACTCAAATTGCGCCATTTCTTCCTTTCACTCTTTCTTCTCATCCCTCTCTTTTCATCCCTCCCTCTCTTTTCATGCCCTGATATGAATAACGAGGCAGGGGGTTAACTGCAGGTCACAGACAGCTCTCTATCTCCAGGGTTAGTTATTCAGCGGAATGAGAAATTGATCACATTATTTCGTTAAGAGGGAGCTGATTCGTTATAATCAGCCTGGTATTGGCAGTTGAAGGCCTGCAGGCTGTAGCATTAGGTATGTTCAGCCTGCCATAGGTCACCACCGCTCAGGCCATTTCACAACTTCACCTCCCTGACCTTTTGATGACCACTTACCAAAATGGAGGGGTGGATGAAAGACTAAAGGAAAGCAATGAAGCGGAGTGCAATATTAGTCGGTGAACAGACTCCATGCATCTTGACTACAGGACATGTGGTATCGCATGCCGAGGGGCAGAGATTCAATCACATTAAATACACCTACACCTATTCCAGCAATCTTAGAAGCAAGCACAAAACATATCAACAGTATGCAAAATAAAACTAAAACTGTTGGTGACATTGTCCTGTCATTCTAAAAACAAATTGATTCACACCTACTGACTAAGAAATGATCATATTAGTACTGACTTTCTATTGACCACATGGAAGCATGTTTCCTCTGTGCATCCATTTCAGAGTCATCATGTATTTTATCATCCTCTCCCAACTATTTACATGCCCGAGAAAGACAGCTCTGTGACAGTGCTCAATTGAGACAGCTGTATTCAATAAATCCACAGCATTCAATAAATTAGCCCACTGTATAAAAGTATTACGCTTCAAACTGTTTTCTGGAGCGTTTGCCTGCTAATGTAACTCAATGACGTCTTTCCAAATGAGTGAAAAATGGGTTAGAAGACCTGGTACTCTAACTAACCTCTCTCCCTCCCAGGTCACATCAGCCATTACAACAGACCATTAATCGGGGGAGCTCCATCGCTCTGTTTGCATAGCGGACGGCAGATATTTGTTCATGCCTGTTGATTTAACCCATAACGCCTCAACATGGGAACATGTCCTTGGATCTAAAATTAATCTTCAACATAGATGTAGGATTTTCCTCGGGAAAGACATGTTTTTTTTTTTTTTTTGACAGTATATGAGGCTTGTAATGTGCCGTGCCGCCACACCCAGGGCTGAAAAACAGCCCTACCCTCTCTCTCTCTCTTCACTCTTCTACAGCCTCTCTCTCTCTCTTCACTCTCTCTTCTCCAGCCTCTCTCTCTCTCTTCACTCTGTCTTCTCCAGCCTCTCTCTCTTCACTCTCTCTTCTCCAGCCTCTCTCTCTCTTCTCTCTCTTCTCCAGCCTCTCTCTCTCTTCACTCTCTCTTCTCCAGCCTCTCTCTCATCTCCAGGCTCTCTCTCTCTTCACTCTCTCTTCTCCAGCCTCTCTCTCTCTTCACTCTCTCTTCTCCAGCCTCTCTCTCTCTTCACTCTCTCTTCTCCAGCCTCTCTCTCTCTTCACTCTCTCATCCCTACCCTCTCTCTCTCTCCGCCACACCCAGGGCTGAAAAACAGTCCTACCCTCTCTCTCTCTCTTCACACTTCTACAGCCTCTCTCTCTCTCTTCACTCTCTCTTCTACAGGCGCTCTCTCTCTTCACTCTCTCTTCTCCAGCCTCTCTCTCTTCACTCTCTCTTCTCCAGCCTCTCTCTCTCTCTTCACTCTCTCTTCTCTAGCCTCTCTCTCTCTTCAATCTCTCTTCTCCAGCCTCTCTCTCCCTTCACTCTCTCTTCTCCAGCCTCTCTCTCTCTTCACTCTCTCTTCTCCAGCCTCTCTCTCTCTTCACTCTCTCATCCCTACCCTCTCTCTCTCTTCACTCTCTCTTCTCCACCCTCTCTCTCTCTTCACTCTCTCTTCTCCAGCCTCTGTCTCCTCCCCAGTCTATCTTCACTCTCTCTTCTCCAGCCTCTGTCTCCTCCCCAGCCTCTCTTCACTCACTCTTCTCCAGCCTCTCTCTCCTCCCCAGCCTCTCTTCACTCACTCTTCTCCAGCCTCTCTCTCTCATCCCCAGCCTCTCTGCCCCTCTCTTCTCCAGCCTCTCTCTCTCCTCCCCAGCCTCTCTTCACTCACTCTTCTCCAGCCTCTCTCATCCCCAGCCTCTCTGCCCCTCTTCTCCAGCCTCTCTCTCTCATCCCCAGCCGCTCTTCCCCTCTCTTCTCCAGCCTCTCTCCTCCCCAGCCTCTCTTCCCCTCTCTTCTCCAGGCTCACCAGATCTGTACAGCTGTTTACAGTGAAAAACATCTGTATTTAAATTATTCCACGTCCTCAGGCTTGAACAAAATCTGTCTCCTCAAAACAACAACAGGAAGAGAGCCATTTTTACAATAGCTGTACTTAAATATGTGGAACAATTCAGTGGGTCCCAATTTTTTTAATCTTTGCATTTGTTTTTGTTTTTCACAGAGAAACATAACATTTTAGAGTAGTCCTTTTTGTAGTCCTTTTTGCACTACAAATGTACCCACAAAATAAAATATTTTTTAGTTTCATTCATGTTTCATTTTATCTTTACGTCTACAACATCTGTAATTGTAATGCCTAGGTTATACCAGAAGATACTTTTCTGTAGATGTGGTCAGAACTACATCATTACACATATACAACTAAATGTATTCATCTGAAGCATATTGTGTGGCACTACATCAACATTCCAAAACCACAAAGCTTCCTTCAGTGTTCTTTCCTCTCCTCCACCTCTCTAGTTCTCTCTCATCTCTCTCGTTCTCTCTCTCATCTCTCTAGTTCTCTCTCTCATCTCTCTCGTTCTCTCTGTCATCTCATCTCTCTCTCATCTCTCTCTCATCTCTCTTCCTAACACATACTGGAGGCAGAATTCTGTCTTTCCTCTCCTCCACCTCTCTCGTTCTCTCTCTCATCTCTCTTCCTAACACATACTGGAGGCAGAATTCTGTCTTTCCTCTCCTCCACCTCTCTCGTTCTCTCTCTCATCTCTCTTCCTAACACATACTGGAGGCAGAATTCTGTCTTTCCTCTCCTCCACCTCTCTCGTTCTCTCTCTCATCTCTCTTCCTAACACATACTGGAGGCAGAATTCTGTCTTTCCTCTCCTCCATCTCTCTCGTTCTCTCTTTCATCTCTTTTCCTAACACATACTGGAGGCAGAATTCTGTGTTTCCTCTCCTCCACCTCTCTCGTTCTCTCTCTCATCTCTCTTCCTTAACACCTAACACATACTGGAGGCAGAATTCTGCTTTCCTCTCCTCCACCTCTCTCGTTCTCTCTCTCATCTCTCTTCCTAACACATACTGGAGGCAGAATTCTGTCTTTCCTCTCCTCCACCTCTCTCGTTCTCTCTCTCATCTCTTTTCCTAACACATACTGGAGGCAGAATTCTGTCTTTCCTCTCCTCCACCTCTCTCGTTCTCTCTCTCATCTCTCTTCCTAACACATACTGGAGGCAGAATTCTGTCTTTCCTCTCCTCCACCTCTCTCGTTCTCTCTCTCATCTCTCTTCCTAACACATACTGGAGGCAGAATTCTGTCTTTCCTCTCCACCTCTCTCGTTCTCTCTCTCATCTCTCTTCCTAACACATACTGGAGGCAGAATTCTGTCTTTCCTCTCCTCCATCTCTCTCGTTCTCTCTCTCATCTCTCTTCCTAACACATACTGGAGGCAGAATTCTGTCTTTCCTCTCCTCCACCTCTCTCGTTCTCTCTCTCATCTCTCTTCCTAACACATACTGGAGGCAGAATTCTGTCTTTCCTCTCCTCCATCTCTCTCGTTCTCTCTCTCATCTCTCTTCCTAAAACATACTGGAGGCAGAATTCTGTCTTTCCTCTCCTCCACCTCTCTCGTTCTCTCTCTCATCTCTCTTCCTAGCACATACTGGAGGCAGAATTCTGTCTTTCCTCTCCTCCACCTCTCTCGTTCTCTCTCTCATCTCTCTTTATAACACATACTGGAGGCAGAATTCTGTCTTTCCTCTCCTCCACCTCTCTCGTTCTCTCTCTCATCTCTCTTCCTAACACATACTGGAGGCAGAATTCTGTCTTTCCTCTCCTCCACCTCTCTCGTTCTCTCTCTCATCTCTCTTCATAACACATACTGGAGGCAGAATTCTGTCTTTCCTCTCCTCCACCTCTCTCGTTCTCTCTCTCATCTCTCTTCCTAACACATACTGGAGGCAGAATTCTGTCTTTCCTCTCCTCCACCTCTCTCGTTCTCTCTCTCATCTCTCTTCCTAACACATACTGGAGGCAGAATTCTGCTTTCCTCTCCTCCACCTCTCTCGTTCTCTCTCTCATCTCTCTTCCTAACACATACTGGAGGCAGAATTCTGTCTTTCCTCTCCTCCACCTCTCTCGTTCTCTCTCTCATCTCTCTTCCTAACACATACTGGAGGCAGAATTCTGTCTTTCCTCTCCTCCACCTCTCTCGTTCTCTCTCTCATCTCTCTTCCTAACACATACTGGAGGCAGAATTCCTTCTTTCCTCTCCTCCATCTCTCTCGTTCTCTCTCTCATCTCTCTTCCTAACACATACTGGAGGCAGAATTCTGTCTTTCCTCTCCTCCACCTCTCTCGTTCTCTCTCTCATCTCTCTTCCTAACACATACTGGAGGCAGAATTCTGTCTTTCCTCTCCTCCACCTCTCTCGTTCTGTCTCTCATCTCTCTTCCTAACACATACTGGAGGCAGAATTCTGCTTTCCTCTCCTCCACCTCTCTCGTTCTCTCTCTCATCTCTCTTCCTAACACATACTGGAGGCAGAATTCTGTCTTTCCTCTCCTCCACCTCTCTCGTTCTCTCTCTCATCTCTCTTCCTAACACACACTGGAGGCAGAATTCTGTCTTTCCTCTCCTCCATCTCTCTCTCATCGCTCTCTCATCTCTCTTCCTAACACATACTGGAGGCAGAATTCTGTCTTTCCTCTCCACCATCTCTCTCGTTCTCTCTCTTATCTCTTTTCCTAACACATACTGGAGGCAGAATTCTGTCTTTCCTCTCCTCCATCTCTCTCGTTCTCTCTCTCATCTCTCTTCCTAACACATACTGGAGGCAGAATTCTGTCTTTCCTCTCCTCCATCTCTCTCTCATCTCTCTCTCATCTCTCTTCCTGACACATACTGGAGGCAGAATTCTGTCTTTCCTCTCCTCCATCTCTCTCGTTCTCTCTCTCATCTCTCTTCCTAACACATACTGGAGGTAGAATTCTGTCTTTCCTCTCCTCCACCTCTCTCGTTCTCTCTCTCGTCTCTCTTCCTAGCACATACTGGAGGCAGAATTCTGTCTTTCCTCTCCTCCACCTCTCTCGTTCTCTCTCTCATCTCTCTTCCTAACACATACTGGAGGCAGAATTCTGTCTTTCCTCTCCTCCATCTCTCTCTCATCGCTCTCTCATCTCTCTTCCTAACACATACTGGAGGCAGAATTCTGTCTTTCCTCTCCTCCACCTCTCTCGTTCTCTCTCTCATCTCTCTTCCTAACACATACTGGAGGCAAAATTCTGTCTCCTCTCCTCCACCTCTCTCGTTCTCTCTCTCATCTCTCTTCCTAACACATACTGGGGGCAGAATTCTGTCTTTCCTCTCCTCCACCTCTCTCATTCTCTCTCTCATCTCTCTTCCTAACACATACTGGAGGCAGAATTCTGTCTTTCCTCTCCTCCACCTCTCTCGTTCTCTCTCTCATCTCTCTTCCTAACACATACTGGAGGCAGAATTCTGCTTTCCTCTCCTCCATCTCTCTCGTTCTCTCTCTCATCTCTCTTCCTAACACATACTGGAGGCAGAATTCTGTCTTTCCTCTCCTCCACCTCTCTCGTTCTCTCTCTCATCTCTCTTCCTAACACATACTGGAGGCAGAATTCTGTCTTTCCTCTCCTCCACCTCTCTCGTTCTCTCTCTCATCTCTCTTCCTAACACATACTGGAGGCAGAATTCTGCTTTCCTCTCCTCCACCTCTCTCGTTCTCTCTCTCATCTCTCTTCCTAACACATACTGGAGGCAGAATTCTGTCTTTCCTCTCCTCCACCTCTCTCGTTCTCTCTCTCATCTCTCTTCCTAACACATACTGGAGGCAGAATTCTGTCTTTCCTCTCCTCCACCTCTCTCGTTCTCTCTCTCATCTCTCTTCCTAACACATACTGGAGGCAGAATTCTTCTTTCCTCTCCTCCATCTCTCGTTCTCTCTCTCATCTCTCTTCCTAACACATACTGGAGGCAGAATTCTGTCTTTCCTCTCCTCCACCTCTCTCGTTCTCTCTCTCATCTCTCTTCCTAACACATACTGGAGGCAGAATTCTGTCTTTCCTCTCCTCCACCTCTCTCGTTCTGTCTCTCATCTCTCTTCCTAACACATACTGGAGGCAGAATTCTGCTTTCCTCTCCTCCACCTCTCTCGTTCTCTCTCTCATCTCTCTTCCTAACACATACTGGAGGCAGAATTCTGTCTTTCCTCTCCTCCACCTCTCTCGTTCTCTCTCTCATCTCTCTTCCTAACACATACTGGAGGCAGAATTCTGTCTTTCCTCTCCTCCATCTCTCTCGTTCTCTCTCTTATCTCTCTTCCTAACACATACTGGAGGCAGAATTCTGTCTTTCCTCTCCTCCATCTCTCTCGTTCTCTCTCTCATCTCTCTTCCTAACACATACTGGAGGCAGAATTCTGTCTTTCCTCTCCTCCATCTCTCTCATCTCTCTCTCATCTCTCTTCCTGACACATACTGGAGGCAGAATTCTGTCTTTCCTCTCCTCCATCTCTCTCGTTCTCTCTCTCATCTCTCTTCCTAACACATACTGGAGGTAGAATTCTGTCTTTCCTCTCCTCCACCTCTCTCGTTCTCTCTCTCGTCTCTCTTCCTAGCACATACTGGAGGCAGAATTCTGTCTTTCCTCTCCTCCACCTCTCTCGTTCTCTCTCTCATCTCTCTTCCTAACACATACTGGAGGCAGAATTCTGTCTTTCCTCTCCTCCACTTCTCTCGTTCTCTCTCTCATCTCTCTTCCTAACACATACTGGAGGCAGAATTCTGTCTTTCCTCTCCTCCACCTCTCTCGTTCTCTCTCTCATCTCTCTTCATAACACATACTGGAGGCAGAATTCTGTCTTTCCTCTCCTCCACCTCTCTCGTTCTCTCTCTCATCTCTCTTCCTAACACATACTGGAGGCAGAATTCTGTCTTTCCTCTCCTCCACCTCTCTCGTTCTCTCTCTCATCTCTCTTCATAACACATACTGGAGGCAGAATTCTGTCTTTCCTCTCCTCCACCTCTCTCGTTCTCTCTCTCATCTCTCTTCCTAACACATACTGGAGGCAGAATTCTGTCTTTCCTCTCCTCCATCTCTCTCTCATCACTCTCTCATCTCTCTTCCTAACACATACTGGAGGCAGAATTCTGTCTTTCCTCTCCTCCACCTCTCTCGTTCTCTCTCTCATCTCTCTTCCTAACACATACTGGAGGCAGAATTCTGTCTTTCCTCTCCTCCACCTCTCTCGTTCTCTCTCTCATCTCTCTTCCTAACACATACTGGAGGCAGAATTCTGCTTTCCTCTCCTCCACCTCTCTCTCTCTCTCTCATCTCTCTTCCTAACATATACTGGAGGCAGAATTCTGTCTTTCCTCTCCTCCATCTCTCTCTCATTGCTCTCTCATCTCTCTTCCTAACACATACTGGAGGCAGAATTCTGCTTTCCTCTCCTCCACCTCTCTCATTCTCTCTCTCATCTCTCTTCCTAACACATACTGGAGGCAGAATTCTGTCTTTCCTCTCCTCCAACTCTCTCGTTCTCTCTCTCATCTCTCTTCCTAACACATACTGGAGGTAGAATTCTGTCTTTCCTCTCCTCCACCTCTCTCGTTCTCTCTCTCGTCTCTCTTCCTAGCACATACTGGAGGCAGAATTCTGTCTTTCCTCTCCTCCACCTCTCTCGTTCTCTCTCTCATCTCTCTTCCTAACACATACTGGAGGCAGAATTCTGTCTTTCCTCTCCTCCACTTCTCTCGTTCTCTCTCTCATCTCTCTTCCTAACACATACTGGAGGCAGAATTCTGTCTTTCCTCTCCTCCACCTCTCTCGTTCTCTCTCTCATCTCTCTTCCTAACACATACTGGAGGCAGAATTCTGTCTTTCCTCTCCTCCACCTCTCTCGTTCTCTCTCTCATCTCTCTTCCTAACACATACTGGAGGCAGAATTCTGTCTTTCCTCTCCTCCACCTCTCTCATTCTCTCTCTCATCTCTCTTCCTAACACATACTGGAGGCAGAATTCTGTCTTTCCTCTCCTCCAACTCTCTCGTTCTCTCTCTCATCTCTCTTCCTAACACATACTGGAGGTAGAATTCTGTCTTTCCTCTCCTCCATCTCTCTCTCATTCTCTCTCTCATCTCTCTTCCTAACACATACTGGAGGCAGAATTCTGTCTTTCCTCTCCTCCACCTCTCTCGTTCTCTCTCTCATCTCTCTTCCTAACACATACTGGAGGCAGAATTCTGTCTTTCCTCTCCTCCACCTCTCTCTTCTCTCTCTCATCTCTCTTCCTAACACATACTGGAGGCAGAATTCTGTCTTTCCTCTCCTCCACCTCTCTCGTTCTCTCTCTCATCTCTCTTCCTAACACATACTGGAGGCAGAATTCTGTCTTTCCTCTCCTCCATCTCTCTCTCATCTCTCTCTCATCTCTCTTCCTAACACATACTGGAGGCAGAATTCTGTCTTTCCTCTCCTCCATCTCTCTCGTTCTCTCTCTCATCTCTCTTCCTAACACATACTGGAGGCAGAATTCTGTCTCCTCTCCTCCACCTCTCTCGTTCTCTCTCTCATCTCTCTTCCTAACACATACTGGAGGTAGAATTCTGTCTTTCCTCTCCTCCACCTCTCTCATTCTCTCTCTCATCTCTCTTCCTAACACATACTGGAGGCAGAATTCTGTCTTTCCTCTCCTCCACCTCTCTCGTTCTCTCTCTCATCTCTCTTCCTAACACATACTGGAGGCAGAATTCTGTCTTTCCTCTCCTCCATCTCTCTCTCATCGCTCTCTCATCTCTCTTCCTAACACATACTGGAGGCAGAATTCTGTCTTTCCTCTCCTCCACCTCTCTCGTTCTCTCTCTCATCTCTCTTCCTAACACATACTGGAGGCAGAATTCTGTCTTTCCTCTCCTCCATCTCTCTCTCATCGCTCTCTCATCTCTCTTCCTAACACATACTGGAGGCAGAATTCTGTCTTTCCTCTCCTCCACCTCTCTCATTCTCTCTCTCATCATCTCTTCCTAACACATACTGGAGGCAGAATTCTGTCTTTCCTCTCCTCCACCTCTCTCGTTCTCTCTCTCATCTCTCTTCCTAACACATACTGGAGGCAGAATTCTGTCTTTCCTCTCCTCCACCTCTCTCGTTCTCTCTCTCATCTCTCTTCCTAACACATACTGGAGGCAGAATTCTGTCTTTCCTCTCCTCCACCTCTCTCATTCTCTCTCTCATCTCTCTTCCTAACACATACTGGAGGCAGAATTCTGTCTTTCCTCTCCTCCACCTCTCTCGTTCTCTCTCTCATCTCTCTTCCTAACACATACTGGAGGCAGAATTCTGTCTTTCCTCTCCTCCATCTCTCTCTCATCGCTCTCTCATCTCTCTTCCTAACACATACTGGAGGCAGAATTCTGTCTTTCCTCTCCTCCACCTCTCTCGTTCTCTCTCTCATCTCTCTTCCTAACACATACTGGAGGCAGAATTCTGTCTTTCCTCTCCTCCATCTCTCTCTCATCTCTCTCTCATCTCTCTTCCTAACACATACTGGAGGCAGAATTCTGTCTTTCCTCTCCTCCACCTCTCTCGTTCTCTCTCTCATCTCTCTTCCTAACACATACTGGAGGCAGAATTCTGTCTTTCCTCTCCTCCACCTCTCTCGTTCTCTCTCTCATCTCTCTTCCTAACACATACTGGGGGCAGAATTCTGTCTTTCCTCTCCTCCACCTCTCTCATTCTCTCTCTCATCTCTCTTCCTAACACATACTGGAGGCAGAATTCTGTCTTTCCTCTCCTCCAACTCTCTCGTTCTCTCTCTCATCTCTCTTCCTAACACATACTGGAGGTAGAATTCTGTCTTTCCTCTCCTCCATCTCTCTCTCATCGCTCTCTCATCTCTCTTCCTAACACATACAGGAGGCAGAATTCTGTCTTTCCTCTCCTCCACCTCTCTCGTTCTCTCTCTCATCTCTCTTCCTAACACATACTGGAGGCAGAATTCTGTCTTTCCTCTCCTCCACCTCTCTCGTTCTCTCTCTCATCTCTCTTCCTAACACATACTGGAGGCAGAATTCTGTCTTTCCTCTCCTCCACCTCTCTCGTTCTCTCTCTCATCTCTCTTCCTAACACATACTGGAGGCAGAATTCTGTCTTTCCTCTCCTCCACCTCTCTCGTTCTCTCTCTCATCTCTCTTTCTAACACATACTGGAGGCAGAATTCTGTCTTTCCTCTCCTCCATCTCTCTCTCATCGCTCTCTCATCTCTCTTCCTAACACATACTGGAGGCAGAATTCTGCTTTCCTCTCCTCCACCTCTCTTGTTCTCTCTCTCATCTCTCTTCCTAACACATACTGGAGGCAGAATTCTGTCTCCTCTCCTCCACCTCTCTCGTTCTCTCTCTCATCTCTCTTCCTAACACATACTGGGGGCAGAATTCTGTCTTTCCTCTCCTCCACCTCTCTCATTCTCTCTCTCATCTCTCTTCCTAACACATACTGGAGGCAGAATTCTGTCTTTCCTCTCCTCCAACTCTCTCGTTCTCTCTCTCATCTCTCTTCCTAACACATACTGGAGGTAGAATTCTGTCTTTCCTCTCCTCCATCTCTCTCTCATCGCTCTCTCATCTCTCTTCCTAACACATACAGGAGGCAGAATTCTGTATTTCCTCTCCTCCACCTCTCTCGTTCTCTCTCTCATCTCTCTTCCTAACACATACTGGAGGTAGAATTCTGTCTTTCCTCTCCTCCATCTCTCTCTCATCGCTCTCTCATCTCTCTTCCTAAAACATACAGGAGGCAGAATTCTGTCTTTCCTCTCCTCCACCTCTCTCGTTCTCTCTCTCATCTCTCTTCCTAACACATACTGGAGGCAGAATTCTGTCTTTCCTCTCCTCCACCTCTCTCGTTCTCTCTCTCATCTCTCTTCCTAACACATACTGGAGGCAGAATTCTGTCTTTCCTCTCCTCCACCTCTCTCGTTCTCTCTCTCATCTCTCTTCCTAACACATACTGGAGGCAGAATTCTGTCTTTCCTCTCCTCCACCTCTCTCTTCTCTCTCTCATCTCTCTTCCTAACACATACTGGAGGCAGAATTCTGTCTTTCCTCTCCTCCATCTCTCTCTCATCGCTCTCTCATCTCTCTTCCTAACACATACTGGAGGCAGAATTCTGCTTTCCTCTCCTCCACCTCTCTTGTTCTCTCTCTCATCTCTCTTCCTAACACATACTGGAGGCAGAATTCTGTCTCCTCTCCTCCACCTCTCTCGTTCTCTCTCTCATCTCTCTTCCTAACACATACTGGGGGCAGAATTCTGTCTTTCCTCTCCTCCACCTCTCTCATTCTCTCTCTCATCTCTCTTCCTAACACATACTGGAGGCAGAATTCTGTCTTTCCTCTCCTCCAACTCTCTCGTTCTCTCTCTCATCTCTCTTCCTAACACATACTGGAGGTAGAATTCTGTCTTTCCTCTCCTCCATCTCTCTCTCATCGCTCTCTCATCTCTCTTCCTAACACATACAGGAGGCAGAATTCTGTATTTCCTCTCCTCCACCTCTCTCGTTCTCTCTCTCATCTCTCTTCCTAACACATACTGGAGGTAGAATTCTGTCTTTCCTCTCCTCCATCTCTCTCTCATCGCTCTCTCATCTCTCTTCCTAACACATACTGGAGGCAGAATTCTGTCTTTCCTCTCCTCCAACTCTCTCGTTCTCTCTCTCATCTCTCTTCCTAACACATACTGGAGGTAGAATTCTGTCTTTCCTCTCCTCCACCTCTCTCGTTCTCTCTCTCATCTCTCTTCCTAACACATACTGGAGGTAGAATTCTGTCTTTCCTCTCCTCCATCTCTCTCTCATCGCTCTCTCATCTCTCTTCCTAACACATACAGGAGGCAGAATTCTGTATTTCCTCTCCTCCACCTCTCTCGTTCTCTCTCTCATCTCTCTTCCTAACACATACAGGAGGCAGAATTCTGTCTTTCCTCTCCTCCACCTCTCTCGTTCTCTCTCTCATCTCTCTTCCTAACACATACTGGAGGCAGAATTCTGTCTTTCCTCTCCTCCACCTCTCTCGTTCTCTCTCTCATCTCTCTTCCTAACACATACTGGAGGCAGAATTCTGTCTTTCCTCTCCTCCACCTCTCTCGTTCTCTCTCTCATCTCTCTTCCTAACACATACTGGAGGCAGAATTCTGTCTTTCCTCTCCTCCATCTCTCTCTCATCGCTCTCTCATCTCTCTTCCTAACACATACTGGAGGCAGAATTCTGCTTTCCTCTCCTCCACCTCTCTTGTTCTCTCTCTCATCTCTCTTCCTAACACATACTGGAGGCAGAATTCTGTCTCCTCTCCTCCACCTCTCTCGTTCTCTCTCTCATCTCTCTTCCTAACACATACTGGGGCAGAATTCTGTCTTTCCTCTCCTCCACCTCTCTCATTCTCTCTCTCATCTCTCTTCCTAACACATACTGGAGGCAGAATTCTGTCTTTCCTCTCCTCCAACTCTCTCGTTCTCTCTCTCATCTCTCTTCCTAACACATACTGGAGGTAGAATTCTGTCTTTCCTCTCCTCCATCTCTCTCTCATCGCTCTCTCATCTCTCTTCCTAACACATACAGGAGGCAGAATTCTGTATTTCCTCTCCTCCACCTCTCTCGTTCTCTCTCTCATCTCTCTTCCTAACACATACTGGAGGCAGAATTCTGTCTTTCCTCTCCTCCACCTCCCTCGTTCTCTCTCTCATCTCTCTTCCTAACACATACTGGAGGCAGAATTCTGTCTTTCCTCTCCTCCATCTCTCTCTCATCTCTCTTCCTAACACATACTGGAGGCAGAATTCTGTCTTTCCTCTCCTCCATCTCTCTCGTTCTCTCTCTCATCTCTCTTCCTAACACATACTGGAGGCAGAATTCTGTCTCCTCTCCTCCACCTCTCTCGTTCTCTCTCTCATCTCTCTTCCTAACACATACTGGGGGCAGAATTCTGTCTTTCCCCTCCTCCACCTCTCTCATTCTCTCTCTCATCTCTCTTCCTAACACATACTGGAGGCAGAATTCTGTCTTTCCTCTCCTCCAACTCTCTCGTTCTCTCTCTCATCTCTCTTCCTAACACATACTGGAGGTAGAATTCTGTCTTTCCTCTCCTCCATCTCTCTCTCATCGCTCTCTCATCTCTCTTCCTAACACATACAGGAGGCAGAATTCTGTATTTCCTCTCCTCCACCTCTCTCGTTCTCTCTCTCATCTCTCTTCCTAACACATACAGGAGGCAGAATTCTGTCTTTCCTCTCCTCCACCTCTCTCGTTCTCTCTCTCATCTCTCTTCCTAACACATACTGGAGGCAGAATTCTGTCTTTCCTCTCCTCCACCTCTCTCGTTCTCTCTCTCATCTCTCTTCCTAACACATACTGGAGGCAGAATTCTGTCTTTCCTCTCCTCCATCTCTCTCTCATCGCTCTCTCATCTCTCTTCCTAACACATACTGGAGGCAGAATTCTGCTTTCCTCTCCTCCACCTCTCTTGTTCTCTCTCTCATCTCTCTTCCTAACACATACTGGAGGCAGAATTCTGTCTCCTCTCCTCCACCTCTCTCGTTCTCTCTCTCATCTCTCTTCCTAACACATACTGGGGGCAGAATTCTGTCTTTCCTCTCCTCCACCTCTCTCATTCTCTCTCTCATCTCTCTTCCTAACACATACTGGAGGCAGAATTCTGTCTTTCCTCTCCTCCAACTCTCTCGTTCTCTCTCTCATCTCTCTTCCTAACACATACTGGAGGTAGAATTCTGTCTTTCCTCTCCTCCATCTCTCTCTCATCTCTCTCATCTCTCTTCCTAACACATACAGGAGGCAGAATTCTGTATTTCCTCTCCTCCACCTCTCTCGTTCTCTCTCTCATCTCTCTTCCTAACACATACTGGAGGCAGAATTCTGTCTTTCCTCTCCTCCACCTCTCTCGTTCTCTCTCTCATCTCTCTTCCTAACACATACTGGAGGCAGAATTCTGTCTTTCCTCTCCTCCACCTCCTCGTTCTCTCTCTCATCTCTCTCCTAACACATACTGGAGGCAGAATTCTGTCTTTCCTCTCCTCCATCTCTCTCTCATCTCTCTTCCTAACACATACTGGAGGCAGAATTCTGTCTTTCCTCTCCTCCATCTCTCTCGTTCTCTCTCTCATCTCTCTTCCTAACACATACTGGAGGCAGAATTCTGTCTCCTCTCCTCCACCTCTCTCGTTCTCTCTCTCATCTCTCTTCCTAACACATACTGGGGGCAGAATTCTGTCTTTCCCCTCCTCCACCTCTCTCATTCTCTCTCTCATCTCTCTTCCTAACACATACTGGAGGCAGAATTCTGTCTTTCCTCTCCTCCAACTCTCTCGTTCTCTCTCTCATCTCTCTTCCTAACACATACTGGAGGTAGAATTCTGTCTTTCCTCTCCTCCATCTCTCTCTCATCGCTCTCTCATCTCTCTTCCTAACACATACAGGAGGCAGAATTCTGTATTTCCTCTCCTCCACCTCTCTCGTTCTCTCTCTCATCTCTCTTCCTAACACATACAGGAGGCAGAATTCTGTCTTTCCTCTCCTCCACCTCTCTCGTTCTCTCTCTCATCTCTCTTCCTAACACATACTGGAGGCAGAATTCTGTCTTTCCTCTCCTCCACCTCTCTCGTTCTCTCTCTCATCTCTCTTCCTAACACATACTGGAGGCAGAATTCTGTCTTTCCTCTCCTCCATCTCTCTCTCATCTCTCTCATCTCTCTTCCTAACACATACTGGAGGCAGAATTCTGCTTTCCTCTCCTCCACCTCTCTTGTTCTCTCTCTCATCTCTCTTCCTAACACATACTGGAGGCAGAATTCTGTCTCCTCTCCTCCACCTCTCTCGTTCTCTCTCTCATCTCTCTTCCTAACACATACTGGGGGCAGAATTCTGTCTTTCCTCTCCTCCACCTCTCTCATTCTCTCTCTCATCTCTCTTCCTAACACATACTGGAGGCAGAATTCTGTCTTTCCTCTCCTCCAACTCTCTCGTTCTCTCTCTCATCTCTCTTCCTAACACATACTGGAGGTAGAATTCTGTCTTTCCTCTCCTCCATCTCTCTCTCATCGCTCTCTCATCTCTCTTCCTAACACATACAGGAGGCAGAATTCTGTATTTCCTCTCCTCCACCTCTCTCGTTCTCTCTCTCATCTCTCTTCCTAACACATACTGGAGGCAGAATTCTGTCTTTCCTCTCCTCCACCTCTCTCGTTCTCTCTCTCATCTCTCTTCCTAACACATACTGGAGGCAGAATTCTGTCTTTCCTCTCCTCCACCTCCCTCGTTCTCTCTCTCATCTCTCTTCCTAACACATACTGGAGGCAGAATTCTGTCTTTCCTCTCCTCCATCTCTCTCTCATCTCTCTTCCTAACACATACTGGAGGCAGAATTCTGTCTTTCCTCTCCTCCATCTCTCTCGTTCTCTCTCTCATCTCTCTTCCTAACACATACTGGAGGCAGAATTCTGTCTCCTCTCCTCCACCTCTCTCGTTCTCTCTCTCATCTCTCTTCCTAACACATACTGGGGCAGAATTCTGTCTTTCCCTCCTCCACCTCTCTCATTCTCTCTCTCATCTCTCTTCCTAACACATACTGGAGGCAGAATTCTGTCTTTCCTCTCCTCCAACTCTCTCGTTCTCTCTCTCATCTCTCTTCCTAACACATACTGGAGGTAGAATTCTGTCTTTCCTCTCCTCCACCTCTCTCTTCTCTCTCTCATCTCTCTTCCTAACACATACTGGAGGCAGAATTCTGTCTTTCCTCTCCTCCACCTCTCTCGTTCTCTCTCTCATCTCTCTTCCTAACACATACTGGAGGCAGAATTCTGTCTTTCCTCTCCTCCACCTCCCTCGTTCTCTCTCTCATCTCTCTTCCTAACACATACTGGAGGCAGAATTCTGTCTTTCCTCTCCTCCATCTCTCTCTTCTCTCTCTCATCTCTCTTCCTAACACATACTGGAGGCAGAATTCTGTCTTTCCTCTCCTCCATCTCTCTCATTCTCTCTCTCATCTCTCTTCCTAACACATACTGGAGGCAGAATTCTGTCTCCTCTCCTCCACCTCTCTCGTTCTCTCTCTCATCTCTCTTCCTAACACATACTGGGGGCAGAATTCTGTCTTTCCTCTCCTCCACCTCTCTCATTCTCTCTCTCATCTCTCTTCCTAACACATACTGGAGGCAGAATTCTGTCTTTCCTCTCCTCCAACTCTCTCGTTCTCTCTCTCATCTCTCTTCCTAACACATACTGGAGGTAGAATTCTGTCTTTCCTCTCCTCCACCTCTCTCATTCTCTCTCTCATCTCTCTTCCTAACACATACTGGAGGCAGAATTCTGTCTTTCCTCTCCTCCACCTCTCTCGTTCTCTCTCTCATCTCTCTTCCTAACACATACTGGAGGCAGAATTCTGTCTTTCCTCTCCTCCACCTCCCTCGTTCTCTCTCTCATCTCTCTTCCTAACACATACTGGAGGCGGAATTCTGTCTTTCCTCTCCTCCATCTCTCTCTCATCTCTCTCTCATCTCTCTTCCTAACACATACTGGAGGCAGAATTCTGTCTTTCCTCTCCTCCATCTCTCTCGTTCTCTCTCTCATCTCTCTTCCTAACACATACTGGAGGCAGAATTCTGTCTCCTCTCCTCCACCTCTCTCGTTCTCTCTCTCATCTCTCTTCCTAACACATACTGGGGGCAGAATTCTGTCTTTCCTCTCCTCCACCTCTCTCATTCTCTCTCTCATCTCTCTTCCTAACACATACTGGAGGCAGAATTCTGTCTTTCCTCTCCTCCAACTCTCTCGTTCTCTCTCTCATCTCTCTTCCTAACACATACTGGAGGTAGAATTCTGTCTTTCCTCTCCTCCATCTCTCTCTCATCGCTCTCTCATCTCTCTTCCTAACACATACAGGAGGCAGAATTCTGTCTTTCCTCTCCTCCACCTCTCTCGTTCTCTCTCTCATCTCTCTTCCTAACACATACTGGAGGCAGAATTCTGTCTTTCCTCTCCTCCAACTCTCTCGTTCTCTCTCTCATCTCTCTTCCTAACACATACTGGAGGTAGAATTCTGTCTTTCCTCTCCTCCATCTCTCTCTCATCTCTCTCTCATCTCTCTTCCTAACACATACTGGAGGCAGAATTCTGTCTTTCCTCTCCTCCACCTCTCTCGTTCTCTCTCTCATCTCTCTTCCTAACACATACTGGAGGCAGAATTCTGTCTTTCCTCTCCTCCACCTCTCTCGTTCTCTCTCTCATCTCTCTTCCTAACACATACTGGAGGCAGAATTCTGTCTTTCCTCTCCTCCACCTCCCTCGTTCTCTCTCTCATCTCTCTTCCTAACACATACTGGAGGCAGAATTCTGTCTTTCCTCTCCTCCATCTCTCTCTCATCTCTCTCTCATCTCTCTTCCTAACACATACTGGAGACAGAATTCTGTCTTTCCTCTCCTCCATCTCTCTCGTTCTCTCTCTCATCTCTCTTCCTAACACATACTGGAGGCAGAATTCTGTCTCCTCTCCTCCACCTCTCTCGTTCTCTCTCTCATCTCTCTTCCTAACACATACTGGGGGCAGAATTCTGTCTTTCCCCTCCTCCAACTCTCTCGTTCTCTCTCTCATCTCTCTTCCTAACACATACTGGAGGTAGAATTCTGTCTTTCCTCTCCTCCACCTCTCTCATTCTCTCTCTCATCTCTCTTCCTAACACATACTGGAGGCAGAATTCTGTCTTTCCTCTCCTCCAACTCTCTCGTTCTCTCTCTCATCTCTCTCCTAACACATACTGGAGGTAGAATTCTGTCTTTCCTCTCCTCCATCTCTCTCTCGTCTCTCTCTCACCTCTCTTCCTAACACATACAGGAGGCAGAATTCTGTCTTTCCTCTCCTCCACCTCTCTCGTTCTCTCTCTCATCTCTCTTCCTAACACATACTGGAGGCAGAATTCTGTCTTTCCTCTCCTCCACCTCTCTCGTTCTCTCTCTCATCTCTCTTCCTAACACATACTGGAGGCAGAATTCTGTCTTTCCTCTCCTCCATCTCTCTCTCATCTCTCTCTCATCTCTCTTCCTAACACATACTGGAGGCAGAATTCTGTCTTTCCTCTCCTCCATCTCTCTCGTTCTCTCTCTCATCTCTCTTCCTAACACATACTGGAGGCAGAATTCTGTCTTTCCTCTCCTCCACCTCCCTCGTTCTCTCTCTCATCTCTCTTCCTAACACATACTGGAGGCAGAATTCTGTCTTTCCTCTCCATCTCTCTCGTTCTCTCTCTCATCTCTCTTCCTAACACATACTGGAGGCAGAATTCTGTCTTTCCTCTCCTCCACCTCTCTCGTTCTCTCTCTCGTCTCTCTTCCTAGCACATACTGGAGGCAGAATTCTGTCTTTCCTCTCCTCCACCTCTCTCGTTCTCTCTCTCATCTCTCTTCCTAACACATACTGGAGGCAGAATTCTGCTTTCCTCTCCTCCACCTCTCTCGTTCTCTCTCTCATCTCTCTTCCTAACACATACTGGAGGCAGAATTCTGTCTTTCCTCTCCTCCACCTCTCTCGTTCTCTCTCTCATCTCTCTTCCTAACACATACTGGAGGCAGAATTCTGTCTTTCCTCTCCTCCACCTCTCTCGTTCTCTCTCTCATCTCTCTTCCTAACACATACTGGAGGCAGAATTCTGTCTTTCCTCTCCTCCACCTCTCTCGTTCTCTCTCTCTCTCTCTCTTCCTAACACATACTGGAGGCAGAATTCTGTCTTTCCTCTCCTCCACCTCTCTCGTTCTCTCTCTCTTCTCTCTTCCTAACACATACTGGAGGCAGAATTCTGTCTTTCCTCTCCTCCACCTCTCTCGTTCTCTCTCTCTTCTCTCTTCCTAACACATACTAGAGGCAGAATTCTGTCTTTCCTCTCCTCCACCTCTCTCGTTCTCTCTCTCATCTATCTTCCTAACACATACTGGAGGCAGAATTCTGTCTTTCCTCTCCTCCACCTCTCTCGTTCTCTCTCTCATCTCTCTTCCTAACACATACTGGAGGCAGAATTCTGTCTTTCCTCTCCTCCACCTCTCTCGTTCTCTCTCTCATCTCTCTTCCTAACACATACTGGAGGCAGAATTCTGTCTTTCCTCTCCTCCACCTCTCTCGTTCTCTCTCTCATCTCTCTTCCTAACACATACTGGAGGCAGAATTCTGTCTTTCCTCTCCTCCACCTCTCTCGTTCTCTCTCTCTTCTCTCTTCCTAACACATACTGGAGGCAGAATTCTGTCTTTCCTCTCCTCCACCTCTCTCGTTCTCTCTCTCTTCTCTCTTCCTAACACATACTGGAGGTAGAATTCTGTCTTTCCTCTCCTCCATCTCTCTCTCATCGCTCTCTCATCTCTCTTCCTAACACATACAGGAGGCAGAATTCTGTCTTTCCTCTCCTCCACCTCTCTCGTTCTCTCTCTCATCTCTCTTCCTAACACATACTGGAGGCAGAATTCTGTCTTTCCTCTCCTCCACCTCCCTCGTTCTCTCTCTCATCTCTCTTCCTAACACATACTGGAGGCAGAATTCTGTCTTTCCTCTCCATCTCTCTCGTTCTCTCTCTCATCTCTCTTCCTAACACATACTGGAGGCAGAATTCTGTCTTTCCTCTCCTCCACCTCTCTCGTTCTCTCTCTCGTCTCTCTTCCTAGCACATACTGGAGGCAGAATTCTGTCTTTCCTCTCCTCCACCTCTCTCGTTCTCTCTCTCATCTCTCTTCCTAACACATACTGGAGGCAGAATTCTGCTTTCCTCTCCTCCACCTCTCTCGTTCTCTCTCTCATCTCTCTTCCTAACACATACTGGAGGCAGAATTCTGTCTTTCCTCTCCTCCACCTCTCTCGTCTCTCTCTCATCTCTCTTCCTAACACATACTGGAGGCAGAATTCTGTCTTTCCTCTCCTCCACCTCTCTCGTTCTCTCTCTCATCTCTCTTCCTAACACATACTGGAGGCAGAATTCTGTCTTTCCTCTCCTCCACCTCTCTCGTTCTCTCTCTCTTCTCTCTTCCTAACACATACTGGAGGCAGAATTCTGTCTTTCCTCTCCTCCACCTCTCTCGTTCTCTCTCTCTTCTCTCTTCCTAACACATACTAGAGGCAGAATTCTGTCTTTCCTCTCCTCCACCTCTCTCGTTCTCTCTCTCATCTCTCTTCCTAACACATACTGGAGGCAGAATTCTGTCTTTCCTCTCCTCCACCTCTCTCGTTCTCTCTCTCATCTCTCTTCCTAACACATACTGGAGGCAGAATTCTGTCTTTCCTCTCCTCCACCTCTCTCGTTCTCTCTCTCATCTCTCTTCCTAACACATACTGGAGGCAGAATTCTGTCTTTCCTCTCCTCCACCTCTCTCGTTCTCTCTCTCATCTCTCTTCCTAACACATACTGGAGGCAGAATTCTGTCTTTCCTCTCCTCCACCTCTCTCGTTCTCTCTCTCTCATCTCTCTTCCTAACACATACTGGAGGCAGAATTCTGTCTTTCCTCCCTGCAGGCAGACATGGCAGGTAGCTCTAACTGGTCAATCATTAGCCAAATGCTGCCACTGCCTACCCCTGGGCATTTAAACACACACAGGTCTCTCACAGGACCAGCTCTATAGTACACAGCTGGCCCTGGGAACCAAACCTCACAGCACACACTGAATCTCATTTCACAGGGAAGGGTACAGGGTGGCAGATAAAACCTTTAGTGGTTGAGTAGTCAAGGATGACAGCTTGTATATAGACGCTAATTTATTTAGGAGCATTAACTCAACTAAGCTCATTCAAGCTGATATGTGGAAATGATTAAGAACAGAAGAAGTCATATAAATACCTGCTTACATTAGGCCTACTGTAACATTTGTCAGAGTATTGTAGCAGTGTAGTGATAGTAACTCTAGTCCCCTTTTCATCCTGAAAATGTTATTATTGTCCTCTCTTGTTCTCAGAGTGTGTTTCAGGCACAGTCAACACTACCCTGAGGCATCTAGCCATCCATTTCTGTCTCAGTGACTGCCTGCCTCCACCGAGGCGAAGGGACCACGGTGTTGAAAAGAGGCAGGTACTCATGTAAACAATCTCCCCACTCCACTCTGCTCTGCACGCTGCCCTAAATTTGTTTAAAAATGTCTCAGCGTCCGTCACCCTGAAGCGTTTACACAGCCAGTGTGCACACTGTTACACACATGCAGAATTCATCTGAAAGGCTTACAATTAAGACATTGAGGAATTTCCCTCCATGCGATGAGGATATGACCCTGTGATCTCTAGAACGGTAGTCTGTAGGACGTGTGTGTATACAAACCTCGAGTGGTTACTCTAACTCTGTAAACTGTATAACTAAAGCTTAGGCCACATTCATAAGCTGTTTACCTTGTCGATAAATCACTTTGTGTCCGGTGGGACAGGTAGCGACAGGCAAGGAGCTAAACACTGAGATTGGCGACAGCATATTAGTCATTACTTACAGAATGTACAACATTGTACAATAAGTTTCTTTTCCGTACGCTGCATCTGTTCTGTCAACACTTTCTAAATGAAACAGTTCAACAGACTGCAATAACAGAGTTGACAGAAACAAACAATTCAATAAAACTATTATTTATCAACCAATACATTAAAACATTTTCCATTCTTTCTCTCGTGCCTTTGCAATTTTCCCAGACTGTTAAAGCGGGTGTGCGTGCTCTACCTGGCCATTCAGCATCACGGTACTGTGCTTTCAGACAGAGCTGCAGTACCAGCAGTGCTTTTACAGGCCAGTGAAAAGGCCTGGCAGGGGTTGGTGGATACTCCATTGTGTGTGTGTGTGTGTGTGTGTGTGTGTGTGTGTGTGTGTGTGTGTGTGTGTGTGTGTGTGTGTGTGTGTGTGTGTGTGTGTGTGTGTGTGTGTGTGTGTGTGTGTGTGTGTGTGTGTGTGTGTGTGTGTGTGAGTGTGTGTGTGTGTGTGTGTGTGTGTGTGTGTGTGAGTGCGTGAGTGAGTGAGTGAGTGAGTGAGTGAGTGAGTGAGTACATTTGTGTGTGTATGTGTGAGTCAGGGGTGCTCTCCAGCTCTGGTTAGAAGGTATTGCTGTGGCACATTCCTCAAGTTCCTGCAGTCTACTGTACACCCCCCTGTTACATTCCCCAGAGATACAAATGAGCGCTAGCTGGAGCCCTCTTCAAAAGAGCAGGGCAGCGGGGCCTGTGGCACACGTCAGCACACACCATGATGGATGTATCTGGTAGACATGGACACGTGTGGACACTGGTACTGTAGGAGTTAAACCTGACACCAGAGTGTTGATGGAATCATCTAAACCTGGTTCGGACTCATTGTTTTGTGGTAACATGATCACTTCTTTGTTGTTTGTGGGTTATTTTCTCTGTGTCAAGGAACGTTCTACATACAGTAGTGGGCTACTATGTTGGAAACTGTGTGTGTGAATAAAGCAGCAATTCACTCAGTAACCGTAAGAAACAGAATCTCGACTTATCCATCCTCCATCCTACATTAAACCACTAGACAGGGGGACTCCTGCTGTATCAGAAGCTAGTCGGGTCATCGCTATACATTTGTAAGCTCCAGGGGTGCTGAATATCCATTTGGTTCTCCAAGGCTTTTCACAACCACCTTCTGGGTCAATGGTGCTTGACCCCATCCCTCACACACTCAGTCAAGTGTACAGTATGAATGCAATGACATTCATTTAGGAACAAGCGAAGGGAGGGAATGGCAGTTAGGACTGATGCTAATACACAATCTGGCCTTGAGACTTTTACATGGTTTTACACATTATTAACAGTGTTGTCACCTGGTAAGGTCACCCTTACAACCAGCCTTTAGTCTGGAAGCCCCAAGGCTACATCTGAGTAAAAAGAGATTCAGTCCTGTTTACGACAGGCCAGCCCAGTAAAGCTGGAGTCAGCCTGCATGTGAAGTGTGGAATAAAGGATGTCTCAGGTTTAGTAGGAGGGGTGTGTGTGTGTGTGTGTGTGTGTGTGTGTGTGTGTGTGTGTGTGTGTGTGTGTGTGTGTGTGTGTGTGTGTGTGTGTGTGTGTGTGTGTGTGTGTGTGTGTGTGTGTGTGTGTGTACTGGGGGCTG